>NC_059178.1:42270564-42895564 GCF_019923935.1 Bubalus bubalis
CAGCCTGCCATAGCTCTCCATCATCTAGGCCTACTGCCGATCCCTGCACACACCGCCTTGGCTGTCACCTTGGAGCCTGTACACCATACTCCTCTGGACCCTGGCATGGCTCCCTGTCTTCCCTTCTTCAGATCTCTGCTCAAGTGTCACTTTCTCAGCAAGGCCTACCCTGACTACCTGATTTAACTGTAACCAACAATTTCAACACCCTATACAATTTACTCTTTGATCATATGTCCTTGTTTGATGTTTGTCTGCCTTGCTAAGGACAAGGATTCTGATCAGTATCACTCATGCTGAGCTCCTAACAGTAGCTGACCCACAGAACTGTGGAGGCGGCAGAGGGCTGGCAGCCTGGCCCTGGCCAGGGAACAAGCTGGGATGGCAGGAGGGCACCACAGTGGGGGAAGCCAGGCTGGGGGTGAACTCTTGATGACCAGGCACATCTCCCACCTCCCCCCCGCCCCCAACTCTGCCCCAGGAAGCTGCTTCATCCAGGGGAGTATGTGGCCTGGAGGAGGAGTGGCCCGATGGTGCCTCCAGCTTTAAGGCAGGACTCAGAGAGCTGGGAAAAGTGACACCTGTCCACTCATCACGGGCTCTGGGAAGTGGGCAGGGTAAGTGGCCCCAGCCCCATATATACAGTCACCCTCCTCAGCCTCTGTCCCCTCTTGTTTTGTTTTTTGGTAAAGTTCTCTTTGAAAAGTCCTGTTCCCTCCTCTCCAGACTGAGCTGTGGGGAACTGGAGGGGTGAGGTGGTCAAGTGTTGACAGGCCCCCAGAGCTGGAGAGTGGAGAGCCAGGGAGTCTGACAGAAGGCCCCAGCACATGTCTATAGCTCCCCACCACAGAGCCTATGCCACCCAAACTCTCCTAGCCCTGAGCTTGCCATCGGCTCACCCCAGGACTTCTGGCAAACAAGATTGCCAGTGTAGACCTTCTCAAAGCAGTTCCCTCCCTCCTGTCCCCTCTTGGCTCTGCGGCAGGGGGATGGCCATACCCATTTCTGTCGGGGATGACCACAGCTCTGCGCCTGCCCCCTGGGAGCAGGTCGAGCCGGGCGCAGCGGGTCCAAGGCACAACGAGGGTCCAGGCAACAGAGGCCAGAGGAGGCGGCGGGTCCGTCCGGTATCAACCTCCCCAACCTCCCCGTCCCCGCGCCCCGGCCGATCCCGGTTACCTGTGCGAGTCCTGATCTCCCCCGGGGGACGCTCCCGCCGGCGCTCAGTACGGGCGATTGGCGTCTTTGGGCCGCTTCAGCTGCACCTTGAGCCTCTTCATGCCGATCTGGAAGCCGTTCATGGCCTGGATGGCGGTCTGCGCGCTGGCCGGGTTGTCGAAGCTCACGAAGCCTAG
Source organism: Bubalus bubalis (assembly GCF_019923935.1). NCBI lineage: Eukaryota > Metazoa > Chordata > Mammalia > Artiodactyla > Bovidae > Bubalus > Bubalus bubalis. The sequence continues at coordinate 42,271,920 of NC_059178.1, forward strand.
CGAAACACGAGGGACGAGGGCCTGGGTTTCCACGGGGCCGCCCCGGCCGGGAGGGGGCGAGGAGGGGAAGGGGAGAAGGCGGGCGCCGGGGGGCGGGGCGGGGCGGGCGGAGGCCCCGCCCACTCCCGCCGAGCCTCCGGGCGGGGCGGGGCTCGAGGCTCCGCCCCTCGTGGCCCCGCCCCCTGTTCAGACTCGCACCCCTCCCCCACAGCCCTCGTGCGCGCGGCCTCCTCCCGGGCCGCGCTGAGGAGGCTCCCGGCTACCGACCCGCGCGGCCCCGGGCGGGCCGCCCCCGCTCCGCCTCGGCTCTCGGCGGCGACGCTGTCCCGGGCGCCCTCTCCCCCACCCCGGCCGGCCCCGGCACTTCAGCCCCCGCCTGCGGTGGGAGAGGGCGGACACACCTGCGGGCGGAGGAGTTTATTGGACACTGTCCTCCCTGACAGGAGGGGGCCTGGCAGCGGGAGGGCACGGGGGGCCGGCCTGGGGAGAGAGAGGAGTGCGAGGGGAGGGAGGGGAGGCGCCCCGGAGCGAACGTCGCCGCCGCCGATCCCGGCCGCCCCCCTGGCGAGCGCCGCCGGCCACGGGCCGGGGCCGAGGCGGGGTCCCCGCCGCCGCTCCGCCCGCTCCGTCCAGGCCGAGCCCCCCCGCCCCACAGCCAGGATCCGGGTGGCCGCCCGGGTTAGTCCACACTGGCTCGCGTGAAACGCCACCTCGTTCCCAGAGGCCGTCCGCACCACCCTTTCATGTTTAGTACAACTCCATCCTGGAGCAGCGGCTCTTGGCCTGGACTAAGCACGCGCCCGCTGACGCGTCCCCTGTGAACCTCTCATAGCACTGATAATGGTGTGACAGTAACAGTACAAACTGACACTATTAGCGAAAGTTCGCTGAGAGCTTTCTCCGTGTACTACAGGCTGCAGAAGTCCTTGTCACACGTTCACTCCTCCCAGCATCCCAGGACAGCGATATAGAACCATCCATGGCTCCCAGTCACCTGAAGCAAGCAGTTCCCAGGTGGGACGGATTAGGTTCCCAAAGTTGACACCTTTTGGAACTTAAAATGCATCTCCTATTTATAGACTACACTACATCAGCATTTCCCAAAACGGCTCAAACGGTGCTCCTTGAGAAAGGACCTTCTGTGGTCAGGTGGGTTTGTAGACAGGTCACTCTGGAACAGTTTCTGGCACATTAACAAACAAAAACATCCCCCTCCCACCCCAGCTTCTCTCTTCTTTATGACTTTTTTAAACCTCGTATTTCCTGGAATTTATTTGACTTTGGAGGCCGTTTCTCTGGTAAAATGGACTTAGATCCTGCAAATATGAAACTACGCTTGGCAGAGTTTCCTGGCCATCCTGCAAATGTGCCTTATTTGGGGTGTTTATCCCCAAATGGCCATTAGATATATAAGGGATAAATGTACAGACCCCACCGAGGTAGAAAGCTGTTTCTTGGTTAACTATCTGTGGTCCCATGGTCCTGCCTGAGATCCCTCCCTCACTCTCCCCATGTGGTGACCCTTTCTCCCCTTTACCTCCACCCGGACACTATCTCTTCTGGCCTCTTTTCTCTTTCTCCCTCCTGCATTTCTGCACATTTTCTCTTGCAACCATGCATCATCAAAGACGGGGGAGGGATGTGTGCAGGTACATGTGAGTGTACTCAAAGAGGGCTAGCATGTGAGCTCAGATGAGACTGGACACAGCTGGGCCCAGGGCAGCATATCCAACATCTGTATTCATCTATACACCAAAATACACAGGAAGGATTTTGGATTATCCATAGTTGGAAATCAATGTGAATCATTTTTCCACCTCCCCCTCTCATGCCCTCCTGGCCCATCCCTTCCCCACAAAACTACAGTCAAGCTGTCAGCAGAGCAGTTTTCAAATGTGTGAATGGTGCATCTGTTACATTGCTCTCTTTTTAGGCAAGCTAAAAGCCTCCCTTCCTACCAGGACAAGATAGCTTTACTGTTGGTGACAGCTACCCCCCCACACACACAAAAAAAAACAAATATGAGCAAAGTGGGAAAGAGACGGGACAAAGATAAAAAGGGCTGGAGATGCTGTGTAGGGCGAAGGTGTAAAAGGAGGGAGAGAAGTTCAGGGAGGAGGCAAGAAGCCAGCCTCAGGCTGAGTACTGGAAGCCTGGGGGTTGGGAAGGGTTCCAGGCTCAAGGAACTTTTCTTCCTGAACTTTATTAACTGGCTAGCAGTCAGGGCAGGGAGCATCTCCCCACTGGCCCCCTTAGCAAGGCTCTGGGCACCATCTCCCATGTACCTGGTTTCCAGGGCTGTGTCCCTTCTCTCAGAGCCCCCTGCCCCATTCCTCCCGCCCCTGAGAAGGTGCCTGCCTCCCAGACCGTGAAGGCTGTGCAGGCAGGATGCCCTCCTGGCGGCCCTCCAGCCCCTCCTCCAACACAAAAACCATTTGTGCTGCTCACGAAGGCCTCCAAAAGATTCCTTTTGTGGTTATAAAGAGCAAGGGAAGACTCTGAGGAGTTCACTTTCACAGAGGACCATGTGTGGAGCAACATAGCCCTTTTGGGGGGAATAAAAGGGGCCCTAGCACCTCCTGAAGGTCCACTCTGACTAGGTCCCTCACATGGAATGTCTTGTGTAACCTTCACAGCATCACTGAGAGCTGACCGCCAAAATCCCCATTCCACAAATGCAGACACTGAGATCCAGAGAGTAAGCTTGCCCATGAGTGCATGCTGGGGAGATGCACAGGTTGGGCTGCCAAAGCAAGGGAGGGACCCCAAGAGAGTGAAGGAGGAGCCACTGGGCAGGCCAGCTGGGTGGGATCCTGGCCTTTCTCAAGGCTGTTGGGTGTTCAGTGCTAGATGTTTGTTCAGAAAGAGAGAAAGAACCAGAGCAGAGGTATACGGGGGAGGACTTCCAGAAAAAGTAGGGCAAAAGTCTTTGCTGGAGAACTTGAACGAGCTAATGGCAAGGATAATCTGGGGTTGACTGGAGGGAGTGGTACAGCATAGATGCCAGAGGAAAAGGCTGCAGACTGAGCCTGCTCCAGCCTGGGTACCCAGCACAGTCTGGGCTCTTTGCAGTTTTCTTCTGACTTATGAGACATCTGAGGCTTACTTAGAGACCAAATGCAGCTGATCTCCAGTCTGCTGTTTTTACATACACAACTGTAATTCGTCAGAAGAAACACCAAACAGTGGAGGGGTGCACCCCGGTCTTTTTCTTTGGCCTTGTTCTCCCATCCCCCAGAGAAATGAGCTGCTGGGCAACTCAATGCCTCTGATACTACACAGATTTTTAGTGGCAGCTGCCAGAGGGGAAGGAACACTGCAAAGATCTTGACTGCCTTGGGGAACATCATTTCCACCCTGAAGCCCTTCATGGACCTGGAGAGCTGGTCTCCAAACTGGAATCTCCTTAACACGTGCTTTCCTGCACTTCTGCACTTTTGTACCTTGTCCCCTCCCCCATCCCCAAGAGGGGACCCAGGTTCTGTGTTCAAAGAAGGATCCTATTCTGTCCTTACAGCCCCTGAATCTGGGGGTCAACCTGGAGGTGCTGGGCTGACTCAGTTCTGGTTCCATGTGTGGCTGTCTGGGGACCGGACTCCTCAATTCTGGGGGACTCAGGAGTAGATCAGACCTGAGAAAGCAGCTTTCATGGAGGCAGAAGAGGTGGGAGAGGGGCCAAGGAGGAGTGGAGAGGAGATGTGTGGGGATGACATGGGTTTCCAGGAGGTCTGAAGAAGCAAACTGAAACTCAGGAAGCCCAGCTGAACTGGAATTTCAGATAAGCAATAAATACTTTTTTAGTATGTCTCCAATATTGCATGGGACACATTGCACATAATATTTGGGACATGTGTGTGTGTTAGTCACTCAGTCGTGTCCGACTCTGCAACCCCATGGATGGTAGTCCACCAGGTTCCTCTGTCCATGGAATTCTCCAGTCAAGAATATTAGAGTGGGTTACCATTCCCCTCTCCAGGGGCTCTTCCCAACCCAGGGGTTGAACCTGGGTCTGCCAACTTGCAGGTAGATTCTTCACCTTCTGAGCCACCAGGGAAGACCCATTTGGGACATATGTATACATATATACATAATATAAAAATGTTATTTATCCGAAATGCCAATTTAACTGGGTATCTTGTGTTTTATCTGACAACCATACTCCTAGATCCTCCCAAGTCCTTCGTCTCCCATCTAACACTCTGTCCAGGAGAATTTCCCAAAGGTATCTTCATCCCATTACTCCCCCATCTTCCACTGCCTACAGCACCATATGAAACATCTTCACCTGAATGATTGAAACCCTCCCCAGCACAGACTTGCCCTCACAGCTGGTCTCCCCTGAACCTTCCTTTCTCCCCAAAGCCTCCAGCTTCCTCATTCTCTAGCCTTTGACTCTCCTCATCCCAGCCTCCATATGCTCATCCATTCTATTTCCCCCTACTTGGAATTCCCTCCCCTTCTGTCTGCTTGCATCCACCTGCCTTTCTCATTCCTCATTAGTTGGTGCCTGGCAGATCTCACTGCCATTGAATAGATATGATTTTCATCTAAGCTCAGACTTGAGGCTTCCTGAGGGCAGGGACCAGTTTCATCTTCCTGATTCCTTGACAGTTTCGCTCTGGTGGCCTGAGGGGTGGGGGTTCGGGCAGGAGGGTGCATTGGATGGCAAGAGGGGGGCAAAGAGCAGGGTAGACAGAGAATGGGGCAGGTGCAGGACAGAAAGATGGACAGAGGAGGCCAAGGGGCCAGCAGGGTAGGGACTTCAGTTGGGTGAACCCCCCACCCCAAGAATCATGCTCAGCTTTGACCCCCAGGGCCACTGTAGCCTTGAGAGGAGAGGGGTGCTGGGAGAATGGCTGTTGTGAGGCTCTGCTCCCTGCCCCTCCTCCTTCTGCCCAAGACGGTCCCTTCCCTTCTCAGTTGGTGGGAATTGAGCTTTGGGGCTGGGAGGGAAGGCTCTCTCTTGGACTAGGGGTGGTGGGTAGGAGACTGGATGGGAGTGGGCAGGAAAAGCCAAGAAACCAAAGAACGGAAGAGAGAAGAGAGTGAGAGATAGAGGCTGGAGGCTGGGCACAGGAGCATTTGGGAGTGGGGGCGAGGGGCGGCGATGTGAAGGAGCAGGTTAAAAGCAGTTGGACACCGGTAAATTGGTGCGAGCACCACCCTGTCCTAGGTGAAGTTGGTTTGTTATCTTTACCCACCAAAGCATTTACTTTGGTTAGTCGCCCGATCCACAAACACTTTCGAGGAGATGACATTACCGAAAGGGAGGAACATCTGCATCAGCTCAGCGTCCCCAAACTCCTGGGGCAGATGGTAGATGAACAGGTTACAGCCCTCGGGCCCTGCGGTGGAGGGGGGGGGGTCAGGGGAGGAGGGATGGCGGGGTGGGGGAAGAGAGAGACAGAGGAGAGGTGAGCGAGTTAGGCAGCGGCAGCAGGGAGGGGTAGGGGCGAGGTTAGGAGGGGGGTCTCATCCAAGGTCCAAAAGCGGCCACGAAAAAGTGGGGAGCTACTGAGCCCCGGGTCTGAGCTCTGGTCTCCACTCTGCCCTCGAGCAAGTCTCTGAACCTCTCTGTGCCTCAAAGGCCTTTTCTGCATCACAGGGTGCCTGGCAACTCTAGGGCTCCAGGGGTGGAGGCACCCAGTGAATGGGGTGAACATGCCTGATTAGTCTTGGAGGAGAAATACTGAGGAGAGGCAGTGGGTAGGGAGACCTGCCCAACCCCCCCCCCACCCACCCCCACCAGGGGAGGATGGAGGGAAGTGCTGGGGCAGCCCTATCTCTGCAAGCCTCACTCCCCATTTTCCCCAGGCCAAAGGCAGGACTCTGCGGCCTGGAATCCCCATCCTCTGTCCTGGCCTGCAGCCACTCTTTCCCACTTGATCCCCAAAGGCCTTACCCTCCACTGCCCTGAACCTTAAAGTCAGGTGGAAACCTTGAAGGTGGAAACCAAGATTTATCCCACCTGCTCCAGCAAGCCAGGTGAGCAGAAAGGGCTTCATACAAAGGCTTCATGATAGGATTCCCATAAGCCAGGGTACCACCAGCTTCATCATATTAAAAGACTCTCCATTTCAACAATAAGAGCCCTGCCACTTCTGTAGTGCTAACTGCATGCCAGGATGCTCTGCACACTTTATGTATATGTTAATTCACTTAATCCTTACAGCTGCCTTGAGGCTACTGTCATCCCCACTTTACAGATAAGAAAGCTGAGGCCAGAGAGGTTAAGTCATCTGCCAAGTCGCATAGCTAGTAGATGATGGAGCCAGGATATGAACCCAGACTCAGGCTGTCTGTCTCCATGGTCTATGTCCTCCTTTCTCTCTACTTCCTTATCATAAATCTCAGTGCCCCAGAATCCTGAATCCAGGAGGATTCAGGATTTCTGAAATTTCCAGATAGCTAAAGATTTACATGTTTCTTTTAAAATTAATTTATTTTTTATAAAAATTAAAACATATTGGCAGTTTCTTTCAAAATTAAATATGAATTTGATGGAGGAGTATGTAATTTCCTCATTTCTGTCTCACTGCAGCAAAAATTTGAAGCGACAGACAGAAGAGTGTTTCGGCTCTGTTACAACTCAGTTTAAACACCAGACCTGTATTACAGCTCGGTTACAGCTCAGTTTACATGTTTCTTTTTAAATGACCAAAAGGCTGAGTTTTAGCTCTTTGAATGAGAAATCTCACGAAGCTGCTTCCTCTTTTTCTTGCATCTAAAATAGAGTGTGCCACATAAAACTTGACCTTTAAACTGTGTGTGTGTGCTCAGTTGCTAAGTCATGTCTGACTCTGTGACTCCATAGACTGTAGCCCACCAGGCTTCTCTGTCCATGGGATTCTCCAGGCAAGAATACTGGAGGGGGTTGGCATTTCTTACTCCAGGGTATCTTCCTGACCCAGGGATAGAACCCATATCTGCTGCATTGAAGGTTGATTCTTTACCACTGAGCCACCTGGGAAGCCTAACTACTTCTGACATACTTCTGACTTCTATTTTTACATCTTCCCTCTATTTCTGTGCCCTTGAGGGTCACAGCTGATAGCTAAAAGTCCTCTGACCACCAAAGCCTCCCTCTGAACCAATGACCTCCTCGGCCCTGGTCCCTGCCCCACACCATCTGCCCATCCCCACTCTCTGGCCTCCCCTCCCTGAACGGCGCTTTCAGAACAGGCGCAAGCGAGCTCCCTCACCCACTGCCAGGGGTCCCGGTGCAGAATTCCCCAAGCCCTGGTGGCCCTTCCTCCCCTCCACACCCACCTCCCGTCCCCTCCAACCATGGCATGTTTTCATTGGTTCATACCCTATGGATGTGTCCCTTGATGGTCCCCACCTAGACCTGAGTCCCCACAGCCCTGGGGCTCCCACAGCCCATATTCTGGGCAATACTGAGGCTCTTTCTCCAGTAGGTCTGGGAAGATTTCTCTCCAGCCAGAAGGGGGCGCTTTCTAGGTTGCAGGAGCATTTGCCTTCCCCATACTCCTACTCTGCTCTCCCTGCATGCTGACAGTCACCTTGAACTTGGGGGCCTCCCTACAAGCTCAAATCCTGCAAGCTGCTTGGTATGGATGTTATTTCTGTTCTCCTTAAAAGAGACGAGGAGCCTCGAGGGCAGAGCCTCTGCACTCAGTCCCCTCAGCGTGGCGTGTGGCTGAGCCCCACAGGGCCAGCTCTCCCAGTCCCAGGCTAGCCCCCTGCCCCCTCATCCCCAACAGTGGGCCTAGACATTGTCATTATCAGGCTACCCTGGAGCCCTCAGTGCATTCCCTAATTCCCAGATTATCGAGCATCCAGATAGCACAACGGTAGGGCTTTGGATATCAATCTGGTCCAACCTAGCCTTTGGAGACAAGAGAAATGGAGCTCCAGAGACAGAAAGTTATGGCCCTGGAGCACACTACATCCCTTGGCACAACAACCCAGGTGGTCTGTGGGCAGACAGCCTCAGGGGCTTCAGGCATCTGTTTTCAGGGTCAACTCAAAGACAAGGGAGCTGGAAGGTGGTTCCTGCCCAGCAGCCAGCGTGTCCTGGTATTTCAATGGCACTGACACAAGTGGTGGCGACTACGTGGAAAGAGGCTAGCCACTGGCATGCCTGGAGGGGCGCAGCCTTCCAGCTCATACCTCATGCACACCGGACATGGCTTTGTTCTGGCTCCATCCCACGCCATTTCCAGGCTCACCTCATACTTGACAACACCCATGCCTTGCCTTTGCTCCTGCTGTTCTCCCTGCCTTGGATACCCATCTCCCCATCTTCAAATCTGAAGACCTCATCCTTCAGGACCCCAAAGAATTCCCCAAAGACCCCACTCCCAGCACCGTGAGCTTGCGCCTGTATGCAGTGTACTTCTCTAAAGATCTGGGTTCACATCTCACCCCTCCCCCTGCCCTGCTCCCCCAGGGTACCAAAGTCAGGGAGGATGGGGACAACAGTAGGAGGCCCCCCTGCCTGAGGGGAGGCCGGAGTGGGGACTGGCCACACAGGGTCTGCTCTGGGGAGCAGGGCATGGGGATGGGAGGGCCTAAAGCTGCTCTGAGATGGAGAGAAGGTACGTGGAAGAGTTTGGAGCTAGATGCATAGGCTGGTACAAAGTGTGAGGTAGCGGGTAGGACAGGGAGCAGATGAAGGGAATGGGTTTAGGCCAGTGGGAGGGGCTGTCATGTGTGTTGGGGCAAGCAGCACTGATCTGCAGCTCTGTGTGTGTGTGTGTGTGTGTGTGTGTGTGTGTGTGTAGAGACCTCTGAGCCTCAGGCCAGAGCGATGCGGGGCACTGACTACAAGGTGAGGGTGGGTCAGCCTGAAGTTACCGTGGTGACAAAAGCAATGAGGGCCCTTGGGCACAGTTCTGGGCCTGGGATGGGTAAAGTTGCACCCCACCACTTGTGGCTCTGACCCGACTGATGTGGTGCTGGAAGGCATGGACTCGAGGGAGGAGGGCACGGCAGGCTCCAGGGCCACAACCCAGGGAGGGGACCTGCTGGCAGAGGCAAGCTGATGCCCTATCCCCCACCCGCATTTCACCGACGGGCCCAGGTGTGACTTGGAGCTGCAGCAGCACGTGGCTGCAGGAGTGAGCAGGGGGCCTCGCTGTGTATCCCGCTGGGTTCCTGCATCTTCACGGGCCCTGGGAAGATGGTGACACAGGTCTCGGGAGCTGCTCCATGCACGTGAACTGAGATAACACCTCACATACGACTTTGGAGGGGGTGACCAATTGGTGAGGGAAGGGCGACATGCACAGTGAGAAATCAGCTGGTGACTGCTGGAGTCTGGAGACAGTCTTGAGCTAGGTGATCCTCACACCCCTCTAGGGAATGATTACCACTGTCCTCATTCTACAGGTGAGGACGCCAAAGCTGAGAGAAGAAAGGCCAAGCTAGAACTCAAACCTAGAAGGATTTGCTTCAAAGACCAGGCCAGCAGCCATCCAGGCTCTGGGGCTTGTTTGGGACCACAGAGCTTTGGACTAACAGACCCTGAGGTCCTTTCCAGGACTAGCCCACCTCCCACAGCTCTGGGACTGTCTGCTGCAAGGACTACGAGCCAACGATCTGGAAACCACTGGTCCTTTCTGGCCATGTGGGCTAGTGGGGTGGGTATCGTGGCCTCACTGGCAGAGTGATCCTTTTCATAGGGTGGGAGACAAGATCCCATCACACGGGGCTCTGTGAGTATCCCCGAGCTTGGACTTGTTATCCAGTCCCCATGGGGCTCCGGACTCTGGAATGGGAGGACGCTGAGGGTCTCTAGGAGGTTCCAGCATCTAAAGCCCATTGGCTTGCCGCCCTGTTCACAGCAGGGCTTCAGAGGCAGCTTTCTGGGATCCCCTTATTTTACTAGGCCTACACCAGAGCACCCCAACCCCTCACCCACCCTTGGATCCTGCCCTGGGAGCTCCAGGTGGGCTCTCCTGCTCACCGAGAGGGCACAGCTTCTGTCCTAGATGAACTGGTCTCCCCGCTCCTGCCCACCACCCCAGCCATGAGCATCCCTATGTCTCCCCTTCCTCTCCACTGGACAAAAGCTGCCCATTGTGGGAGGGGCGACTCCTTTACCCTGCCTCGTCCAGGCCTCCCCCATCCTGACTTCCCTCCACTGGGGTTTGCAGAGTTGCCTGTGATGTGCACCTCTGCGCCGCCTCTCACACTCCTGCAGCCCCCCTCACCCTCGGCACAACACAGATGTGGCCACCTTGCCAACAGAACGCCACCGCCAAAGGCCTGGGGGAGCAGCCTCTTTGAGGGACAAGGGGGAAGGGCGTAGGAGCCCCACTGGCAGACTCACCTTCTCTCTGTTGCTGGGGGATCATTGGAGGTGGCTGAGGAAAGGCCTGGCTTATCTGACCATAGGCAGCAGGGTAGGCGGCTGCTGGAGGACCCAAGGGAAGAGGCAAGAGCGAGAGACGGTGACAGTAACACGAAGAGAGACAGGGTGAGAGGCAGGAAGAAAGAGAGAAGTTTCAGTGGTGAGCAGTCAAAGCAGACCAGCGAAAAAAATGCATTTTTAACGTAAAGCCAGTTTTTAGCAGTAATGAAGGAGAAGCAGCAAAGGGAAGTCTAGAAGTTGCTTATGTGTTCACGCGGGCCCCCATGTGTGTGCATGTGTGTGCATGCATGTGTGTGCATGTGTGTGTGCATGCTGGTGTGTGCCTGGGGGAGGCAGGTTTAATCTGCAACAATGGACAACCCATGTGTGCAGATAATCCACAATAATGGATAACCAAAAACATCAGAATGGAAAGGATGGCCCCACACCACCTGGCACCCACCAGGTTTCCCCTTCTCTGAGCCCGGGCTGCCTCGGGCTCACACCACCTCACCAGTGCTCAGATGGCACCAGTGGGGGAGGTGGGGAGCCACCCTAGGTGTGAGCTTAGCCTCTGGGACCCTGCTATTGGCTGGTTCCCCAAGGGCCGAAGACTGAGTTGAACAAATCTGATGCTTTCTATATTCAAATGGAAAAAGGGTCAGAGGAGGCACAGGACTGGCTAGACCCTCCTCAGCCTGGCCTGGCTCCCAAAGGGGTTCGGGGGGTCAGCAGGTGAGGAAGAGAGCTTCCCCTGGACTCTAGGTGACAGCCAGCTCACGCGGGCCCCCATGTACTAGGCAGCCCTGTTACCCTCCAGGGAGACACTGCCAGCTCATCTGAACGCAACGAGGAGGAACCCTGATGGGGCCAGACAGCAGGACCCTGGCTGGCAGAGATGACTGTGGGGTGTGTGTGTGTGTGTACGCATGTGTGTGTTGTCCAGCCCAGAGGTAGGAGAGAAGTGTGGCTGACAGCTGGCCTTGGGCTTCCTACAGTAGCTCATCACCTCCGCATTCAGTGACCCGAGGCCACCTGCCCGCTTCTCCTTTTTTCTGCCTCTAGCCTTCTGTCCTCCCCTGTCCTCCTCACTCGGGCCCCACTCCTGTTGCCTGTGTGTAGCTGGGGATAGGGGAATGGAAGCTGTTTCTCCTCCTTCAAACGGGCATCTGTGCTTTCTGGGCCAGTGGCCCCCCAGCTCCAGTCTCACGTGGTGCTGCTGGGGGAGGTTTGGTGCCCCTGGACAGACCCGCCCTGGCAGCACCACGGGGGCAGGACATCTGGCCTCAGAGATGCCGCTTTACAGCAAGGCTAAAGCTTAGCCCAGATCACCAGCTCAAATGGAGTTCTGAGGCCCCCCACCACTGCCAGGATGAATTAGGGTGAGGCAAGCTCTGCCTGATCACCAAAGGACATCCGCAGAGAAGGAGGCAGCCTGGTAGGGGGACCACAGATCCCTGTCAGTCCCTCCCCACCCCCCCAAACCCCCCACACTGCTAAGCCCAGGCTTGGGTGGGGCGATGCCCAGGCACGGGGAGGTGCACGCAGCCGGGGACCACCGTGGGGACGCGTGGATACTAACGACCTGCATACTGCTGCACTCCGGCGTAGGCCTGCTGCAGGGGGTCCGCGGCTGTGGGGCTCTGTGCTGCAGGGGAGCCAAAGGACAGAGGTCAGCAATGCCTGCCCAAACCAGCCCCTCCCCCGCCACGCCCCGGACATGCTGCTGCGGCCACACTGCCTTCCCGGCCACCGCAGTCCCTGTCCTGGGGCAGGACATCTGAGGCAGGCTCCCTGAATGGCTGGGAGGGGGGGCCCTTTCCCCAGTCTGGGGCCCTCAGGAGGGTGGTAGGCTGTTCCCCCTGGTTGGGGGATGTAGGCTGCCGCTGGTTTGGGGGGCTCATGCAGAAGGCTGGGGAGGGTGGGGAGGAGACAACAGAGGAGGGCTCGACCATGAGGGGCTGGGTAGGGAGACACCCGAGGGACCTGGCCCTGGAGAAGGGCTGCCTGAGAGCAGGCAAGGAGGCCAGAGGCTGTCAGGAGGGTGGTCTCCTCCTCACTTATCCCTAGTCCCCAGCACAACTGGGGGCAGAAGCTGAAAGAGCATAGAGGCCTTATGCTGCCATTCTCTCTGGGCCACCCACACCTGCTCAAGTACAGGGACCTCCTCCCAAATTCTTTAGGAGTTTGCACGAGGCACAGAGGTCATCCACTCCCGGGCACGCCCATGGTAGGACCGACCACACAAATGAGATCTGCCCCACAGTGCCCACAGACACCAAAGGCCAAGGGTCTTATCACACCCGATCTCATGACTGGGTATTCACCACCCAGTGCCAGAGGACCAGAGGCTGATACTTTGGCAAGCAACCTGGGGAAGCTGGACCGGGGAACAGGCTCAGTTCACTTCAGTTGCCTTTGTGGTGTCTGCAGACGTGGTGGGCAAAAGGCTGGATGGCGCATGGGCCCATGGTGAACTCTGCCTTTGGTGATGCAGGTCAGTGATGACTAAAGTGCGAGTGGGCTGGCCTTGGGGGCCCAGGGACGTGGGTGGGGACATATCCAGCCTCATTACCTTTGAGGCCAGCTGGAGAACACAGGGAGATAGAAAGGAAACCATCCAGGTTTATCTGCCTGGTGACCCAAGCTAGCCAAGCTAACTGGCCATGCCAGGCTCTGAGGCCAGTAGACCAGGGAGAATTCCCAAACCTCCTGTCTGAGCTCCCTCCCCTGAACCTCTCAGTAAAGCCACACTAGAACAACAGCACTGGGTGTCGGGGGGCAAGGGAAAGTCCTGGGCCAGAGGTCCTTGGGGGAGGGCACACTCAGAGGGGCGAGCTAAAGATGGGTAAGGATGCAGGCTCCTTCCCACCTGGGGTTGTCCAGGACAAAACCTATCCCTCTATTTCCCCCAGGGTGGGCACTGGAGTGCCCAGAGGGAAGGTGGTGGTGGTGGTGGTTAGCCATGTGACCGCCTGCTCCCTCTCCACCTGACTCTTGCACCAGCCCTATATCCCCAGAGAGAGAGCTATCTTGCTTATCCTCATGGTCTACCCAGCTCTGGAACTGGCCTTTATGCCAGCTAGAAAAAAGATATCTCTTCTTTGGGCAAAGTTTGGGCCCTACGCAAAACATAACGTGTATGACTTATATGGCAGGTCCCTCTGTAGCGATGCCAGGATCACAGCAAGTGCTCAGCAAATACTGCGACACAGAGAGGAATGAACAGTCCTTATCATTTCAAGAGCCACCCCTTCAGGGTGTTAAGCAAAGGCCACACTGTGTGCTTTCGGCATGATCTCGAGGGCAAGAGGGGAGAGTAGAGATGCTACCTGGGGCTAGGTAGTGGAGAAAAGCATTTCCGAGCCTCCTCTCCACTTCTCTGCTTAATGACCTCATTAGTAACTGCCAAAGAATGAACACTTTGAAGGATCTCGCTCATTACAGCAGCTCCAAACTCCGCATTTAAAGATGGTAAATTAATTTTTTTAATGCACTACTTTTTTTCTTTCCTTCCCTTCATCCCTCCCTCCTGCTCTGGCAGGGGATTGTTTATGGGATGTGCCAGATTGTTACAAATGGGGGAGAGAAACCCTTCCAAATTCCATGAGGGAAATAGTTCACAGATGTTGGTGGGGGTGGGGAAAGAACAGGTTTGTCAAAATCCAGAGATCCAGATGGGCTTGTGGGCAGGGAATGGAGGGGGCAGTGAAACCACTCAGAAGTGCTGGGGACTGTATCTCCCAGCCCACAAGCCTGAGTGAGGAGGACCCCAGGTCCCTGAGATGGGTGGGGTCTCTCCCACCTCCAGCTTGCCAAGCCCCTCCCAGCCTGGAGCCTTCGCCCTTCAACACCACTCCAGACCCTCCTCTAGGCCCTGTCACTTCATCCTATAGGCTTCTCTGACCTCTTTGCTATGCACTGGAGGGTGAGGTGTGGGAAAACACTGGGAGGGGATCAAGAGCAACTCCAAGTTCAAAGTCAGGAAATTCTCCTCCATTTCTCTCTGGCACGGTGACCTTGTCCTCTGCTGCTGCTGGTGGAGCTTGTATATTCTCTGGGTGTCTGGGCCTCACTCCAGAATGCTGAAGTCAGAATCTGGGTGTCTGTGGGTTTGCAAGGCCACACAGTAGATTCTGGTGGGCAACTAGAGTGTGGAGCACTAACGTGCCCCCCAAGGCTGCCCTCCTCTGCTCTAGTTGAGTCAACATCCTTACACCCCCTGCCCCACCAGGACAGCCCCTCCATAGCACACTGCTCCTTGCTCATTTGTGCACAATGAACTCTCCCTTCATTTGAATCTTCAAGCATCTCAAGTCAGAGAACACTCACTCTTGATGAAACTCTGCTCTACCATATTGCCTCATTATTCTGTCGATGCATACTGTGCTCCTGCCTGGATTCTGACCTCCTCAGAGATCAGACCATGCCCTGCCCTCCTTCTGGAGCCTGTCTTTCATCTGTCACAGATTGGGCACTTACTGGGGCTTATGGGGACTCTGTGACCTTATCACCTGCCCTCCAAGAAGGAGGACACAGCTCTCATCATCTCTATTGCACTGCCTCTTACCAGTCTACTCTAGGCCTTTGGGCCCACCTTCCCTGCTCCAATGCCAGCCCATCCTCAAGACCAGAGAGAGGCTCTGCTTCAAGTCAACTGGGCAGTCTTACCACAGGAGAACTGCCAAATTTTAAAGGAACAAAGTTATTCAAATTTTAGAGGAACAAAGAGAGAGTCCTTTGGACTGCAAGGGGATCAAACCAGTCAATCCTAAAGGAAAGTAGTCCTGAATATTCACTGGAAGGACTGATGCTGAAGCTGAAACTCCAATACTGTGGCCACCTTATGAAAAGAAGTGACTCATTGTTTCCAATGAGACCCTGATGCTGGGAAAGATTGAAGTCAGGAGGACGAGGGGATGACAGAGGGTGAGATGGTTGGATGGCATCACTGACTCAATGGACATGAGTTTGAGTAAACTCTGGGAGTTGGTGATGGACAGGGAGGCCTGGCATGCTGCAGTCCATGAGATCGTGAAGAGTCGGACATGACTGAGCAACTGGAGTGAAATGAAAGTTATTCAAGGGCAGGCCTCCTGGATCTTCCTGTGTGCCAGAATTCAAGCAGGACCCAGGAGCTGTCCAAGGTTCTGGTCCTCTGCTCCAGGTGCTGACCACAGTTTTGGTATGCACCAAGGGACCAAAGTGATAGGTACTAGCCAGTCTAGCAATCTATATACCTCCACTTCCTTCCTGGAAGAGTCTTGTCCTACTTAAAACTAAATATAATTATTCTTTTAGCATCTATCCCCTTACTTCTTTGGGTCAAATTCACCGTCAAGTAATTTGCAGTTACTAGCCTTTCTCTACCTGGTTGGACGACTCATCTATTCTCTTCTCTCCCCTGAGGGAGCCCCAGGAATGTTTTTTTCTCACCCATCAGACTGACAAACACCCACGGATCTGTCTTCTCTCCCATCAGGAGCTCCCTGAAGGAGGGCAGGAGGCTGGCTCTCCCTGATCACATTTGGGGTTCCACCAAAGAACAGACAGAGGGCAGGGGCCACACATTCCCATGCTAACAGTGAGGGCAGGCACAGGAAAGGATGAGGAGCATGGCTCACGGAGAAGGAAGGGGAACCAGATGTGCTTACCTGGGTAGGGGTGGATGCCATTGGCAAATACAGCTTCTGCAGCGGGTTGCCCATTGGCCTGTGGGGGGAGGCCGGTGAAGCCGTTCACCCCAATGGGGGATGGGATGCTAGGCACGGCTGGTGCAGTGATGCCTGGAGGGGTGCTGCCACCTGGTTTTAGAGGTGATTGGGGCAGGGGGAGGAGGGTAGACAAGGCAGAACAAAGGCAATGAAGGTCGACCTGTGGATCTCCACTCCCTGGCTCCAAGGGCCCGGGCACAGACTTGGACCTCACACACCAACTCAGTCCTATCTGTGAATCAGGCCTTGGGTTATCTCCCTACGTGTAACAACTCTACTCATCCCAACTGTATCTATACTTCAAACTGGAGTCCAAATCCCACTTTCCCTACTAAGACTTCCCTGATCACTGACTGCTCGACCTTGGGGCTGCAGCACATAGACCTCTAAGTGTCCATGACTTTGACCACAGTTGCTCTTCTCTTAGTCTTTTTCGATGGTTCATGCTTACCCCAGCTAAGTCAGGATGGGCTGATCACTAAGTCACTGACGGGCTGATCTGCCTTCCCATGAGGGAGTCTGGATATTCAGGTGGAGGGAGTCTTAACTGTGGTACTTTTTTGCATTGAGGGAGAAAGGCCTTTGTAGAGTCCAGATTTAGCCCTTTTCATACACAAATTAGACACCCTGGCTTCCTCCAGTTAAGACAATGGTGATGCTCACTATGGTGAGGGTAAAGTTGGGGTTAGATGACAACACACCACCCTCCCTACACCAGGTGGGTGGAAACCAAGGTGCGGGTAGCGTCTTTATTGTACTGAGGCCCCAAAGGCTGGGAAGGGCTTTCTTCTTCAGGTAGGAAGCAAGGAGGGTCTCTCTGTGGATAAGGACATGAGGTCATCAGGAGTGTCTCCAGGTTGGGGATCAGAGCTGTGGGGTGGTGCTCAAGTTGAGGCTAGAGATGGCACAGTCTTTTATAGTCTTTAGCTGGGAAAGAAATAGCTCCTGGATGTTGAGAATACTGCTACTATGGCCTGAGAGCAGAGAGCCAAGGAAGCTTGATGAATGAGAGCCCAGCCCTTGGAGCTAGACAGGGATGCTTAACTTTGAAACTATTGGCATTTATGGCCACGCGTTTCTTTGAAGGGAGCTGTCCTGTGCCTCACAGGATGTTTAGCAGCATCCCTGGTCTCTGTCTACCAGATTACAGTAGCACTTCCCCTCCTTCAGTTGAGACAGCCAACAATGTCTCAGGACATTGCCAGATATTTGGGGGCGAGGGGTAACATTGCCCAGGTTGAGAATCACTGAACTGGATAACAGCCAAGATCCAATTAAAAACATGCTTTGTAAGTAGAGCTGTTTTCAACCCCTCTGTCCTTTAGCAACTCTTGCAGTTCTCTCTTGCTTGTTCTATAGTTGTCTTGGAAAAAAAATCAGTGAATCTAGGTTGGGTTAAAGGAAAATGAAAAATGGGGCTCCTTCTGTGGTTGGGCCAGGGACCAAACAGGGCCACAAAATGGGCAGGGCTCTTCTCCCTCAGACCTCAAAGGGAGATGTGTTCATGTCAATTTCTTTCCAGATCTCTATACTACAGATCAATATGAACTGCTTCTTGACACGGCTTAACAACTCGAGTGAAACTGTTGCCACTCTGAAATTGTATCTTGGATAGCAGGGGGGCCACATCCCATCTTCACATGGGTCCTCAGGAATTAGAACATTTTTGAGACAAACTGCTCAAGGATGAGGCCAGCACTGGGCCCAGACAGCAGATGTTCTCGACACAGGATGGTCTGTTGGTAGCCAAAATTCGCTAAACCAAGTTACCAAACTGAGTTCAGCAGCTTTCCTGCCAGGCCCCGTGTTGGTACCTGCCCACTCACCTGAGGTTGGGGTCATGGGTGCGGCCGCCAGGCCGTTCATGTTGAGGGCCGCCATCTGCTGCATCTGGGCGGCGGCGAAGGCAGCCATGGGGTTCAGGTAGCCGCCCTGTGCGACTGACGCCATTAGGGCCGCTTGCTGCTGCATCAGCTGGGGCAGAGGGAGTGGAAAAAATATCATGCGCTTCCAGGAGGGTGGCCCTCCCCACCAAGGGGTCATTCAGCTCCTGCTCCCGGAGACCAGCTCCCAGGCCGTCCACCCCAAGGAGCTCAGGTGCATGTCTCTCCTCCCATCTCTGAGAGCCCTGAGCCTTCCCCACACCTGCCCTAGTTCTCAGTAGCTATTAGAGACCACCCCCCAAGAGAAAGCTGTGTTCAAAAGTAGAGTCTTTGGGACTCCAAAGTTGCCGAAGGTGGGGGAAGGGGACTGGCTCCCAGGTGCCAGCCAGTCCCGCGGTTCATGGAGATGTGACATCCAAAGCTCTAGAGACACCTGGATGAGCTGCTGTAGACCTAAGTTGGCAAGGGTTTCTGTTCAGAACGGTCCTAACTTGGAGTCTGCAGGGTAGAGGCTACAGGAGCATCCTAAATGAAATCCGGAGGTGAGCGGGGACTGGGAAGGTTGTTGAAACTGGCCGTTTAGACACTGCTGAAGAAGCGAGGTGAGCTTGCAGTTTTAGAACCAGAGCCCTGGCCTACCTTAGTGCCACCCGTGTGGGGGTTGTGGTCACAAATCCAGGAGGCAGCTGAGGGGTGATGCTGGCAGAGCCCGCCCCAATGTGGGAGAATGGGCCTGAGAGGACCTCAGGGGAAGTGTGGGTGAGGGGCGCTTTGAGGCACCTCACAGGATCCCTGCTAGGAATAACCAGAAGGTGGAACGACACCTTTCCCCTGCGTGGTGGCAGGGGTGGGGTGCAGTCAGTAGGACCTCGAACCTCTCTCCCTGTTCCAATCAGCGCTTCTTAGGCTTGCAGAGAACTGCCGCCCCCGGCCCCGCCCCGCTGGGCCCCCACTTACTGCCTGTGCGTAGGCGCCGTAGGCCCCGAAGGGAATGGCCATGGGGTTGAACATGCCCATCTGGCCAGCCATCTGCTGCATTCGCCGCATTGTGCGCTCCTTGTCGGTGTCGGCGAACTTGACCACCAGACTGGATGAGGCTCCCTGCAGCCGGGACTGCGCGTGAGGCCCACCAGCCCTGCCCCATCCGCCTCTGCTCCCTGGCCTGGGCCCACCCGATCCTCTCCACCGGGTGCTATGGGGGCGGGGGATGGGAAGGGGGCAGGGTAACAAGCACCAACCCTCTCCCAGGAGTCTGGAGCTTAACCTCCCCGCAGGCTTTTTCAACCTGGGTGACCTTAGGCTACTTCCTTAGCATCTCTGGGCCTCAGTGTCCTTGTCTGAGAAATGGGGTTGTTGGCAATGCCTTCCCGCCTCCTGCGGAGGCTGCGAGCGTGGTATGAGGGCATGCGTTTGGCACCGTGTGGCCCAGCGGGCGCCAGAACAGGCAGGGCCTTGAGGATGTGTGGGATGGCAAAGATGTCTGGGTCCCTCATTGCCCCGTCTAGCACTCCCCAGGGTCAGCCGCACTCACCGGCATGGTCTGGCTGCCGTGCAGAGCATTGATGGCGGCCTGTGCCTCAGCGTGGGAGGAATACTTCACAAAGGCGCACCCTGGGGGGACGGGAGAGGCTGAGCCAAGGCAACTGGACCCAGAGAAAGGTCAGAGAGGCGCGGGGACTGAAAGGCGCGGCACGGGAGCGGCCGAGGGGAGAGGGCGCCTCCCAGAGGAAAGCAGAGTGAGACCCAGAAACACTGACAGACACCGACAAACACAGAGCTACACAAGGAGGCAGAGAAAGATCTGGGCCCGCCAAGGATGTCAAAGGACCCTTCACTGGCCCCGTCCCAGTTTGGATACGGATCGCGGCCTTTTCTTCCTCCCAGGCCTGACAGCCTCGCACCTTCCAAGCAACCTTTCCCCGATAGCCGCACCCGCCCCTCTCCAAGGGGCTCTGGACTCTGCTAGCAGGCTGGCCAGAGACCCGCGGCCCCGCCCCGTCCGCCCTCTTGCCCCGCCCCGTCCGCCCTCTCGTCCCCGCCCCGCCCCCTCTCGTCCCGCCCCGCTCCCTCTCTCCCCGCCGCCCCACCCACATCTAGCCCCTCCCCGTCCACTCTCTCGCCCCGCCCCGCCCATCTATAGCTCCGCCCAACCCTCTCGCCCCGCCCCCTCTCGCCGCACCGCCCCACCCATCTCTAGCTCCGTTCCGTCCACCCTCTTGCTCCACCGCCCACCCACCTCTAGCCCCGCCCCACCCACCTCTAGCTCCGCCCCGTCCTCTCTCTCGCCCCGCCCCCACGCACCCTTGCTGTTGCCGTCCGGTCCGCGCAGAATGGTGCATTCCTCGATGTTCCCGAAGGCCTCGAAGAGGCGGCGCACATCGTCCTCAGACTGCTGCTTGTTGAGCATACCCACGAAGAGTTTTCTATCTTCTGGAACAAAATTAGGAGATGCTTACCCGGGCCAAGGGCCCGGAGGCGCGGGATGGGCCCGCGGGAGGAGGAAGGGTTACGGAGGGGAAGGGTAGGAGCTGGTAGCGGGCAGGAGCGGGGCTCACGGCCGGAGGGGAGGGATAACTGCGAGAGGGAGGCGGTGGGGCACCGCTCGGGGGGAGGAACGACCGGGTGAGGGGATGGACGAAGCGGGGTGGGGGGCACAGCCAGAGGGGGAGGGGAGGCGGGAGGGGTTGCGTCTGAGCGAGGACGGGATTGCAGCGACTCTGCTCCTTCCGGCCTGAGGGCCGGGCCAATGGGCTGGCCGCTCACCTGTGGTCCACAGGTCCTTTGGACAGCCGTACATCCTCTTCCTCCCTCTTCTTAGACACATACTTATCTTCCTCAACCACTTTCACCCCCGGATGCCAAAATTAATTCACAGCTGGCAGGTGGGCCACAGGGCCTATGCACACGCTGTTCTCTCTGCCTGAAGTATCCCCCACATCACAAAGCTGAATCCTCTAATGCTAGGTCTCCGCATAAATATTGCTTTCTCATCAGAACCCCTCTTTCTGCTTCTTCATTCTCTGTCTCACCCTGTCTCCTGGTGCAAAATTCAAAGGACAATTATTTACTGCTTTGCGTGAGTAGTGAGTTTCTGTCTAGCTCCCCATGCTTCAAAGTAGGCTCCCTTAGCGAAGAGTCTAGGCCTCTGCTGAGCGGTGGTAGAGGCACCAGGTAGGCCCACAGGACTGAGCTATGGAATGAATGCATGCATGTCCCATGCCATTCCCAGGGGCAACCTCGTTTCTGCCTCACATGTTCTTACTTCCACCTGGTGCTCCCTTTTCTCCCTCCCTTCCTATTCATTCTACAAAATTCAGTCCTGGGCACTTTGGAGGACCCAGTTTCTGAAGACTGGGCTCCCTCAGCAGATACCCCCACAGACACACACACAATTGTGTTGAGTACCAAATGGTTTGTTGACAACACTCAGATGTGAACTTAGGGTGGCAGGGATTTATTAGGCTGTGTGGATATGTAGTAGCTTGTGACTGCAAAAATGTTTCGCATCCCACAAGCTCCTATTGCCCTGTGACTCTCACTCCTCCCAGGGAGGTGGGGTGTATGTTTCCTCCCCTGGAATCTGGGCTGGGCTCTGACTATTCTAACTCATAAAGAATGGCAGAAATAACCCCAGATACCTTCCAAGGCTGGGTCATAAAGAGGATCAGCTTCCACTCTCTGCTCTCTCAGGGATGGTGGCTCTGTGGAAACCAGTCACCATGCTGGAAAGAGCCTCTAACTGGACCACACCAGGAGTCCACACGGAAAGGATCCCAGGCCTCCAGCTGACAGCCAGCATCAGCCACCAGACATGGAGTGAATGAGTCCTGAGATGATTCCAGGCCCCAGCTCATGAGTCTTCCAGCCGAGGCCCAGACAGCCAGGAGGAGAGACAGGCCTTCCAAGCTGTGCCCAGCCTGAATTCCTGACCCACAGAATCCATGAGTGTAGTAAATGGTTGTTTTACACTACTCCATTTGGGGCTGAATTGTTAAGTAGCCATAGTTTGCTGGAACGTGGTCCTCATGGTGGCAGACACCCACTTAATGTTTGTTGACTATTCAATGACTGACATGCACAGCCAAGGCTGCAGAAACGCACACTCCAAAACTGCAGACAGCCATGTGTTCATGGTTTCCACAGAACGCAAGGGCATTCCAGGACCATGTCCTGGATCCGGGGTGGTTGGTACCTCCTGCCCCAAAGCACTCCCATATCACCCACACTGCCAGCAGAATTCACGTAGAGATGGGGGCTGACTGGGCTCTGGAACAGAGGAAACCTCCGGGTCCAACCCGGCTTTACAAGCCACCCTAGAGTCCTCCTCTTCAGGAAGGCCGACTGCTGCCCTACTGGTACCCCCCAGCCTGGAGCACTCAGCACTGGGCAAGCTCTCCCTGACAAGGTGCTCCTTCCATGCCCACAATGTACCATTGCCAGTTCCTGCGACCAGGGATGGGTCAGGACACACTGGCTTGGATCTCCACCGTCCGGGCAGGGGTGCTCCAGCTAAAGCTTTGGGCTTGGATCCCCAGCCCCTGCTCCAGTCTGGGTACTCCACTCGGACGCTCAGGCCCTGGCAGGGCTGGGCATACCCCCCGCCCTGTCTCCCGGCTTCACCAACTCCAAGCTCTGGGCTGGGGGAAGCAGAGACTGGGGGCCTGAGAGGGAGTGGAAGGGGTGAAACTGAAGAGGGACGGAAGGCAATGGATTCATACAGAAAAGGGAGGGACAGAAATGGCAGAGACAGAAGAAAAAGAATTCAAAATAAAGAGCTGAGAGAGGAGATGGACAGAAGGAGACAACAGAGACAGAAGTGGGAGGGAGAGGGACTTAGGTTTAGCTCCCAGAGGCAAAGCGACATTTTACTGGAAGTGAACTGAGTTTTGAAGCCTTCAGTGGAGCCTTGAAACTCTGCTCCCAGGCGATCCCGGTCTTTCCCCTCTCCCAGCACCTTTTAAAGGCTCTGAGTTAATGGGATTGCTGGGAAGACAAAGAAGTGGCAACCTGCCCTCTCCTCATGCCTGACCCTCCTGCTCAAACACTGCCTCCCAGGAAGGACCTGGGAGGGAAGAGAAGGCCCAGCCTCCCTGGAGCCAGACTCAGATGCTGGGACTGCATCTCCTTTCCTGATTTCTGAATGTGTTCCTCTGGTTTCATTATGACAGCTTTCTGGTTGCATTAAAATTCATTAAAATCCCCACGTGCCTTTCTAGCCAGCTACTTCCCTTTTGCCAGGTTTTTTTTTTTTTTCCCTAATTCCTTCTTTCTGTCCCTGAAGTCGTCCCTTACTGCTGATTCTCAGTTCTCCATCTTAAGCCTAGGTCCTTCTTGTTTGAGAACTTTCTCAAGGTGGAGGGGCCAGGCTCCCCCTCTTCCTGCCTGTTCAAATCTCCCTTTCTGGAAGGCCACCAAGAACCAAAGAAACCTGACTATAGGCTCACTTCTGGATGATCTTGGATTGACCCCACCCAATGCACAGGTTTATTTGTTTCTGGGATCCTCTATATCTCCAGTTGGCTTTGGCGCTGGGTGAGTGATTCTAAGGCTTGTCTGAAAGACAAGGGAGTGAAAAGACTGATTCTGAGGGTCGATCTCCTCTGGCCCAGGCCCACTGGCTCACCCTCCCACCCTGCTGCCTTCGGCTGCATACTTCCTCATCCACTTTGGTGTCAAAAATGGGAAAAACTAGCCCCTCCTCATGTGGATGGTAGACTCCCAGGACATGCTGCAGAATGAAGCAGATAGCAGTAGTAGAACGGCGATGACCCTGACCTGGGGTTCTCTATCCAGGAGGAAGAGGAAATGGAGGTCACGGTGCAGGGGTAGGAGGGGAGACCAGAGGCTCCACACCTGGGGGAGGAGCGCTGGAAGTGACAGACTGGAGCAGACCCGGGCCGTGGCTGCCCAGCTGGGATGGACTGCTCTCCCTGTGTCCCCACCTCCCCAGCCACTTCCCCGAGGTGTGGTCCCCAAACTGTCTCAGACGACCACCAATGTGGTATCTTGGACCTTATGCCAACCTAGCGAGAGTCTCAGAGGGTGACTGCATTTCCTTGGCCACTGCTCTACCCGCTCCATCATCGACACAGACTCCCGTTTCCCGGGCCAAGCTGAGCAGTCCCTGCCCAGAGCCCTCCTGCCTGAAGGACACAGGGTCCCCTGAGTGATGGTGGGGCTAACCCTCAGCCTGAGCCCATTTTGGGGTGTGAAGCTGTGGTTGCTTCTCTGAGGAGATGTTCAGGCAGGTGCTGCTGGGATTGGGCCACAAAAGCCACCTTCACGGAAGGTAAAGCCAGGAAAGACCTCAGGGCCAGGGTGTAAATAGACTGAAGATGTCCCTGAGTGTTAAGTCGCTGAGATGGCATGGGAGTGGTCACCCCCCGGGAACGTGGGAGGCTGGTCTCTAGCCTAGTAGGTGGCTGTGTTAAGCTCACCTTCCAACTTCTGGCAGGTCTATAGGGGCTGGTCGGGGAAGGGGCAGTGGCAACACCCTGAAGGCTTCCTGGAGGAGGTGGCCTGGAGTTACGATGTCCAAGGCTCAGGAGCAGGAGCGCCAGGCCCACAACAGAATATGAGCAGAGAGAAAGATGAGAGGGCCCTTCTTTTCGTTTGCTTCCTGCCTGGGGGTCCTGGGGAGGGGTGGGGAAGTTTGGGCTTTGCTTTCCCAGGTGCCTCTGGCCTACCCTACACTGACCCTGCCCCCAACACACAAGTCTCCCAGTCCTCTGGTCTCAGGAGTCTTCTTCCTTTTCCCAGAACCTCAATCTAATTCTGAGTTTCAGTTTCCCAGCCTACTAGCAATGGGGGACACCTCCAGGAAGCCTTAAGTGCCAGTGAAAAGGCAGAGGAGTCTAGTTGTCAGGATCTCATGCTTGGAAAAGACCCTGATGCTGGGAAAGATTGAGGACAGGAGGAGACAGGAACAACAGAGGATGAGACGGTGGGATGGCATCACCGACTCAAACGGACATGAGTTTGAGCAAACTCCAGGAGATAGTAAAGGACAGGGAAGCCTGGAGCGCTGCAGTCCATGGAGGAGCAAAAACTGGACACAACTTAGTGACTGAAAAACAGCAACATGCTTGCTCCAGCCCCTCCAGGACGGAAACAGACTCCTCTCATTCACTCAGAATATCCAGGCAGAATGGGGCTCTGGCTGGAAGGATTTGCATTCGAAAAGGAGAGCCCAGAAAACAGAGAAGCAAGACTCTGATGGCAAGATGAGGACAGGCTGCTATGGGGCATATTTCAGGGTGGTGCCTCAGGGCCCCAGACGTGCGGGGCAGCATCTTGCTGGCTGTGCAGGATGAAGGGCCCTGAGCAGGGCGGAGGCGGGTGGCAGCCGCAGCACTTGACTTGCCAAATGCCAGCACCCTGGCTCTAATGCTCAAATTCCGGCTTAATTTTCAAAATTTGATTCGCTCATTACCATCGGCATTAAACAATATTTCCTGCTTAAGGATAGATGGCTGCCGGGGCACCGTGGACGAGTGCTCAGATGGCTAATGCCTTTTATGGCTGCAATAGACTTTTACTGTTCTCTTCCCTGCAGCTGCTGAGGGAGGGTTTGTGGGGGAACCTGAGCTGGAGAGAACCACGGGGCCCAGGGCCACGGTGGGGAAAAATTGGTTTTGAGTTCTGTGGCTAGTGGGCTGGGCAGGGGGTGCAAGGAGACCAAGAGAGCCTGGCTGGGTGGGTCTTATAGGGCCACAACTGTAGGGGATGCTCTCCATAGGGCCCCTGGAGGCCCAAGGGCAGCAGTTTGGGGAGTGAGAAGAAGCTTCCAGACACAGTGACTGAGTCAGAGGCCTCTCTCCGCTCTTTCGCCTTTGGCCCTGGGGATGGGGAGGACTGGGCCAGAGCCCAGAGCTCAGAGCCCCAGGTGCCCATGCACCTGCCCCTTGGCTGCTGGCAGAGGCCATGTGGGGCCCTCGGCATCCCTTCGGCTGTTCACTGTGGGACCAGGGGACTTCCTGGAGCGCCTCCTGGATCCCAGGACCATCTGCTCTCCCTGGGGAGTGATCTTGTGCCTGAGGTCCCACAGGGGGAAAGATGGCTTCCTTCTCCCTAAATTCACCCATGGATCAGGGAGGACCTTGATTAGAAAGCACATAGACTTGATGGGGGGTGCGGCGAGGGGGGGACCGGCGGGGAGGGGGAAGGCGGGGGGAAGGATGGTGGGGGGAAGGAAGCATCAGGGCCGGGGCATCTTCCAGGGAGTAACTGAAGCTGTTTGTCAAATCCTGGTTGACTGGGCCCCCTTACGCAAGTCACGCACCCTCCCTGGGCCTCCATTCCCTCATCCGTAAAAGGGGAGAGTAATCGCACCCCCCTCGTAGGGCTGTTGCGATGAGATGAGGCACCCGAGATTTTTAGCCCAGGGCCCAGCACAAGTAGAATAAGCACAGTTCTGTGCTGGTTTCAGCCAGACGGCTACTCACCCACAGGGGCGGCTTCTGGTGGGATGGAGAGGCCCACCCCACCCCTGGGGCATGGAGTGGACCCCAGGGACACTGATCAGACACCTGACTGAGGGCCAGCCTCAGAAGCCGGGTATCCCCCCCACTAAACAGCAGTGTTTTGGGGGAATCTCTGAGATGCTCCCCAGCATCCTCCAGGCCCCAGCCTAGACTCATTCACAACAAGAGTTGTTTCCTTGAAGTTACATCGAGCCCTGCTCTGGACCCTTTCCACTGCCCCGACCCATCAAGCACCCTGGCTCCTAAGGGAGAAAGGAGCATCAAACCGGACATCTGAATTGAAATCTGTGTCATTTTCAAAGCTGCTGACCCCACCCTAAGTCTGGAAGCCTCCCCTGGCCCCTTCTGGCCAGCCCTGAGGTGGGCAGCATGCAGCCTCACACCTGCCTTTCAAAGAGGGGAGCAGCAGGCAGGGCTGCGGGTCTGCACACCCTTCCTCTCCTGCCTGGGGGGCCCGTGGCTGCCTGCTTTACTGTGGGGGACCGGGAGTTTGCAGCATCGCTGTCCACACAGGGGTTAAGGGCCTGGATTTGGGTCTCTCTGCAGCCCTGCAATCGGGTCACCTGCCCCCTGAGAGCCAGTCCCTTCACCAGCTCACGGGCCAGGCCTCAGAGAGCTCTGCACGTGAAGCGAGCCCTCCTTCATTCCCACAACACACAGTGTCGGAGTCAGAGCCCAGCGCAGCAGAGGATAAAAGCGTTCCTGCCTGGGAAGAAGGCTGAAGGAGACATCAAACCAGATCAAAGGCTGCCGGGGATGGGGCTAGACGGGGCTCCCGCTCCACGGGGATGCAAATGAGGACCCTCAGCTGCTCCAGACCCCAGGGGAGGCAGCGCAGGGCCTTGATCTGCCAAGCTCCCTGCAGACACATACCTCTGATGTCTTGGCGGGAGGAGGAAGAACTCAGCCAGTCTCCCCCACTCACATTCCTTCAGCGGAGTCTGCCTTCCAAATGCCTCGGGATGGCGCCGGGGCCATGGGAGTCCCTTTCTTACTGTCTCCTGACATGCACCCAGCTCCCGTCAGCTGCTCTCCGCACAGCCCCACAGGAGTCAGTTACAATCCAGGGCAGGTCGTGTCTATCTCCTGCTCAAACCCTGCAGGGGCTCCTGTCTCACCGAGAACAAGGCTTGTGAGGGGTTTCAGGGGCACCCCGCACTCCAACTCCCCTAATCCCTCCATCCCTCTGCTCAGACACACACAGGTCTCGTGAAGTCTCAGGGATGCTCCTTGCATGCCCTGCCCCAGGACATTGACACTGCTCGTCCTCCTCTTGTCCCCAAGATCGTGTGCTCGGCATCTGCAGGACACTGAACTCCAGGAATCCTCCAAAAGCGGGGATGAGGGGGCAGCAGCCATGGTGCAGGCACAGAGACTGTCATGAGGATCTCTGCAGGCATGGTGGGAAGGGGTTTACAAGGCTTGAGCCGGGCACTGGAGGATTCACACGCAGGGCTTGCAGCATGGAAAAGGCATGTGCAGAGGCAGGGAGTGTGACAGGCACAGGCTGAAGAGCCGGGGCGACACACACACCCCCTCCCTCCTTCCTTTTCCTCGCCCACCGCATTCTCAACACTTCCCCCGAGACCCCAGCCTGGACTCTGACCGCTGACCGCAGGAAGCCTGGCCTGGGACTCAGACTTTGCACGCAGGCTCCTCCTCACCCGTGTCCATCCTCACTGCCCACCACGTCCTCCCTTGGCTCAGCCTAGCTCCTAAGTCGTAGCACCAGGGGTTCTTCTGTGGTCCTGCTGGACACTAAGGGCCACCCACCTCGATGATCACCCCAGTGTCTTCATGACAAGAGCCAGTGGCCCCAACTCCCTCTACCAGAGCCTCTGCCGCCCCCCTCTCGGGGCTCCTCAGTGCCCCCGTCCGGGGGAGGCCACAACTCTGACTCACTCCAGGAGGTGGTTGTACGAGCCACAGTACTAACAGAACGGTTCTCATTGATCAAGTATTCACTGCGCGTGTGTGCTCAGTCACTTCAGTTGTG
Organism: Bubalus bubalis; assembly: GCF_019923935.1. Taxonomy (NCBI): domain Eukaryota; kingdom Metazoa; phylum Chordata; class Mammalia; order Artiodactyla; family Bovidae; genus Bubalus; species Bubalus bubalis. The sequence goes on from NC_059178.1 coordinate 42,300,314, forward strand.
TCCGACTCTGCGACCCCAGGGACTGTAGCCCTCCAGGCCCCTCTGTCTGTGGGGATTATCCAGGCACGAATACTGGACTAGGTAGCCAATCTCTTCTCCAGGGGCTCTTCCTGACCCAGGAATCAAACCCACGTCTGTTAGGTCTCTTGCATTAGGCAGGTTCTTTACCGCTAGCGCCGCCTGGGAAGCCCATTTACTGTACCTCCAGCACGGAAATAAGCCCTTTGCAGGTATAATGAATGTTTTATTATTTCCACTGTGTAGATGAAGAAACTGAGGCTCAGGAAAGTTAAATATCTTTCCCAAGAACACACAGCCAGTCACTGGGGGAAGCCAGGACTCAGATGGTCTGAAAGGAGCCAAGCTCTCAGGTCACCCTACTTCTTGGTAGAAGACCAGGAAGTGCTACCTGGAGATCTCTGTCTCTCTTTACTCTCCACACCTCTGGGTCTGCCCAGATAATGGGCAAAGGCCTAATAAGCCCATTGCTCTATGTGGATCAGGGCTTCTGATCGGAGCCCAGAAGTGGGGTGGGGTGGGGCCCTCAGAGGCCGCTGCTCAGCTCAGATGGAGCAGGCTCTGGTGAGTCCCAACTGCCCAGAGACCCTTAGACACGACTCACAGCCCCTCCCCGGCTTCCCTCACCCCTCCGCCTAGAATAGGGCCCTCTGGAAGTCTCCCGGGTGACAAAAGAAGTCAGCTCTGTCCTGATGAGTCCTCGGGCCTTCCTCTGCCCAGGATCTAGGCCTCAAGGTCCTCTTCCCTCATCACATATAGAATCAGACCTGCTGACAAGATCCCCTCGGCCTGCAGTCCACATCCCTCTGGGCCCTGGTGGCTGCCTGGGACAGAGGGGTGGCTCTGTGCCCTTGGGTGCTTGCAGTACATCTGAGGAGGCAGCACTGTGGAATGTGGGGGCCGTCACCATCCCAGGGGGCACAAATGGCCCCTGCACCCTCTTCTTTTGCCCTCTGCAAGGGGATGGGTGGAAGGTCTGGAGGCCATATCCACATCCCTCGCTGCCTCCTTCTCTGGGCCTCCGCCCTTGACCCCCGTATCTGTGAGTCTGCGCCAGGCCCTCCCAGCAGGAACCTGGGGCCTGGGGTGGTGCTGGGTAGAAGTCACCTTTCATGGGGGCGGCAGCGTGGCCAGCTCTCCAGGTAGCTGATTATACATTTGATCTGCTACCTTATCCTTTCCAGGCGCGACGCACGACAGACGGCCCCGTGTTCTGTGGGGACTTCTGCAGCCGAATCCTGTTGTCTGGTGGGGTTTCCGCTGGCGTCTGGCGCGCTCTCCAGCATTTCACCCATCACAGGATAATTTATAGCATAATGGCGCCTTTTTTCCTTTATATCATGCGGGAGCATAAATTATGGCCAGTTTGTCCTCAGCTCTCAAGGAGACAGACAAAGCCGGGCTTTATTCCAGCAAAGGGGGGAGGCTTCTGCAGGGGGTGGGCAGGGGCCGGGTGGTCCACAGGGGAGCAGGGACAAGAGGAGGAGAGACCAAGGAACATCTTGTTGCGGGGCAGAGAATCAGACGCAGCTGCAGATGGTGGGGAAGAAGTAACAGCGCGCACTTGGAGAGCTCACTCTGTTAACTGTGGAGGGGGCTCATGTCTGCTGAGTGGGAGAACTGCGCAGTGGTCCGGTGCCTGCGGACCAGCAGGCCACAGCCTCTAAGCCTGGCTTCGGGCTGCCCCTCACATTGCCCACAGATCTTCCCACAGCCTCATGGAGAGAGTGGTGCTCATGGGTCCACCCCCATCCCCTACCCTTGCCACTGCCAGAGACAGAATGCAGTGTGCAGTGCCCAGCAAACCTCCCGCTCTCTGACTCATGGCACATTTTTAACACTGAGGGTGGGGCTTAACTTCTCTTGGGATGTGGGAAGAGCTGCCTGTCCTCCCCGGGAGGTGCACTAGTCTCAGGGTCAACCTCAGGGTCAGGTTGACCTCAGGGTCAACCTCACTAGTCTAATACAGCAGGGTCACAGCTGAACCCAGAGGCTGCAGCCCCCAAACTCAGCCCCCACTCCTGGGCGCTGTGACAAGGACTTCTGGTGACCCTGGGTGGGGATGACACTGCTTGAATACCCTGGCAGAAGACCCCAGCCTCTGACGCCTCATGTCAGGCTTGGGAGGCAGCTTGGAAGAAAATTCCCTCTTTTGCTCCCTGGAGTCCCTGCCCAGACAGAGCCCAAGTCCTGCCCCTGAAGAACCACTTAAAGCACAGCCTTCCAAAGGTAACAGCAGGAGTCTCGGATCTTGCAAGATGCCAGTTCTCAGCCCTGGCTGCTGTAAAATTTACCTGGGGGGTTTCAAAACACAGATGTTCCCAGCCAGCCCCTGAGACAGAAAATGGTCCAGGCATCCGTATTTTTGTTATGGTGTTTTTCAAAAGCTATTCAGGTGATACCAGCACAAACTCAGGGTTGGGAAGGGCTGGGATGGGTCTTCTCCAGACTGCTCCTGCTCATCTCTCCTCTGGCACCCCATCTCTGCTCTCAGCCTGCTTGCAGGAGCTCAGCCCTTCAGAATAAAGGGTTCTGTGTGTGCTGGTGCTGGGGGAGGGTAGCACCCACTTTCTCTGCCCTGACCTGAACCTGGGCATCCCGCCATCCCTCATGGGGTTATCCTGAAAAGACATTGTTCTAATCTGGGAAGGTTCCCAGGTGGCACTGGTGGTAAAGAACCCGCCTGCCAATGCAGGAGATGTAAGAGATGTGGGTTTGATCCCTGGGTTGGGAAGATCCCCTGGGTTGGTAGGAAAGCATGGCGACCCACTCCGGCATTCTTGCCTGGAGAATCCCATGGACTGAGGAGCCTGGCGGGCTACAGTCCATAGGGTTGCAAAGAGTCAGACATGACTGAAGTGACTTAACACGCACGCACAGGAAGGTAGGATGAGGAGGGATTAGCAGGTTTAGGAGGCCTCCCTCCCTCCTTCTCTCCTCTCTTGTGCGCCTCTCCCCTCCATCCATCAGGCCAGCCCAGCTGTGAGAGGAAGGTCTCAGGCACCCCTTTCATCAACCCTGCAGTTTCTTTCCTATCCATCTTTGTTCTCACCACCGAGCCCTCCTGGAATCACCACTGTTCCCACCCCCTTCCCCTTGGAACAAGATGGTCCAGGCTTAAGTACAGGACTACTCACTGTATTAACTCGTGGCTGATAATGGACTGCAGATAGACACAGAGATGGATGGATGGCAGACATGATTAATAGATGCTAGATACCCAGATTAAATGTTGGATGATAGATAGATACACAGAGAGAAAAATGATTGCAGAAAGCAGATAGATTTATGATCGATGGTACATAAATAGTGATAGGCAAATATGGATGGATGGATGGCTGAGATGTTTCTAAGGACTTCAGATAATGGGGTTGAAATGTAAAAGGTGAGAAAACTACTCATGGTCACTCACACCTGTTGGGATATGAGCTCTCAGAGGAGCAAGGAACCCTATTCTGCTCAAGACCTGTCTTAAACCAACTTCTCTGAACCTCTGCTTGTCTGATGGGTTTGATGTTAGTGTAGGTTGCAGTGGGGCTGGTTTCCTGGGGATACCTGAAGCTCTGATGCTTTGCCTCCTGAGCTCCCGAGTGACCTCAGCAGGACCTCCCTCCCTGTCTGTTTCCCTCGGATGCATGCTCCTCAAAGGCCAAGGCCACACCTCAGAGCAGGTTGGTTTTTGGAGTGGGGCAAGCTGAGTTGGCCCCTGCAGTCAGATGGCAGGTGTCAGCCCATATGGCACTCACAGATTCATCCATTCACTCCCTCCATCGGGACCCATGCCCTCAGAGAAGCCAGTGAGGGCTGACTCATCCGAAGCACTCACTGCAAGCCAAGCACTGCTCCCAGCACTTTAATTTTATGGGGTGGGTCCCACAGTCACCCCCATTTTTCAGATGAGGAAACTGAAGCACAGAGAGGTTTGGCAACTTTCTGGAGGTCCCAGAGCTATTAACTGCAGGGCTCGGATTTGAACCCAGGTCGTCTGGCTCCCAAGCTTTCACCTACCATGCAGAAGGCACCCCTGGTGCCCCCGGAGAGTTGCAAGGCTCTGCTGGGCTCAGGATGGAACATGGCTCTGGGAACTGGGAAGAGCTGCCTGATTTGCAAGATGTCATTATTTCTAATGAGTAATGAGATTGTGAGGGGAGTGTCAGTTTCCTCGAGAGAACAAATTATTTCAAAGGGTGGCAGCATATTAACTAGTGGTGTGTGGCTGGCACTGCTAACTACAGAGGACCCTGTTCTTGTCACTCAAAGGGGCCCTCTGAGCTTGGTAGGACTTGGTGACCGTGAGGTTCAGTTTGCAGAAAGCCAGCTGGGTGACAGCCCTGGACCCCTTCTATTATCCTCTAGTCACTCATGCAGTCAGTCCACAAACCGTGTGCAGGGTACCGTGCTGGGAGACATAAGGAGTTGATCTGACCCTTGGCCAAGAGAGTTTCCAAATCGGGGCTGGACTGGCCTACGGGGGTTAGGCAGAGCAGGCTGGGGGCTGACAGAGGGGGAGCTGCACCGCAGAGCATGAAGACATTACCGAGGTGGGTCATCATGACCACTGAGGCCACGGGCACCGAGGACAGGCTGCCCGCCTCTGTTTTCCAGGAAGAGTTGGGTGGGCGGGTGAGGAAAAGGGAGGAAACCCAGGACGGGAGCACAGAGGAGAGGATGCAAAAAATTTGACTCAACTCCAGGGCCTGTGTGCTGCAGAACCGTGCTTTGAAAAGCCAGCCACAAACCTCCCACTGACAAGTCTGGGAGGGGCTGTGGCTGGAAGTGCCAGCATTGTGGGCTCATTCAGGCCTGTTGGGAAGCAGAGGAGGGTGAAGAGACTGGCTTGCTGGCTGGAGCAGCCCCCGAGACCGCCCCCAGTCCTCCTCACTAGGCCACAGCCAGACTCTTCTGCAAGGGCTGGTGCAGGCTGGGCACTTCTGGCATTCTGCCCACTTCTCACTGCTGTGCTTTGTCAAAACATGCTCCTAGGCCCATTTGACAGGTCAGTCCACTGAGGCTCAGAGAGGCTGAGAACAGGCTTCAGCTCACTGGAGCAGTATGTGGTAGATGTGGGACCAGAGCCACGTGCCTCTGCCCGCTCTAGGGCGCAGGATGGAATATGACTCCCACCCTCCTGCCCCAGGGCTGGAATTCTGTCCTTTGGGTTTTTGGCTGGTGGACTCAGCATTGCCCTCTTCGGGGAGGTCTCTGAAATGTAGTTGCTTATGTCACCTCAACAGGACTGTTTTGACTAGAAAATGTCCCCTATGATCAAAGGGACCCAATAAGCATTTAGGCCTGAGACTGGAAAAGGAGAGGCATGAAGGCACAGGGCTGGGAAAGGGCCAGAGGGGTCGGGGAAGGGGAGGCTGGTGGCTGCAAGGAGGGTGATGCTGGTGCTGAGCTGAGGAGGCCACCAAGGATGGGCAGGTTGGGAGGAGAGGGGCAGGTGACGGGGCAGGACGTGCAGGGGGGAAAGGTGCGTGTTCCATTTGCTGCCGCAGCCCCAGAAAGGAGCCCCTCACCGCCAACCCTGGACTTGAGGTGAGAAAGAGGAGGCTGGAAAGGCTGATAGAGAAGGCGGAGAAGCAGGGAAAGACAAGGACTCTCAGCCTAGGTGCGGCCTCAGTGGTCGCAGGGAGGGGTCTGCACCCTGCCCCCTTTCTCTCCTCCCAGCTCCCAGCAGCCAGATGGTATAGGGCAATGGTGCCTGCTGACCTTGGGGTCCCAGGCACCTCAAGCTTTGTCTGTTGACTGCATTAAAAATACTTCACCCCTGGGTAGCTGTGACTATTTTTCAAATGCGCATAGATGCTGTTGTGATTTAAGAAGTAGCAATTCATTTAAAAGCACTGCCGGCTTCAAGGTAGCTTATTGCCATTTTGCATTCTCTCAAACAATGGATACCCAAAGTAAAACATCTGTCAAGGAGGGGCGCTGATGAATTTTTGATGTTAGAAATGGCTCTTAACCTTGAAAAGTCTGGGCATGCTGATCCAGGAGGGCAGCGGGAGCTCGAGGAGCCGAATCCCACCCCCGTGGCGCTCATTCACACAACAGCAATGCTGTCGGCCCGGGAAGGGGGAGCACGGTGGATGCGCGGAGCACCCGGCACCTGCAGTTAGGAAAACTCAAGCTCATCCTTTGATGCGTCCAGAAGAGCCGGAATGGTGGAGACCCACAGCAGCTTCCAGTTAAAAACTGGGAGTGGATGGTGTTTAACTCTGTCGACGCCAGGAGGGAGCTTGCTGTCTTCTCGCTGCAGGGAGTTCCTAGCTTAGTGCCCCAAACGCACATGCTCACTTGATAAATGTTGTCGGAATGAATAACAGTGACCCACGTAGTCATGAGGAGGCGCGGTCTGAGCGCACACAGACACGTCTCTTTCCCTCCCACACCCAGCATGACTAGGGTCTACTTTCAGCAAAGGTAAAATGAGAACCCACATGGGGTTTAATGGCTGGAGGCCTGGATTTTGTTCCCACCGGCTGGGAATTCAGAAATTCCCAGGTAGCACTAGTGGTAAAGAACCCACCTGCCAATGCAGGAGACTAAGAGATGCGAGTTCGATCCCTGGGTTGGGAAGATCCCCTGCAGGAGGACATGGCCACCCACTCCACTATCCTTGCCTGGAGAATCCCACAGACAGAGGAGCCTGGCGGGCTATGGTCCATGTAGTCACAAAGAGTTGGACACAACTGAAGCCACTTCGTAGGCACGCACGCACGGCTGGGATCAGCTCTGACTGGGGCGGGGCTCAGTCTGGTCTCCTCGCCTCTCCTGGGCTGTGGGGTAACTGGGCCTGCAGTGGTGTGCTGACCATGGTCATGGGGATTTAGACTCCTCCTGATCTAAAAGAATGATACAAATAAACTTATTTACAAAAACACAAATAGAGTGACAGATGTAGAAAACAACTTATGTTTACAGGGGTATGCAGAATACATCATGAGAAATGCTGGACTGGAAGAAACACAAGCTGGAATCAAGATTGCCGGGAGAAGTATCAATAACCTCAGATATGCAGATGACACCACCCTTATGGCAGAAAGTGAAGAGGAACTCAAAAGCCTCTTGATGAAAGTGAAAGTGGAGCATGAAAAAGTTGGCTTAAATCTCAACATTCAGAAAATGAAGATCATGGCATCCGGTCCCATCACTTCATGGGAAATAGATGGGGAAACAGTGGAAACAGTGTCAGACTTTATTTTTTTGGGCTCCAAAATCACTGCAGATGGTGACTGCAGCCATGAAATTAAAAGATGCTTACTCCTTGGAAGGAAAGTTATGTCCAACCTAGATAGCATATTCAAAAGCAGAGACATTACTTTGCCAACAAAGGTCCATCTAGTCAAGGCTATGGTTTTTCCTGTGGTCATGTATGGATGTGAGAGTTGGACTGTGAAGAAGGCTGAGCACTGAAGAATTGATGCTTTTGAACTGTGGTGTTGGAGAAGACTCTTGAGAGTCCCTTGGACTGCAAGGAGATCCAACCAGTCCATTCTGAAGGAGATCAGCCCTGGGATTTCTTTGGAAGGAATGATGCTAAAGCTGAAACTCCAGTACTTTGGCCACCTCATGCGAAGAGTTGACTCATTGGAAAAGACTCTGATGCTGGGAGGGATTGGGGGCAGGAGGAGAAGGGGACGACAGAGGATGAGATGGCTGGATGGCATCACTGACTCGATGGACGTGAGTCTGAGTGAACTCCGGGAGTTGGTGATGGACAGGGAGGCCTGGCGTGCTGCGATTCATGGGGTCGCAAAGAGTCGGACACGACTGAGCAACTGAACTGAACTGAACTGAACTGATGGGAAGGAGGAGAGGGAGCTATTAACTGGGAGACTGGGATTGACACATACACACTACTACATAAAACAGATAACCAATAAGAACCTACTGTCCAGCACGGGGAACTCTACTTAATACTCTGTAAAGGCCTATATGGGAAAAGAACCTAAAAAAGAGTGGATTTATGTATATGTATAACTGACTCACTTTGTTGTACAGCAGAAACTAACACGACATTGTAAAGCAACTATACTCCAATAAGAAGAAGAATCCCTTGGAATATTGAGCTGCTCAGATAGTAGTTACCTGTGCTCCTCTGCCCCCTTCCACACCTACCCCACCACACTTGGCACATCCCTTCCAGGTCTCCAGTGTCCGAAGGTGTCCCTGAGAGCATCCTTTTTGGCCAGCTCTACTCGGGGAGCACCCATGATTAGATCCAGCCCTCTTTCTAACCTTCATAAAAAGTTGTTCCCAGTCTCTTGTCCCAGCACGGCAAGGTCCTGTGCTCCCCTTGAACCAGCGGCTTCTAGAGCGCTAATGGTGGACCCTGAGGGAAAGAGGCTTTCTTTCTAGGATAGAAGCATTTTATCAAGGCCCTCCAAAGCCTTAACCAAAGGAATGGAGGTCTACGGTGACAAGTTAGGACCTCTGACAGCAGGGGGAAGATGCGTGATGGCTTACGACAAGGTGCCCTTCTTAAGACCCTCAAACTACCCTTTGGAAGCGCCCATTGGTTCTGTGTTGGGTGGGGCTGTGCTTGGAGAGGGCTTCCCAGAGAGAGGCCTGCTCCCTGCCGCCGGGAAGTGACCCACGCAGGCCAAGTACTTAGCACAGCCCTTGAAATGGAGGAAAGTTGCCTGGTTATTAGCGGTGCCTAATGATATTTGCATAGATTAACAGACTTTAATGCAATCATGAATGCCACAATCCTGAGAAAATAATGAAGAAATCCATTACAAAGTCATAAAGTAACTAAGTCAATACAGTAATAATTTGATCCCATATTAGTAATAATTTCATCTCCTGCTGCAAGGCGATTTTCTAATGTGCACGATTCTGAACACTTTTATAAATTTCACCTTTGTTTGAGATAATTAATTAACAAAATTTAAAAAGTATACTGCTGGTATTTTATACAATAAATTAGTCATTAGTTTAAACCGGCAGGCTATAATAAAACTTGTTAAGATGGATGTGCTCGGATTGCTAACTTCTCTTCAAGTGGCCTATAAACCTCTCTTGGGCAAACCTGGGGCCCGCCTAGTGGCAGTGGTTCAGATGGACAGTCTGGACCAACAGAAACCCATGATGTAGTAGGGAGGGAAGTCCCAGCTGTCTCCAGGCACGGTGTGAGTTTCCTAGGGCGGCCACGACAGAGCGCACAAACTGGGCATCCTAAAGCAACAGAAATCTATTCTCTCACAGTTCGGGAGGCTAGGCATCGGCAGGCTGTAGGGACGGATCCTTCCTGGCCTCTCCCCAGCTTCTGGTGTGTACCGGCACCAATCCTTGGCTTTCCTTAGCTTGCAGGGTTATCACGCCCGTCTCTGCCTCCATCATCATGTGATGCTCTCACTGTGTGTTCTGTGTCTCTGTGCTTGAATTTCCTCCTTCCTCCAGGGACACCAGTCCTACTGGCTCCGTGCTGTTGTTGTTCAGTTGCTCAGTCATGTCCAACTCTTTGTGATTCCAAGGCCTCCTGGTCTTTTACCGTCTCCCAGAGTTTGCTCAGACTCATGTCCATTGAGTCAGTGATGCCTTCCAACCATCTCATCCTCTCTTGCCCCCTTCTCTTTCTGCCTTCAATCTTTCCCAGCACCAGGGTCTCTTCCAATGAGTCAGCTCTTTGCATCAGGTGGGCAAAGTATTGGAGCTTCAGCTTCAGCATCAGTCTTTCCAGTGAATATTCAGGGTTGATTTCCTCTGGTTTGATCTCCTTGCTGTCCAAGGGCCTCTCAAGAGTCTTCTCCAGCACCACAATTCACAAGCATAAATTTTTTGGCACTCAGCCTTCCTTATGGTCCAACTCTTACATCCATACATGACTACTGGAAAAACTGTACCTTTGACTAGATGGACCTTTGTCAATAAAGTTAATCTAGGGTCCATCCTAATCCAACATTACCTCATCTGCCCTTGATTATATTGGTAAAGACCCTGTTTTCAAATAAAGTCACATTTTGAGGTTCCAGGTTGACATGAACTTTGGAGGGACACTATTTAACCCACAACAGGCACCAGGGCCTTTTGTGCTCATTGCCCTTCCTTCCCCAGGAAGGAAGGGATAGACTGAGTCAGGCTAAGGGGCTGAACCTGCCAGATGAAGCAGGGGCTGGCTATTGAAAATTCATGGTTTCCTAGGAGGTTCTCTGACAAGCTAAAGTGGGCCTGCGGACCCCTTGAAGTGGTCAGCACCATTTCATATCTATGAGTATTTCTCCTGGAGAGAGGGTTCATAGCTTCCATCAGATTCTCAAAGGCCCCCAGTAGATTCTTGTCTCATTATTATGCAAAGTATGTAGGGGTCAGGGAGGGAGGGATCACAGAAACTAATCAACCAACCAGCTGACAAAGAACCGACAAGTACACAATGTATATGGTGTAGGTTCTGGGGACTCAGGAAGGAAGCTGTTGGAACCCCGGTACTATCATCAGTATGATGGCAGAGGCAGGGAGAAGACGCAGCGGCACACGCAACACTACATCTGGAATGAGACCTCCGCTGGGGAGATGTCTTCGGGTTGTGAATGTACAGTTTAGCATCTCATCTTCCAGACCAGCTGTGGGTCATGAGTTCACTTAAAATTCTGCTTCTATGACTTCCCCTCCCAACCAGGTCCAGATAAAAATGTTCAACAAAAGGGCACAAAGATGAAGGCCATCAATATCTCCAGGGACCTGCCTCCCCATCCACCCAGCTCTGAGTCACCCTAGGCAACCTTCACCAAAGGTTATCTTCAAGACTGATGAGCTGCCGATTTTTGGAATCCAGACTCTTCACCTTTGGAAAACTTAAACCTTGTTCCTTTTCAGGCTCTATAATGCCCCATTAGGTGACACGATGCTAGGTTAGGCCCAGCAACACTCACTTAAGACAGGTGCCCAGCCCCCAACCCAGCTCATTCTGGGTTCCTAACTCACCATCACTTCCCCTAGTTTGACAAATTCATTCTAGAATGTTGCCAAAGGCTCTCTTCAAGATTGATAAGCTGCCAATTTTTGGAATCCAGCCTCTTCACCCTTTGAAAACTTGAGCCTTGTCCATTTCCAGGCTCTCTGATGCCTCAGAGATGACCACCAGCTGTTCCAAGAGCCGGTCTGCCTGTTTCATCTGTCTTCCCAGGGCCACGGCTCACAGTTGGCTCTGACCCAAGATTCAGTCTAATTTATGGGGCTAGGTGTGCTGGCCTTGCCTTGTTTGGGTGTTAATTCTCTTTTTACAGTGTTTATCTACATTTCTCATCCTGAAGGCCAAGCTCTTTGCTGGAGAAGATAGGAGAGATGCAGAAGTTAAACTCTTGTTTTCTCTTAGACATCAGTTTACAGTTTGATTTCCAAGCAGATATAATAGGTGAGTCTCAGGCAGGAAGGCCACGGCCCAGCTCCCCTACCCCTCTGCTGCCAGAGGCACCATTGTAGACCTGTCGGTTCCCATCTTCCTGTGCCACGTGGGTATTTGGGCAAACGCCAGTCCTCTTTCCATCTCTGGGGTTCCATTTCCAGCTTGACGGCAGGGGGATGCATTTCTTCATGCTGTGCCCCCTTCTTTGCAGGTGTCTCCCCTGGGTGAGGGCTCGGCCCATCCCTATGTCTGTCCCAGAAGCACTGCTTGATAAGGACTCGCTGACCCAGCTTTCCACCTCCTGTTTCCTCAAGGACATTGCCCAGTGTCACTGGTGCCTAAGAAGCCCAGACTTATAACTTTTCAAGAAGGAACCGCAATCCAGTTTGGGATGAAGTGAGTGAATCACAAGCTAAAAGGACTACTTTGGGGGTAAATGAGGAGCACTCCATGAATTCAGTGATAGTGGCCCCACGGAGGCTTCCCTAGTGGCTCAGTGGTAAAGAATCTGCCTGCAGTGCAGGAGTTGCAAGAGACACAGGTTCCATTCCTGGGTCAGGAAGATTCCCCTGGAGGAGTGCATGGCAACCCACTCCAGTATTCCTGTCTGGAGAATCCCATGGACAGAGGAGCCTGGCGGGCTACAGTCCATGGGGTTGCAAAGAGTCGGACACAGCTGAGCAACTTAGCATGCATTCATGCAGGGGCCCATGGAGGGCTGTGATGAAGCTAAACTTATTGGCATGGGTCAGAGAACACTGAATTCGGAGAGGGCCCAGAAAGTGCAGAGGGAAAGGACGCTCTCTTGGAGGTTTAGGGAAAGGACATCGCCTAATTTTGGAGTTCCTGCAACATACCAGGCATCAGAAATGACATTACTCCGGTGATGGTTGCTCTGCAGATGAGGAAACAAAGGCACATAAAGAGAGTAAGAGGCTCACCCACAGGTGCACGGTTAGTAAGAAGCAGGATTTTGTGATCTGTACCCACACCTAGGTAGGGCCTGGGGAGTCTTCCACCCCCACTGGCAGTGGTGGGACACCCAGCTCTCACTCTTTTCCCAGGCGGAAAGGATGGGGTGCTGGGGTGTGGGAGAGGAGTCCGAGTTCTACCCTCATCCATCGCCAACGAGCTGGAGCTGTGTGGCCTCTGTCCAGTGCAGTCACTTCTCTGGGTCTTTGTCTTCTCTTGGAAAGAGGTGTGTGGGATTGCTGAGACCCACTGACTTGGGGAGGGGCCCTGAAGCCTCAGGGCACTCAGGGCACCAGGAACACCCCCAGCCCCTGTCTCTGTTCCTCCCTGCTCACTCTTTGCCTCCTACAGGACCCTTCCTTCCAGCCACTTGGCAAACTTGCCTCTGGGCTTTTGCCATTCAGTTATCTGTTTTGTTGTTGGTTTTTAACGTATTGAGTGACTCGATAATTTATTGCTCAAACTGAGACTCTTGTTAGGTTGAAAGGGATACTATTCACAGTCAGTACAGGAGAATTGACAACTCTGGACCTGTTCTGGAGCACCGGGACTCCTGGGCATCCTAGTTTCATGCTTTTTACCCCCCACTACCGATCTCTGCACTCCCCATCTTGAAAACCTGTGTAACACGCCTCCCTGGAAGCCCTCCTTGACTGCTCCAGTCCACACCAATGACCCACCCAGGGGACAGCCCCTGGCTCTGGTTCCACTCACGGTGCAGCATCATTTTCTTAAGGGGGTCTTTCTCCTTTCAGAGTGGGCAGGGTGGAGGCTCTGGGATCTGTAAGCCAGCGATGTATGGGAAAGTACCCCCCACCCCCACCGCACCAACCAAGGGCTAAATCAAGAGCTCATTCTCCCCTCCAGGCTCTTCCCACAGACCTTGTGTGAATTGGGGGGGTGGGGGAGGGGAGAAACACACCAGACAGAAACCAGACACAAGAGCTCTGACCTGGACTAGAAATCAATTAGGGCGATATCGACAGCAAGGGGAAGATAAGAAGGGAGCAGGGGAAATCAAAGGCTGACAGCCAGGGAGCCAGAGGCCAGTGGAAAGTCAGCAGGAAGGAGAGAAATGCTTATAAACTCCTCTCTCTCCTTTTTGCCCATCGTATTCACAAGGCAGATGGTCTGCGAGGCATAACATGTGGCTGAGGGCACCAGGAACCCCTACCTACTGCTAGCCAAGGGGTCTTGGATCCCACCATTAGGTTTATCTCATTGGGGTAAGCGTTGCTGTCTTCAGGACTCTCTTCTAGAATGCAAAATCCCTCATTCCCTGGAGTCAGCCTCTAACACTTCAACACACACGCCTTTATCAGATGGCATTCCCCTTGCCTGCAGCTGCCTCAGAGCACTTGACAATGGTGGAAGGGGGGGATGTTCCCTCGAGACAGGCATCCTTTTAGGCAGCTGACCCTTCCTGGTTCTTTCTGGAACACAGCATTCTTCTTAGATTTTTTTTTTAAGATAAATTTTTCCCTCAGGGAAATGTATATATATCTTAAGTGTAATAATTTTAAAAATTATTTTTTACTGCACCATGCAGCATGTCAGAGAAGGCAATGGCACCCCACTCCAGTACTCTTGCCTGGAAAATCCCGTGGACAGAGGAGCCTGGAAGGCTGCAGTCCATGGGGTCGCTGAGGGTTGGACAGAACTGAGCGATTTCACTTTCACTTTTCACTTTCATGCATTGGAGAAGGAAATGGCAACCCACTCCAGTGTTCTTGCCTGGAGAATCCCAGGGATGGGGGAGCCTGGTGGGCTGCCGTCTGTGGGGTTGCACAGAGTCAGACACAACTGAAGTGACGTAGCATGCAGCATGTGGAACTTCCCTGACCAGGGGTTGAACCTGTGCCCCCTGCAGTGGAAGTGTGGAGTCTTTAACCACTGAATCGCCAGGGAAGTCCTAATTTAATATGCTTCGACATATACAAACTCCAATGTGCCCCACACTCCTATCAAGATACAGACCATCCCCATCTCCCCAGAGGCTTCTCTCATGGCCCTTTCCAGCAGCCCTACCTCCTCGAAGACACCCAGTATCCTGACTGTTTTTGCCACAGTGGGGGCGAACTGTTCTAGAACTGTGTTCATAGTGTGCCGATGCGGGTCTGCTCCTTGCACTCAGCATGTCTGGGAGACCCTTCCATGCCTCCCCTGCCCTCTCCAGGGTGCCAGAGATGGTGAATGGTTCTGGGGAGCCGGGAAGGGGACCCTGGCTGACCACGGCTCGCCTTAGCTCCACAGATGGGCAAAGGGTTAGAGGTGTCCAGTGCCGTTAGGGTGAGAGGCCAGGGAGGGTGAGCTCTGAACCCAGGGCCACAGGACCTTAGAGGGACTGTGGGTGAGAACTGGGCTCTGGAAGCGTGTTGAGAGGGTGCACAGAATAGCTAAGGATGCTTCCTCTTCCAGGGAGACGGGCTGTAGTGTCTCTTACCGTGTCGCCTGCCACCTACGTTCGAGCCCCGCCCATCTCTCCTTTGTCACCGCGGGACCTCCGAGCTGTCCCCTGCTTCCCCCTCATTCTCATTTATTGGCTGTCTCCACAACAGCAGCCAGCACCGGCTGAACCCGGCCCTCCTCTGCTCACAGCCACCCAGGGCTCCCTGTTCCGCTGAGTAACATCTGAAGCCTTCTAAACGGTCTGCTGGAGACTGCGTGGGCTCTGTTCCCAACCTCCCCACCCACTCCTTCTGTGTCCTCGCTCGTCCTGCTGCAGCCAGGCCCGGCCCCGGCCTGACCTTGAACACCAGCTGACAAGCGGCAGCCATGCCTTTGCTTGGGGTTCTTGTTACTGTCTGCCCACCCCCCCGGCCGTGAGTCCTGGGACCGCAGCCCAGCTCTTAGCAGAGAGCCAGGCGGTGCTCACTAACCGCTGTGACACACGGAACGGATGAATGAAATGCTTCCCTCGCTTTTCCAAAGGGCTCCGTGACCCAGAAAGGTGAAGAACCTCTAGGCAGGACCAGAGCAGCCCAGTCAGTGCCAGGCCAAGGATGGAGGGTTCCCCGTCAGGGGCAGAGAGGCCGGGAGGACAGGCCCGGCCAGGCAGACAGAGGAGGCACAGTGGAGCGAAAAGGGGGTCTGTCCTTATCAGTACGGAAGGCCAAGAGCTCCTGAAGGCAAAACCTCTGGGGCTCTTAAATGCACTTGCTGCGAAGACTTCCTTGGCTTCCTGTCCCCATGGGGTTTCCCCTGTGGCTCAGCTGGTTAAGAATCCGCCTGCAATGCAGGAGACCCCAGTTCAATTCCTGGGTTGGGAAGATCCTCTAGAGAAGGGATAGGCTACCCACTCCAGTATTTTTGGGCTTCCCTGGTGGCTGAGCTGGTAAAGAATCTGCCTGCAATGCGTGAGACCTGTGTTTGATTCCTGGGTTGGAAAGATCCCCCGGAGAAGGGAATACCACCCACTCCAGTATTCTGGCCTGGAGAATTCCATGGACTGTATAGTCCATGGGGACACAAAGAGTCAGACACAACTGAGCGACTTTCACTTTCACTTTCCTGTCCCCACTTGTAGAAGTGGGGTGGATGAAGAGGGGTGCTGAGGGCATGGTTGGGGGCCTGGGCATCTCCAGATTAGGAAATTCCTAAGAGCAAGTGACCTGGGGTCTGGAGTGGGGATCAGGGACCAAGCAGAAGACCCAGGAGTCTCGGGGACCCCTTGGAATCCTTCCCCTTGGAGTGTGTGGCTCGTGGAGACAGGAGGAGCCAGGGTTTGGGTCCCGGGACTGAGCTCCTGGGAGGCAGGGGAGGCAGGTTGGCTGAGGACCGAGACGGTGGACTTGGCCAGCTCCTGTGGCCCCCGCTGGACTCCAGCTCCCTCGCTCCCTCCTGCGTGTCACTTAATGTTTGCAGTTAAGTATTTACAGATATGTTCCCATGGCAACTGAGGCTTCCAAGTTACTCTCACAATTCCGTTTTCTCAAATATGCTTCTCTGGTTGATTGCACAGAGCTTTTCTGGAAGCCAGCCAGGCCAGGGAGTTGCATTTCCATCCCCGTGCTTCTGTGCCTGATCCTCCCCCTCCAGATTCCTGTGCGGTGACCCCCCCCAACACACACTGCCTCCTGCTCCCCCGCCCACCACGTCTCACCTTCTAGATAAATCCTCCTGGGGCCCTTCCTCTCCCAGCTGCTGTCAGGTTTCTCAGGACCTGAGCTTGGACCAGAGCTTGCTCCCCTCCCCACCTGGAGAGACCTGAACCTGGGGGCTACCCCTGAGCTCCTTGAGGTTCCTGGAAGGAGGGGCCTTCCCCCTTCACCTCTGACCCCTGGGCCTGGTAAATGTAACCCCTGTGTTGTAGATCGTCACTGACTGCCCCCCAGGCAGGATCCCCCATCTCCACACTTTCACAGCATCATCTGTGTGGTCCCCGTCCTCTACCTCCAGACACCCATGACCAAGCCCCTGCTCTGGGCCAGGCACAGGGCTAAATGCCAAGGTACAGAGAAGAGCAAATAGAGCCCCTGTTGGCTCAGAGCTCGCCTTTGAGTGGGGAGAGGAGGACGGTGGATGAGAAAAGATCAGGGCAGTGGTCTGCGCCAGGGATAAAATAAAACAAGGCGGCAGCAGGGGCAGCTGGGGCGATCTCAGCTGGCAAGTCAGGCAGGCCTGGATGAGACGGATGGGTAAGCTGAGACGTGATGAAAAGTGATCATGGGGGAGAGGGAACAGCTGCTGCAAAGGCCGGAGCAAGGATGTCTGAAGAGCCAGGAGGCCAGGGGAGCTAGTGCCAGGGATTGAGGGAAGGGGTGGCTGGAGGCGGAGTCATGGAGGCTGCAGAACAACTGGACCAGGGAAAGTAAGGGCCTTGGACTCTCGCTTAAGTGAGACGAGCAGAAGCCTCTGGAGAGATGCACAGTGGAGAAACGGGCTCTGATGGGACCACTGTGTGGAGAGTGGGCTACAGAGGCCAAGGTGGAGGTGAGGAAGTGGAAAGAAGCTATCAGGCGAGGGGAGGCTCATCTAGGGCAGGGGGTGGGGGGAAAGGGCCACAGCTAGATGAGGGGCCACCCCAGGGCTTCCACCGCCCTGGTATCCTCAGGCACTCCTGTCCCTGCCTGATTCCTCATTCTTGTCCTCCACCAGACCTGAGGAGGCAAGGGGGCACCCAGCACAGCACTCCCAGAGGGCAAGGCCGTCGCTTCTCCACAGCCCAGACTCAGCACTCACCCAGGGCAGAGGGCTCCAGGAGAGCCTGGGGGACAGGCGTGCCCCCTGCATCTCATCGCACCCGCAGCCGCTTCAGGCAACAGGGGCTTGGACCAGATGGTCTCTCCTAGCTCAGCCTTGCCTGACCATGCGCTTGTGTGACTCTCCTGTTCTGAGCGGCCCCTCCTCCATTTCCAGGAGCCCCGGGGGCCTGTCTCTGGAGGTTCCGGCAGTCTGAGACCAGCCTGAACCGTCGCTCTCTGTCAGACCCTGCTGGGAGCAAGAAGATGCTGACTCTGCCAATGGTTCATTGAGTGGCCGTATCTCTATTAAAGATGATTTAAGTCACAGGCATTTAATTGACGTTATAAATGTGATATTGGGAACCAGTGTGTTCTCTGATCACTGTACATCACGGGGCATGGATGTCTCTCTGACATGCAAGCCTTCCACCATCGGCCCTCTCCCCGCTCTGCTGTCCTCGCTGCCACTGTGCAGACCTCCCGCCTGCTCGGGGCCCAGGCAGGCAAAGGAAAAGGCAGGATGTCTGTGTGGGAAGCTGGACCTGCCCTGGTTCTTCCCCCTGGGCCTGGCTTGGGAAGATGTGTGGGCTGAGGCTACTCTCTGATCCTCAGGAACTTACAACCTTCTTGAGGAACAAACACATACCTACACACAGCACACATGGAAAGGATTATACAGAGGCCTGAGGAGGCCGGGGAGAGCGGGTGCAAGCTGGGAAAGCTTCCTGGAGGAAGGAGGCTTTGAGCTGGACTTTGTGTCTGGGTAGGATTTGGAGAAAGAATGAAGAGACAAGGGCTGAGAGCCAAGACTTTGGAGTCACACATCTGGATTCCAATCCAGTCCTTACCATTTAATTTTTGTGTGGCTGTGGGCTTCCCAGGTGGCACAGGTGGTAAAGAACCCACCTGCCAATGCAGGAGACCTAAGAGATGTGGGTTCAACCCCTGGGTTTGGAACATCTCCTGGAGGAAGAAATGGCAACCCACTCCAGTATTCTTGCCTGGAGAATCCCATGGACAGAGGAGCATGGTGGGCTACAATCCATAGGGTCGCAATGAGTTGGACATGACTGAAGCGACCTAGCATGCATGCATGGGCAAGTAACTTCAGAACTGTAAACACCTGCCTCATTTGTAAGATTGGCCCGCGGTCTCATCATTAAAGTGGAACCATCACCTCCTCTATTCTGGACACTATGCTTCTTAGAATGGCCTCACAGCAAGGTGAATTGCAATAGAGCTCTTCATTCTGGCTCTTCCTAAGTCCGTTCATGCCCACCCTGTACTCTCTGGAGGGGATGAACAGCTGGGGCCAGATTGAGGGGGCTCTTGAAGGTCAGTCCAAAGGGATAGGAAATAGGGAAACACTCTGTTGGGTTGGCCAGAAAGCTTGTTACCATCTTATGGAAAAATCCAAATAAACCTTTTGGCCAACCCAATGGATTCTTGAGTTTGGGTACAGAGTATCAGGTTAGTTTGAGGAATTTTGATCTGTGGGAGGTGTGTAGAGTCATGCACTTGAGGATTTCAATCTAGTCCTTACCATTTAATTTTTTGGGTGGCTGCGGGCAAGTAATTTAGTCCTTTGGAACCATAAATGCCTAATTTGTAGGGTATCATCATGGGAGGAGCTGGAGGTGGAGACGCCCGGCCAGGTTGGTGGCTGGTGTTCCACCCCATGCCCCAACCTCTGTACCAGCCTCATCATTTCAGACTGGTCTCATGCCTGCCTGCCTCCATCCACCTTTCTAGAGACTCTCTCCAGCAGTAGCCAGGGTTCCAAGAACTGGACTTGGGCTCAAAGTTAGTCATAGATGCCATCCCATTGTATCCACCCCACAAGCCCCCTCTTCTGACCTCTGAGAGCCCTTCTCACCTCTCTTACCTCCCTGAGCCCTGGGCATCTTTGTGGGAGGTCAAGGAGCTGCCACCCTTCCAGGAGGGGCAGCAGGTGAAATGAGCTCTCAGCTTCGAGGGTCTAGTTTTCATGGCCGAGGGCAGAAGTCATTCAAAACTACAGACAATCTAAAAAGTCAGGTGATCCACAGAGTTGGATAGTGTGCACGTTATTTTGCTTGGGCTTTGAAACTTATGCTGACTTTCATACCGAGCATGTTGGATGCTATGAGAATTTGGCCGTTCTAGAAATAGTCTTAAGAATACACTGGAAGAACTGTCTGATGCCTGCTGGCCGCTCCTTTCTGGGGAAGCTTCATGGAAAGTGAAAGTGAGGGTCACTCAGCCGTGTCCGACTCTTGGCAACCCCCATGGACTATACAGTCCATGGAATTCTCCAGGCCAGAATACTGGAGTGTGTGGCCTTTCCCTTCTCCAGGGGATCTTCCCAACCCAGGGATTGAACCCAGGTCTCTCACATTGCAAGCAGATTCTTTACCAGCTGAGCCACCAGGGAAGCCTGAGAGTACTGGAATGGGTAGTCTATCCCTTCTCCAGGGGATCTTCCCGACCCAGGAATTGAACCAGGGTCTCCTGCACGGAGTTGCCCGCATCACACCCCACCACATCAGAGCCTTCTCCTTCACCCTTGCTTCTACCCTCTCCTGCCACTGGAAGTGGAGGGGGAGCGTGGAGCTCTGTCAAGTTTGCATAGGACTCGAGCCTCCACGTAGGGGGTCAGAGCCCCACACTGCCTCCATCACCCCCATCACTGTCACCTAGGCAGGCAGCCCCTCCATCAGCGCGCACGTCAAGCTCGGATGGGGAAGCAGGCTGAGCAATTGGCAGACGGCCTAGGGGGGAGGACACAAGTCAGGGACCACGTCGGAAGGGGCTGTGGTGACACCCTCCAGCATAGGACCCTCCGCCTAGGGTTCCCGGAGGTGGTGTCGGGGAGAGAGGGGAGAGAGAGGGACAGGACCAGTGAGACTGAAGCATGGGGGCTTCGGGGAGGGGGGCACAGCAAAGCTTCCTGGGGGCCGCAGGTGTGGAGATGCAGGAGTGTGGTGGGGCCAGCTGGCTAGACCCTTCTAGACCTGCCTCTGGGAGCCTTTGGGAGAGCGGGGCTGGGGGCTGCAAACAGCCCTCCTCTCCCAGCTGGGCTTCCTCACCCCTTCTCCTCCCAGGAGGCCTTGGCACCAGGCAGCCAGGAGCACAGCTGTCTGAGGACTGGATGTACTAGCCAGGTCAGGGCCAAGCGGGCATAAAATGGAGGTGCGGGGGGTGCAGAGTGAGGAGGGGGCGCCATCCTGCAGGAAGGGGGTGAGCAGGCAGAGAATGGAACATCAGAGCATCGTATGTGGATGGCCTCTGGAAGGAGAACAGAGGAGAAAGCTGGTGGAGGGGGCTGTCAGGAGCTGGCCGCAACCACCCCAGGGTTCTCAGCCCTTTCCTTAAGTCTCTTATGCACGCGCCTGGGGGTGAGTGCTCTAGACCTGGTCAGGCTGGAGGCAGGGGGCAGGGCAGAGCATCAGGACGAGATTGCTCCATCCTCTCCTCCTGCCCACCCTGAGCCAACCCCCCCACCCCACCCCTCCAGGCGGTGCCCAGTCATCCCCGTCTTCCCGGTACCTGCAAGAGGTTAACATTCAAAATCCTTTTGGAGGACTCCTTCCTTCACTCCCTACCCTTCACTTCCCCCTCCAAAAAGGAAAACAGTCGTTGAAATTGAAAAATGGTGCTCAGTGAAGGGTTTAAAGACATTTTGAATTTAAAATATATTTTAAAGGTCATTTTCAGCAGTAATTATGTTATAATGGTGGGGCTCTTAGCAAAAGGCAGAGTCCCACAGGAGTTAAGAGTCTAACCGGGAAGTGGTGAGAGCCCCCCATCCCAGCCCTCAGAACGGGGTGCGGGGACATAAGGGGGCACGGCACCCTCCCTTTTAGAATCAGTGCAAGGATCACCACGGGGTCCCCAGGAACAGGGGACTACACAGTTAAATGTGGCCCTGGCACGGAGGGGTCCTCTGAGCCCTCCCCTGGAGGACAGCCTCTGGGCTTCTGGGCTCCCAGAACCCTCGTGGTGGCAGACACCGGGGGGTCTGGGCCCCCTTCTGTCTTACCTGTCCTCCACACACAAGGGACAACCTTTCCTTCTGCTTCCAGGCTCTGGGGGCCTCCTGTTGGCAGGCTCCCCAGTCCACCCTGGGGCCAATCCCCCCTGGCCTGCTGGTGAGATGAACGCATGGTTTCCACTCCTGGAGCTGGAGGAATGTTTCTGCAAGGAGCCCAGTCTCCGCCCTTCTAGACCATGGCTGCAGTCTACATTTTTGGGAACCGATTGAGGCCATGACTACACTGGCTACCTATTTAAGCCTCAACGCTCTCTATCCTACATCTCCAACAAACAGCCCGCCCACCCCTCGGCCCATTTTTCTCACTCTCTGCGGCTGCACCCATTCTCTGCAGGAAGCCTCACCCACACAGATGCACAAGCCTGTTGAAGCCACACACATGTTTGAGTGCCTATTGTTAATTCAAAAAGGGTTGGCCTAGCCCCAGGGGGTTCCTGAAGAAGACTGGCAGGCAGGCTGTGGGGAGAAGAGACAAGGAAGGAGGGCAATGGAGAAGGGAGGCAGGGGTGGAGGGAGGGGGGCGGTGTCTGGGCTTGTAGGAAGAGCAGAAAGGGCTGCTGGAGGTAATCCAGGAGGGCTTCCTGCAGGAGGTGTGAGGGGTATGAGCACATGGGCAAAGCAGCAAAATAATGAAGAGCCAAGGGCAGTGAATAAAGAAGTGGTGGCCTCCACTCCCTAGCTAGCTGCGGACACTGCCAGCCCAACTGGGGAGAGGCAGGTTTGCTCACCGGGCTTCTGCGGGTCCCCAAAGGCAGCAGAGCCCTGGCTCTCGGGTTAGGGGCACAGAACCTGCCTGGGACCACGTTCTCAGAGCATTGCCCCGCCTTCCTCTTCCGCGAGGCTGTGGCACCCAGGTGGGGGCTGGTGGTCCCCTGGTTCCCAGGGAAGAGCCGGAGGGTGGCGGGGAGGGGGTTGATGGGGTCCTGGCTCTCAGACCAGAGCCCTGTAGGCGGCACGGAGGATGGAGGGAGGCAGGAGGAGGCGAAATATAAAAATATCCGCGAGAAGTGCGGCGCTGGGCTACGGTGTTATTAAACTAAAGCATCTTATAAAACTCAAGCCATTAATAACAGGCTGCTGCCACGTCGGGGTAATTTATTCAAATTGCGGGTCCCGGATAGAGGAGCAGATGTTTCAGAGCTGCTGGTGTCAAGGAATGAGCTCCAAGGGGGGAGGGGGCGGCGCCGAGCTGGGGAGAGGGGCGGGGAGGGGTCCTCAGCCACGCTCAGCAACATTCCCCGCCTTCCCAGGCGGTGGGGAGGGCTGCCGGAAGCGGGAGGGGGGACCCCGCGGGGTTGGGGACAGCTAATCAACAAGTTCCAGGATAGAAAACCAGGGGCAGAGGGCAGGCACGCAGGGCTTCCTGCCTAAAATGTCGCTTCTCCACCGTATCCAGCTGAAATGCCACCTCCTGCTGGAAGCTGTCCTAGGCTTTTCCACGCTCACTGCTTGGTGCTGGAAATCAAAGGGTCCTAGGCTCCTTCCAGGTGCACTACCCACCAGCTGGTGACCCCAGCAAGTAACCCTCCGGGCTTCGGTGTCCTCTTCTGTCCAATGCCCAGTATTGCCTAAGCCGCCGAGTTGGGAGAAGGGGAAACCCAAGTCACCCACAGGAAGGTCCTGGCCCATGGCAGAGAGGGAGGGGTTCAGGCCTGTGGGATTCCTCCACTGCACCTGACGGCCCTTACTTGAGGTCAACTTGGTGTATTAGAGGTGTTTTCCAGTTTCCTAATGGTCTCACTGTTTCTACACCAGTCCCAGCCAAGAATCCACCTGCAATGTGGGAGACCTTGCTTCGATCCCTGCTTCAGATCCCCTGAAGAAGGGAAAGGCTACCCACTACAGTATTCCTGGGCTTTTCTGGTGGCTCCGATGGTAAAGGATCACCTGCAATGCAGGAGACCTGGGTTCAATCCCTGGGTTGGGAAGATCCCCTGGAGAAGGGAAAAGACTACCCACTTCAGTATCCTGGCCTGGAGAATTCCATGGACTGTACAGTCCATGGGGCCGCAAAGAGTCGGACACGACTGAACGAGTTTCATTTTCAGCCAGGAATCATGTTGGTGGGGCTCATCTGTCTGGGGTGTGAGATGCGTACAATGGATGCTCAATCAGAGCTTACAGAACAGAGCTGGGTTGGGGGTACTGTAGGAGTAGGACTTTGGGGCCTTTCTTCTCTGATGGGAAAGAGGCAGCGAAGCTTGCACAGTCCTCCTTCCTTCAGCACTGTCCCCTGGGTCTTGGTAGGTGGATCCTAGTACCTGGATGCTAGTAGGTGGTCAGGGCCTCAGGCTCAGGGTCTGGCCGCAGTTTCCAGGACACAGACCAGGAAAGTTGGTGGCCCCAGGGGTGCAGAACTCTGGTAGATGAAAACACTCCTGCTTAATTTTGCCTTTCTGGCAAAGCACACACCTTCCCCATGAAGCCGTTTCTGCCTCTCATTGGCTCTTCTGCCACAGTGTTGGATGCTGGGGGGGCAGGTGGGGGGTGAGGTGAAGAGTCTGAAGACCCATCGGCAGGGAACACAGAAGGGGGGCCCGGCAAGGTCTGGGTGCTCTGAACTCACTATCTAAAATGGATGAAAAGAGATTTTTCTCTCTCTGGCAGATCTGGAGGCCTGCTTACAGAGTGGGATAAAGTGGAGCTCAGCCCAATCGAGGATGCTCTGGAACACCCCCCTTGGGTGTCCAGCGTTGTGCTTGGGTTCTCCTTGATGACGAGAGGCCTCCAGCAGCCCCCGACGGCGCGGTGAGCGGTGTGTGGAGACGAGGGTGACGCTCCAGAAATGTCCCAATTGGAGGCAGACACGTCTCTTCCTACAGGCCCCACCCCGATGGTACCACTACAGCGTGATGAGAAGAGAGCGAAGAGGCCCTTCTGTCCCTCACGCAGCCCTGACCTGAAATGACACCACTGGAGCGATGTCCTGTGAGCGAGAGATGCCCTTGGCAGGACAGCGTCCCTGCCTTTAGCAGATGCTGATGCCTGAGCAGGGGGCCTACCCCAGCCATTTCTGGTCTGGACTGGGGGCCACCCTGGACAGCAGGCAGGGTGGGGGATTGGCTGTCAGGAGCCTGGGGGAGAGTGCGGGGGCCACCCAGAGCCCTTCTCCCCAACACCCCAGGGGAGGTGAGGGGAGGCAAGACTGTGATGGCAGGAGGGGGCTTGCACCCCCCCACCCTTACCCTGGCCATCTCCCAAAGTGGCCCCTGCCCACCTAGCTGGAAGCTCATGGGCAGCCGTGGGCCCTGTGTCTCTGCTCCCTGCAAACTGGACCTGCTCACAGCCTGGGGTTCATTTCAAGCGAAGGAGAAAGCGCAGCCCCACACTCGCGGGGCAATCAGCGTGCTCTGTGATGAATGGAGCCCGTGTCACTCAGTGAAAATGAATATTTCTTTGCGATAATGGCCAGATGGTAGCAACTCTCCGATCCAAATTAAAACATGCATGATAAATGCCAGGAAAACAGAGGAAGACAAAACCCCAACCTGGAGTGAATTCTCTCTATAAATCTTCCCCCTGCGCCCCTTCCCCCTCTACCACCGCGGCCCTGCTAATAGCCATTAAATTATTAAGACACACTGCAAGGAGAACGCCAATGTCAGCGGCATCCGCCCTGCTGCCCACGGCTGCCCCCTGCCTGAGGGCCAGGCTTTGGAGGGCCTGGGGTGGGGGAGATGGAGAGGGCTGCTTTTTCGACCAGCAGAGAGCTGAGATGTAGAGAAAGTTCCTGTTTAGAGAGCTGAGGGAGGCTGGCCTGTGAGGCCAGGCACAGACTTGCCCCGATGAGAAACGAACACCCACTGCCTGACTTCACGGCTCAGACAGAGAGTGGGAAAGGCATTCTGAGCCAGAAAGACCAGCGAGGAACTGCTGGAGACAGCATTCACGCAGGATGGACTCTGACCATCCTGCGGGATGACCCTGAGGATCCCTGTAGAGCTGGGCATCTGGGAGGGTCAGAGTGGGCTGTCCGAGGGTGGCCGTGTGCCTGAAGGTGGGCGTGTAC
Organism: Bubalus bubalis; assembly: GCF_019923935.1. Lineage (NCBI taxonomy): Eukaryota > Metazoa > Chordata > Mammalia > Artiodactyla > Bovidae > Bubalus > Bubalus bubalis. Next base: position 42,325,879 of record NC_059178.1, read on the forward strand.
CTGGAGGTCTGAAGGCAGCAGGTACTGGGCAGGGCCGGGGTGGTTTTGGGGCTTGTATTTCATGGTGACAAAAGGGCTTTTGAACTTAAGAGTTTAATTCCCATGCCTCCTGCCCGCCCCCCTCATAGCTGGAGATGGAAAGAGCCTCTCCCGAGTCTCCTTGACACCTTGTCCAGCCCCGCTGCAGGGTGACCAGCCTTCCCATATCCAGCTTTCACCAATCACCAGTTCCCTTCATCTTCCAGAAGACCCCCATCTCTTTAGTGGGGCATTCCCTGGAGCCCTCTGCTTGAGTCACGCGGCTTCCTCACTTTCCCTGCACAGGGTTTACGCCACAGGGCCGCATCCTGGTGCCACTGGTTTCTCAGCCTGAATTCCCTCCAGTAGGGAGCCTCCTCCAGGAAGCCTTCCCTGACTGCTTCCCCCTGTACAGCTCTCCCCTCTGCCAGCCATGGCGCCTGCTGTCTCCACTACTCTTCTGGTGCCCTTGAGGTCTAAGCTGATCTCCTCACCAGATTGAGCTTCTCTAGGACCCAAAGCTCAGCAAAGACTTGAAGAATCTGGATTAAAGAATTCTGGAATTCCCCCACACATTTGTCTTTCATGGTCAGCTCTCCAGGGGCGGGGATCATCTCTCTGCATTTCTGAGTCACTTGCAGTCAGCCATTCATGTCCAAACCTTAAGCCTCCTAAGTCACCTGGGCCTGTTACCCAGTTGGGATGTGGCATCTGGGACAAGACATCCATGAGTCAGCATCATGGGCTTGTCTCTGATGTGATTGAAAAGAAAATCTATGCTGGCTTGTCCCTGCTGCCCTCCAGCCTCTGCCAAGCCTTCCTCCTCTCCAGGCCTGGCAGACAAGACCCTGAGTGCCTAGGCTGGCTCTCCTCTGCCAGCAGACGTGGAGTGTCTCCACCTTCCCCTCCCAGCTAACCCTCGGTGCTGAGAAGGACCACAGACAGGCTCATCTTGTTGCTGCCTTTGCACCTTGGAAAGTTCAGCTTCGGACCCTCCCCAGATTCCCCTACACCCACCCCCATTCCCAAAGGGCATCAGGGAGGGGAGTGAGGAGCTGGAAAGCTCATCCTGAAGGCTGTGGTCCAACTGCATCCTTTGTGCCTCTGAGAGGGGGCGTGGATGCTGGGAGAATGTTCTCTGGGTCTCGGGACCACAGCTAGGCCTGAGAGAAGGCAGCAAGGTCCTGGCTGAAGGGCTGAGTGTGAAGGCTGATTACTGACTGTGTGATCTTGGGCAAGTCACCTCTCCTTTCTAAGAGAACAGGGGTGCTGCTTGGCCCATCTTGCAGGGCCAAGACTGGTGCGCTCTTACTGGAGGCTCTGGGTGGCCTAATGGGAGACCTGAGGTCCCTACTGGCTCTATGCATCTTCCTTCCAGTGTCCTAGCATGGCTTCAGCAGCAGCTGCTGCAGGCATTGCCTAGATCCCCTGTGTATTGCCCTGAACTGGGTGGGGAAGGAGCAAGCCTCTCTAACAGCAGACAGGCACATCTGATCAGGAAAACTGGGCAGTGGCTTATGGTAGAGAAACAAGCCCTGGGATGGGCCTGGTGAGCTGAGACTTAAGGGTGAGAAGAGACAGGTTGGCCCCAGATTCAGACTGTCCATGCGCCACACCCAGGACTTCTGTGCCCTCGAATACGAGGAGCAGGGAGACCCACAATGAACCACATCTGGTCTTCTTACTGCAGGGAGTGAACCCTCCTCTCCATCCAAACTAACTGTATTTTTAAAAAGATCTAAGATGCCACAAATTTGCCTCGTTTGCCTCTGTTTTCATGTCTTTGACTGTGGCACAGTCCAGGTGCTACCTCTTGGTAAACCTGTCATCCCAATTATCACCTCCTCCAGGAAGCCTTCCTTGGCTCACCCTGTTTTGGTACATTCACACGCACAGTACAGCTCTGGCCCTGGGAAGTATGATTTCTCTTGGTACTTTGTTGATCACACCTTGTCAAAGGTCCTCAACCCCATCACCTCTTACCGCCCGAGGACTTTACTATAAGAATAGAATAACCACAGCGGCTGCCACCAGGGGATATCCCACAGCTAGCCAACCGTGTTCCACCTATGGCAGCTCCACGGGAGTGTCACCATCCCCTTTGCAATAGGAGCTGGTGAGAGATCGTTGTGGGGGTCAGGACGTGTGGGTGTGATGACCAGCACCATCTCTGCCCGTCTCTCTGCCCCGGCTCCCTCCCCACATCCGGCTGAGTCTTCCTAACCTACTGTTTGGAAAGGATGACATATATATATATATATATATATATATATATATATACACACACACACACACACACACACTGTCACCCTCTGCCCCAAAGCCTTAGATGGCTTCCCTTCACCTAAATGTGTCAGTTTAAAGTACTTCTGGATATCACTGCTCCCATATCCTGCCCTCCCTCATTCCTGCCTCTCAGGATCCTCCAAGCTGTCCGTGGCTCGGGCTATTTTCCCACCTGGGAAACTCTGCCTTTCCTCGTGCAACTCCTCTCCCCGTGAAGGTCAAGCAGGGGTTACCCTTTCTCATCTCTCTGGTCCTCGCTGTCTCTCCCTGCCTCTCACCCCCCACCTCCCCCTGCACAGCCTCACCACTGCCACGTTGCTATCAGGCTGTTTCAAGTGGGGTGTGTCAGGGGCCAGGAGGGTGCTGGATGGGTCTTGCCTGCATCAGGGTTCGCTGGAGGCTGCGCTGAGGACTACAGGTCCAGGAAGGACTGCCTGTGACATCCTCTCTCACATCCTGCCGGCCTCCTGGGGAAGTGTGCATCCACCTTCTATATGGTGCACACAGTGCCTGAAGAGCACCCTGTGGGACAGCGCGGGAGACGGGGGCCGTGGTCCCCTCGCTCTGTCATCCCTGTACCTCTTGTCGGTCCCTTCAGCCTGGGCACACGCGAGGCAGCTTTTAAATATCATCCAGGAGCCCATTTGCAATGATTAATATCCCATTTCCCCTGAAACAGTCCTTTGCTAAATTAGCCAGGGGCCAGAGGGAATTTGGTGAGGAGCCACGACTCTCCACTTAACTTGCCGAATGGATTAAAAGAACTTTAACAACAAAATGCAGATCAATCAACACCCCTTCCCCCAGCTGCAAACCTAAAGTCCATTTAAGCTCAGCAGGTTTGCAGTTAATTATAATTTCGCACCTATGGCAGGAGTTACTGAGGTATTTATAATGTGCTTCTGCCCCACGGGGGCCCTCTCTAGGGACCCTTTTTCCCAACAGCCACTCTTCCTTCTCCAGCCACAAAGACCTGTCTTCATGCAGCTGTTGTTGGGTTCAGTTGTGTAAACAAGAGGACCTTTCTGGAGTTTTACATTTTCTTTTTAACACAGCCTGGGAGAGAAAGGAGGCAAAGATACTTTTAAGTCAGAAGGAACAAGGGTTATGGAGACTAAAACCCCAGAACAGAGGAACCTTACACCAGCAAAGATTGAGGGCAGGAGAAGAAGGGGAAGACAGAGGACGAGATATTTGTTGGATGGCATCACCAACTCGATGGACATGAATTTGAGCAATCCCCAGGAGCTGCTGAAGGACAGGGAGGCCTGGTGTGCTATAGTTCATGGGGTCGCGAAGAGTCAGACACAACTGAGCGACTAAACAGCTTGGAAATTCCTAAACAAAAGTAGGCAAGATTATGGTCAGATATGTGGTAGAACTTCCTGTCCACCAAAGAAGCCAAGCCCTGGGTGGGCTACTTGGCCTGGTGATGAGATCTCTGATCCTCAGTCCTCCCCAAAGGCATAGGACCTCTGCCCCAGGCTGCTCCTTGAGCACCACCACTGTCTGGGAAGTGGGGACGTGCTGTCTTAGATCTGACACGGATTTCCCGAGCTGAACATTGTAATGCCTTTTCTTTAAACATCAGTCCAAAATAAATCAGGGACGCGAGTACACGAGAGATCTGCTGGGGTATCAACTCGGGCTGGTGTTCAAGGGAAAACATTACCATCTACAGCTCAAGAAATTCCAGAAGGAATAGGGCAGGACAGGCTGACAAAACAGGATTTCCAAGCTCTGAAGGAGGCTGAGAGAGGCCAGGAGTTGCTTTCCTCCTGGATGGTTTTTAAAAGTGGGAGGGCAGTGTGAGAGGTGGACCGGGGTGGTGGGGGACCGAAGGAGATGCGGCTGGACACAATGGCCCCTGAGGCCCCTCCAGGGCACCAGGTGCTACGTCCAGGCCTGGCCGACCAGGGCAGTTAGCTATCTCCCAACCAAAGGTTCGCCTTGACCCCTCGCTCCAGGCCCCTGGAGGCAGACACAGCTGTGAGAAGGGAGCATGATGTTGAACCTAATGACTGAGGAGCTGAGGATGTGGGGGTCTGCAGGGTCTGGGGGCTGTGGTAAGGAAAGGCACCCCCACCCCCATCACACACACGGCCAGCAGCCATCAGCAGAGCACACGCACTGCCTGCTCCCAGGGGCTTCTGTGGGGCCAGAAAAAGGTGCAGGGGGCGGGGGTGTTTTCTGCTCTGAGCTGCAGACCCCTCTCCTTTAGGTGGCTGCCTGGGGCTTCAGTCACCGGACCCCTTCTCAGCTCAGGGTCGAATACTCTGGCGGAGGTGAGGTGGGCTCCACTCATCTCTCTGGCGGGATACCAGCCAGGAGCCCCAGAGTAGCAGTCAGGAGGTGCTGAAGCTGGGCGGACACTCCTGATGCCCCAAAGGGGAGAGACTGAGCACAGGGCGGGGTGGCACCCTAGCTGTGGGACTCGACTTCCAGACAGTAGCTTGGCTGTGGCAGAAATGAGGCGGTTCCTGGGGTTGGGGTCTCTGCCCAGCCCAGCCCCACCCCCAGGGGAACCTCACCCAGGACCTTCTGCAGGGGTTCACACCTGCCTCCAAGCCTTTCCTGATACCTGCCCCCCTAAAAACTGCACCTTGGGTCAGGTCATCTAGAGTAACACCGTTTTTTAAAACCTTGTTTTCTACCATCTTGGCATCATTCAGATGAATCCTCAAGATGCCGTGGCCCCAGGCCCCCCAGTCTCATGTTTTGTGTACCCCCTCCCGCCTGGACCTGGCAGAACCCCAAGGGGCCTCTGTCTCCCTGGAAACTTTGGTCGAGGGAGTCATTTGTTGCCTCTCGAGACTGGAAAATGGAAACTTCTGTATATCGAATTTTCCAAAAGCGGGGCCGTTTCATCTGCCGCTTGCAAAACTGCCTAACTAGAGTATGGGACTAAATAGCTAGAAAAGTCTGGACATGAGAAACCCAGCATCAGGGGGTCAGCAGGGTGGCTCTGGCTCTCCAGGGTGCCAGGACTTCAAGGTGAGACCCACACCCTCAGCTGGTCCCCCAGTGGACCCTCCAAGGCCTACCAGCTGCACGTGGTCTGGGTCTGTTTAGAAATAAAATAATGCTCCAAGGAGAAATGAGGAACATAATGGGATTTTAAAAGCGGCAGGAACTGATGGGGCTACAGATGGTGGAGGACCGAGTCAGCCCCGGTTTTGTGGCGGGGAATGTGGCCTCGGGGAGGGTCTCGGAGCCACATCCACGCATCAGGTCCAACCTCATTAGCTGGCCCAGCGGGACTCTGCTGCCGCGCGAGTGCGGGCCGTGGTGAGGGGCCCTGAAGATACTGGTAAACGGACATGGAGCAGCGAGAGGCTCAACGAGTCGCGTGGCTAAGCCACTGGCCTGCACCTGCTCTGCACGGAGTGGAAATGAACGTCTCACAGACGGGCTGTCACGCTTGCCCCAACCCTCGTCCTGCCAGAGAGACTGAGACAGGTGGGGGCCCGGGCTGGTGGAGAGACCAGACGTGGGCTCCCAGGCTCCAAGTTTCCCTATGTGGGGGGTTCATGGCTGGGGCGCAGGGCCACTTCCTTTTTCCTCTCCGGAGCCTCCCCCAGGCCCTGAAGATGGCGGAAGACACAGGAGCTCAGCCTTCCTGCTGCGTTCCCGGTACCCTCCCTTCCGTGATCGCAGGCCCCCATCCAGCCTCCCCTCTCGGGATCAGTCTAAGCTGCCCCTTCGCCTCCCTTGCTTGGATCTGATGAAGGCCCCCTCCGGAAAACACGCCCGATGGACCAGGGAGGGGCTGGGGGAGCCCCCTGGCGGTCCCCACACGGGCATGACCACACCCCCAGCTCAGGCCTCACTCTGGAGGCTGGAATGTGCCCCTGTGGTTTCCAGTTTAAGTCCTGGACGGGTGAGAGCGTGGCGGCCATCCCTCAAGGCGGCTCTCACCGTTGCTTTCGTCCCCCGCTCCACAAGGGCTCCTTGGTGCCTCCCTGATCGCTCTGAGAGGGCAGCCCCCTGGGTCCCGGAGTCACCTCTTCCCCAGGTCTCCCTCCCAAGCCCTCTTGGTTTCTAACTTCTCCAACTCTTCAGCCTGACATCTCGCTGTTTCTTTTTTATTTTTCTTCCGGTCATTTCATGTTGATCAGATAAAACCTGATGACGAACCCGTCTGGGCTCCGCCCCCAGTCACTGGATCCCGGGATGGGGTGGGGGGACGCTCAGTTCCCGCCTCACTGGGAGCAGGTGTGGAGTTGGGTGTGTGTGGGTGCCTTTGTTGGTGTGGGAGTACAGCAGGATGGTGGGAAGATGTGTGAGTACACCCAGCTAGGGGCTTCTCCATACACAGCCTGGATGAGGCCCCCGCTAGCTGAACCTCCTGACCTGTAGCCGGTTACGGGGAAGAGGTGGGGGTGGTTTCTGGTGATGGAGCCAAGCGTGGCAGGGGGTGAGATTCCTAGAGGACAGCTCACGTCTGCTGGGGTGTGTCTAGGAGTGACGGGGGTGGGGTGGGGTTGGGCCAATATCTACTCTGCTGGCTCAGGTCTCAGCCACTCCTTCCCTCCTCAAGGGCTCCTTCTTGCCTGCTGACTCTCTTGAGAGCCCTTTGGGAGTGGAGGGGGTGGACCCCAGCCCCAGCCTCCTCCAGCTCAGTCCAGGGAGTTCCCAAGCAGTTTTGCTGCCTGAGGCCAGGCTGCCTAGAGCCTTCTTTTCTGAAAGGAGCCCCCACAGCCTGTCCACAGGAGCCTGGCTTGGTGGAGGGGGGGCCCTGTCCTGTCCTTGGCCGTAAGGCCCACCCTGGACTGAGAGCGGGGTGGATGGGAGGTGTCAGCGCTGTGGGCAGCACCCTGTGGGCATCACCCCCAAAACTGAGAGTGACACGGAGAGGCTGGAGGGCCCCTGAAGCCGCGGAGACGCTGACTGTGAAGCAGCTCTCAGGGCAGGTACGTCGGTCTGCTGGGAGACAAGGGACATCGCGGGGCATGCGCAAGGAAGCATCCTGGGCTCTGAGATGTCAGGGCAGGTACCGGAATGGGGAGTGGGGGGGGTGGAGGGGGTTGGGGGTTGGGGGGGCGGTGGTGGGGGGCCCACCTGGTGTTTCACTGTTCCCAGCCTGCCTCACTCCGCTGGTGAGTGAACGGGCTTGCTTCTGTGGGGCTGGGGGGTGAATCTGAACTGAATACAATTTGCTCCAGGAAGCTCTGTGGGGTTAACAGGATCTTCCTTGCAGTCGGGGTGGCTCCTTCTCCCTTGGTTTTCTTTCACAGCTAGAACCCTGGCTCTTGGTATTGGGGCTGTCTCCTCTCCTCCTGCCTAGGGGTATTAGAGCTCTGATGCCCTCTCTCTGCCTGGTCCCCACATGGGGTTAGTGGCTCCTGCTTCTGACCAAGACACACACACCCCCTTGGCCCTGAGCTCGGGGCTCCATTTTCACTTCGTGCCCTCCCTGTCTCCTGCTGTGTCTACACCTCTTGGTCCAGTTTTCACCTCTGGGAAGCCCTCCCTGCTTGCTCCTCAGTGAGCTCTCTTTTCTCTGACCCCTGCAGTCCTGGTCGCTCGCGTCTTATGGGTACGTCCAGGAGCTCCTTGTCCAGCCGGGACCTGCCTCCCTCACCTGGGACCCTGCTCCTTGCCCCTTATTTACCTTGAGAATGAGCCCAGAGGTAAGACAAATGCCTGTGGCACCTTCCCATTGTCCCCGGAGCCCGAAAGACTATCCTAGGAGTCTGAGGAACGCAGAGCATCTGGGTTCTGGTGACTTACAGGCAGGGCTTTGAATTTTGGCTCGGCCACCACATAGCTATGTGATCTGAAACAAGTTATGTGGCCTCTCTGGACCTTCGTTCGTGCCTTTAAGCGGGGGCCAAACTTCCACCTCCCAAAGTTGTTGTATGGGTTAAATGTGTGTGTTTAAAATCCCAGCCTTTGGGAATTCCCTGGCAGTCCAGTGGTTAAGACTCTCTACTCTCACTGCCAAGGGTCTGGGTTCAATCCCTGGCCAGGGAACTAAGATTCCAAAAGCTGCATGATGCCCCCAAAAGAAAAATAAATAAAATAAAATAAATGCCAGCCCTCAGTGGGTGTTCTGTAAACACCAGCTTCCCTGGGAAGTGAGCTCTCTCGTCCTTGGGTGAAGACGTGGAGGCCCAGAGAAGCAGTGTCCAGGCCAGAGCTCATTTTGCACAAAGGTGGGGCTAGAACCCAGGACCAGAACAAGAACTGCCATCCTGTACTCTTCCTGGGGAGCCCCGGCCAAGCACCTAGCCTGTGTAACCCGGGATGCAGAGAGCCAGGGTGGTAATAAACCTGCCTCTCCCTTCAGGACCCCTTCCTCTCGCCCCCACACCTGTGCCCCCAAGTCTCCCCGGCTCCTGGACTTCTTCCCTCCTTCCTGCTTTCCCCCAGGCCTCCCTCTGCCTTCTGCCCCTTCCCCTTCTCCTTTCTGGGCTCTTCCTTTCCTGTTGGATTTCTCCTCCCCTCCCCCTCCTACCCCTGCCTCCATCTCCCGTCTCCTGTTCCCATTTCTTTCATCTTTGTTAATGCCCACCTCTCCCCCATTCCCTTCCCTCCACAAAAGAAGTATTTAATGGATATTAAATTATTTTAAACTTTCTTTTTTTTCCAAAGAGCTTGGTGATGATGCTGACTCAGGATCATCTCACTGTCTAATATTGAATATGCAATTAATAGATAGATGTTTAGGTTTGGCTCTCTTTCCCCTGCCCACCCCCACCCCCTTGCTACTGCAGGAAGGATAAAAAAGCTGATTAATCTGGTTTGGGGCAAGTGTCAACGCGGGAGATATATGGGAGAAAGGAGATGAGGTTAGCAACTTGGAGTCGGAAGGCGGCTGCCTCTAAGGCAAGTGAGGGAGAAATGGTTTGTGCTGGAGCTCAGCGTGGCGGGCCTCGAGACACCTGGCTGCGAGCCTGGTGTTAACTGGCGGGACTCTGAGCTGGGGGTGTGGTGGAAGGCCCTCCCCACACTGGGCCTTATTCCGGCCACTCCACCTCCCTAGATGTGGAATGTCCCTTCCTTCAATCAGCTCAGGTGCCACCTCCTCTGAGGCCTCTGGTTGCCCCCACCTCGGGGACCCCTCCTCTGGGGGTGTGGGTGCCGCCTGCCGTCCAAGCTCCCTCCCTTACTTGATGGCTCTCCCCCAAAGGGCCGGGGTCTCCGCTGCCTCCATGAGGCCCCGCCGCACGGCAGGGGCATTGCCGGAGTCCTGGCCCTGGCTGTTTGAGGGGCCTCTGTGTGCAGAGAAAGGCGAGTGACTGGGCTGCCAGGAGGGGGCAGGAGCCAGCAGTGTGAATCAGGTGGTCTCTACAGCACAAACCCTTCACATCTGAACCATTTCTGCTCTCCAATTGACCTGTCTCCACCTGCATGATGGGGGTCCCCAGGACGGGACACTCTCAGGGGCCACAGGGATGCGGGCCTGTGCCCTGGGCATGGGGCTCCTTTGGGCAGCACCAGGACGCCGGTTGGGCTTGTTGGGCTTGTTGGGCGCTTCGAGGCCTGGGTTGGGAGGGCCACAGAAGCCTCGTAACCAGGTGGGAGCCCTGCTGGGCCCCCAGAGGGCAGCGACCTGTGCTGGAGGGACCCTAGCCATCCCCCCAGGGTGGGCAGGTGACCTGTGGCCACACTACAGGACAAGGAGCTCGACGCTGAATTTTGCAAGTAGCTTTTGTCTATTTGACGTCGGGCTCTTAATTTCCTGGAAAATTTGGGGGGAGGGAGGGGGATGGAGAGAGAAGTTCCTCAGTGCCCAGCTGAGCTGAGCTGAGAGTGACTGTCCATGCCCAGTCAGAGAGGGCCCAGGGGCAGAGGGCGCTGGGTGGGCATGGAGTGGGCATGGTGCCCGGTCAGAACCTGGGATGGTGGGTGCTTGACAGAGGAAGCTGGAGCCTGGCCTGGTCCGGCCTCTGTGTACAGTGGGGGTGAGGCCACGCTGGTGGAGAGGACAGAGCCTCCCCTTGGAGAGTGGGGTCCTGCGTCTGTGGGTGAGGCTGTGTGTGTCCTTCTGCTCTTGCCTCTTCCAGACATCAGCCTGTCTGCCTGTATCTAGGTCCAGCATCTTGGCCAGAGCGGCCTCACATCCTGAGGGGCAGCCCTCCTCAGACTTGCCCATTCTGGCCTGAGCTTCCCACCACAGGTGTGTGCTAAGTCACTTCAGTCGTGTCCAACTCTTTGCGACTCTGTGGACTGTAGCCCACCAGGCTCCTCTGTCCATGGGATTCTCCAGGCAAGAATACCGGAGCGGGTTGCCGTGCCCTCCTCCGGGGGGTCTTCCCCACCCAGGGATGGAACCTGCGTCTCTTCCATCTCCCGCACTGACTGGTGGGCTCTTTACCACTGGCGTCACCTGGGACGGCAGGGGAAGGATTGAAGCACATATCCTCCCTTCCATCCTGACGCCCTTTCAGCCAGTCCAGTCCCATCACAATGGGGTTTTCCTTCCTGACACGGAGGCGGGCCTGCCCTTCTGGGTGTCTTTAAAGGGGGCAGTGGAGCGCCCAGGACATCCTGCCCATTGACTCACAGAGAGGAAGGAACCCCAGCAAAATGCAGACCCCAATCCACTCTCCTCCTCTTCAGTCGGTCCCCACACCAGCCACCCAGGGCTCCAAAGCGCCGTCCCAAGCCCCAGTCACGAGGTCCCCAGGGGGCTGGAGGCAGCGGCAGGGAGTTGCTGCAACCCCCTCCCATGGTGGGAGTTGGAGGGACGGGAATGAGGGAAAGGAAGGGCTGAGACAAGTGGGCCCTTGGGTGAAGCGGGAGGAGGGAGGGGAGAAGACGGGGCTGGAGAGAAGGGAGGGGCAGAGACAAGTGGGCCCTCACGTGAAGGGGGCTGGCGCAGGCAGCTACTACCTCCTCGGCTCTCGCTGTCCGCCGGTTTCACCTGGATCGGCCGGTTCATCTGTAACAGAGCACAGGAGGGCAGCATTAGAGCAGGCGCGCCGGCACCCCAAGGTGCGCCAGTGTTCAAGGGACACGGCACACTGCTCACTCCACGGACGCCGACACCTACGCCCCCAGCACCAGCGCGCGACAAACGTGAGGGTCTCCACTAAAGCCCCGCCCCCTCCCCTCCCCAGTGCGGTCCCCAGGACCCCCCTGATTTCAGGAGGGTGTCTCAGGACTGAAGACCCTGGGGTGTCCCCTGCCAGCCGTGAGCGGCTCTTGCTAACTGCGATGTCGGTCCACCCAGGACACAGCTGGCTTTGCCGAGCTGGTCTCTGGTCGAAACTGACTCCTGCCTAGGTTGGGGCCCGGCAGCGAGTGGCACCCCACCCCTGTGCCATCGACGCCGGCGGTTGGTCCCAGGGGTGCCCGAGGCTCTGGGCCTCGCAGCTCCCGGTTGGAGCAGAGCTCAGGGCTGGGGCTCCAGACTGCAGCCAGGCTGTCCCCTCGGTGGGGTGGGGGCGGTATGTGCGGGGTGGGCAGCTACTCGTCTCCTGTGACGTCCGGGTGCCAGGAAGACCACATGGGACTCCTGCCTCCCCATCTCCCAGCTGCCGGCCTCTCGGGAGGATCCATGCAATGCCTCGTTCAGGCCACTAGGGGGCTCGCAACTCCAAGGATCCAAGGCTCTGCAGCCTGTTGTTAATCCTCCTGCTGCCGGAGGCATAGGATGGGCTAGGAGGCCCTGAGGTCCCAAGATATTTCAGACAATAAAAACGGGAGGAATCGCGCAAATGGAATCGAACTTTGTGTCTCTGCCCGTGCTTCTGCGTGTCACGTACCTCCCTGATCCCTCATTCTACCTACATTTCTCTCCCAAACCCACCCCGAGAGGCAGGCAGGTACTAAACGCCCCATTTGATAGATGCAGAAGCCGAGGCGGGGCGCCTCGTGCCAGGATGTGGCTGGGAACCCAGGTCTGCCAGGGCTATTTGGGGGCCTTTTGTTCTGTACCAGGTGACTTTTCATTGGCACTTCCCCTCGTGTCCGGAGGAGGCTGGACTAGCCCGTGGCAAGCTTCCTCCTGGTCTAGGATTCTGAGCAAGTTTTGGCTGCGTCAAGACGACTTGGTTGGGGAGCGTGGGGGCCCATGACTCAGCAAGGTGAAGAGGAAGCCAGGGAAGGTCAGAGTCGCTGGAGGAAGGACAGAGGCGGGAGGCAGGGCACGGAGCAGAGGACCAGGAAGCACAGGTTGCCAGGGGGCAAGAGAGGATGCTGGGTGCCACTGTTTGCTCAGAGGTCCCCACTTGGTGCCCCCTATGGAGCTGAGGGAAAGGAAGGTGCTGGGTGCGCAAGCTCTGCCAGCAGAGTTAAGCGTGCGGTACAGGGACCTCCAATCACAGGGAGAAGAAAGAGGGCCATAAGCAAACTCCCAGCTTCCTTTCAGGGGCCCTGGCTCCCCCATAAACCACCTCTTTTCCAGTCCTTGAGAAAAAGATCCTGGAGGCCGAGCAGGCATCTGACTGTGGGAGAAGGGCTCTCCCCCTGGTTTCCATTCTATGCCTTCAGAGGCTCCACACCCAGCCCTTTCTGGGGCTCTCCCTGCTTCTGGAACACCCCTTCCCCCTGGTTCACACCCCCTCCCCCCTTCCCCAGAGCTGCAATAGGCTCTTACTCCAGAAAGGCCCCACGGCTGACCTGGACCCAGTTCTGGCCATTGTACTCTCCTGGGTGAATTTCTATGGCTTTCTTGCTTATGTAATTTTTATAATTCTCTGAGGAAGGTATTATTCTCTCTTTTTCCAATGAAAAGCTAAGCCCCTGGAGTGGGAGGTCTGGGATGCAGCCAGGGATGGTAGGCATGGAGCTAACACGACGAGGGTGGGTTGGTCTTGGTATATTTCATCTCATTTGACCTCAAGCTGCTCTGGAAGGGGGGCTTCCCAGGTGGTGCAGTGGTAAAGAATCCACCTGCCAATGCAGGAGATGCAAGAGACATGGGTTTGATCCCTGGGTTGAGAAGATTCCCTGGAGTAGGAACTGGCAACCCACTCCAGTATTCTTGCCTGGAAAATCCCATGGACAGAGGAGCCTGGAAGGCTACAGTCCATAGGTCACGAAGAATTGGACACGACTGAGTGAGCACACACTGCACCGCTACTCTGGAAGGAGGGGACAAAGGGAGGATGTCCTTCTGGTGAGGGGCGAGTGGGCCATCATATTGACTAGAACTTCCTCAGCCTAGCCCCCCAAGTCTGGCCCCCACCACCTCTTGTATCATTCCATTCCTCACAGCCCAGCCCCTTTTTCCCCCTGTGTGTTCCTTTGGCCTGAAAACTTCTCTCTCACAGCCCCGCTAGCCTCTTGCCCTTGACCCTGAAGTCTTCCTGGTACTCCAGGGGGAAAGGCCCTGCAGGAACTCTCCCTTTTCCATATAGACGGTACAGTTAAGGTTGGGCACTGAATTGCAAGGGGGCTACTGCCCTGCTACACCTACAGGAACACAAACAGCTGCTCCAAAATTATATTGTCGGACTCTCATCACTTCCCATAGGGTGTATGCAATTAGAGATCCTTTAGCCAAGGAAGCAGAGTTTTGGAGAGGTTAAGAAACTTGCCTGAGGTCACACAGGTGATCAATGTCACCATTGAACCCAGGACTCTGGACACTGGCCTGTGTGTTCAAAGATGCTGGAAACCAGGCCTGACAGGCTTGGGGAAGGTCTGGGAAAGTTCAAAGCAGAAGAGCAGGGAGCAGGTGGGGAGGGCGGTGGGGTGATTCAGGCTTCTCCAGTGGGGACTGGGGGTGAGCAGGGGCAGGCAGAGGTGTGTGCACCAGAGTTAGCCGAGCTCTGCAGCTGTGGAGACGAGGGAGGGAGGAGCCCACAGAGGAGACTTCATCCCTGGGGCCAGAGCGGGCCCAGGCCAACCCCGAAAGCTTAGGTCAGGGGACCCAGGAGGGTGCCTTTCCTGGCATCTTGTTTCTGAAGGTGGGGAGCTTGCATAAAGCCCTGCGGCAAGCCTTCTCTTTGTGCGAGCAGAGGGGGTGAGTCCTACGGATTGACAAGGGCTGGGGCGGGGGAAACTGTTTCTGTTGTGAGGGGACCCATTTTCCAAGGTAAAGTAAACAAGGCAAATGGAATCTGCCTGTGCGTGGAGTCTCCCCCTCTGCAGGGGTGCCCCACCCTCAGGCAAGCAGCCACCGGCCCACTGTCCTTGGTACCTGGGCGCTTGTGAATGCTGTGCCCCAGGTCATGGACTCAGGCTTGGTTCCCTTCGGCCCCCTGCTCCCCCCCACCACGAGCCCTCCCTGAGCCAGCCAGCCCCAGACCGCGCTCCCAGACCCCCTTCATCGCTGGCATCCTGGCAGCAGGGACCCAGGGGCTTGTCCAGCCTCCCACCTGCCCTCAGCCATGGGCCAGGCACCCGTGGTGGTGGAGCAGAATTGACTTGGCTCCCGTGGACCTGTGGCTCCCGGGGTCATATTTCATATCCCATTACGATCTAGGGATGGTCAGCATCCACACAGCCTTCACGGGGATGTCAGGGAGTGCCTGGCTAGATGGAGAGAGAAAATATGGCCTGTGCTTTCTTAATTCTCAGCAGAAATAAAGTGTCAGGATCAGTCGGGAAGATTTCTTAGCAGCCTCTGTACCGACACCTCAGGCCTAAAGGGAGACCTCCCTTCTTTGGCCAGTGTCTCTCTTTCCTGTTCCAGACTCAGACCCTGCCTCAGCCTGCCTCTGTCCTGGGGAGAGGAGGCCAGACCATGCTGCAGAGATGGCTTTGCGAGGCACGACTGGTGCGGAGGGGGAGAAAGGATACTGGGAGGAAGGCAGAAGGGGTGGTGGCCACTTCCTTGCCCTTCTGACTTTGACCATGGCCTCTGGATCTCAGCCACATGAGCCCCAGGGCGTCCCTTGTAAGTGAATGTCGAGGATGCTGGAGCCTAAGTCTCTGTGTCTTTCCTTCAACCCATCCCTTGCTCCTCTGTCCAGCCATCCCTCTCAGCCATGATATTGTCCTTCAGGGTAGGCCTGGGGCTGGAGGCAGGGTCATCAGCCTGGAGGTCATCACTCCATGCCCACTGTGGACTTCAGCACAGGTTGGGTCTCCTCATACCCGAACTGGGCTGCTTGCATGAAGTCAAGCATGAAGCCACCCTCATGCTTCCAGGGTCAACCCTTCTGGGGACATCGTTAACTTTTGTTGTCATCAACTGCGTTCCTGCTTCCAGCCTGGGGGGCACCCTCAGGGGGAGTGGGTGGTCCTGGCCCAGGACTGGGGCCCTCCCTGTCCTGCTGTAGCCAAGGGTGGGCGGCAGGGCTCCTTCCCTCCCAGGCCCCTTCTGCTCTGGCTGGGTCTCCCTTACCCCTTCCCATCTCTGCCACTTTTTGCGTCAACACATATCCATGCATTAAACAAGACATTCCATTAATTTCTTCATCATCATAACTTAAGCTGGGACATACCCTTTAAATATTCATTCAGCTATGAAAACTGGGCATTAAAATTTTAATAATGTCAAGCTCATTTGAACCGAGCTCCTTGGGGACGATTACGATACAATTAGAATAAATATGATGATTGAGCTAGTCCAAAGGCTTCACCTGTCTGTCCAGCGTGGGTCCCTGTGGAAGGAGAGGACTGTGGCCAGTGGGCAGACAAAAAGACTGACGGATAGGCCAGCCAGATCTTTCCTAACTTTCCATCTAGCCCTCCCACACCCCACTCATCTCTGCTCTGGGGGCCCATATGGTCCTCCCACCGACCTCTGCAGCTCTCTGGTGCCTGCTGTGGGCCAGGGTGCTGGGCCTTTCCTCGGCACCTGGGACGCCAGCCCTGATTAACCATTGTGGTTCCAGTTACCCTTTCCCTTGTCTTCCTGGTACAACTCCAGCTGTGCTTCTGGGCTTGTTCCTTTGTGGCAGCCATGCCCCTGTCTCTGTGTCTCTTCTCCCCAGCCTTGCAAGGGGCTCCACGAGGTTGGGATGAGACCACACCAGAGCAGGGCCAGCCTGCATCACGGGCCCCTGAGTGCCCACAGGTGTTCAGCCACCAGACCAGAGAGGGGCTATCTTCACCCAGCTTCGCTTCTGCTATGACCACCTTCCTGAGGGCTGGCATGGAGGTTTTTCAGGGAGAGCTGAGCCCGCCCGCACCCCCAACCCCATGTCCCTTACTGTCCTGCCCTTGCCTAAGACAATGCTGGCAAGGGCCGGGGACATTCAGAACTTGCCCTGCGTCACTGGGACAGCCCTGACTGCCCACAGCATCCCTTGGGCTCCCTGCCCCTGAGCTGGGTCCCCCTCCACCTGTCTTCTCAGAACCCCGAGCCCCCTGCTTCACACCAGGCCCCAGTAAGCTGACCGAGAGCTGTCTCAGAAATAAAAAAAAGAGCCTGGAAAGCTCCCTGTCACCCCTCCAAAAAAAATAAAAAAGTGAAGTGAAAGTGTCAATAGCTCGGTCGTGTCCAGCTCTTTGTGACCCCATGAACTGTAGCCCTCCAGGCTCCTCTGTCCATGGAATTCTCTCAGTAAGAATAGTGGAGTGGGTTGCCATCCCATCCTCCAGGGGATCTTCCTAACCTAGGGATTGAACTCAAGTCTCCTGCATTGCAGGTGGATCCTTTACCATCCCAGCCACCAGGGAATGGCCACCCACACCCTCCTTCTCCTCAACAAGACTTCCTGTCCTTCCAGTAAGACTTCACTGGTTAGCTCTCAGCCCCCTGGCCACACGTGGCCTATACTACTCTTTCTCTCATGTGTGTGTGAGTGTGTGTGTGAGTGTGTGTGTGTGTGAGACAGACTGGGACAGCCACTTGTTTCTCAAACAACAGCAGGGACCTGATTTCCTACTCACAGACTCCCAGACCCTAACTCAGGACTCTTGTCTCCTGGAGTGTGTGTGAGTGTGTGTGTGTGTGTGTGTGTGTGTGTACACACGTGCACCCACACCCATGCTTGGGTAGTACTTGTGTGACATCACAGACCTCATGAAGGAATGCCTTCAGGTTGGGGATGGAATTGAATGAGGGAGAATGAGTGCAGTGGCCTCAAAAGCGTCAGCTTCCATGTTGTTCGCCGATCTGTGGGCCAGAAGAGGTCTGGGCCAGCGCCCTGCGTGAGGCTGGGGGTGGTGGAGGGTGGTGGGGGTGGCAGGGTCACTGTGGTGGCCTGTGGAGATGGCCAGCGTGCTCTCCAGTGGCAGCTGAGCCCCTGGATGTACTTGCAGGGTGGGTGTCCAAGCCTCACAGCCAAGGATCCTTTCTGGCTCCTTTCGGGGTGTGTGGGTACCTGGTGGTACGCTGTTCCCTGCTCACCCGAAGGGCTCACATCTCCCCAAACCAGGAAGTCATCGGTAATACTGACTCTTCTTGCCCAAACCCGCAGCCTGCACTGGAGGCAGCTCTTGGCTGTGTGTGCGTCCACCCACTCCCCAAACCTGGCCCCTACTCTTCCTCTGTCCCTGTCTGCTCTCATCCGCCCAGAGACCTCAGCTTTTACGCTGTCTGTCCCCCACCCTAGCACACACGATGGCAGTGGAAATGGTGAAGAAGCAGACCCAGTGTTCTGGGCTTGTTCGGACATCTGTGCCCCAACCCGAGTGGCATCGCTGCTCTGGGAAGAGAGACAATTTGCAGGGTGCAAATGGTGAAGAATCTGCCTTCAGTGCTGGAGACCCAGTTTGATCCCTGGATTGGATCCCTGGGCTGGGAATATCACCTGGAGAAGTGAATGGCCACCCACTCCAGTATTCTTGCCTGGAGAATCACATGGACAGAGGAGCCTGGCGGGCTACAGTCCATGGTGTTGCAGAGAGTTGGACACAACTGAGCAACTAACACCTTCACTTATTCAAAAAGCAAGGGAAAAGGCATCATTAGAGCACTAAAATATAAAGCTTTCCCTTTCTTTCATGGTTTCTATCATTCTTGACTTGTCATGGTATTTTTTTTTTTTTTACTCAGCTATTTGATGTCATTTTAAGTAAAGAAAAATATAAAATTTAAAGTATTAGTATGGATTCTACCATTCATCTTTATTTTGTGTGATGCCAGTTTTAAATGCAAACATCAGAACATTTAACTCCTATGCAGAATCACCAAAATTATACAATTTCGTTTTTGTGGCTCATGCCTGGAGGGTGCCTTGAGGAGAGAAATGTAAGCTAGACTCAGGAAGGTTAAGAAGAAAGAGAAGGTCCCCTCAGGCCTGGAGACCCTCAGAGGAACCCAGACCTGTGCTGTATCCTGGGGGTGGACTGGGCTCCCCTTTCCACTGACTCCAGACCAACCTGGTGCAACCAAACCCAAGGTGGGCCCTGGGAACTCAGGCCAGACTTCACTTCTGCCCATGGCCCCTCTGCCTTAATCCACAGGGGCAGGTGACCCTCAAGGGTATTTTAAAGTCTGTTTCAGAGATGCATTAGTCACCTGCTATGACAAGGGCTCTGTTGACCCGACAGACATGTCACAGCGTGCAAGCCCGGGGGGCCACAGGGAGAATGGGCCTGACCCGACCCTCCCTGAACTCCACCCAAGCCATTGCTGGCTGGCCTAGAAAGCAGAGTGATTGCACGTGGGGACCAGGATGTATGTGAATCAGGCATGGGGGAGGCAGAGTTGATCATGAGCAGAGTCCCCAAGCCCCTCTACATGGGCTTCTTCACGCCATGGACGACACTTACAAAACCCAAGTTCAAGGATAACATTATAAGAAGTTCAAGGTGGCAACCGCAGAGCACTAAACCCCAAGGATGGGACCCTTCTGAGCGTGGAGGCCTGGGTGACAGCACGGGAAGGGGGCTGCCCGTGAGGCTGCCCTGAACACGGTGCCTTTCTGCGTCCCCATCACCTTGCAAGCTTATCTCCAGGCATCAGACATTTCCTTGACCATAACGTGTTTTCAGGTGGAACTGTGCACAAGCTCCAGAAACAGTGTTACAGTGTTACTCAAAGATTTATCTCTTAAAGATGACCTCTGGGTAATTTGTGGAGGATAGACTGAGAATTTCCAGCCTCTGGTATAAATGAGGAGGCAATCATCCAGTATGGATAGACAAGAGAACCCCTGAATAGGACCGCGGGGACAACGGGTGGGCTGCTCTTCAGCGACCCTGCCCTCCACCTGGATTTTGCCTTTGCCGCACTTGGCAATTCATAATGAACAAATTAATGAATGGAGGGATTGCTTGTTTAAAGCCCCAGAGGGCAGATTTTGAATCCCAGGCTCCTGGATTCCCCGGGCTGTGCAGAGTAGGCCCTCAGTAGCCTTGGAAGGAAAGAATGAATCCCTTGCCCCGGGGCTCCTGAAGTCCCCTCGAGACATGGAAGGGGCCTGGCAGAAGTGGCACACACTATTTGCAGCTTGTTGTAAATACACTGTTTTAATTACCTCCTTAATAAAGCGCATACGGTTCGCTCCATAGAGAGGGGTGAGAGAGTCAAGGGATCCTGTTGGCTGTCATCATAAAGTTTTGATTCAAGGACATCCAGCAGTGATTGCATAAGTGACACGCACCTTTGCTGAGCCCCTGATCATGGGCCAGACTCTGAGGTGACTCTGGCCAGGCCAGACGGTGGCACCGTTCCCAGGGCATGAGGGCAGGTCACCGGTCCGTCTGAGGGTGCAGGGCGCTTGCTGCCCGGCCACCCCCCCAACACCTCCTTCAGGTCTCGGCTCCCCCGCCCCCACCTTGAAGGGTCCCTTCAAGCTCCCCTTTCTTCACTGCCTTGCCACAACCTAGGACAGTTATGAACCAGTACGGTTTCAATTTGTAGATTTGTTTGTTTAGCGTTGTCTCCTCTTTATGAGGAAAGGCCCACACAGTTCTGTTCCCACAGCACCCGGCATACAGTAGGTGTTCAGATGCTCACCGAGCAAATGGATGAAAAATCAAAGCGTGAGTTGCTCAGTCATGTTCAACGCTTTGCCACCCCATGGACTGTAGCCCACCAGGCTCCTCTGTTCATGGAATTCTCCAGGCAAGAATACTGGAGTGGGTAGCCATTCCCTTCTCCAAGGGATCCTCCTAACCCAGGGATCGAACCCCGGTCTCTTGCATTGCAGGCAGATTTTTTACCATCCGAGCCACCAGCAAATGGATGACCGAACCCTCTAATGCACCTTTCTCCAGCATCGCTCTCTCCTGCCTCAGCCACGCCCTGGTGGCAGGAGGGTCCAGAGGCCAGAAGTGGTCACCCGCCGAACAGCCCTATTTCTGGTCCAGAGAGAAAGGCCTTTAATCCTCCCTCCTCCAGCAAAGTGGCGATGTTGTACCTCTGGATTAGGAAGGGTTTACTGAAGCGGTGATCATGGTTTAGAGAGACAGCCAGTGAGCGCAGACCAGACAGAAGAACCCGGAGGTTATTGTTAAAATATGCAAATCCACAGCCCATTGAAATGCAAACCCTCCAGATAAGATTTTTAATAAATCTGGTTCTGCTCCCACTCCCCGCTTCCAGGAGGCCATCTGATGCTTGTTGGGTCAGGCATGTAGGCCCTGTCAGCTCTTCACCCCTCTCCTCGTTTAGATGGTCCACCTCACGGCTGCCCCTCAAGTGGTGGTGGTGGTTGGGGGGGGGGGGGGCGCCTGCCAGCAGAGGCCCCTGGCCTGTCCCTTGACACAACACGGGAGGTCACTTCCAGGTCACCCATAGGGACATCGCACCCTCATCCTCACCTCCACTCATCCATCTGAAAAACAGAGTCCCAAGCCCTTGCGCCCTCTGCCAGGGGGACTGCCCGTGCGGGTCTGCCCAGACACGCCTCTCACTCTGCCAGTCGCGGCCTCTGGACTCACTGCGGTCTGCTGCCTGCCGTCCAAAGTGGCTTTTGAGGGGATGAAGGAGAGCGATGGAGAAGCAGCACAGGGGCCCGAGTGTCTTAATGACCGTCAGGACAGGAGTGTGAGCTGTGTGGGCTCCACGTGCCTGGATGGAAGACAGGGAGGCACGCGCGACCCTGGCGGGTGACACTTCTCAACTCTAGACCCGGGGCTGACCACAAGCATAGGCTTACCTCCCTCCATCCTCTGGGACACCACATAAGCCAGGGGAGCAAAACTCAAGGAGTGGGGAGGGTGTGTGGTGGGGGAGGGGTTCAGGGCAGGAACAACCGCGGGCCACGCGGGTAGAGTTCGGAGAAGAGCCAGCCGGGTGCCAGCCAGCAGGGACTGCCATGTGCAGACAGGTCAGGTGGACGCAGGAGGGTCTGAGCCTGTGCTGTGGGCAGTGGTGTCCGCTCCCCACTCCACCCGGTCAGGTTTTGGCAGTAACAGCATTCCACCAAGGCCGCTCTGGGAAAGAGCAAGGGCGCAGCGCGGGCACGGGGCAGTGGCGCCCGATCAGGGTGGATGTTTAGATCAGGAACTGCCAGCGCTGTCTCGGCATCTGGTCTCCTTCCCATCTGCGGGCAGGTGGGGGGCGGGGGGAGAGCTCACGCCCGCAGTGAGGGGGTGGGGCAGGACGCGGGAGTCTGTACAACCGGCACATCCTCCGTGGTCCAGCCCCACAAACAGGCCCCCGGCAGTTGCATAGCAACAGGCTGCTCTGCTCCGCAGTGTCCAGCGAACAGCGGCGGCGCTGAAGGAGCCTATTGGTGGGACTGCCTGGGGCGGCCCCCTCCCCTCCCCTCTGCTTTCTTCTCTCTCTCTCCCGCCTCTCTCCCAGCCTCCGCCCTCTCTGCTCTCTGGAATCTAAGTTTACAGAATGCTTTCCCCTCACCCACTGGGTACAAACAAAGGAGGTGCCCCCTCCCCTGGGCCGGTCAAAGGTCTCTCCAGCTTGTTTCCAAAGGGAGGGGCTCCCCATCAGCTTCTTAGTTTTCCTTGTCCCCCGCCACCCCCGACCACTGCCCTTGTGGTGGGGGTTAGGTCCCCTCTGCATGGGTGGATGCTTCTCGGGGCTGTGGCAGGTGAGGCTGGGGGAGGGGGCGCAGTGAGAGATCCCGGAGATGCAACAGTGCGTGTGGACTCAGCCCCTACCCACCGGGCAGGGCTTCCCAGGTCCACGCAGCCAAGGGCAGCCTGTCTCTTTGTCTCCAAGCCCCGCGTCCGTCTCACCCGCTCCCACCAAGGCGCCTGAGCTGCCCTGGCAAGGGTGGGAGGACCCTTGTGGTCCTAATTACCGTCCGCTGCCGTGGAAACGAAGCTCATTAGCCTGCAGGGCCAGGCTGGGTCGCTAACCCTCTTCAGGGTGAGGGGTGTGATTTTTTTTTTTTGAAAAAACAGGAGTGGATAGATGGATAATTCTGGATGAAACGAGCCCTGACTTCTTTGGAGGCCTGGATGTCGGTCCTAGCTCTGCCAGCTACTTGTGCCATGAGGTGGGACTGTCACCTGACCTCTTAGGGTCTCATTCCCAGAGTGTGGAGAACCCCGCAGCTGTGAGGCTCTTAGCACAGTGCCCGGCGCCTAGAAGGTGCTCAGCAAACCCACGATAGCACCCCCTTCCCTCCCCTGACTCCTCATCCCCCAGAGCCTCTCCCGACCAGCCGGCTCTGCCCTGATCCCTGCACAAGCAGGCACAGCAAACCTTCCCTGGGGAGCCCACTGCCCAGCCTGCAGAAGGGCCTTGCTGAAAGGCCTTCAAGCCCACCCTTCCTGGGCCGAAGCCACGCAGGGTGCCTCCACCCTCAGCCCCTCAGCCCCGCACTTGGCCGGGACCCACCACCTGGAAGTCCCTTTTTTGGCTCCGCTCGGGCGGGGGCTCTTCAGTACCTGCTCCCACACCACAGCAGTGGGGCGTGCTCTTCTTGCATGGGTGCCCCAGTTCTGCCCTGGCCAGCTCTAGTGACCAGAGAGGAAATGTTCCCAGCCTTCCATCCCCTCCTTTTCCTCTCATCAGCGGAGGTAGCAGAGCTCCATAGGGCAAGGCGAACCCAGCACCCAAGGCTTCCCTCAGCTGTGCAGACCATCCGACCCTGAGCATGCACGCACCTCACCAGGGACCTCAACTCGGGGGCTCTGGGCCTTCCACAGGTGGCTATGTCCAGCTGGGTCTGACCTTTCCCAGCCCACGTGGAACCACTGCCCTCCTGAGTTGGACCTAGCCTCCTCTGTGTGGGCAGTAATGAGAAGGGGAGTGGGCAGCCTGGCCCTGGGGGCTGGATGGAGACCCTGGCCTGTGTGACCCATGGCCCACCTTCCCTTCTGCTTCCCCAATCTACCTGCAGCCCGCCCCTGAGTCTGATGCACTGAGTCTTCCTCTACCACCTGCCCCACAAGGCCACCCTGGACTATGGACCCTGCCACCAGGTTCAGCACCCATCCCCGTGAGCAGAAAGGGGGCTTTCTGCATCGCTCTCCCCCAAACTGGGACCCCTCCTCCCTGTCTCACAGGGCTCAGTCTCGGGCCTGGAGGGACAGTCCCTAAGCAAGATAAAGGAAAAAACAAAGCCCACACCATGAAAATGACAAATCTAGAGGAAATTGCTCTTAGTCCCACACCACAGTCTGAGATGCCAGCCAAGCGCAAACCTGAGTCATCCTAGAAACAGCGCCGGCATTGGCTTTTTGAAATTTGTTTTGTCTCTGGGCTTTAGATTTAATCATTCCTTCTTTCTCTCTCCCCCTCCCCCCACTGCCTGCCTCTGCCCCTTGCTCTCCGTTTGCTAATACGAGCCTGCACCGCCAGCTCATCCAAGTCTGTTTTCCTGGCATTAATTAACACAGCGCTCCAGCCTCCAACAGGCTAAATGATGAATCAGGTTAAATTCCAGACAACAGCCGCACACCGCCATCAATTAGCCATCTCCGGGGCAGCTTCATTAATAAGCATCGATCATGGTCCTCCTCCTGGAACACACCAGGGTCTCTGGGTCACGGGCACTGCCCACGAGTGTGTCAAGCTTAGGTTTGAGTGTGATCACGTGTGCGTGGGTGCTGGGGCGCCTGGTAGGGGTGAATACCTGAGTGTGTATGCAAGACTGCGGGTGTGTGGAGGGAATGGGTGGCAGAGGGGATGGTGCGTGTGGTGTGGGTGTGGGCGGGTGTGTGTATGTCAGTGTCTGTTATGGGGATGGGGTGCTAAGTACCCGGGTTCACTCTCCACTCTACTGCCCGCCCCCCTTGCCGGCACTGTGCCCCTCTGCTTGCCTAACCCTGTCCCCTGACAGTGGGGTTCTCCTGAGAGTCACTGGCCCCTCTCCCCTCCCCTGCTCTCCCCCAGAGACTTTGCCCAGCCCCTTCTCTTCAACTTGCACCCCATGGAGGCAACCCTAGAATCCCTCTTGCCATCACCACCCTCTTTCCCCTTGCATGCTGGGTTCTCATGGTTTCCGGCCCTTAGCTGTCCCCAAGGTACGCACAACCTCCAGCCCAAAGCTAACTCCCTGGGTTTTCTGGCTCCAGGACCACCACTGCCTCTGCCCAGGGCCAGGCTCACAGCCTCCAATAGCTCCTGCACCAGCAGGTTGGAACTCAACCCTCTTGGAGGCACTGCTGACCTCCACCTGGATGGTCCCTTCACTCTGCCTCGCCCCACATTCCTTGCAGGAAGTAGGGTGATTCTGAACCAGGAGCTGCTGGGAACCCCTCAGAGACTCCCCCTGCCCAGGGACTAAAGCCCACCTCCTCACAAGGAGACAAGGTCCCCTTTGGGCAAATGGTCTGCCTCTCCGGCGCCCTCGACATCACAGGCCTGCCTTGTTCCCCCGGCAGCTCCCTGCCAGATGGCAGGCCCCCGTTGACTGCGGCTGATGGCTGCAACTACCCTCTTCCTGATCCTGTGTTCACAGGGTCCATAGGGTCGCAAAGAGTTGGACACAACCGAAGCGACTTAGCACGGGGAGGCTGCCTCCCCGACTTGCAGTGATTCTGAGCCAGCAGCCTCAGTGGGATGAATGCTCCAGAGCATTCTCGAAAGAAAACCTGGTTCAGAGCAGGAGGCTGTGGTCACCCGCAGCCTCGCGCGCGGGGCGCTTCGCTCTGCGCTGAAAGCCGTGCGCCCTGGGCGCGCACGCCAATAGGGATGGACGTGGCCTCCCCAGGCGGCCACAGCGGATCGTCTCCTTAAAGGTTAATTAAGAATCTGAAGCCGGCCGGCGTGGTGCGGCCGGTGATGGCGGATGTGGCGTCTCTCCAGACCATTAAACACTAATTAGGTTTGGAAAGTCTATCGAGCTCCCGAGGTCTCATCAAGGCGGGCGCTGGCCCCCGGGTGCCCTTCGAAATGCCAGAGCTGTCACCCCCAGACCCCCCGCCCCTCCCCGGCCGACCCTTTAGACCTGCCCCTCGACCTCCGGCTTCGGGTGGGGTCCCGGTTCATTTCTCTCCATCTTATTGTGTCTCCCTGGCCCCGACTGCATCACCGCCTACCCTCCTCCCGTCAATGGCCTGGCGGTGTCCCTGGACCCTTGGAACAGCTTCCTTCTCCTTGTGTCCCTTTGGACTCAGGCAGCAACATCACCTACGTCTGTTCCTCCCTGGTGGCTCGGAGGGCTGGTTTGAAAGGGGCGTGCAGTGGCCCCCCCACCCCAGTCTGGTGGACAGAAAGCTGAGGGTGTGGGCCCCGGTGTCCAGAGAGGAGGGTGCAGTGGAGACATGGGAAGACCACCTGAGCCCCACACCCCCTCCTCAGGATTCTCCCCACCTTCATCAGAGCCTGATTTAAGAAAGGCTCCCTCTTGAGATCTCCTGGCCTCTGAGCTTCCTAGGGGCTGGACTCCACCTGCGTCTCACAGAGCCCCTCTCCAGCCTGTTTCCCCAGAGACCTGGCTCCCCTGAGGCCATCCTTGACCGGCTCCAGTTTCCTTCCCTGTCTCTGAACTCAACCAGTGCACCCAGGAGGAAGCGGTTCCTGACAGCATTCATTCATTCATTCATTCGCACCTCTGATTTAAACCCTGCCTTGGAGAAGGGCATGGCAACCCGCTCCAGTGATCTTGCCTAAAGAATCCCATGGACAGAGGGGCCTGGCGGGTTACAGTCCATGGGGTCGCGACAAGTTGGACATGACTGAGTTATTAACATTTTCACTTTCACTTTGCTCTC
Source organism: Bubalus bubalis (assembly GCF_019923935.1). NCBI lineage: Eukaryota > Metazoa > Chordata > Mammalia > Artiodactyla > Bovidae > Bubalus > Bubalus bubalis. The sequence goes on from NC_059178.1 coordinate 42,352,054, forward strand.
AGAGGACCTAGGGACAAAGTGCTCCTCTTAGGACACACCCTCAGTCACTGGTGCTCCCCCGGCTGGATGGCAGGACTTGAGTTGGGGAATTCTTGGAAGTCATTTTTCCCTCCCCGGCCACCCCCCACCACATGTTTAGCACAAGTGGCTTGTCACGAAGTGAAGGGATTTCCCCCTCAGTGACGGAAGAAGGCTCATGTCCAAATCTGCCAGGAAGAAAGATGGCACCACACGCTTCTGGGTCTCCCAGGCCACAGTGTGGAAGTCTTGGTTCGGTTCTTCTAGAGAAGTTGTGAAGCAGAAATGTTTGTCCCCTGCAATGCCTGACCGTATTTTACGCTGACCCCCTGCCCTATGTTTGTGACAAACGTGTCTGAAAACCATCGCTGTCAACATCGCCACCGTCGCCCCAGCCGTTAGCATCACTGCCTGTCACCACCTGTCACCATCGTCGCCATCGCCGCCACCACCGCATTTTATAAATACGAATAGGATATGGCTTAATTCCAAGGGATATTGCTACTGCTGGAATTCTGGATGCTGGGACAGGCAAGGGGACATTTGGGGTGAGGTGGAGCTTTCTTGGGGCCCCTCACACCACGTGGCATGGACAGCCCTTGACACCTTTTTGTTCACGTGATGTCATGAACAGTGCAACTGGCTCTGCTATGACTAGCTGTGTGACCTTAACTCGGTCACTTAACCTCTCTGTGCTTCAGTTTCATGGACTAGAAAATGCAGGACTCCTCTACCTTCACAGGATATGTGGTGAGCAGAACAAAAATGTGCCCAAGACACGGCCTGACATAGGTTAATTGGCTTCCTTCCATCTTTAGACAATGCCCTGCACCTCCACTTCCCACAGAAGACAGGGAAAGGAGCTGGGCAGGGTCCTAGGCATTTGGGCCTCTCCACCCACCTTGGGTCCTGCCTCTAGGGTCCTTCACACCCTGTGACAGGCAGGGCTGAAGTGGGCCTGTGGGCGCGGGTGGTACAGCCCAATTTCACAAGCACAGAGTATTATGATTGCATTGATTTCCATCATAAATCATATTTCCTATCTTCTGCCTCGCTCTCCTGCGTGCCCCAAGTTAAGCCTTGGTATTTTCTTTAGCGGCTGCCACTGTCAAACTTGGAGATGATATTAGGATAATGATGATAAATTTTACCCTGCAGCCAAGCCACTCCCTCTGTGTGTGTGGGGGGGAGGGGAGCGTTTATCCTCCCAAATGGATCCCTTTATGGAACACAGGGACTCCTGCTGAGCTTCGGGAGGGAACTCACCTAAGCTTGAATGTGAAGGTCCTTGCACCTTGACACGTGGACACATATGTGCGCATGAGTCACGTGTGTGCAAAGATTTGGAAGTTTTCTTCTCTGGCATATTTTGTGTGGACACGTGGTGATGCTCTGGCCAGTGACACCTGGCAGGAGGCAGTGGGGAGGGAAGGCTGTGGGGAGGTCTGTGCTGAGCTTCCCAAGGTGCAGCCACCCTAGTCTCGGGGTTCCCAATGAGTTGGGATTCTGCGGGTCCCGTGGTTTTCCCTGTACAATGCACTTCACATCAGCCCTCCTGCTAACATCTGGGCTGGCGGGGAGGGTGTCAGCACACGTTTCTCTACAAAGCCGTGGCTCAGGAAGTGCAGTCAACTCCCGGCTGGGGCATCCTTTCTGACCTCAGAAATGCCACATCTGTTTGTAGGGTGAAGCTGGTAATATGGCTCTCTTGAGTCTTGGGGCTTCTGCCTGTGCCAACTGCACTGGGCTCAGCTCTGACTCAACTGTGGGCCCCTCAGGAGAGAGACAAAGATACCAGGTCCCGGGTGCAGCATCAGGGCATTTCTCAAGAGGCTTTGGGGTGTGCCCCGTGGGGGGACAGTCCCAGGAGACCCTACGGGTTCTCTGCAGTGGGTGCTGGCCTTGGAGCTGGAGGAGGATTCAGCAGAGATGTGGTCTTGCGGCTGCGTGTTCATTCACTCACCTACTCACCCATTTAATGAGTGTTCCCAAGCCAAGTGCCCTCTCCTGTCAACCAGCCTCACAGGCCAGAAAGGGGACCTCAGCACTCTTCATTGTCTGCACTATGGTCCGCTGGACTGAGATCCCTGGGTGGGGAACTGGCAAGTTTTCTCAGACGGCTGTGCTAAACACGTCTGGTTCTTGGAGAAGGTGCCCCTGCTGGTGGAGATGATGGTGACGGTGAATCACCGACTCAGAAGATGATGGGCATCTAATCCCACCACCCATGAGATACTGACAGCAATCTCACGGCACCCTCCAGGGCTCAGGCAGTCCCAGCTTGGATGCCTCTCGTGATGAGGTGCTCACTCCACCTGTGAGTCTGATGTCTCTACTAAACACGTTTTCATGGATGTCAAGCCAAAGCCTGAGCCACTTGCAGCTTCCCCTCCTTTGCACCCCCTGCTTTCGTATAGGAAATGCCTAATTTTTCTTCTTAATGACGACTCGTCAAAGTAGAGGTGATGGTGAGAACCACCTCAGTGGCTAGGGAGCAGCACCAGCCTCTGGGACGCCCTGGGGTGGGGTCTCAGGGGGATGCGGTGGGCTAGGAGGCCAGGTGTCAGCAGATGGGACTGTATCCTACAGGAAACACCCATATGGGAATGGCCAGGTCTGTGGTGTGGCTGTGTGTCTGGCAGGCTGGGCTCTCCCTGGGAAACCAGTGGCCCTGCTGATCCCAGAGGAGCAGAGGGGTAGCATCCACTCACATCACCAGTTCAGGGTTCTGACTGCTGCCCATGGGAGGGGAAGTCTGGGCCACAGGGTGCAGACATTCCGGTGGAATTATGCGGGGTGCTCAGACAGGGGGCAAGACCACCCATTTGGACCCACATTGTCTGGAAGCAGCTTTCATAAGGATGGTTGGGGGCAGGGGTAGGGGCATCACACCCTCTCCAAAGGGCTGGAAAGTAGTGCCTGGAAGGTGTCAGGATGTGGCAGGAGCGTCCTGCTCCAACAAGGGGCCAGCCACCTGGCAGCCAGGGCACTGCCACCTGTCCCCTGGGAGGGCTCCAGGAGCTCTTGGCTGTGTCTGCATACATGTTCATTTAGGCCCAGCAGCCACTTCCCTTCCTTCTGACACTAGGTTGTATGATGATGATGAAAGAAAGTTGCTCCCAGGAGCCAAAGAGGCTAAGGCTTCCATCACAGCTCTGTCACTTACTGACTGTGTGACCTTAAACGGCTTATTTGACTGCTAAGCCTCAGTTTCCTCATTCGTCAAAGGGAAAATGATGATTCCTACAAGTAAAGGTTGCTGTGAGTAGTAAATAAGATATTCACATGAAGCTGCTAACAATGCTTGCCTCAGAGCAGGTACTTAACTCTCTGATGGATTCCTGAGGCCACTAGGCTCAAGATCCTCCTCCTCCAGAAAGTCTGCCCTGATTAATCGCACCCCTCTGGGGCAATCTGTGTCTCTCTGCTGAGATTTGCACCCTCTCTTTGTCTGTGGGGGCTTGGTGTGTATGTGTGTGTGTGTGTGTCTGTGTCCCAGTCTCAGAGGATGGAAGAACATTGCAGCTCACCCTAGGTGCTACCTCCACCTTCTTTCCTCCTTCATCCCACTCTGCCCAGCCTCCAAGAGCCTGGCTATTCTGTCCTGAGAGGGTTGTGGCCATTTTGCACACGTACAAAATGGCCACATACAGGAATTCAGACTAGGGGAAAATAATAGTGTTTCCATGCACACACACACATACACACAAGCATGTGGCAGGCTCTCTACCTTCTTCTAGGTCCTCCTGTCCCCTACCAGCAATCCCTGGGGGTCTTCAGTGACAGCAACCTTCTCTGAGCAGCTTCAGCTCGGTTGGGCCCTGCTGGTTCAGGGGCAGCCTTCCCCTCTCACAGAATAACTGACGTCACTTCTCTTTTCTGTTGTGGCGGCCCCAGTGGGGAAGGGTCCCTGACTCACAGGATCTGGGAAGCCTCCCGGAGGCAATGCAGAAGGGCAGTGAGGAGCGAGCATCCTTTCCTGCCACAGGCTCTGCAGTCGCGCTCTGCCCACCCTCCTTGCACTGGACCTGCCCTCCAGGGAGCCCTGCCTTCCCCAGGAGGCACAGGCTAGAGTTGGCCAGCTCCTGGTCTTGTGGCCCTGGGCGAGTTAACCTCTCTGAACCTCCGTGCCTTCATCTGGGAAATAATGGGGGTAGGGTAGATAAAAGCTAGTGTTTGAGCTAGTGTATGTAAAGACGTGTTGTGAGTCTCGTGGGACAAAACCAATGCAAGAGAGTGTGTTTAATTTTACCATTCCTATTAGCGAGAGGAGGCCCCTTGGGTTGAAGCACGGGGTGGATTACGGGAGGGGCCCCCAGTGTCCTGTCCCCTGAGTGGTCCCCAGGGTGTGTGTGTCTGTGTGAGTATGCACGCTGGTGGAGGCCGCCTGTGGCGCTATCCTGGGGCTCACATCAAAGGAGGCAGTCCTGGAACCACGTGGACACATCTAGACGTGTGAGCTTGAACCCAGGTGCAGTGTGACCACTGGAGAGAATGAATGGTGTGCTGAAAACAGACCAAGGCCGAGTGGAAACACACAGAAGGCATTCGCTGTGATTATGTTTGTGCTGAGCTATGAATAGCGTTTTCTGTCCTTATTTCCTAAAAATTTTCTTTGGTGAGATGAGGTAAAAAGAAGTGTAAATGTAAATGACTGCCTCTGTGTCCATATGTCTCTTCTGGAGTTTTATTGTGAGGAATTGTGTGCATTTGAGTTGGGCCATGGTGTCAGGACTGGCCAGAAATGATTCTGTGTGTGTGAGGACCAGGGGTGTCCCTTCTCCGTGTGACATCCCCGAGGCTCCCAGGAGCCTGAGACCTCAGAGGGTGCAGTGTTCCACATAACCACCAGATGGCGTCCGGGTGCAGTCTAAGGGTTCAGCTCTGAGGGTTTGGGCCAGGCTGGGCTTTGTGTTCAGCATCTGTGTCTGTCCCCGCCCACGGGGATGGGGAGCGGTTGTGTGTGTGTGTGTGTGTGTGTGTGTGTGTGTGTGGTGTGTGTGTGTGTGGTGTGTGTGGTGTGTGTATGTAATGTGTATGTGTGTGTGTGGTATGTGTGTGTGGTGTGTGGGTATGCGTGGTGTGTGTGTGTGGTGTGTGTGGTGTGTGTGGTGTATATGTGGTATGTGTGTGTGTGTGGTGTGTGTGTGTGGTGTATATTTTGTGTGTGTGTGTATGGTGTGTGTGTGGTGTGTGAGTGTGGTGTGTGTGGTGTGTGTGTGGTGTGTGTGTGTGGGGTGTGTGTGTGGTGTGTGTGTGGTGTGTGTGGTGTATATGTGTTGTGTGTGTGTGGTGTGTGTGGTGTGTGTGTGTGGTGTATATGTGGTGTGTGTGTGTGTGTGTGTGTGGTGTGTGTGTGGTGTGTGTATGTGGTGTGTGTGTGTGGTGTGTGGGGGGTGTGTGTGGGGTGTGTGTGGGGTGTGTGTGTGGTATGTGTGTGTGTGTGGTATCTGTGTGTGTGTGTGATGTGTGGGTGTCTGTGTGTGTGTGTGTGTGTGTGTACACGAGGGGACCACCTGATTGCAGGCCCAGCACCTGGTCTTGTTGTGCACACGGAGTGGGTGGTCGCACAGCATCCTCCGGGGTCATGACCCGGGGTCATGACCCGGGCACAGCCCAATCTCCTGGTCTATGAACCTGGCTCCCCCGGAAAGTGCAGGCAGACGAGCTGGTGGCTGTAGGTGTGTTAAGCTGACCCCATCCGGCCTCCAGCTTCCCAGACCCTCACCTCTTACTCCTGCCAGGCTGCCCCCACCATGGTTTGTCCCTTTTTCCTTTATCCAGATCCCAAAATATTCACCTTGCCAAGAAGGGTCTGTTTGCCTCCACCTCGACCCGTGCTCCAGAGACTTCTGCCTTGGCGCCCCTTCTCCAGGAAGCTCAGCAGGTCTCCCCAGCTGGACTCCTGACTCCCGCTCTCGCTGCCCACTGCCCTGGATGGTGTGTTGGGCCCAGCTGCCTGCTCGAGAGGGTTAGTTCCTGACTCTCCCCGGAGGCTGAGCCCTGCAAGGGTGGGATGGTGTGCAGTCTGGAGCCAGGCACCCAGAGGAAGAGCCAGGTAAAAAGCCAGATAATTGAGGGCACACTTCCCCCACTTGCCTGCCCCACAGGGTCCCAGGGAGCTGATGCCAAGGACTGACTGTGGGAGGATCCCCTTGAGCAGCTCCTGGGACACAAGGACCAGTGACTTAGGCTGCGGCTGAACCCTGGGGTGCTGAGGGAGAGAGGGGAAAGTGGGCCGGTGGAGTAGCTGGCTCCTGGGGCTCCTTAAGACCCAGAAGTGGGCCATCCGCTCTCTAGGTGGGGAGGGAAGGGGGCAGTGCTTCTTAGCTGCAGCAGGGGAGTGACTATTAGATTCGGGCTCGGGAGTGAGCTCTGGAAGCTCACAGGGGCCGTTGCCATCACGACACTGTAGTTTTTGCTGTGTCTGCTCTCCGTGAGCTGACCCCACGTCACACTTTGGCAAAGGGTTTGCAGAGGCACTCAGCTGCTCATGAACCTGAAGACGGGTGCTGTCACCATTCCCGCAAGAGGGGCCTGTGGCTGGTGGGGTGGGGGCGTGCTCACCTGTGAGTGGCCTTGCAGCCTCCTGATGACATCCCCGGGGGGCTGGCACCCAGGGTTAGCCCCCTACAAGTCCCCGTTTTGAAGGCTCTGAGAGGGGAGGGTGTCTTTCCCCACTCCGTCGGTGCTCAGCGCCCCACATCCTGTTCTACCTGCTGGAGCCCTCTTCCCCTTGGACCAGAGTCTGCACAAGCCCAGGTGTGAAGGATGTGGTGAGGAGGGGAGAACTGAAGCAAGTGGGTGGCAGAGGGGCTGTGAAGTGTGAGTCCCTCGGAAGATGGACGGCTCGTCTCCAAAGGGACCGGAGTCCCAGGACTGCAGGCACATGGAGCTCCTTTAAGGCTCCGGTCCAGGCCTCCCAGCTGGCAGGGGCCCCTTCACCCATTCGCCACCTCCCCCACCCAACAAAGGGAATTGCAGGAAAGCAAAGAGATTGCCTTTCTTTGTATCTTAATTGTTCTGCAAAAGACGCTAAGTGGGAGACTGAGTAGGGGGAGCGGGAGACAGGAAGTTGAGAGAGAGGGATGCGCCCGAGAAAGTGAGAGGGAGAGTGAAGCAGAGATGCCGGCGGGCGAGGGCAGAGCAAGGGGCCGAGCCTGAGAGGAGGGCGTGGCCTCCGCCGGCTGGGTCTGAACCCGGTGGGGAGCTCCCCTGAGGGGTGGCGCTCGGGGCGGTGGAGGATGCCTCGCAGATGTTGAAATTCACCCAGTGCTTCGGTGAGGGGATGGGGCCGGCTTTCTGCTCCGTGGAGTGGTGTCTGGGGAATCCCGGGGAGGACTCCTTGGGGAGGGGCTGGGCTCCTGGGAAGCTCGAAGCGGAGGAAATCACGGGGTGGGCGTCCCCCCCCACCCCGCTGCGAGCACCTGCCTTTTGGGAGTACTCGAGCAGGCATCTCCTGCTGCTCCTGGGTGAAGGGAAATTGGAAAGAGGACCCAAGAAGACTGGGGATCCCAAGACAGGAAGCCCGCCCGGAGGCTGAGGTCTCTCCAGCTGTCCCCCCCCCCCCACCCCAACCTGAGCCCCCCGGGGATTCACGCTTATTCCCTATCAGGCCCCCAGCCAACTCAGCACCCGGGCTGAAGACTGCGCAGCCCCTCCCAGCGTGTGCCTGACCCGCTGCCCCCCAGGAATTCTGTCCTAGTTCCTGGAGTGGCAGCTGGGCAGGTTACACACATTTAATTACTAGTAATTAAAAAACTGATTACTCCAAATGGCGCCTTCCCGGGGAGAGGCGTGCAGCGCCTGTCCTCCGGGCCCACCGTGAACGCCATCCCTGGGGCGTGGGGCAGGGAGGTCCCACTGTTACCTCCTCTCCAGGTAGGGGAGGGGGGTTCCCCTCCAGTGCAGAACAGTGCCCACCTCCTCCGCCTGGCCCGCTGGCCGCCTGACGTCACACCAGTCGAGTGTCACCTACTGGATGAGTCACAAGTCTCCTTCTTCGAGTCCTCTTCTGAACGTACACCCCCAAGCAAGGAGATGCACTCAGAACTGGTGCATCAGAAGGAAGGTGCCTCCAGGGGAGACAGGGCTCAGGGCCCCTAGGGAGGAGGCAGGAGCTGAACTAGGGGCAGGGAACGGGTGTGACAGTTGTCAGTTTCCTAACCAGCCTCCTGGAATTGACTTGCTTTAGTTGTCCTAAGACCACAGTGTGGTGGGTACCTTCTGCAGGCCAGGTATGGAGGGCCCAGCCCTAATGGACCGTCCTATCTCCCCCAGGACAGAAGGTGGACCTTGTGCATGAAAGTGAGCTGTGTACAGATGATGGTGAACTGTGAAAGGGCTGCTGGGCAGAGAAGTGTTGAGGGGCAGTTTAGATCGGGCAGTTTAGATCGGGCAGTTGGAGAAGGCATCTCCGTGGTGATACTGAGAGTGAGGGGGCAGGGGGAGGTGGGGAGGGATCTTGGGGAACTGAGAGCTGCTTGTGCAAAGGGAGGGGTAGGGTGGGGGCAGGCCTGAGAAGCTTCAGGAGGACTGGGGCCACTCTGGGGGGACAGCAGGCTTGGGCTGGGCTGGGGAGATCAGTGGGGCCCCGAGATGCCATCTCAGCTTACTCCAGCAGCACTGGGAGTCCCAGTGGGGAGTCCCTGATGGGGAGTCCTTGATGGGTGTGTAGCGGGGCATCTGACCTGAGCTGCGAAGGAAGCAGTGGAGGGGAGAAGGGAGGGGAGTGAAAGGAGTGGAGGTGACCTGGAGACGGGTCTCTAGGACCTGCTGATGGAGGGGTTACTGCCTGAGGAAGCAGTTCCTATCCTCAGTCCTTGCCTTCAGAGGAGACCTCAGGGACTTGCCAGGATGCCGGACGGTGGGGGCTGCAGAGAGACCTGCAGTTTCTGAGGCATCGATGGAAGAGGAGGGGGAGCCCAGAGCACTCAGGGTACACTGGGAGTCTCTACCCTGCTGGCCACGTGGGTTGGTAACAGCAGCTACGCAGCGGAGCTTCATCTGTGGCCTCACACGGGAAATGCTGACGCACTGCTACGCTCATCAATCAGGGGACCGCGATGCCAATTATTTATTTACCAATAGGAGTTTCAGGAGCCTCCCTGGCCATGCTCCAGATTCTGTGTGCCGGAGAATCTGCTCTTATCAGGGGAAGTGTCCCGGAGAGGGTGGCTCTGCCCTCTCTGACTGGGCAGGTCCTCCTCACCCAGAGAGAGGACCAGAGCAGCTGCACACACTCTGCTGGAGGCTTCTCCTGGCCCTGCCCCACTCATTTCCACCTGGAGCTTCAGGGCCAGCCCTACCCCTGCCCACACCTGCCCACACCTAATCCTACCCCTGCCCACATCTGCCCACACCTGCCCTACCCCTGCCCACACCTGCCCACACCTAATCCTACCCCTGCCCATATCTGCCCACACCTGCCCTACCCCTGCCCACACCTGCCCACACCTAATCCTACCCCTGCCCATATCTGCCCACACCTGCCCTACCCCTGCCCACACCTGCCCACGCCTAATCCTACCCCTGCCCACATCTGCCCACACCTGCCCTACCCCTGACCACACCTAATCCTACCACTGCCCACATCTGCCCACACCTGCCCTACCCCTGCCCACACCTGCCCACGCCTAATCCTACCACTGCCCACATCTGCCCACACCTGCCCTACCCCTGCCCACACCTGCCCATGCCTAATCCTACCACTGCCCACACCTGCCCTACCCCTGCCCACACCTACCCACACCTAATCCTACCCCTGCCCACATCTGCCCACACCTGCCCTACCCCTGCCCACACCTGCTCATGCTTATCCTACCCCTGCCCACACCTGCCCTACACTTGCCCACACTTGTCCACACCTGTCCCACCCCTGTCCACACCTGCCCTACACCTGCCCACACCTATCCTACCCCTGCCCACACCTGCCCTACACCTGCCCACACCTGTCCAAACCTGCCCTACACCTGCCCACACCTATCCTATCCCTGCCTACACCTGCCCATGCTTATCCTACCCCTGCTCACACCTGCCCACACTAATCCTACCCCTGCCCACACCTGCCCACACCTATCCTACACCTGTCCACACCTACCCATATCTGTCTTACACCTGCCCACACCTGCCCTATACTGCCCCCTATCTGCCAGACCTCCCTGGCCCTCCTGGGAGAGGAGTCTCAGCAGGAAGCAGGAGGAGCCAAGCAGACCAGTTGAGGATTTGGGGTGCGAGGGTGCACGGCGTCTGACTCTAGAGTAGGTTGCGGGTTGGGGGTGGGTCCTGGGAACAGCCCAGGACCTTTACCTGGGTGACAGGAAACTCAGATGAGACACACATGAGCCCTCTGAAAGTTGTCCAGAGTCGTCATCCCTCCCACTAGGGTTGTCCTCCCAACTGGCTCCCCACAGTCCTGTCCACCCCCACAGCAGGCCCGTCTCACTCTACAGCCCCCATGCTCCCCAGCACGAAGGCCTTGGGGTCTGGGGGACCAGGCTGGATCTTCCTCCCCTTTTCCATCTGCCTGGACCTAGAGCTCAGGGTACAGGACGAGGGCCTTTGAAAGTCTGGGGTGGAATTCCTCTGTGGATTCGCTCAGCATCCCAAACAGTCCAGGACCCCAGGACCAGTCAGTCCCCAGCTCCCTTCATCCCTTTCACCCCCTGCTTCCTTTATCTTCTTCAAAGAAGATTTACTATCCCACACACTAAGGTGGGGCGTAAGCCCACCCCCTGCTCCGGGAAGACAGGAGGCAGCCACCCAGGGCAGCCCTGGGGCAGCATGACCACAAGAGCTGCTGTCCCCAAAGGGAGAGGGTGGGGCTGGACAGGAGAGGCTGACAACCCCCAGCCCCCACGGCGCTCCCTGCTGCCCAGAGCCCCAGCAAAAACCAGGTATGAAGGTGCGTCTGTGCCCGTGAAGAGAGCCCCGGGGGAACGTTCTGTGCCCCGGTGGGTGACGGGTGGGAGAGAAAGGCTGCACGCAGGCAGAGGGGACCTCACTTCATGGAATCCATGCCAGGGAAGGCCAAGACAGAGCGGGTGGGTGGGGGAAAGTCTGCGTTATTCCATTTCCTAAGATGACTTCTGTTCTCCTTCCCTGAATCTGAATCAAGGATGCCTGCTAAGTCACTTCAGTTATGTCTGACTCTGCGACCCCATGGACTGTGTAGCCTGCTGGGCTCCTCTGCCCATGGGATTCTCCAGGCAAGAATATTGGAGTGGGTTATCATGCCGTCATCCAGGGGACCTTCCTGACCCAGGGATTGAACCCAGGTCTCTTATGTCTCCTGCATTGGCAGGCGGGTTCTTTACCACTGCTAAGTCACTTCAGTTGTGCCTGACTCTGTGTGACCCCATAGACGGCAGCCCACCAGGCTCCCCCATCCCTGGGATTCTCCTGGCAAGAACACTGGAGTGGGTTGCCATTTCCTTCTCCATCTTTACCACTAGCCATCTCAGATTGTTCTAGTCTGCCTTTATTAAGAGTCCTGTCATGTCAGAACAATAAGTGCTGGAGAAGGTTTGGAGAAAAGGGAGTCCCCTTACACTGCTGGTGGGAATGTAAATTGATACAGCCACTGTGGAGAGTAGGATGGAGATTCCTTAAAAAAAAAAAACTAGCTATAAAACTACCATATGACCCAGCAATCCCACGACTGGGCACTACTGAGGAAGCCATAATTGGAAAGACACATGTGCCCCGGTGTTCACCACAGCACTATTTACATTGGCCAGGACGTGGAAGCGACCTAGGTGCCCGTCAGCAGAGGAATGGATCAAGAAATTATGGTGCATATAAGTTATGCAGTGGAATATTACTCAGCCTTAAAAAGGAATTCTTCCCGTTTTTGAGTCCGTCCTAATGAAGTGAATGAACCTAGAGCCTGTTACACAGAGAGAAGTAAGTCAGAAAGAAAGAAAAAAAAAACAAATACCATATATTAATGCATATATGTGGAATCTAGAAGGGCTTCCCTGGTGGCTCAGATGGTAATGAATTTGCCTGCAATGCAGGAGACTGGGGTTGATCCTTGGGTCAGGATGATCCTCTGGAGAAGGGAATGGCTACCCATTCCTGTATTCTTGTCTGGAGAATTCCATGGACAGAGGAGCCTGGTGGGCTTTAGTCCACGGGGTTGCAAAGAGTCTGACATGACTGAGCGACTAACACACACACAGAATCTAGAAAGATGGTACTGCTGAACCTATTTGCAGGGCAGGAATGGAGATGCAGACATAGAGAACAGACGTGGACTCAGTGGGGGAAGGAGAGGGTGGGATGAACTGAGAGAGTAGCATGGAAACATACATATTAACGTATGTAAAATAGATAGCCAGTGGGAATTCGCTGTATGGTGCAGGGAGCTTAAACCTGAGGCTCTGTGACAACCTAGAGAGGTGAGATGGGGTAGAAGGTGGAAGGGAGGTTCAAGAGGGAAGGGACATATGTATACTTATGGCTGATTCAAGTTGATTTCGTATGGCAGAAATCAACATGATATTGTAAGGCAATTATCCTCCAATTAAAAATAAATAAATACATTTTAGAAAAAGATCCTGGAAGAAAAAAAAAAAAAAGAATCCTGTCAAGTCAGAATCCCCCTCACCCCTTTGTCTCCCCTTGGGAATTTTCCATCCACTGTCCCCAACCCTGACCCTGCTCCTTGGCAGTAAACCCCCGCTTGCCCGTGCTATCTTTGGATCTGAGCCCGGTTCTAAACTGAAGTCTTTTGTCTCCTATTGCAACAGTCCTGGAAATAAAATCTGTTTTTACTGCTTTAAGCACTGTCCAGCTCTAGTTTTATTTTGACAGCCCTTCTCAATCCCAATCGAGTTTCCACATTGCAAGATCCACCTTCAACCACCCCCTGACCTTATACATTCCTCCCCTTGTGAGACAGCATTAAGGCCATGAGGATGATGGGCAGTGGACTTGGCTTTGCTTGATCATCGGTTATTCTGCTAGTCTTTTAGGGAGACAGGCTGAAATCACAAGGTTTTCAAGGATTCTTTGCCATCTTGGAGTCCAGAAGATTGGGAATGTCTGGTTCTGGGGTTGTAACATTTCTCATCTGAGACTCTAGGATTCTGGGATCCCCATTTCCAGGGTTCATGCTGTGTCTGACCTGAGTCCTGAGGGTCACCCAGGGGTAGGAGGATGGGTCAAGATTCTACTCCAGCAGGGCTGCAGGCCTGATCTTTGAGCTTAACCACCTCCTCCAGGGAGCCCCCACCCAGAGGGCTCCTCCCTACTGCCTTCAAGGTGACCTGAGTCTTCCTGTCGGTCACACCCTTACCCATTTCCCCCCTTCTTCTTTCAAGATTTTATTTTTGGCCAGGTAATTAGCATAGCTCTTCTCATTAATATTATATTTAAAAAAGAAAAGGTGATGGTGAGGGAGAGAGGAGGTTGGGAGGGTGGGGCTTGCATATGCCAGTAATTGTCTTGACAGCCGGAGATCCCGGTGCAATGAAAGTCTACTTTAAGTGGCCCAATTAGCATAAGAAACGGCTCGCCAAAAGTTCTGAAGGCATCGTGTTGATTAATGCAATTTATCTTGCAAACCAGCGGCAGACAGCTGAATCGCTGCTAATGATTATTATATACATTTATACACATTATGTACATGCGGTTCCTCTCCAAGAAGTGGTGCCTCCCCCCTCTCCTCCTGCCTGTTCCCCCGGCTCAGTAGACCCCTGCACTCGGCTCCCCCTGCCCCAAACCTCCGCCCAGGTCTCCAAAGTGTCTCCTGCGTCCTCAACTGCCATTGACCAGTTGCTGAAATGTGATTCGAAGGGACTGGTTTTACCATGAGACTGAGCCGGTGTCTAGAAAAAGTACTTTCAAGAAGAACTTTCACTGCTCAGGGAAAGCTCCAGGTGGCCAAAGGAGTGGTCCCCAGATGAAGTCAGAATAGCGAACAGTCTGGACACAATGCAAGATTCTAAAGGCTTGGCCGGCGGTGCAGTCTGAACAAGGGGCGTGTGCTCTCTGATGCTGCCAGCGGCCCTCTTCCTTCCTGCTCAAATGTCCAGCTGTGGACTATGATCCTGGGTTCCACATCAGGGTCCTGATAGCTGCAAGGGCCAGGCCAGGGCTCTGTAGGTGGGGTTGTGTCTGGGCAAGGCCAGAGCAGAACACCAATGCAAGCCACCAGAGAGAGGGCCCATGACAGCTGTCAGTTCTGAGTGTTCATCTCATTCCAGGACCGTCCTCAGAGCTTACACTATCCACTCCTTCAGTCTCCCAACACACCTCCTGCTCGTTCTACAGAAAAGCAACGTGGAGCCCAGGCAGCCTGGCTCCAAAGCTGGTGCGCCCTTTGTTGCCCTTCTCAGCTGCCTAATTCAGGTCAGAGTCTGGGAGTTGGATCAGAGGTGGCAGAGGGTGGGGAACTGGCTCAGGCGATGGGAGCTGCCACTCAGCTCATCACTCAGGTGATGGGAACCTCAGGTAGGAAAGACTTCTGGGAGGAGGCGTGGGACTCAGCCAGCTGAGGGGAGGCATCTGGGAACTCAGGGAAAGACAGAAGCTATGGGGCAGAGGCGGGGCTGGAAAGGATGTTGCCCTTGGTATGATTCTGTGCCAGGGGCGGGGGTGACAAGGATGCATCAGGAAGGACCCTTTCTCAAGGGGCTAAGGGGCCGGGGTAAACTGGATTGGGCATATGGTTTTACAGATAGAGTACAATTCCTATGGGGCAGATTGAGCAATCCCAGGGGACAGCGGTGGGCAGTCAGGTTGGCTCCTGGGAAGGGTCTGAGATGATGGCGTGTAGTCCTGGGAGAACTGAAAGGGCCTGGAGCCGGCTGACAGCAATGAGGTGGGCGGGGGAAGGACCACTGGGGATGGGTCACCAGCAGGAGGGACCAGGGGTCATCTAAGGGGACTCAAAGGCTTGATGGCACTGATGTCATTGACAGTAATAGGGTATCAGGAGGGTGGATACTGAGGATTAGGGAGGAGGGGGAGGTGACGAACTTGAGTTTACCTTTGCTAAGATTTAAGGTGCAGATGTCAAATGGACCAGGGGGGTGATGGAGACTGGACCTTCCTTAGGATGGTGATTGGAATGAGGGATGTGGGTTTGGAAATTTTTTTTAAGACAAACTCTTAGGGGAAGACCCAAGCTTTGCTGAGCACCTCCTGCATTCCAGGCAGTACACCAAGCGCTCAATTCCCCTCCCAATAACTGTAGGAGACATGGTGTTCTTGCCCCATTTTACAGACAGTCAAACTGAGTCTGGTGACTAGCCTCTGAAGGTCTTGAGGAGTAGAGAGAACAAGCCTGGTCTCACGGGATGCAGCCTGGCTTGGCATTCACTGTGGGGGAGATGCGTCACTGCAGACTGAGGGGTGTGTGATGGGGCTGCGTGGGGGAGCAGTGGACCTGGACATTTCCACCCACATCTGGGGGAACTTTGAGACCCCTCCGTGAGGATGCTTCTTCCATGGGCCTGTGAGTGGCAACACACAAGGTAAACCAGAAAACATCCTGGTCCCCATGAGTAGGTAAAAATGTACCTACTCTCCCAGCAAACCCCTGGGCCTTTTGGGGCCAGGTGCTGAGATTGGAGGCTGCAAGGAATCATTTGGCTTCTGAATCCCTGACTTGTGTGGCTTGTGATGGTGGTGGAGGTCCCAGGCCGGAGCTCTAGGGTGAAGGGGGCCTGCCCAGGCCTTCCCCCTATGCTGCAGTCCGTCTCCATTGGCCACAGGTGCCCAGCTCTGCACAGGGCCTCGTCCCAGGGCCTCTCTGGAAATGTTGCCATGGCTGTGCTGAGATTCCGGATTTTCTGATTCAGGCAGCATCCCCGTGGCCCAGGAGAACACCCCCCACCTTCTCAAGGAGAACCGACCTGTGGGTGAAACCACCTTGGGGCCATCCTGACCACTCTGTTCAGCTTTTGCTTTTTAATGGGAAAATATAGTGTGGCACTCATCCACTTTAAAAATGAAAAACAGGGGACATAAAACTTGATTTAATAAAGACACCAAATAATAAAATATTCTTCTGTTCTGGGTTATGGTAATTGAAAGGAGAGTGACAAGAGGGTAGGGAGGCAGCGAAGAGAAAAGCGGGGAGGTGTGTAGAGCAGGGGCCAGGGGAGAGGATCGACAGACAGATAGACGGACGTGGAAGGAGGCAAGGACAGGACAGAGGTGCAGAGAGAAAAGGAAGTGGAGGAAACAGAGCCCGGACCCCAGCACACGGGGGACCCCCGAGTCTGGAAGGGCCCCACCCAGGAGGGCCCCTGAGGCCCAGCAGAGGCTGTGCATGTCCTGCCTGGTCTGGCGGAAACCTCTCCAAGGTCCTGAAAGGCATCAATCTAGGCGAGAAGTGTGGAGGCCTGGAGTTTTGGCGACTTGCTCAGGTCTCCAGCTAAGCCACCTTCCGACCTTGCTCCTGCCGACCCTGACCCTCGTTTCTCCGCCGGCTGGAACCCGGGCCCGTGCCAGGCTCTCTGCACGGGTATCCACACCCCATACCTCTGCTCTGCACCCCAAGGCCTCGGCCCATCCACACAGGTCATTTGAGTGGCTACAGCAGCCTCCTCGCGGGTCCTCTGACCCCCGTCTGCCCCTCCTGCTGGCCTCCATGCTCCTCTTGCTGGACCCCCGGCCCGTCTGCCCCCAGCCCCTCTCCCGTCTATTCTCCCACTTGCCCTGTGCTCCAGTCATTGGTCCCCCTGGGTCATACCGTGTGCTTTTGTGATCTGATGTCTTTTTGGCCTGAAATACCCACGAGGACCATGGAGGTTTGTGTAAGACCCAGCGAGAGCCTTAGGGGAGGGCTTGAGGGTGTCGGGCGAGGCTTCCAAAGGAGCTGAGGTCTGAACTTGGGGCCCGCAGTCTGCTGAAGGGCATCCAGGTGAGGGAATAACCAGTGCAAAGGTGAGGAGGGTGAAGACTGGAGCAGGACAGGCGAGGGCAGAGATGGGGCAGGGGAGTCTGGCAGGGAGGCAGACACCCCCCCCCCAAAAAAAATTATCCTTGTCTGTGCTTTCCTTTGTCCGGGTATGCATTGCAACTGGCTTTGAATTGGCTGGACACAGGCGCAGTGGTCCTGCACAGGTGGGCGGCGAGAGGGCGGCAGGCGCTCCCCCCAGGGCTGACTCTCCTGCTTGCTGGCTGTGCCCAGTCAGCTCCCAGTGGCCTGATGAACTGCAGGCTCCAGGTGAGCACACAGTATGCCTGACTTGTTCACTCTTGCCTGACACACAGAAGGAGCTCAGTAAAGACCTGCTGAGTGAGTGAAGGGATGGTGAGCCTCAAGGAGGAGGATTGAAGGCCAGGTACCCTGGGAAGGGCTGGTCGGTGGTCTCTCCCAGCCTGGAGCTGAGAGCCCTGGGCTGTCTGGACCCCAGAGCAGCCATCAGCTGTTGCCTTCAGGTTGCAGGTTTCTGCTACACTCGCTCAGGTTTGCTCACTGCCCCTTTCCAATCTCCAGCCACCGCTATCTGGGCCTGACCCAGGGATGGAGCTGATAGGAATAGAATAGAATGGTTGTAGATAGAATACAGATAGTTGTAGATGTCCCAGTAGGGGATTGTAGATAGGGAGGGCAACCTAGGGAACTTTGGGAAACCACTGTAAGTTAATGATCGCTCAAGAAAGCTATCAGACCAAGCAGGTTGGCTTAACTGTAAAAGCATGAGATATCCCCCAGGTCACGTGAAAGAAAAAATGTTACCACCCTTATGCTGATTTGAATAAGTGCGATGACAGTCCTAGTTTGATCTCATAGGGTGAGACATTTTCCTGCCAGATGCAAAGGAGGAGCTAGTGATGTAAGCCTGATGTCTACTGGAAGAATGAGGAATAAGGTGGTCTTTCCCCTACTCCTTCACTTTCCTTTGATTATAAAAAGGTAGCTCACTTGATCCTCGGGGCAGAGCCCCCTCGTCTGTCTGCTCACAACTCTCACAAGTGTCCTATGTTAATAAACCTACTTCTTGCCTATCATTTTGCCTCTCACCAAATTCCTTCTGCGCTGAGACACAAATAAACCTGAGCCTCAGTAAGTCCAGACCCCAGGTGAGCGATTCCAATGAAAAGACTGTGGGTTCAAATCCCAGCGAGAGGTGCATGGTTTCAAGAGCCTCAGGGGCAGCAGAGAGCTGAGGGCTCCAGATTAGCACCGTGTCTTCACTGCTGAGCCAGGGACCTCAGCCCCAGCACCATTGACATCACCTGCACAGTAGCCAGCCCTCACTGAGCAGAGTCCCAGATGTCCTTTTGTGGAGCTCTTCTAGTGGAGAAATTCCTATGTGGTCTCTTGTTAATAACACTGTGACCCAAGCCCCACTCAAGACTGGGGCTACTGATACCATTCCCTTTGGACAGATGAGGAAACCGAAGTCCAGACAGCAGACATCACAAAGCTAAGCAGCTGGTCGGAGTGGAGGCTGTCTGGAGGTGGTGGCCCTGCTCCAGTGCATGCTCTTAGTGATCATGATGTCCTTCTGGAGGAGGGAAAGGCCCCTGCTGGCTTGATGTCTGGGTTCTGGCCAGGCATCAGGTTCTGTGGCTAAGTTCTGGGGGAGCATCATGAGGAGCCCGTGGGAACTGCCTGGACTTTGCAGCCAGACAGCCTGGAGTTGACTCAGCTCCAGTCCATGGGTCTCCGTGGGTCATCGCAGGTGAGAATGTTGCTGCCTTCCTTGCCTTGGGCTGAGGGTCCATGAGGACACGTGCTATAAAATAGGGCCTAGTGCAGGCTGGCCCATCTTTTCAGGGGCTCACTCAATTCCAGCTATTACTAGCAGCCCTCACAGTGGCCCCAGAAACGCAAGGCACAGATTTGTTGTTGTTCAGTCGCTAAGTCGTGTCTGACTCTTTCACAACCCCATGGACTGTAGCCCACCAGGCTCCTCTGTCCATGGAATTCTCTAGGCAAGAATACTGGAGTGGATTGCCACTTCCTTCTCCAGGGATGAGAGAGAGGATCCAGGGATCAAACTCCTGTCTCTTGTGTCTTCTGCACTGACAGGCAGATTCTTTACCACTAAGCCACCAGGGCCCAGATTAGGCCTTAAAACACGCGGCTTGAGAAGGAGACATTCGTACAGGACTGTGTCTATTGCACAGGGGTGTTGATCTTTGAAAGTGTTGCATTCCTGTCCTGGTTCAGGCTGAGCAAACTCCTTTATGCGAAGGGCAGAGTTCCACCAAGAACTTCCCAGGGACTCTTGGGTTAAGGGATGTACCAGACCTGAAATTGCTAAATGGGGATTTGGGAACTTGACCCCACTCACCTCATTATTGCAGCTGCCCAAGCGGCTCAGGCTCAACCAGGGGGACAGGCGGAGCTCTGAGGTCTGGCAAACGAAGGCTGACCATTAGTGACGTTACTTAGACTCCTGTGTTAATGACTTCTGAGGACCACCTCCTGGATATGCAAATCAAGCCCTGCGGGCTTGCAGAATTAGCCTGCTGGGCTTCTGCTGGCTCAGAGGTGTGACCCGGAGCCGGAGCCAGAGCAGAGGCTGGGCCTCACCCAGGCAGGTAGCCCCCGGTGCAGCGAAGGGGAGGGCGGGCGGCCCCGAGGCTCCCCTCAGCTCTGCACTCTCTTCTGGCCTTTTTTCTTCCTGAGGGGTCACTCCTGCTCATCAAGGACATTTTAAGTGGCTTTTAAAGCCTTGGCTCACGTCTCCACATTCAGGCTCCCCCTGGAGATGCCCAGCCAGGGAGCAACCTGGCCCATTAGAGCTGCTCTAGCGGCAGGCCCTGCAGGAGGGCTGGAGAGGGGCAGGGAGGACTCCTTCCCTTGGACTCTGAGACACCCGCTGGGCAGGGAGAGGCCAGAGGAGACCCAAGTGGAGCTTCAGAGAGTGGGCTGTGGGCACCCTGATGCCCAGGGGCACGAAGGCTGGGCCAGGCCGTGATGCGATGGAAACAGATGCCAGAGGGTCAGAGAAGCCCCGTGGTCAGACCCCACCTGGACTCGTGGTCCAACAAAGGACAGCAAAGACTCTGTGTCAGGTGGGCCTGAAAGGCAGTGCCCCTCAGTCCTAGTGAAAGGCACGAAGACCTCTGAGGAGGGACAGAGGCTTGGCCCTCCTCGCTCCCGGGACCCCCAGGACCAGGAAAGGTCTTCACTTGCGAGTTCGCTGAGCAGGCTTCTCAGGCCAGACGCCACCCCTCTCGGTTCCAGCTCCAAGGTTTGTTTGTTCCAGCCCTGCAGCCCTCCTCCTCCTCCTCACACCAAATGGCATTTAAATGTTAATCAAGTCAGGGTGCCGCCACGCAGCCAGCAGCCGAAGGTCAAGGCTGAGCCTGAGAGGCGGCTCTGCCTGAGTTGGGCTTGGCAATTCCTGGGGTCCTTCACCCTTGGACCTGGGGCTGGCCAGAGTCCAGGCTCTTAGGAAGGGGCAGGGCTTGGATGGGTGGGGTCTGGGAGCAGGTGCAGACCGCCTTGCTGGGCACCCTGCTGCCAGGACACAGAGAGGACCTCGGGGGTTCCCGGCCTGGAGCTAACTTACCCTGGGCTTCTCTGGGGGGCCCATAGGGCCCCTTGGACCCTGCTTTCCTCATGGTCCCTCCCCCAGTTCTCTGACCGGCCCCCTCTGTCCTGTGTCTCCCATGGCCTTCCCCTCCACCTCTTGTCCACCACCAGAGTCCAACAGGCTCTCTGCTTCCCTGCCTCTCTGGCCCTCCTCTCTCATTTTGCCAGATCTCTGGGCATTGGCACCCACTGGCTCAGGACTCAGCAGCTGGTTTGGGCAGCCCCCTGTCTGGATGATGGAGATGGTGAACCTGGAGCCCAGTAGGATCCTCTCTAGACTCTGCTGGTTTCTCCCTCCATTTTCCCCTCCAGTTCCCTCTGAAACTCTATCCTTTCTCTTCAAGTCTACATAGGGTGGAATCCCACCTCTCCAATGGCTGGCTGGAGGCCACAGGAGCAGAGATGCCCACGGGCACAAACACTACTGGGCTTTCGGGGCCCTGGACCAGCCCACGCAGGGTCGTGGTGGGGCAGGTGGGAGCTCGTGGGGAGAAGTTGCCTGACTGGGTGAGATTGGGAGATGCTGAGCGTCGCTTTTGTGCCTCAAAAAAGTCATTAGGAGCAGTGCAACAAAGGAAGGGAACTTCTCACTCAAGCAATATTTCCATGTACAGAAATTTATCACCTACCAGGACACAGACAAGAAATAGGAAACATTTTTCCAGGTATCTAAAATCAACATAAAATAAGTTACAGGTTTTGTTTTATTTTTTTTAAAGTACAAAGCATTTTTCATATCACAGATTTTCTCAGGCCTTCTCATAAAGCTTTATAACTCTTACTTTAGGCAGAATCGTAACATACAAGAGCTCTCAGCATACAAGAGCCTGGAATTAAGACTTAAAGGGGCTGCAGGTGTGACGAGAGAGGACGCTGGTAGAAGTGGAAACTTCGCAGCTGCCAACCACCTTACAGGGAGTGATGAGGACTATCTTGGGTGATTCAAAGTCAGGTCTCTTACAGAGGCTTCTAGATAATGGGGTTTGGGGCCCTAACGCTGTCTCTGGAAACATCCCCTGCATGGTGAGCAGACCCCTCCCACTGCTGGGCACTTGGCTGACCTGCTTAGGGCAGCAGCCCTGTGCTCAGCACCTCCCCGTTCTCTGCGCTCCTCCACGTGGCACCCGATCCGTGTATATGCAGGACGGTCAACTCTCATCACGAGTGGCATGTCCTCCACCCTCTGACTGAGGTTGGGAGCCAGGGACCGCAGAGGAGGGCTGTGTCTTGAAACAGAGCAGAGGCAATTCCTTCACTTTCCCTGAAGGCAGACGGGACACCTTGAAAACTAAGTCAACAGCAGGATACCGGATTCCCTCTTGAGAAACGGCCCTTCATGAGGACGACAGTAAAATCCCCCCAGGGTCTAGGAATCAGGAATGAGGGCTCTCTCCCAACTGTGATCTGTGCGAGCATGACAACGGGGTGCAGTCGGAATTCAGAGGGCGGCAGGCTTTCGCTCAGCCCAAGGAAGAACTTTCTAACCCTCAAAACTGTCTGACCGTGGAACAGAATGTCCTGAAAAGGCCATGTGCTTCTGATCACTGGAAATGTTTGTGAAGGAAAGGTCTCAGGTAGGGCAAAAACTATCATCGTGTTCTCTAGTTCTAAGTCCTGTGAAGACCCTGCCAAGGGGGACAGTCTCTGTTCTCCCCAAAGAGAGGTGCCCATCTGAACAAGGCTTGAACTGGGACAGCGGTAGGCTGGGCCCAGAAAACTGGGTCTAGGGCAGAGTGCACAGAGCTTCCCAGGTGGCTCTAGTGGTGAAGAACCACTCCTGCCGATGCAGGAGACGATGCAGTCTTGATCCCTGGGTCGGGAAGATCTCCAGGAGGAGGGCATGGCGACCCACTCCAGTATTCTTGCCTGGAGAATCTTATGGACAGAGGAAACTGGCAGGCTATAGTCCATAGCATCTCAAAGAGTTGGACATGACTGAAGCGACTTAGCATGCATGCAGGACAAAGTACCACCTGGCCAGGCCTTTTTATTATCCTGGTTATGAAGTACATCCACAATGATGCCCAAGTCATGCCCAGATGTCAGCTCTGCTGTGTCCCGGGCCCTGTGCTCTTAACTTCTACCTGCTAGTTCAAAACCCCACCCAAGTGTCCCAAGATAGATCCCTATAGCTTTCTTGCAGTCAAACTGAGTCTCAGAGCTGCAAAGCTCATGTGCAGATGGAGGTGGAGAGGGCTACCATCTGCTTCATCTTGTCTTCCCCACGCTCCTGCCTGGAGCCCTTGCTTGGTCCTCTCCTGGCTCTATGGGACCTGAAGCTCTGTTCCCATGGAGATGGAAAGCTCGGCTCCGGTGGAGATGGAGCCAGTAGAGGGGGAAAGGATGTTCCCAATGAAAGACCAGGAGGCTGAATTTGGAGAAGGGAACAGTATCCTTGGGGTTCCAGAGCACCTCGGCTGGAGACTGAGCCCTGCCTGCCTCACAAGCTTCAGCTGTTCTCGCTGCACCCAGAACTTCTCTGTCTGGGATGGATGTGGTGCCTCACCCCCACCCTTCCCTTCTTTTTTCTTCTGCTTGCACCCATCTGCCCATTCCCCTGGGACGTCTGGGGTGGCTCCTTACTGGTCTCCCATTTAAGAGAGGTTTACCGAAAACCTCAACGAAAATTCTCAGTTCTGTAGGATCTGGAAGTAGGGGAGCTGGGATACTGGACTCTCAGAAGCCCTGAACTGACTTAGAGATGAGATCTGGGGGAGGAAACCTGGGAGGCTGTGGGCCAGCATTGCTGGAGAGAGGGCGCTCCAGGCTGTTTGCTGGAGGAAGTGAGGAAGAGGGGGCCTGGGTAATAGTGGTGGGCTTCCTGGAGGAGGTGTGACCTGAGAGCTGGAGCGGCTGGGGCAGGTGGACTGGAAGGAAGCATCTGAGTCAAGGGGGTGGGAATGATGGGGCCTGACTGGAAACAACCATGGGGAGGGGAAGGGGGTGCCCAGTGCCCCAACACTGCAAAGAGTTGGGGCTGGGCCTCTCTTGACCTCTTGAGCTTCCTTCTACCAGCCTTGGGGGGCGGCACAGGGTTCCCAGCTGGGGCCAGGCTGGGATGGAGAGGGTAAAGATGCTCTGGAGGTGTCTCTCTTCCTTTTGTCCCAGGAGACACTTGGGACAAAAGGAACAGGGAGCCACATCCGACTTTCTCCTAAGGGCCCTGGGGTTGGGTGCCCACCACCCACTGGGTGCAAAATCCTGGAGTGCCTCCATCCTCCCTTCTCTAGAAACAGGGAAGCAGAGGAAAGAAAAATGTAAATCAAGTCAGGGAGACTTTCTTTTTTTTTTCCTTAAGAGAGAGAAAGAGAACGAGAGTACAAGTGACATTTGGAGCCATAATACCTTAAAGTCAATATCATTACCTCTGATATTTACTGTCAGCTCCGTGGCGCCGGTGAAGTGGGAAAGTTCATCCATCTCTCCCTCCGCCAACTGTGGCTCCCTCCCTCCCCCTCGTGCAGTTCCAGCTAATTGTTTGGCTGCGTTAACACCCCACCCCCGACACACACACACACACACACACACACACACACACACACGTGCCTGCGTCAGCCTTCCTTCAGGGTCAGGGGAGGGTGGGCTTGGTGAAGAGGTGGACCACTGGGGCGGGTCCTTGGAACCCAGAGACACGGGCTGGGTGATGTGGGAGGGATGCCAGCCCTGGGATTCTCAGAGCCAGGTTCCAGCCCCGCCTCTTAACACAGCCTGTGGGTCATGTGGGTCTCAGAGACTCCATCTGTGACCTGGATGTGGTGACACGAGATAGGTCCCAGGATACAGATTTCATTCATCTACTCATCGACTTGTTAGGTGAGAACACAACCTCCCCCTCACTCCCTGCCCATAACCCCCACCCTGCTTGTGATGCCGGAGGAGCCCCCATGCGCCCCCTTCTCCCCTCCCTGCCAGGTTCTCTCCTCTTGACCCCTCACCCTGGTACTCATCTTACACAAGTGTCTGTTTCAGCCCTTTCTGCCTGTTCAGCCCTGGGGTCTTGATCCTTCCCCCCAGGAGGGAGACAGCAGGGTCTGGCTCCCCCGGGAGGGGAGGCCTGGGAAGGGGGCTGGGGGTGGGTGGGGAGGGCACTCTCTACCCGTCACCCTTGCCCCCAGCTGGCCTCTCCAGCCACTGCCTGTCCTGACGGCTGTGGCCTCGGACTGGCCCTCTGCCCAGGGACCTGGTTTGATTTCAAATCCAATTTTCTGCCATAAAACTTCCTCTCTCTCTGGGTCGGCGGCCAGCCTCCGTCACTTTCAGCCAGCAAAGTCATTTTTCCAGGCTGACCCCAGGGTTTGGGGCCACCTTGGCCGCAGAGGGAGCAAGCTGCTACGCCCACCCCCTGCCTTCTGCCCCACCCCCAGTGAGCGAGCTCAGGGCTGCCGTCTGCAGGGCCCTTGCATGGTAATGCATGCACACACGTGTGTTGTTGGTGCTTTGTGTGGTGCAGGTGGGCCAGCGCCATCTGTGCGTGAGCAGGTGTGGGGCTAGGAGGACCTGGGTGAACCCTGGGATGCCCCTGTGTGGGCGGACACGTGGTCCCTGCAGTGCCCGGGTCTGCACACAGGATCCTGAGCAAACCTCAGGGGCACCTGCCTCTGGCAGGGGGTGGGGGGTGGCCTATGCTTGTTTGAGCAGTGCTAAGAGAGGGGGGCGAGCTGAGGGGAGGATCTCTTAGAGATGCTGCCACAGGGAGACGCAAGCTCCTGCCCCACCAGGCCCTTTCTGCTGCTGAGCTCTGCCTTGGCCTGTAGTGCACACCCCAACTCACACAGGTCCCCAGCACCCAAAGGTGCGAACGTGTAACTCTCTGCAGGACGCTGTGGGGTATGAGGGACAGCAGGGGGCTGAGCTGGGTCCCAGCGCCTGGTGCAACCAAAACTCTCACCCAGCAGCTCATGCTTACTCTCCCCACCCTGATCTCTCGGAGGACTGACTCTCTGGGCTTCTGGAAGCATCTACAAGTGGCCTGGGACTCCACCCGGGAGGGAGAGAGAGACGCAGGAATGACCCCTCCTCCTGACAGTGAGTGTGTGTTTCCCCTGGGTTTCCTGAAGTCTCAGGGTGGCCCCTGATGACCCCCCTCTCTCCTTGCTGGAATTGTCCCTTCTTCTCCAGTCTCACCATCGCTGCCCAAGGTCCTCTCCTTTCTGCCCACCATCTCTGCCTGATTGCACCATTCAAAGAGATGCTAGGCTCCGCTGTGTCAGAGGATCAGCCCTAAATCCTCCGGGCCAGCGTTCACGGCCCCTCTGTGGTCTGGTCCCAGTGTCTTGCCCAGGATCACTGCTCCCTCTAACCCTGTTCATGCCTTCTGCTCCAGCCAGGAAAGGCCATGGCCTGAGACTCTCGGGGGGCCCAGCCATTGCAGGCCACAGCGTATCCTGAGAGGTGCTGCCCAGGGAGCACGCCAGTACTGTGTCCCCTGCCTGAGACCCTTGCTTGGCTGCTCTGCGCCCTGGGGCCCTGGGCTGTGCAGACTGCGGGGAGCCTCAGCTCCACTCCCCACCTTTGCTCTCTCTCTGCAGAGCTGCCCGATCCCGTCAGGTGTTCCTCTAAAGCAGACAGTGCCTCCTGCCTGAGACCTGGGAGACCCCAGGCCTCGACTCCCAGAGCCTATAAGCTAAGGGCCCTCAAAGCTTCCCAGCTCCTCTCCCACTAGGTGCTATCCTGGGAAGCATCTCTGGGCATAGAGCTGTGTCATTCCTTCCTCTGAGGGACCAGCCACCCCACCTTCCTGAGCCCAAGGAGAAGCAGGAGAGGATGGCTGCCTTGCTCTGTCCAGGGTGGGGCCACCTTCCCAGGATTATATGCTAATGGACTTGTTCTGCTGCTCTGAAGCAGGAGTGGGGGTTCCACTCTTCCCGCCAGCCCCATGGATGTTATTGGAACAATTATTCTTAGAAGGTGTACATCAGGGTGCGTGCGTGCCAGCGTGCTATGCTGCTTTAGTCGTGTCTGACTCTTTGTAACCCCATGGACCGTAGCCCACCAGGGTCCTCTGTCCATGGGATTCTCCAGGCAAGAATATTGGAGTGGGTTGCCATCTCCTTCTCCAGGGAATCTGCCAGACCCAGGGACTGAAACCACGTCTCAAGTCTCCTGCGTTGGCAGGTGGATTCTTTACCACTAGCGCCACCTGGGAGGCCCGTGTGTCAGGGTGGAGGTGTCCCTAAGGTTTCTCCGCATGCAGGAGGGACTGAGGAGCCCAGGTGCACTGTGAGGCCATCTGGCCTCTCCATGTCCTAAGCGTTAATCCTCGCGAAATGACCCCTACTCTGAAGTGTCCAGTTCATCCACGCGCAGTAACCACCACCCCAGTGGCCACGCACCCTTTGTATAGCAGTGAAAGCTATCAGGCTTTCAGTCCTTACCCTAAATCTGACCCATGAGTTTCCATAAGTGGTCCTAATTTCATCCTTTGGAGGCACAGCAAACAAACTTTCTCCACGGGCTCACCCATAGGAAAGAAAATGGTCCTTCAAGGCTGCCGTGTGTGTAGTGTCACAGATCATGCTTGTGCACTCTTCCATGGCCTATCTCGTGCCGACCCAGCGTCTGCCTCCCCTCCCTGGGGCCCAGACCTGGTTCAACAGCACAGATCAGAGTGGAACTGACACTTCTTCCTTCCAGATACTTCGCTTATCTTAACACAGCCTCAGGTGCTCCTGGATTCCAGGGCCGCAGAGTTAGACTGAGTGGGAGAATCCCACTGAGTTAACAAAGCTTCTGGAAGCTGCATGCCTGCATGCGTGCTAAGTCACTTCAGTCATGTCCAACTCTTTGAGACCCCATGGACGGTAGCCCGCCAGGCTCCTCTGTCCATGGAATTCTCCAGGCAAGAATACTGGAGTGGGCTGCTACGCCCTCCTCCAGGGGGTCTTCCTGACCCAGGGATCTAACCTGGGTCTCCTGCATTGATATTTCTCCACTAGTGCCACCTGGGACAGCCTGGAAGGAGCGGCACCTTCTTCCTTCCGTGCGTCTGCAGTTAGAACGTCAGCCCCAAGGGAAAGGTCCTGGATTTCTCCCTGTTGAGTTTGCTGGAATCTGCCCATCACTTTTATCTGCTGAGGTGTTTTTGCATTCTTATTCTGCCATCTTTCCTCTCAGTTTTAAGCCACCTGACCAACACCTCGGCAGCCAAATCACTGATTATAACATGGTTCAGGCCAGGACGGGGACCAGAGGCAGCTGCTTTATCTTGGAGGCATCTCCCTGGGTTGTGGCCCTCCTAATTGCCACTATGCCCTAGGAACAGGTCTTCAGCGATTCCAGACTATACTTTGTCAGTTGCCCACAAGAGCCTCAGGAGAAAACTGGCAGAGGCTCCCCCAACTCAAATTGACCTGTCCACAAGGGAGACAAATTGTCTGGCCCAGCTTCTTGGGTTGTGCTTGGGAGGTCCTGAGGTTTACTACTTCTTTCTCTAAGCATTCACATGCCATTTCTTCTAGAATCTTGGGGGCTGGCACGTTGCGTACTCACTGGTGTGTTGTTTGAGGAACCACCCTTCTCTTTGACGGAAATCAGACTTACACGTGCCTTGCATGATCTCACAGCATCTTTCCCACTTGCCATTATTCCCCAGAGATCATTAACCAAGAATTCAGTCAACACACACTTACCACTCTTGCTAGGAATAGGCAGTATTAAGCCCCCAAATCCACGGTACCAGGCCTGGGTGGTACCAAGGCCCTGGGGTGCTCAGCAGGTCCTTTGGGGCCTGACTGCTGACCAGAAGCCCTTGACCCTGGCTTCTGAGGATGTGCAGGGCCCCTCCTGGGGTGGGCTTTCTGTGGACAGCTCATCCAATGTCCCCTTTGCCCAAAAGTCTGTGGCCATGCCTCTCTTGATGGAAAGACCCCTCCTCCCATGTGGTCCTCAAGCTGAACAACTAGAGACCTCACATGATCTGAGTGTAGAAAACTCTCTGAGCAGTGCCAGGATCCTAGTACGGGTTTTCTTGCTTTGTCACTGGATTGAGTGGATGGGGGTGGAGGGGGTGGGGTTGGAGGGGGAGAGGCCTGGTCTTGCTACCAGGACCTAGGATCTTGGAAGCTGGGAGGGGGCAACAAAGGCCCTCGGTTATCCCCAGGGCAGTTCTCAGGGAGTGCCAGGCCTTGGGGGTGGCACCCAGGATGACAGACATCCATGCGATTCAGGGGCCCAGAGAGAGCAAGACTCGGGGCCAGAGAGGTCACATGACTGGCCTGGGGCCAGGCACTGTTTAGACCCTCGGAAGCATGTGCTTTTTTCCAGTGTGCAGTTGAGTTGGGTAAATGAAGTGAAAATGATAGTCACTCAGTCGTGTCTGACTCTTTGCGGCCCCATGGACTGTAGCCCCCCAGGCTCCTCTGTCCATGGGGATTCTCCAAGCAAGAATACTGGAGTGGGTTGCCATTCCCTTCTCCAGGGGACTTTCTCAACCCAGGGATCGAACCCAGGTCTCCTGCACTGCAGGCGGGTTCTTCACCGTTTGAGCTACCTGGGTAAAAAATAGTCTTAGAAAGAGAAGCGTTCTCTTTGGGGCAGCGTCCTACTGGAGCAAGTGATTGGTGCAGCCTGTTGACAGCTGGAGTCGGGGATGTGCCAGGGCTGAGCGAGAACCCCAAGTATCAGAAGATTTCAGCTGAGGAGATGCCATCGACGACATCCTTTACATTCCCTTTACTGGATACTTTGAGATGTTTCACTGGTCTCCCTCCATCTCACAACAAGCTGGGAAGACGGGGAATAGAGGACCCAGCTTACAGGCGAAGATGACTAGGTGATCCTGAGAGACCAAAGCAGGATTGAACCCCATCTGGTTGTGTGTGCCTCGCACACCTCACCCACCCACTGAACAGAGAGGGCAATGGCTCTGGACCAAATCCAGACACTGAAGAGCCACGTGACGGAAACAAACACCCACGGTGCAGAGCCTCTCACTCCTGGAGGATGTTGGTGGGAACAAGGAATGTTGTCATAGTAACAGTGATGATTCGTTACCGACGATCAGCAGATCTGACTATTTACTCCTTTGATTTTCACCAGGAGAGCGGCACTTAGCATCAGCACTTTACAGATGAGGAAACTGAGGTGCAGGCAGGTTCACTGGCCTACCCAAGGACGCCCAGCCCCAGAGCCCACTGCGTCCCAGCACCTCCCTGCCTCCGAGGGACAGGGGCGTCATAGGAGGAGGCTGAAACATCAGGATGGGTAGGCGCTGGCAAGCCGGAGAGGAGCTGGGCAGGCTGTCCAGCTGAGGCATCGAGCCAGCTGGGAGCTGGGGGGTGGGGGTGCCCAGGCATGAGTGGCCCTGACAGGCTGCTGGTGGACACGAGAGGCCCAGGTGGGCGGGCCCACAGCCTCGGGAGAGCTGCCCGTGGGCTCCTTGACGGCCGATGATCTACAGCTGCCAGGTTAAAGGCCTGCTTTAATCGAACAATAATATTGGGGAGTGCTGAGCCACTGTACAGCAGCTCTCGCCAAATGAAAAATTCCAGAAGAGAACGTGGGAGGTGAGCGATGGATGGGGAGTGTGCGTTTTACCCAAATCTATAGCAATTTACATGCTAGAGAGACAGCCGTTCCCATTGCCAAGCCGTCAGCTCCCAGCCACAGATTGGCCCAGTCGTCCTGGCAGCCCCCAACGCTCACCCTACCCCCTGCCCTTAGTCCAGCCTCTCGCAGGCTCGACAAGACTACATTTCTTTCTTTCTCTTTTTAAAATTAATCATTTTAAGCTCCCCAATGGCAGGCTGTTTATTTTTACAATTAAGAAAATGTGGTGAAACTCGTAAACATGAAATTGACCATCTTAACTCATCTTAAGGCTTCCCAGGTAAAGAGTCTGCCTGGCAAGGCAGGAGACTTAAGGGACGTGGGTTTGATCCCTGGGTCGGGAAGATCCCCTGGATGAGAAAATGGGAACCTACTCCCGTATTCTTGCCTGGAGAATCCCGTGGACAGAGGGGCCTGGCGGGTGCAGTCCATGGGGTTGCCAAGAGTCAGACAAGATTGAGCACAACTCATCCCGACCCTCCCCTGCAGGAGGCCTGGTCTCTGATCTCCATGCTCTCTGGCCACCACCAGGCTCCCGGCCTGCCCCCAGATCAGAGTGCTGCCTACGACAGGCTAGTGTGCGGAACTGGGGTCTCCCTGGTCTTGCCCTTGGGTGCACAGAGGTGCTCCCAAAGTCTCGGGCAGGGGTTGTTTTGAATTAATCCTGGTGGACAAACCTCAGGAAGGCCACTGTGTCCCTTCCTGCCCCTCCAGCAGAGTGCAACCCCGCAGCACTGACCCCAGGCCTTGGCCCTGCTTCTCCCTGGGCCTGCAGCTCGGGCCCAGCCCTGTCTCCCTGAGCTGCGGGTCCTCTGTGGAACAGAGACAGAGTGAGTTGGTGGCTGGTTATAAGCTGGTGGCACAGGGCTGGCCCGCCGGGCAAAGCTGTGCAAGCGGCTGTGACCGTGGTGTGGCCTGGCCGGCCCTGGGCGTGTTTTCAGGTCGAGCAAGCGTACGGGGTGGCAGCCACTCATCCATTAGCTGAAGCCGGCCAGAGCGGGGTGGGGGTCACGAAGACCCGTGTGTTTGTGTGTGTGTGACCTCCAAAACCTCCTTGCCGCAGAGTATAAATATTTATACAGATACCTGCCATAAATCTGCCCGCCTGGCAAACAAATGAATTGCAAACGTAACTTTGGGAGTCTTTATGAAAGTGCTCAGCAGGGATGGGGTTGAAGAATGAAGGGAGAATTAGGGTGATGAAGCCACGGGGTCCAGTCCCAGGGCAGGCAGCGGGGTCCCCTTAGGGCTGGTCTCCTCAGTAAGGAGGGAGGGACTCCTAGCCTGTGGAGGTGGAGCCCCGCCAGCCAAGACTGAACTGTGCTGGCATCATGGGGTGGACGCCCAAATCATCCAACCAGAACCAGCCATCCCTCTCTGAACAAAGTGCTCATTGAGTCCTCCACATCCCATGAGATGGAGGAGGCTGAGGACCACAGAGGGAAGTGGCTTCCCTGGGTCAGGGAGCCAGGATGCAAACCCAGGGGTGCGTGAAGTTGGACCTGGCTCCTACCAGCAGGTACTGACTGCTGCCCGTGGCCTGGCTGGAGCTGGAGGCCTGGGTGTGGGCGAGGATCTGGGGCTGGAGCCAAGCTCCCTTACTCTTTCACCCTCAAACATCTGCTTCTGATGACCACCTCCCCCTGCCCCCCAACTCTCTCAGCCCCTGTCCCATGCAAGTCCCTGTCCACGGGCTGGAGAAAGCCTCTTTAATTGGGTCCACAAGAACTTTATTACCTGGGAGCTAGTTCCTTTGCTTTTCCTGTAACAAATTATCCTAACGATGTGACCTGGGACCAGATGTTAATTGCAATGGAAAGTAATCAATTTCCTTTACTGAGCCTGGACTTGGGGGCAGGTTAGTCAGGAGCAGAGAGGGGGTTCTTAACCAGGAGGGCACCCAAAGCATCCAGCGGGCTCAGCAGCACACCCACGGCTGTGTCTGCCGCCCCCCTCCCCATTGGCCCTCACCCCTTCCTACCAGGACAGCACCACCACCACCCCCCATGACTCCATCCAGCCCTTTCCTGACCTGGCAACCTCCCATTGCTCAGACCACGTCACCTCTTTTGGCTGTCTACTTCTCAGGAGCTTCCACAGCTCCCTGACCGGTGGGATCAGCTGAGAACTTCCTCTGTGCTCAGCCCCAGGTCCCTTCCTGGCCTGGGCATCAGCTGCATCCCCGCTGCAGCCCAGCCTGTGTACCTCTGCAGACATGCCACCCTGTTCCTCTGGCTCTCTCCTGCAACCCTGCCCTGCACGGCTGTGCCCCTGCCTGCTCACACCTTTCTGGCCAAAGCACCATCCTTTTCTGGCCTTCAATGCTTCCGAGGGTCCAGTGATGGGTGCGGGACAATTCCAGGGAGGCCTCGGGGACCCTGGCCTCTGGTGTTTTTCGGCTCCTTGGGTGCCTTTCACATGCAGGGTGCAGGATGGGGTGAGGAGGGGTGCTGGCTGAAGACTCATTTCTGAAGGTCTTCAAAATGAGAGGGAGGCACCAGAAAAACAGCCATGGGAGAGGAAATGGAGAAAATGAACCCAAGGTACACGAATGGGCTGATAACCCGAGTCCTGGGACTGGGCTGTCGGGAAAAGGCAGGTGTGCTAATGGTTTGAGTTATCCAAGCCAAATGCTTCTGGGGTTAGAGATGGACCACCATCCCCCATCCTCCCCTGTCTGAGAAAGGAGCACTCATTCACGAGGGCAGGGTCGGGGACGGAGGGAGGGCAGACAGGGAGAGGGAGGCATTCTTGGCCAGCCCTGGCTTGGGTCCCAAGACGCGGGGTCTGGCCTCACCTCATCAAGGTTCCGTCGCAGTGGGGCAGACAGACCAGCGAGCGGGCAGCCCAGGGAGGGAGGTGGGCACTGGCTGGCCATAGGGGTGGCCA
The DNA here is from genome assembly GCF_019923935.1 of Bubalus bubalis. Taxonomy (NCBI): domain Eukaryota; kingdom Metazoa; phylum Chordata; class Mammalia; order Artiodactyla; family Bovidae; genus Bubalus; species Bubalus bubalis. The sequence goes on from NC_059178.1 coordinate 42,385,019, forward strand.
AGGACACACTCCTCCGACTTTACAATTTCCCTGAGAGTCTACAATTCTATTAAATAGGATAATGGATTTTAAAATGCCCCGAAAAGCAGAGAGTGCTGTAAGATGGGCGGCATTATTGTTATTAACAACCACATCCTTCTTGGAACGTTGAGAGGAAATAAATCAGACGACGCTTGCAATGAGCAAGTCCCTCGGAAGCATTCATTGCCATGAAATAAACACACGTATATTATAAACCCCAAATTAAAGGGAAATAGCACTTGGGGGTAAGCCCTGCTTTTAGATTTTAGAGTCCTGTGAAAACCCACAGATGCTGGGCGAGCAGATCTTCCAGGACACAGTGAGGGTGCACCCAGGAGAGGAGTAGGGGGGTCCACAGCCCGCATGTTAACACAGGGGGCAATATGGGGTCTTGGAAGGCCGGACGGCCCCGGGCAGCCAACACCTCCTGATTTCATGGCATAAACTCGTCCTTTGTACCCGTCAAGGCTGACGTGTCTCCTTCTCCAGAGAGTCCCCCGTGACTACCCACCTGCTCTCCTTTCTCAGCCCCCCTGGTCTTCCTGTTTTTGTGTCTGACCATGCCACCCTGCTCTTCAGCACCTGCTGTCCTGACTTCCGTAGCCGGCGTTGCTGAGGCAGGGCGGCGGAAGTGGAGGTGCGGTGGTCATCCGAAAAAGGACTCCCGTACCTCATTAAGCTTAGCTTTCAATTACATGTTAATGATGCTGGCCGCCTTTTGCCTTTCGTAGGCTGGAGTTTACTGCAGTGTCTTTAAATTTAATCACCTCCATAATGGCCAGCTCTGGCATCACAAATAAGAGGCCATGAGAGGAAAAAAAAAATACAGCCCGTTGCTCCTGAATGAGCTGGCAAGATCTGGGGCCCCACTGAAGCCAGAAAAGTCCTTCACTATGTCCACACCCTGGAAAAATTCTAGGATCTGAATCTGAGGGTGAGCCACTGGTGACAGGTGGACCCTCCCCAAACTGGTGTGATTTCAGAGATGCACAGAGAAACTCTCCTGACCTCACCTCCTCCTTAGACCAGCTGCCCTCGTTCTTCCAGCCTGTCAACCACCATTGCCCTCTCCCCACTTAGCCTGCTACTGACTCTCTGGGGAAATTTCCATTTCCTCAGTGCCGTGTGGTGCTGAGGTCTCTGCTCCTCGGCCTTGGGTTACAGGTCTGTGTGCAGCCTCCCTCTCCCCACTATTCCCACCAAGATGACACCTGTGTCCTCTCCCAACTCCACACCCACATCCTTCTCTCTACCTGGCTATTTCTGACACTCTTTTGCAAGGACTCTTTCCTTCATTCCTCCATCTGCCACCCATCCATCCATGCACCTATCCATCCACCCATCCATCCATCCACCCACCCATCCATCCATCCACCCACCCATCCATCCATCCACCCACCCATCCACCCTCCACCCACCCATCCATCTATCCATCCATGCTTCCACCCACCCATCCACCCACCCATCCGTCCACCCATCCATCCACCTATCCATCTACTCATCCATCCATCCATACATCCCCCTGCCACCCACCCATCCATCCATCCAGCATTCACCCATCCATCCACCTACCCATCCACCCACGCATCCACCCACCCATGCACCCACCCATCCAACCATCCATCCACCCACCCATCCATCCACCCACCCACCCATCCATCCACCCATCCATCCATCCATCCATCCACCCACCCATGCATCCACCCATGCATCCACCCACCCACTCATCCACCCATCCACCCATCCATCCATCCATCCACCCACCCATGCATCTATCCATCCACCCACCTGCCCACCCATCCATCCACCCATCCATCCACCCATCCATCCATCTATCCATCCATCCGTCCATCCATCCATCCACCCATCCACCCATCCATCTGTCCATGCATCCACCCACCCACTCATCCACCCATCCACCCATCCATCCATCCATCTGTCCACCCATCCATCTATCCATCCACCCACCTGCCCACCCATCCATCCACCCACCCATCCACCCATCCATCCATCTATCCATCCATCCATCCATCCACCCATCCACCCATCCATCCGTCCATCCACCCACCTGCCCACTCATCCATCCATCCACCCATCCATCCACCCACCTGCCCACCCATCCATCCATCCATCCATCCATCTACCCATCCATCCACCCACCTGCCCACCCATCCATCCATCCATCCACCCGCCCATCCATCCATCCATCCATCCATCCATCCACCAATCCATCCATCCATCCATCCACCCATCCACCCATCCATCCACTCATCCATCCACCCACCTGCCCACCCATCCATCCATCCATCCATCCACCCACCCATCCACTCATCCATCCATCCATCCACCCACCCATCCACTCATCCATCCATCCATCCACCCACCTGCCCACCCATCCATCCATCCATCAATCCACCCATCCATCCATCCACCCTTCCATCCATCCATCCATCCACCTACCCATCCATTCATCCATCCATCCATCCACCCACCCATCCATCCATCCATCCATCTACCCATCCATCAATTCATCCAACCATCCACCCACCCACCCATCCACCATCCATCCATGCATCCATCCACCCACTCATTCACTCACCCATCCATCCATCCACCCATCCAGCCAGCCAGGCATACATCATCCATCTATCCATCCACCCATCCATGTGCCTATGTACCCAAGCATGCTTCATCCATCATTCATCCATCCACATCCATCTATCTACTCATCCAACAACCAGTATTTTGGCCATACATGATGCCAGGCCCTGCACTGGTACTGGGATAGGTCTAGTCCCAGTCTTCAGGAGACCACGTTAGAGTAAACAATGTAGATAATCTACTAGACGATTATGTCATAAAGTAGGGAAGGCTTCTGGAGAAGAGGAGCTTTAAAGGACAACTCGCCGTCTGTCTAGCCTCAGCTTAGGCCCCCAGGCTCCAGGCTCCAAGCTCTTGGGATGCTGAAGGCTGTATCACACCACATGGGAGATCCAGAAGGCAGGTGGGCTCCCTTAGGTGAGGGAGCCTTGCCAGTGCCCTCAAGTAAGGACGGACCCCTCCATCATACTAGCACTCCCTTAACAGGAGGGAAAGGAAAGCCTTGCCTCTGCCATTTGAATAGGATCTTCCTGATGCTAGGGTGATGCCGTTTATTCCTCCACATCTCTTCCCACCACCCAGGCCAGGACTCAGATGCTCGAGTTGGTTTTAAATGAGCTCACAAGATATCCTGTGACTGATTGCTGACCCCCAGCTGCCATCTGGATTAAGACTCAGATTTCTGTTGGTCCCCAAACCCTCCCTCCTCCTTGACCCACTTCTTACACCTAAAGAATTCACAGCAAGATCCTGTCCTGCCCCAGTCTCAGCCTGAGCTCTTTACCACTCATCAACACTGACTGGATACTTACTGATGGGCCCCGGGGAGGCAAGGAGTGGGAGGGCAGAGACAACCCAGGGGCTTGTGAAGGAGGCCTCCACCTGCTCCAAGACCCGGGAGCAGGAGCCTTGGGCTTGAGAGGTGGCCCAGAGTCATACCCAGCACTGAAAGACCACTCTTTACATTAAATCTTGTGGTCTTTTAAAATGACCTGCTAAGGACATTCAAGTGGGAAAAAAAAAAGCAGAAATATTTACTGAGAGCTCATGATGTGCCGACACAGACTTTTGAGTGCTTGGCATCAGTTATCAGAGGACAGCCTGGTAATGATGAGATGAGGACTGTTGCTGTCCCATTTCAAAGATGGGAAAACTGAGGCACAGAGAGAAAAGACAACTTGTCCAGGCCCACAGAGCTGGCATCAGCAGTCAAGCCTGGGTGAACATTTACCCACCCTTCTGTTTCATGTCTCCTGGTAGAAGTCATGTACTTCCCTAGTAGCTAAGTTGGTAAAGAATCTGCTTGCACTGAAGGAGAGCTGGGTTCAATCCCTGGGTCGGGAAGTACCCTGGAGAAGGAAATGGCAACCCACTCCAGTACTCTTGCCTGGAGAATTCCATGGATAGAGGAGCCTGGAGGGCTACAGTCCATGGGATCACAAAGAGTTGGTAGAAGTCATTTGTTGAAAATGGGAAACATGGATCCAGGGAGGTTCGGGGTCTCCCCACACCCACAGCTAGTCCATAACCCAAGCAGTCTCCATCTCAAGTCTGGCAACCACAGACTAGGGCTCCTTCCCCTGCCTTGGACCCTGGGCTTGGGAGAAGAAGGTTCAGTGTTTCCAGAGGTCCTGTTTATTTCTTCCAATGGTGCAAAAGCCAGTGAATTTACACACACACACACCACGTGTGCACGCTCATGCATGTATAATGCCTTTTCCATCCTCAGTGCAACTAGCAAGCATGCTTTCCACTCTTGAGAACACAAGAGAACCAGGAAGTAGGTCATAAGGGGCCCTAAGGTTTATTAATCCCTTCATTGATTCGACAAATGTAAAATATTTACGGTCCATGTATTAAAACTCTTGTGTGCTTTGCTCATGGAAAACCCACTCCAGGGCTATTAGCCACTAGTTTACAGTGTTGACAAGCTGCTCCCTGCTCCCCTCCCCAGAAAGGTGAGCGCCAGGATCAAGTCACTACTATTGCCCGTGCCAGGAATGGAGCCTGGCACTCATTCTCCTGGATAGCTCAGTGAAGCCTAGTGATTCTGGTTTCCATCACCAAAACTGATGAGCAACTGGTTTAATGAAGGACCAAAAGCCACCACCACCATGAGGAGAAGCAAGAACCTCCAGAACACACGGTGGCCACTGACTGCCCAGAGACCAATCCACAGCCTCTGGCAGTCTTGACTGCAACACTCTGCAAAAGGCATACTTGAGTCAGGAGAAAACGTCAGGTGATGTTTTTATACCAAATAAGAAAACAGCACTGGAATGCATTTTAGGAAGATGTTCCCTCCTAATAGTTAAAATGAAAGTTTAAAAGTTTGGATGGTTGAAGGCGGCAATCCTCAGCCAGCTGAGAACTCTATTATACATAATCCTTAATTTCCAGATGGTTCATGTATAATACAGAAGTCTGTAATACACAGCCCCAGGATTTCTTCCTCCCATGCCAAATGCCATGTGGCATCTGTAAACCCCTCCTTACTTTTCAAAGCACGTCCACATCCGTTATCACGTCTGATTCCCATGATAGTCCCGTGATGTGGGAAGTCAGGTAGAAACCTATTATTTTACAGAAGACGAAACAGAGGTCCAAAGAGACCCTGGGTCTTATATGAGGGACCCCAGGTCTTGACTGAGATCTGCACGGAGCCAGGGCTCCTGACTCGCAGTCCAGGGCCTATGCTCCCTCCTGAGTCCTTCTCCTTGCTGACCAGGAAGGCAGAACCCTAAAGAGAGAGTGAATTCTCCCTCAGCCCACCACGCCTGTCCTGTCTTGGGGCCCAGATGGTTCCTCCTGTCTCTGGTAGACTTTCCAGATACCTGGCCATTCTGGCTGCTCTTGACAAGCTCTGCATAGCCTTTCCTCAGTTCTGAGAGGGTCCTGCCTCCTCTAGCTAACTGTGAGATGGGCAGAGAGGCTCCATGCTGGGCGCAGGGTGGGGCAAACGCAACAAGGAGAGAGAGAGGTAGGTGGATAGATAGATAGGGAGATGATAGATGGATTGATGAGAGAAAGTTGTGCAGGTTAGGGGATGGGAGGGGGGACAAGTTTGGCTTCTCAAGACTGGTTAGCTTGCTTATGGGGGTGGGGGAGGGGAGACTGTCCTTCCAGAGCTGCTAAATGCTGTCACAAAAACATTTATTAATATGCAAATTCTAAGTGGCAATCTGGACCCAGTCGGGTTGTGCTAATTTGCACATTAATATCTGTCTTCAGGCCGGCCCGCTGCTCTGGGGGGGCGGGGAGCGGGTGGGGCTGGGACTGGGGACTGGGGAGGGAGGAATTAGGTGGGGCAGGCTGGAGGGGGCCCGGTGCCCCGTCCTGACAAAGGGGGGCCTGCAGTGGAGGCAGTGGGATGCACTTTGGTTCAGCAAGTTCAGCCCATGATCAAGGGGGGACCCAACTCTGTCCTTTGGCCTCTTCTGGTGCCTGCAGTTCTCAGGGCCGTGTCAGGAGTCATGCGAGGAAAGAGAGGCTGCAGAAGCCTTCGCTGAGAAAGGATGCTGGTGCTGACAGACAGATCAGAGCGAAGGTGGTAGGAGGAATAAGTGGGGAGCACCACAGGACATGGGCCTGACAGGGCTGTCGTGGTCCCACTCATGGAAATGGGGATCTTGTGGGTGGAGGGGCTCAGGCGTGCTCCTGATTGATCTGTCCCTTCCTGGACCCGGGCCCATCCCCACACCCAGAGAGCTGGCTTCCTCTCTCTGCCCTCCACAGTGGACTCCTAGCCCCCATTTTGCACCCACGAGTACAGAGCCATTCATCTAAATTTGCTGGGTCAACCGCATCCCAAACCTTTGCTCCCTTTGTCCCTGTAAGTACAGTTATATTTGTCGGACTGAGTGTCAGACTTTTATGTTAAGAAAGTGACGGTCACTTGTAATGGATTCAGCGATGGTGGTAGCGGCAGTGACGGGATGTCAAGAGAAAAGTGGGAGCCGGGTGCAGTGGCCTCTCCCGACCTTAGCTGGTCCACATCCCCGGGTCATCAGACAGGCCAGTGGCTGTCTGAACTGAAGTGCCCCATCCCTTCCAACTCCCTCAACCTACAACGCACCCTCCTGCTGACTGGCTATGTTCTGAGGGGATTCATTCTCCAAACCCTGCTCTGTGCTATCAAGCCCTGTCGACATCCTGCCCAGAAGGTTTCTTTCTGTGTCACCTTGTGCCACCCACCTGCAGTCTTGAATGTCTGTCTGTTTCAAGGGTGAATCTTGTTTCTCTAGCTATATGGGGAGCTCTCTCCTCTGCAGTTTCTGGCAGGGAGCAGACATGTGGCCTGGGTTAAATACACTTATTAGTTTTCCAAAGCACATTTGTCAGTTAATACCTTTCACTTTTGCTCAAGCCCGTGGAATGGCCGGGCTGTTACTTCCAGACACTAAACTCATAGCCCTCAAGCCTGATATTTATTGTTACTTCACAAGTTTAGATTTAGGGATTCACTTGAAAGTGAGTGAAAGTGTTAGTCGCTCAGTTGCATCCAACTCTTTGTGATCCCATGGACTATAGCCCACCAGGCTCCTCTGTCCATGGGATTCTCCAGGCAAGAATACTGGAGTGGGTTGTCAATTTTCTTTATCAGGAGACCTTCCCGACCCAGGGATCGAACCTAGGTCTCCAGCATTGCAGGCAGATTCTTTCTTTACTGTCTGAGCCACCAGGAAACCAAAGGATTCACTTCAGTTCAGTCACTCAGTCGCGTTTGACTCTGTGACCCCATGGACTACAGCGCACCAGGCCTCCCTGTCCTTCACCAACTCCCAGAGTTTACTCAAACTCATGTCTATTGAGTTGGTGATGCCATCCAATCATCTCATCCTCTGTCATCTCCTTCTCCTGCCTTCAATCTTTCCCAGCATCAGGGTCTTTTCAAATGAGCCAGCTCTTCGCATCAGGTGGCCAAAGTACTGGAGTTTCAGCTTCAACATCAGTCCTTGCAATGAACACCCAGGACTGCTTGGATCTCCTTGCAGTCCAAGGGTCTCTCAAGAGTCTTTTCCAAGAGGATTCAGTTAGTCAAAATAAACTAAACTTGCAATTCTGAGGATGGCCACCAGGTGGTGATATGTGCATTTGGTACAGTCTTTCTGCATTGAGCATAATTTTTTGGAGACAACGAATTAATGTATTTGTGTTTTTTACATTTCTACAATTTTAATTTACCTGTCTTTATGCTACAGGCATATCCACTCCCACCCCCAAAAGACTGTCTGATGTGAGACTGAAAAATGGACAAAGAGGATGATAGTATCTTGTGGTGTGTGCTGAAATAAACTGTGTTCTAGAAGCTTAGAGAAAGGGATAATCAGCTCAAAGAAGGAGAAGCCTGCACAGAGGAGGTGACATCACAATGAAGAAAGTAAGAAGAAAACCAGAGTTTTCCAGGAATGCGTGAGTCCACGAAAAGGAAGGAGCTCTCGGCAAGAAATCAAGGTGTATAAAGAAATAGAGGTGATGACGGGAGAGATGAGAAGTGATGTTGCGGATGGGAGAGAGTTCCCGGAAGAAGAGCAGGAGCGGAGGGCCTTCAGCAGCTGCTGAGCGGGACCACTATGAGCCTGAAACAACTTCCCTTCTGCGTGTGTGGGCAGCGTGGAGCCCATCACGAAGATGGCAAGTGTTTCACGGCTGGAGAAGCAGTGCTGGGGCAGAGTGGGTGAAAGCTGAGTGTGCCAGCCTTCCATGCTAGGAAGTTGAGCTGGAGCTGAAGGGTCCTGGGGACTGAATGAGGGCGGTGATGCGGAGACGCAGAGAGGCCAGCCTGGGCACGGGAGGGAGGGCTGGAAGGGCAAGGAAGGGAGGGGTGGGTGAGGCCGAATCGGCACAAATGACACTGAGCTCTCCTGGTCGGGAGGCAGGGCAGATGGTGACGACTGCTCACCAAGCGCAAACACGCGCTTTCCCACTCATTGTCCTCAGCAAAAGTCAAAGTAGAACTTTTGATTGGATTAAATTAACTTGAACATGGCGCCATTAAACAGGAGATTGGAAAGTCTTAGAAAACAAGCTTATAAAGCAAAAAAACCACCTAGGTACAATTTAGTCCCTTTCTCAATAATCTTTAACTGTTATGGTCCTAAAGAGTTCCTGTTTTCCTGAAATTGTTTCCCCTCTAGGGTGTCACGAAGAAACCCTTGACTATGGGCTCACCCTTCAGTCTGCTTGCACAGCTCAGGGTGGCTGCAGAGCTGGGTTCTGTGAATTTGCTTTGCAATAAAAAGCTGCTATTGCCTCTGATGGGGTAAGTCTGCACTCTCTAGCAGTGACCTGAAGAAGCCACCAGCAGAGAAAAATGAACGTGCCTCTCAACTGGCTCTGGGGCTCTCTCAGCCCCTAGTTTAACTGGTGACATCAGAGAGATGGGGTCCCTGGGGCTGCGTCCGCGGCTCAGAGCCCTTGGGGACCTCCTTGGGGGATGTCTGGATATTGCTTTGGCCCTTGCCCCAGGCACAGATTCTAACAGCGCAGGCAGGGAGACAATGCTGAGTGTAACAGAGCAGGACCCTATGAGGCCTTCCTGGGCAGACTCCTCCCCGCCCTCCCCACCTCTGCTTTAGATCCTCCCTGAGCACCTAAGTACCTGATGCACATTTCCGGAGCTGTTTTAGAGATGCTATTAATAAAATCCCCACCAAATGGAAGAAGTTAACTGATGACCATGAGCATAGAGCCCCCAGACCTACTGGAGTCTAAGGATTGGTAACATTAAGCCCTGCAACACCATCCAGTTATCTCACCATTAACAAACCAGACAATTGCTCACAAGCTGATCACATAACTTGGGACACCCTTCCCTCATCTTGCCTTTAGAAATGCTTTGCTGAAGCCCGTTAGCAGGTGTTTCGAGGGGGGAATACAGTCCCTCTCTCTCAATGGATGGCATGACCGATGCAGTGGACATGAACTTGGGTCAACTTCGGGAGATGGTGAGGGCCAGAGGGGCCTGGTGTGCTGCAATCCATGGGGTTGCAAAGAGTCGGATACGACTGGGCGACTGAACAGCAACTCTGAATGGCTGCCCACTGGCCTCTGACTGGCTTCTGCTTTTCCGGCCTCCTCCTCCCTCTCTGCTCCCCATCCTCCTCCCCCAGGGTATCAGCAGTGCCTGGGCCCCAGAGGTGACCTCAATCCAGTTGGGTCCGAGGCTGGGGCCCCTCCCCTCTGGCTACAGATATCCTTTAGGGCCTGTTGCTGGAATTTATTAGCATAGCAGACCACACAGTAGCTGTTGGAAGGGTTGTTGTTCAGTCGCTCAGTCGTGTCCGACTGCTTAAGACCCCATGGACTGCAGCCTGCCAGGCTTCCCTGTCCGTCACCAACTCCTGGAGCTTGCTCAAACTCATGCCCATCGAGTTGATGATGCCATCCAACCATCTCATCCTCTGTTGTCCCCTTCTCCTCCTGCCTTCAATCTTTCCCAGCATCTTTTTCAATGAGTCAGCCTTTTGCATCAGGTGGCCAAAGTATTGGAACTTCAGCATCCTTCCAATGAATAGTCAGGGTTGATTTCCTTTAGGATTGACTGGTTTGATCTCCTTGCAGTCCAAGGGACTCTCAGGAGTCTTCTCCAACACCACAGTTTTAAAGCATCAATTCTTTGGCGCTCAGCTTTCTTTATAGTCCAACTCTCACATCCACACAGGACTGTGGGAAAAACCATAGCTTTGACTAGACGGACCTTTGTCAGCAAAGTGATGTCTCTGCTTTTCAGTTCTCTGTCTAGGTTTCTCATAGCTTTTCTTCCAAGGAGCAAGCAGAGGAACTCTGCAGGAGTGGAGGTGCTTCCCAGGATCTCCACAAGGCACTCAAGGGCCCCTCTCCTCTTTTTCCGTCTCCCTCTCCACCATTTCCCCCCCTACCCTCTGCTTCTGCCCAGAGCATTCGGCACTCTCCATCTTGGCCCCTTTGGTCCAGGAATCCGTCCCTGGCGCCCTGGAGGGCAACCTTTGTTCATCGGTGGACAGGCATTTCTGGGGTGTCTGCTGGGGCACCTGGCTCCCCCCTTAGCCTTTCTGAGCTCCAGGTGATGCTCCCAGCCTTGGCCCCGCCCCCCGCCCCCCACCGCCCTGGAGCAGAGTCAGCCCCACATGAAACAGAGTGGGAGCTGGCCTCCCGAACTCCTGATGGCCAGTTTAAAGTGAGAGGGAGTTAAAAGGTGGAGGGAGTCAGTGGTCAACTAGTGAGCACTAGTGACACACCTGGCTGGAGCCACCCTCCAAGATGCAACAGGGGCAGAGAAGAGGGTGTGCAAACCTCTCTCAGGCCACCCAGCCCTGCCCCCTGAGGCGAGCCCACACCCACAGGCGGTTGGTCTGGCTGCCAAGCGTGGCAGGCCACAGGAACGCGAGGCTCCTAAAATTTATGGCTAGACTTTATGACAATGGAAATATTTTTTTAATTGAGGTTTGCACCACCATTACACTGCTAATTTAATTATTCCCTATATTTCATCCGTCACCATCTGATCCTCAGGAAGCAACTAGCTTGTCTTCTTGACAAGAAAGCACCAAATTGATTAAAAGCATGTGTGGGAGCGGGGGGCTGGGCTGTGATTTGCTCCCTGTGGCCGGACCTCTGGGTGCCCAGGGGAGGCAGAAGGCAGCGGAAAGCAGACAGCAGATGTCTCCTCCCCACCCCGCCCAGCGCGGTCACCTCCCGTCAACCCGCACCCTGCCGTCATGGTCACACCCACGCCCACGCGCACACAGGCGCTCACCCTCACGCACATGCTCAGACGTATTTACAGACATCGCCTCAAGTAGAACAGCAAAACACTCGGCCCCGCCCACACCCAATCTGTCTCCCCGGCCACGTGCAGGGAATCCACCCTGGTCCCAAACACACAGGCGTGCACGCGTGCACACACACACACACACACACACCCCTGGAGAGTCTCACATGGCTGCTTTGCAGAGGACACTGTCAGGACCTCGTCAAGACCCCTCATCCACCCTCAAGCCCCATGGATCCCTCTGGGCAGGCCCATGGTGCGTTCTGGGGATCGGGGTTTGCTTCTGCACGGGACTCGGGGCCTTGAGCCTGCCTTATGCCCTGGGTGAGGGGCGGGGTGGAGGTGGAACTGACTGCTCTGGTCCAATCATCACCCCAGGATATGTCATAAGATGCCTCCGCTGCCCCTACGGGTGAGCTGGGGGCACTTGTCCACGCCGAGTGGCCGGGCGGGTGCCTGCCGTGTGGCAGGTGAGATGCCCAGGGCAGTGTGGCAGTTTCTCCACTGGATTCTTTCTCTTCTTCGTTCATGACACCCTGATGCCCCTGGAGCCCCGAGAATGAGAGAGTGGCCGGTGGCCGCCCCACAGCTCTGGCTGGCATGCACACACATCTCTGGGCCGTCCCTGGCCGGGCTTGATTTTCCAACAACCTTGCGCTGGTGGGTCTTTTCGCCCCACCTGGAAGGCAACTGTTCCCAGGCTGTTGCCGGGGGCGGGGGCGGGGAGTGCATTATTCCCCTCTTTTCCTCTGCTGAGCACACTGGCCGGTTAAGTCAGGGCTGGTGGGCTGGGACAAGCCCCCTGCGGGGTGACTGAGGGCAGCCGTACTATGCTAGGGTGGCAGAGTGGCTGGTGAGCAGGGAGGGGGATGGGGCAGAAGCAAGGAAGGAGGGAAGGAAAGAGGAAAGGAAGGAAGGAGCCGTCAGAACCAGACCACGTGGGAGGGAGCCAGACACGGACTAATGGAGAGGAGCGAGGTGGAAGTGGGGGCTGGGGGAGGGGGCGGGGGCCACCTCCGCGGGGCTGCCATCAGTCATTGTGAAAGCTGCAGGTGACCGGTGCAGGCCCAGCAGACCCCTGACCCAGCCTGATCAATCCTAATGGAATGCGGCAGAGGGGCAGCCGCCGGAGGGAGCGGGCCGCCCGTCCGCCCTGCCGGCCCCGTCCTTGTAACTTTGTCAGCTGTCATGGCAGCCCGGCCGCCTCCGTCATGTCTGGTCTCATCTGGCTGGATGGGCTGCCACAAGACAGGGGGACACAAGGCGGAGGGGGCAGGGAACGGATGACCTGGGGAGGGGGCCCCAAAACACAGCCGTAGGTGGCCGGAGACAAAAGCTCTAAGGAGCAGGCAGAGAGAGGCTGTTGGGCAAAAGTCCCCGATCCGCTAATTCACTTGTTTCCCGAGACGGGCAGAGGGCAGTGACTCCAGACCTTCTTTTAAGCATTAGGACACACGAACACATCCTCAGGCAAATCCCCCCCTTAGAGGTGCAGCCCCTGCCCATGCCTGCAGGAATCGGAGTCCCTCTCTGCCCTCTGAAGCCCCACAGTAGCGTCTGTCCTGCTTGCTCTGAACTCAGTGGGGCGCCTTCCAGGCTCCTAGTCACACAGGACAGGACCCCTGTGCTAGTCTCTGGGTTCGAGTGGTCCTGCCTTCCCGTCTTGGTGGCCTGGAACGTTCCTGTCGTTGCTGTGATCCGCTGGCATATCCACTTCTCCCACCAGATCACGCTTTCCCTGAGCTGTTCCTCTCGAGGCCCTGACTCCCAGCATGAGGGGCAGAACTCGGCTGCAGCCCAACCACTTTGGGCTTTGGGGGTGAGCGCTTCTCTCCCAAGCCCCTTGGGGTCTGTGCAGGGCCAGGCGCAGGGTACAGGCTGGAGCAGGGCCGGTTTCCTGAGTGTCAGGTGAGGATCAGGGGGAGGACGAAACTCAGGTGAGGTGGGCAGGGAGGGAGAGACGGAGCTGGGCAAATAGAACGCAGGCAGTTGAGGCTTTTTCCAGCTGCATCATTCTGCCTGCTGCACCCCACCCTGAGCGCCTGTATCCAGGGCACCACTGGTCCCAGGGCGGCTTTTAGTGAGAGCAGGGAAGACTCAGTGATGCTGCCTGCAACTGGGTCACAGGAATCGAATATGGGGGACCCCGGGGGCTGTGGGCCTCTCTGCTCCCCTTCAACTAGAATTACTTCTGTGATGATGATTCAGCTGTGAGTGTTCAGATCTGCTCTTCGCTGTGGTTGGGGAAGCAGGGGAATGAAAGATTTTCCCAGAGAACAGGCTGGAAGCTGAGTTCAGTGCAGGGGCGGGGAGCTCCATCACCGCGACAGAACCAAGATCCCTGTTGTCCCCCTACCCAACAGGTCTCACTTGGGAGGCACAAGAAAGTGCTTAGAGCACCACCCTCAGCCATCCTCATTTTAACTCCTGGGTTTGCACCTGGCCATCCGTTTTGCATATAGGCAACCCCTGAATGTGCTGTTGAAAGGCTCCTATTTATGTGCACAGGCTGTGAGAGACATGGTGGGAGCCTGACCCACATCCTGTTGAACTTGACCCCTAGAACCCAGCTAAGCTGAGCGAAGAGAACAGAGCCCACTGCAAAGCCCTGGTCTGCCTTCCTGAAAACAACAGACTGTTTCCTGCACTTAGAAAATTCCTTTGTGCTCAGTGGGATCTGGCAACTCTTTCCAGTGGGGCTGTTTCCCAGGAATTCCTGGTCCCCAAAGAACTGGACCTGAATGTGCAAAAACACATTCTGCAATACACAAACTCAGACCCATTTTTTCTGTTACAGTGATGTGTGTAGGCACACACACACACACACACACCTCACACTGCATCTTCTGCAGTCAGAGGAAGCTGGGGTCTCTGTTTTGGTACATCTGAGAGACCCTCCTGGAGAAGGTGAGCTTTGAAGAAGACAATAGGGTTCAGAGAGGTGAGGATGAGGGAGGAAGCAGAAGAGAAGCAGCCTGTTGTGCTAATCAGGATGTTTGGGGCCCTTCAGGTCTCAGCCAAAGTCACTTTAGAGGGGACTTCCCTGCCACTTCAGCTCAAACTGCCCCTTCCCTTTCTGCCCTGACACCTGCCTCCTTCTTTGTGATGGTATTAGGAGGTAGGGCCTTTGGAAGGTAATGAGGGTTAGATGAGACTTTGAGGCTGGGGGCCTCACGATGGGATTAGTGCCCAAGAAGAGACAGTAAAGGGCTTGCGTCTCTCTCTGCCACGTGAGAACCAAGTGAGAGGGTGGCCATCTGCAACCCAGGGAAAGAGTCCTCACAGGCAACTAACCCTGCCAGCACCTTGTTCTTGGATTTCTCAGACTTCAAAACTGTGAATATAACTTTCTTTTGTCTCAGCCACTGGGTCTGTGGTATTTTGTTACACAGCCTGAGCTGACTGATACAGGCTCTATATGTTGAATGAACACGTGGATTGGGGGACCAGAACAGAGGTATGGAGAACAGCTCTGGTCCTCTCAGGAAGACCCTTGTGTTCTCCCATGACCTCTTGGTCAAGGGGTGACCAGCTTAGCCTGGCAGCCAGCAGAAGCCCACCCCAGATCCCAGACCTATCCTGATGGATGTTCTGGAGACTTGCTCAAAAAAAACCACGCAGAATCATGGTAATCCCAGGTGGTATGAATGTTATACAAAGGGGACAGTCTTTGCTTTCCAGAGATTGTCAGGCCGGCCAAGAATTCACCAAAAATCCCTTTGGAGAATCAGCTGTCTCCCTGCTTACATGGGAATCTGATACAAACTGACCTTTGGGGGTCAGACTCTCACCATCAGGGGGTGCTATCCAGCCCCATGTGAAGGAGATGGGGAGGGGTGTTGGCAGGAACCAGTGCTCTGGGCACCCAGGTCCAGGTCAGAGTGGGCAAGACTGGACTTGGGTTGCTAGGGGTCCCAGAAGAATACAGTGCTCAAGGACGGAGACCCTGGTCATGGGCACAAGCCCACCAGTAGAGGACTGTGGGGGCGGGGGTGGGGAGGCAGAGGTTTCCTGCCAGAGGACTGGTTTTTGGAGTTGGGCCTGGGTGCCTAAACCAGGGTCTGAGTCTGTCTCTGGGATGGGGGTGCCCATCTAGATTCCTTCACCTCCTAACTATCACTCCCTACCCCAGCCTTGGCATGATCTGAAGGTGAGCTGCACACTGGGGAGCCACACATGCTGAGTGCAAATAAAATTAAATAAATGATATTCCTGTATATGCCTTTTCTTTCTTCTTCTTCTTCTTTTTTTTTTTTCGAAACAACACAATTGCCACAGCAAAGGCCAAGGGAAGGGGAAAAAAAAGAAAAAAGAAAAAGGTAAAAACACCCCACCTCCTCAGAGCCCAGCGCCAGCGGCCGGCTCTGGGATTTGCATGACAAAAGCACTCGACAAACAACAACAAATTGCCAGCTTGTCGGAGGCCGCGGGGCGCTCGCGACAACTGGCGTGCTCTCCGGGCGGCGATAGGCTCCGGGGCCGCAGGAGGGGCCCGCGGCAGATGCTCGGGACCTGGGCGGCCGGCCGCGATGCCAAGGAGCCGTGACCGCGACCCCGCGCGCTGCGCAACCGCGGCCCCCCACCCTCCTCGACGCGGGACCGGGCAGGAAGGGCAGGGCGGAGGGCGTGGGCGGGGCAGCCCAGCGCCGATCCCCCAGGGGGCAGAATTGCCCCTCTTTCTCTACCGGTTTACAGTCCATCGCCTGGCCCCTTGACCTGGCCTGCTCCCTCGGGTACACCACGGAGAGAACCGCGGGAGCCCACCCCAGGCGGGCTGTGGAATGAGGTCCCCGCCGACAGGCGGCCCTCGGTCCAGCGTGCCCGCCGATGGGCAGGGCCGCCCCTCTGTCCCTAAGGCTGGGCTGGGGCGGGAGAGCGCGCAGGCCCCTCCCTGCGCAGGTCTGGCTCCCCCCACGTGAGGCCCGGGCAGATGGCTGGTCAGAGCTAAATTGATTCATAATGATTTGTGTCTCTCCCCTGCCCGGCAACGGGTAACTTTTCATTAGAGACACAGATGTCTTAATAACGCTGTGCCAGTGTCCTCCCAGGGCAGCTCCAGCATCTACTCCACACCTCTGCAGACAGGTGGGGGTGCAGGGGGTTGGGGGGGACTAGACAGCGACCCCCCTGCCGCCCAGAGGTGCCGGCCCAGCTGGGTGGCCACCTCCAGGCCCCAAATGTGTGTGGCCCATGAATCTGAGCAAACTCCAGGAGATGGTGAAGGATGAAGTCCATGAGGTGGCAAAAAGTTGGAAACGACTTAGCAACCAAACAACAGCAACAACATTTCCCCACCCAGGAGCTGCTGACCTGCCCACTGGGCCATCGCCTAGCTTCTGGGCTGTGTGGGTGCCCCCAGCGTTGCTCCTGGAGCCCCTCCTGTGGCCCTTCACTCCTTCCCACCCTCCCTGCCGGTTCCCAAGACCTGAGCCTGTGAACCGTACCACCACGTGCAGGGCCTCTGCCGCTGCTCTTAGATAATCCCCAAACTCCAGTCCCCCAAGTCTGTCCCGATGAATATTCTTCCATAATGGAAAGTAGCTGTCCAGCCCCTTGGCCATGAGGGTCATCACAGCTGCGTGGCCTCACCCACTCTTTCTCTGTCTAAATATGCCCGCACACAGGTCCACACATCTTCTCAGCAGAGCTGAGCACAGAGGTGGATGGGTATCACTCTGGTGGTTTCTCTGCATCCTTCCTGTAACTGTGCCCCATGCTTGGTGGATACCAGGAGTTCACTGGCAATGTGTTGACAGAATGAGCAGTTTCTCCCACTGGTGATTCATCATCTTGGGATTAGGAGCCCCTCTCTGGACTCTGCTTGTAAAACACTAACCCCCGGAGAGGTTGGATCAGGGAGGAGTGAACACTAGGGTCCCCGTCTCCAAGTGTGACGGTGTCCCTTGGGGGTTTTCAGACCAGGGAAGGGGGGAGACTCCTTCAGCTGCTGCAGGTGCCGAAGGCTAACCCAAGCATACTTGGCTGGCAGAAGCCAGCTCTGCCTGGTGGGCAGGGCAAGGGGATTCGGGTGTCACATACCAGTACCAGACCCGGTTCTGGTGCCCCTGCCTGTGGTGGTGAGGCTGTCACCAGAGGAGGAGGGAGTGGGCATCGCGGAGCTCTGCCTTCAGTGCTCTCTGCAGCCCGCGGTGCCAGCCTGCGGAGCCAGGGCCCCCAGCCCACCCCACGTCCTGCTCTCCTGTTGCGCTGCTACCTCACTGACCCCAGCCACTGTTCCTCACTCTTGGTTGGAATCTTTGCTCACCCCGGTTCCACCTGCTGTTCCATCTTTCCCTGTCCTTGCCTGTCTGTGTCGGTGCTAAGTCACTTCTGTAGTGACTGACACTTTGCGACCCTAAGGACTTTAACCTGCCAGGCTCCTCTGTCTGTGGGATTCTCCAGGCAAGAATACTGGAGTGAGTTGCCATTTCCTCCTCCAGGGGATCTTCCCAACCCAGGGATCAAACACGCGTCTCTTATGTCTCCTGCATTAGCAGGAGGGTTGTTTACCACGAGTGCCACCTGGGAAGCTGTCCTGGCCTATCTAGGGAAACCCAGTTCACCCCTCCAGGCCAGGTTATGGACCTGTCTTCTCTGTGAAGGTTAGTTTCTTGTCTGTGAAGGCTAGTTCCTTCTCTCCATTCAGACCATGAGCACAAGGCCCCTGACCTCTCACATTTCCCTGGGACCCAGCCAGGGTGCCTTTGTGTGACCTCGTGGGATGTCTCCCGTGAGGCTGGAAGCCCCTCTGCTCTCCCCACTCTCCCCCACCCCCACCCCCTGACTCCTGACCTCAGATTCCCTTGAGCAGCCCATGGCTGCAACCGTAAGAATGTGCTGCAAGGCTCCAAGAACGTGCAGTTACAAGACGGGAACCCACATTCTTGTCCTAGCTGTGCTGCCCTTTTCCCATCTGTACATTTTGGCTGTTGAGAACATGCTCAAGATGGTGGATGGGAAAAAGCTCTGAAAAGGACTAGAAACAGACAAACACAAACAAGGATGAGTCACGCCCGAAGGGCGGGGAGTGAGCGGCTCTGAGCGCACGGAGCTTGCTTGGCTCTCAGCTTAGTAGGTAGTTAACCAGCCCCGGTGGAGGAAATGCAGTGGCCCTTCTGGGAGGCGGCAGGGTTGGGGGCTGGCGTCAGTCTGGTACAGTGGATTAGGGTTCTTTTTCCCGGGGCCTTGTGGGTTATGCACTGAGACTTCAGCGTCACTGACGGCCCGGCCAGGCCGCCGAGTGCTCCTTGCAGACAGCCCTCCTGGAGGAAGCCAAGAACCCATCCTTTTCACCTCCCCTGGCATCTCCCAGGCACATTCGCCCGGCTCACGTCTTTTGTTTTTCTTAATTAAAGTAGCAAGAGCCAGGATTCCGTCTCAGAAGGGGCAGCCTCGTGTCTGGATGTCTTCATCTCGGCTGTGCCATTGTTGTGCCCGCCTGTGTTGGCAGCTGGATGCTGGGGCTCACGAGACCCAGTGGGGAGAAGTGTGCCAGGGCCCTGACCACTGCAGCTCAGCCTACAGGTCTCCCTGCTGCCTCCGTCACCTCTGTGTGTGTGTGTGTGAGTCCCTCAGTCATGTCCGACTCTTTGCGACCCCATGGACAGAAGAGCAGGGCTCCTCTCCTCTGTCCATGGGATTCTCCAGGCAAGAATACTGGAGTGGGTTGCCATTCCCTTCTCCAGGGGATCTTCCCGACCCAGGGATCAAACTAGTGTCTCCTGCAATTCAGGCAGATTCTTTACTGTTAAGCCACCAGGGAAGCCCCATCACCTTTAGCTTCCTGCAAACCCTCACCCCTCCCAGACCTTACTGGGCCTTCCGCTCTCCCTGCTGCAATGCGGAGTGGCTGCCAGTGCTAGGCACCTGGCTGTGACCCTGACTTTCTGGGTTTCCACAGTGCCAGCAGCCCCTCGCCTCATTCGAGGGGTCCAAAGTGCATTCGTGCACATGGAGTCTTGGTAGACCCTTCACTCCTTCAGGGAAGTTTGTGGGTATGCTGTGGTATGCTGGGCTGGACAAAGCATGGTCCCAGGAGAGCCCCAACTCTGGGAGTTTCCACTAAACTGGGAGGGGGCAGGCCCAACTGGGTAGCTCAGGGAAGGTCTCCTGCCTTCTTTAGGCTTCAGTTTCCTCACCTGCAGATTGCAGGCATTGGCTGGGATCTACACTCTGCATCTCAAGGGGCTCTGGGGGATCCACAGAGGCACAGTCTGGGCCCTGAGCCCCTTCTGGCCACTTCCTGCTGAGTTGCATGCACAGGTCATGCTGTCTGAAAACGGGGCTCAGGGTGGGGAGACACTGTCTGGTCATAAATAATGTCTATGGAAGAAACCAGTGAGGCGGGTGTTGCTGGCTTTTCACCAGGGAAGAACTGCAGCCTCAGCTGCGGGGAGGGGGCCCTGAGCTGACTGGAACCCAGGCCTGTCTCTGAGCCCCAGGAGCTCCTGGGAGCCCTAGGCCCCGACCCTGGATGGGGGCAGGAACCTTGGACGTGCTTTGCTTTGACACAAGGTCACTCTGCTCTCTGCAGCAGGGGCTTCTCGGGCCCTCTGTCCTGGTCATGGGCTGTGTCCTCTCTCTGGTCTCTCCTCGCCAGGCCTGGGCTGGGCAGCAGGGCTGTAAAGGGGCCCCGGGCCCCTCCAGAGTGTGAAGGGCAGGCGCGTCAGAGAGGACGAGTGTGCGGGCCCTGCTGCTGGGAGGCAGGGAGCGCTTTAACGGCCCCGGAGGCCTGCACCACCCCCTTCCCTGTTAATAACAGTCTGACCCAAAACTGTTTCCTCCTCTATAGTTCTGGACTTTGGAGGTCAGCAGGAGGTGGGGCAGGGAGAGGTTAGCCAAAGCGGCAGGATTGACCAGGAAGGGAGGCATGGCTGACGCTTCTCGAGCAGGAGAGCTGGTCTATTCTGGGCAGTGACTTCTGCTGAGAAGGGGTCCTCCCCGCCCAGCTGTGGCCCCACACCTGGGGCTGCTCCATGGCCTGGCTCTTGACTGTGAGGGGCTGTGCGGAGTGGACCTGTTTCCGTCTTGAGGTAGAGGCTGGGCCAGGATCCATGGGAGGAGGCGTTAAGCTGTGTTACAGAGCAGCGGTTTCCTCCATCCCCTCCTTCCCGGCCAGCAGGGGTCTTCCTGAGGATGGGTAGGTGGAGAGGGGCAGAAATGAGTCCACTGCACAAACTGCGTGCCGTCCCGGCCTTCGCCTCCATGGCTGGGGGACTCGAGGGGAGGAGGGCTCGGTGGGCAGGGCACTGCCACGCTTGCAGTCCGCCCGCTGCCATGTGAGACAGGCAGCCCCATGCTCTTCAATCGGGTGAGGCAGGGACCACATCCCCTCTGGGGGGCTCCCTCACGGTAGGCCTGCCCTTCTCTTCGCTCCAGGAGACCCTCCTTAGGGTCAGCATCTGTGAGGCCCTTGTTCTGAGCCAGGCACTGGGCCAGACGACAGCGTCCGAGCTGATTCATGAGCACAACAGTTCACAGCCATTTCTCATTCAGAAATACTCAGTTGCCAGCACGAAGCTGGGCATGCGGACGGGGCTTTTAGTAACAACCAGACGACTGTCTGCTATGAAGGCTCCAAGTAACGGGAACACTGGGCGCCCGAGACCCTCCAGCCCCTGTCCGCTGGCCCACGGTGGGTGTGTCACGGAGCTGCACAGCTGGAGGCCTTGCACTTCACCTGCCTTTCTAAGCACATGACCCCATCCACGACCTGGAGGCGGGTGCAAGAGCTTCACCCAGGTGGCCGGTGAGAACACTGCAATCTTGACCCCTGAACTCACCTGCTTGTCTAAGTAGCTGTGGGACCCTGGGCAGATGAATTTCAAGCTCTTGGCATCAGTCTCACCAGGAACATCCTCCCGGGGGTCTGATCGGTCTCCAGCGTTCCCTGACTCTTTGCTTCCTGCCCAGTCAGGTGAGTCTCACTGGTTTAGGTCACTTGGGGGCGGAGATGCCAAGGGAAATACAACTGTCAGAAGCCGACCTGGAGAGGGGGTTCTTTCATAGGTCAGCTCGGGGAGGCTCTTGCACTTAGGCAGCCAGTCGCACACGCATCTAGGTGGTGTAGTGACAACATTTTGTAGACATGGGTAACATCCACATGGACTGACTTTGAGCAAAGGAGACTATGCTCTATTTTGTGGGTGGGCCTCATCCAAGCAGTTGAAAGGCCTTGAAAGCAAGCAGGGGTTTCCTTGAGGAGGAAGAGTATCCTGCAAGACTTCGATGATGGCTCCCACCTGAGAGCCTCTGCTGTTGCTCATGGATTTCAGACCCAGCAATGCCCTCCCAGTCACCTGAGCCAATCTCTTGAAAAAGACCTTTTAATACATATTAATATATATGGTGACTCGGTGGTAAAGAATCCACCTGCCAATTCAGGAGACACAGGTTCAATCCCTGAGTCGGGAAGATCTCCTGGAGAAGGAAATGGCAACTCATTTCAGTATTCTTGCCTGGGAAATCCCGTGGATGGAGGAGCCTGGTGGGCTACAGTCCATGGGGTCACAAAAAGAGTCAGACATGAGCTAGAGCCTAATCAACAATGTAGATTATGTATGTGTGTATGTGTGTGTATTTCTTATTGGTTCTGTTTCTCTAGAGAACACTGCTGATACACCAGGGCTCAAGAACCCTTCAGAGAAAGCATTTCTTGCTTTCATGTTCTTTAAGCAAATTGTTGTTGTTCAGTCGCTAAGACCATGGACTGCAGCACTCCAGGCTTCTCTGTCCTTCACTATCTCCTGGAGCTTGCTCAAAGGCATATTCATTGAGTCGGTGATGCCATCCAACCATCTCGTCCTCTGTTGTCCCCTCCTCCTCCTTCCTTCAATCGTTCCCAACATCAGGGTCTTTTCCATTGAGTCGGCTCTTTGCATCAGGTGGCCAGAGTATTGGAGCTTCAGCTTCAGCTTTGGCCCTTCCAATGAATACTCAGGGTTGATTTCCTTTAAGGATTGACTGGGTTGATCTCCTTGCAGTCCCAGGGACTGCAGATACTTAGAAACAAATCAGGAGGACTTCAGTAATGGAGACTCACTCGCGGTTGCTCTTAAATATGTCCTCTTCCTCACCAGGCTGCATGCCCAGCCCGTTTCTCAGGCCAGACTTGGAATTCTTGGCCCATTCCATCTGCTCAGATTCCTAAAGGCAACCTGGATTCCATGATCCCAGACCTTGAATGCATGAGGTTCGCTGGGCTATATTTTAAAAAAAAAATTTGACTAGTATCTATTTTACTGTTCTGAGCAGATGATGTTCTTTGTTTATGAGAGAAATTAGGCCAAATCCAACTTTTCCACAGATGGAGAAACCTGAATTATTTATCAGAGGATCATGAATTTGGTTCTGGCAAATGGCAGGGCCGAGGGCGGCTGATTTGTGTTTCATTGTTGGAACAGCTTGCTCCCAGCAGGTCCGGGGCAGTCTTGACGCAGAGCTGGCTCTGGGCAGGGACTGGTGGTGGAGACCTTCCCGTGACTGTTTCTGCTGGGCTCCACTGGTTCCCAGAGGTTGTGGGAGAGGCCCCGATGAGGGCTCTGGCCAGCCACTGGGATGCTCCAGCTTCACAGGGGTGCAGCAGGTGGGCCCAGGTGGGTCTTCTTCAATCAGAAAAGAGTGATGGAAATAGAGATGGTGGTCATTACAATTTCCCTTCTGCCATCAGCCCATTCTTTCCTTTAAAATTGAACCGTTTTGTGTGGGCGCTGTGTCTGGTGGCTCAGCAAGCAACTGGGAAGGCCTTGTCCTGGCTCCTATTGGGTGTAGCATCATGGAAGAGAGTGGGCTTTGCATTTATTAGGGAAGACCTCAGAAAAGCACCTTTTGGTGTGAGCTGGGCCATCTTAGGAACCAATAGTAACTTGTGTTGACCCAGTCCTGATCATGGGTTGAGTACTGTCAAGGCATTAGCTTATTAACCCTCATAACAGCCCTGTGAGCCAGTTCCACAGACAACGCAGCCAGGGAGAGTCCAGGTGCTTGTCCAAGACCTCCCAGCCAGTGAGCCACAGGGCCCAGCTCCGGATCCTATGTGACAAGGATCTGGGGTTCCCTGGCACCAGCCAAGGCCCAGAAAGCCCCCGGACTTTAAGGTATCTGTAGATGATTGGGGAGATACAGGAGGAAACAACTCAGCATTGTTCCCACTGACCGTACTCACACTGACCATGACTCGCACCTCCCTGGTGCTGTGGCTGTCCCCAGCCCTGTAAAGAGATGAGAACTTTGCACTTCAAGCCTGGAGTTGCCTTGACCAGGGCCTTCGGTGCTCTGTGAGGAGGCGGAGCCAGACCCCAGGTCTCCCTGCCTGTCCAGATATGTCACTCCCTGGCAATGCTCCTGCTGCTAAATTGCTTCAGTGGTGTCTGACTTTGTGCGACCCCATGGACGGCAGCCCACCAGGCTCCTCTGTCCCTGGGATTCTCCAGGCAAGAACACTGGAGTGGGTTGCCATTTCCTTCTCCAATGCAGCAAAGTGAAAAGTGAAAGTGAAATCGCTCAGTTGTGTCCGACTCTTTGAGACCCCATGGGCTGTAGCCCACCAGGCTCCTCCATCCATGGGATTTTCCAGGCAAGAGTACTGGAGTGGGGTGGCATTGCCTTCTCCACCCTGGCCATAGCCTGGCCTTAAAACCTCATTATGAGTGTTCCCAGGCTGCTGGGGGCCTGGGACAAATGCTTGCACCTCTCCAGGCCTCAGGCTTCGGGCATCTGAACTCCTGGGCTCTGGGCTTCCTTCCCTTTTTATTTGCAGGGTCACTTGAAAGGGGGCCAGTCCCGTCTCCTGATTGAGTGGGAATGAGCAAGGAGGCTGCCAAGGTGAGTCTTTAAGTGTTTGATTTGAACCATTTTAATGTGCATCAAGTTTGATTAGCATCGCCTTTCAGGTTGCCCACGTGGAGAAGAGGCATTTGAGCCCCTGGACACTTGCTCCTGCTTCTCATCACTCTGTCCCCTCTAACTGCTTGGGATGGACTCTGGCTCCCCACCTCCAGCCAACCACCGCCTTTGGCTCCCCCATCCTGCTGCCCCCTCCCTGACTCCTCTTGCCCTGAGGTCCCACAGGGTTGAAGTTCTTTCCTTGTGGCCTAAGCAGGAGCCCCCTTCCCAATCCTTGCAGCTCGGAAGTGGCAGGGGGGTGTGGGTATGCGGTGGGGTAAGGGAAAAAGCTCTTTGTCCTTCTTTATTTCAGCAAAGAGCCAGGGGTCTGGGTGGGGGAGAAGGTGAGGAGGAGAGACGATAAATAAGAAAGAAATCGAAGTTCAAGTCAAAGGGAACTTCTAAAATTCAAAATGGTCTGCCTTCCTCCTCTACAGAACTCCCCCCACCAACCTCTCTGCCCAGTTCATTCCACCCTGGGCACGGCCATGTGCTCCTTCTCTGGGCCGCTGTGTGCCCTTGCACCACCTACCAAGTTTAAGGTCCTTTCCAGGCTTAATTCAAGGGCCCCCTCTTCCAGCCCCTGCCCCAACCTTGTTGGGACCTTCCTGCTTTCCACGAGCCCCCAGACATCCACCCCACTTCCCATGGCTGGTGTGGCGTGGTGTCTTTTGCCTCACCGGGCAGGCCTGCCAGCTCCAGGGCAGGGGGCCGGAGGGGTACCAGAAAGGGAAGGAGGCAGGCAGAGAAGGAGCAAGGGGAGAGAGACAGGGAGGGGAAGGGGAAAGGGTGGCAGAAATGGGGGGCCCAGAAAAGGAAGAGGAAGGTGAGAGAGGAAGGAGAGCCAGCCAGCCTCGCTCATTGAACTAGACACAGTCCCGGGACAGCCAGGGACTCGGGCCTGAGTCAGCAAGTTTCACCCACAATCTCTTAAGCATCTGTCAGGCCACCGCTTCCCCGCCCCCCACCGTGAAAGGAGCAGCCGCTGTAAAAGGGAGCCAGAGCGAAAGCCTCATTTAGCAAATGAGGGAAAAGCTTAAAAATACTGCAAGGAGTCACCCTCCAAGAAGGCGAGTCCACCTCCTCTCCTGCTGCTCTCCGCACCCCTCCCCCAGTCCAGTGAGGCCCAGGAGAGGGGTTGGGGACAAACGGTGGGAGCAGAGGGGTGGGGAGCAGTGCTTGCACGTGACGGGGTGTGACACGGGGACCGCGGGGCTGTGCGTGAGCTGCTGGGGTGGCCTGTGTGGCTGGGCAGGCGTGTGATGGTGCAGAGCTGGGAGGCCTGGCCCTGCCTGTGAGCGCAGCCCTCCAGGTGTGGGGCTTGGGACCGGGTGAGACCCGGCAGGGGGAGGTGACCCACACAGGCGGGGGTAGGGGTATGGATGCTATCCTGTGTGTTTAAGGCTGGCAGAGGGGGTGGCACTGGGCAAAGTGTGAGTGACACGTGTCGGTGTTGCCATTAGTACTCATTCAAATGATGTGAGATAGAACGTTGTATGAGACGGGCATCATAGCAGGGAAAGCAGCGCACGGATCTTCCGGGCTGCAACTGTCTTCGAGAAACAGGCCATAACCCCCTCTTTGGAACTGGTCTTGGCTCCCCCAGATTTGGCCCCAATTCTCCCTTCCTGTCTCCCCCACCTCAGCTCTGGTGCCAATGGCTGGCCTTGCTCCGGCCTTGCCCCTGCCGTGAGGCTATCTGTCCAGGAAGCCAGGATGGTTCAGAGCCAACGTCTTCTCCTTGAGTGGGATCTTGACCGCCGTCCACTCGTTCTATCGTCCGCTCCCAGGGCCTGGCCAGACCTACCGGCCTCATCTCCCTCACCCCCACGGCAGCCCCATGACAGGTGCAGCTGACCGCGAGACAGTGACAACTGGGAGAGGCCACAGCACGTGCTCGGGGACAGTGAAGCAGACCCACCGCGCTCCTGCCCAGCTCCTGGTCAGTTCACTGTCAACGGGAGGCAGAGGGTCCCTGCCACAGAATGGGCCTTCTCTGCTCTCTGGATCTCACCCCAGAGAGGAGGACGCTCCCTTTTCTGAATAACTCACCTGGGATTCCTTTGAGCAAGGTGTCTCTGGAGTTGAGTATTTTTCTGTTTTTTTTTCAGGTTATTAATTCACTGACAAAGAGGCTGGATGTAGTTTGGGGATGGGAGTCAGGGTAGGAGACTTGGAGAGCAGGGGCCTGGCTTCGCTCCGTTGGAGTGTGTGTACACAGCCAAGGGTCCTCGCACACTTGGGCTGTGCCTGCCCATCACCCAGCCCTCTCACCCCTTACGCTCTGGTTCTCAGGGAGCTGGGCTTATGGAGGACTTGCCAGTGTCCCAGGAGGGCTCAGAGAAATAGGATGGAGGGTGTGTCCCTTGCAGCCAAGGCCAATGAGGAGACGCTAAGGGTGAAATCTAGGTACATGAGAAGCCCCTGGCCTCCCAGCATTTCCCCTGTGAGTCCGCCCTGGTGGCAGAGATACTGCGGTCAGCACTTGATCTGGGGTTAAACATTGCCTATCTCGTGTGCTGTGCTGTGCTTAGTAGCTCAGTCGTGTCTGACTCTTTACAACCCCACGAACTGTAGCCCACCAGGCTGCCCTCTCAGTGGGGATTCTCCAGGCAAGAATAGTACAGTGGGTTGCCAGGCCCTCCTCCAGAGGATCTTCCCAACCCAGGGATCGAACCCAGGTCTCCCGCTTTGCAGGTGGATTCTTTACCATCTGGGCCACCAGGGAAGCCCCAAATTACTGGAGTGGGTAACCTATCCCTTCTCCAGCACACCTTCCTGACTCAGAAATCAAACCAGGGTCTCCTGCATTGCAGGCAGATTCTTTACCAGCTGGGCTACCGGGGAAGCCCTGCCTATCCCTTGCACTGTGTTTTTTCTTGTTTCGATATTGCAGTACTTTTATTCATTCTGCTCTACCCTAGGAAACATCTTTTCTATTTGTCCCACCAAACACACCCTCCTTGTCCTGGCCCCAGCTCCCGCACCCAGCCCTTTGGCTCATAGGGATTCCTCCCTGCCCTTAGCTGGCTAGGCCGGTGTCTGAAGGCAGGGCTCACACCTCCCCAGGTTGCTTCCTTTAGATCCTATGAACTGTTCCTCATGGGATTTGTTTTCCAGGTACTTCACCTTACTCTCGGGTCATTTTCACTAGCTGTTGAATGTCTCATCACTTTAGTGTTGTCTAGAGGTCCCACAGAATTGGGTGTCCTGGTGGTGAGGGTGGGGGGAGATTTCCTCACATGGGGGCCTGTTCCATGGAGACAATCCCTATCATTGGTTCAGTTGCTAAGTCGTGTCTGACTCTTTGTGACCTCATGGATGGCAGCAGGCCAGGCTTCCCTGTCTTCCACTATCTCCCGGAGTTTGCTCAAACTCATGTCCATTGAGTCAGTGATGCCATCCAACCATCTTATCCTCCGCTGCCCCCTTCTCCCCTTGCCCTCCATCTTCCCTAGCATCAAGGTCTTTTCCAGTGAGTTGGCTCTTCCCATCAAGTCGCCCAATGGTCCGCAGCCTCAGGACCAAGCTGCCCACTCTGGGACAGGCCCCCTCTTTTCCATGTGGCATGCACACCAGTTCTTGTGTCTACCCTGCCCAGGGTAGGGGCACCTCCTCGGGGTGAGGAGACCCAGAAGACCCTTAGAACGAAGATAGAGGGGTGTATCTCTTATGGGCAAAGCCAATGAGGCCCCTCTCTGTGTTCCCAAATGCAGAACAAGCCTTTCTCTTTACCACCATCATTTCCTTCGTCTATGAAACCAGGTGGAGAGGGTAACACTGGCTGGGTGGGTGGGGGTGGGGGTCCTACAATTGCTTCTGGTTTTCAGAGCCTGTGGCTGTGCCCTCCCCTCTTAGAAGCGGCTGGAGCCCCCCTTTCCCCACCTGTTGAGGGAGGGGCCTGTGGCAGGGGTGAAGTCTGAGAGCAGAGTGCCTGCATGAAGAGCGCTGTGAGCTGGGCTCCTGATTCTGGACCCCTGTCTGTCCCTGTCTTTCCCTTCACATGTCCTTTCCATCATTTTAGTCAAGAGTGGGGTTGGGGAGGGGGCTGGCTGGCCCCTCTCCAGTCGGGAGTGGAAAAATCCATCACGCACCTAACATATATTTTAAAATAACTTACACGCAAAACACCCCCACGCTCCCATTTCTGTGTCTCAGATCTGATTATCTGCAGCTCTCTCTCTCTCTTTTTTAATAAAAAATTGCTATAAATCTTTTTGTCACAGGAGATATAAGACGCAGGTTTGCTGGAGAAACTGCCTTGCAGAGTTGTTTTGTAGATGCTTTGGTGCCCTGCTCTGTTTTTTTTTTTTCCTTAACTCCCCTACAGCTCAAGCTGAATTTCAAAGAAGACGAGAGTAAAGGAGAGATATCTCTGGTTGGCATTAAAGAAGGAAAAGAAGTCAGCAGGGCTGATGGCACCCATCCCTTCTCACCCCAGGAGTCCCACACATATTTCCACCACACCACTTGCAGATTTGGTCACTGGGATCCACCATGTGATATAGCTCATTAAAATCACTCATTTCATGTGTGTGTGTGTGTGTGTGTGTGTTGGTCGCTAAGTCGTGTCTCACCTTTTTGTGACCCCATGACTGCAGCCTGCCAGGTTCCTCTGTCCATGGAATTCTCTAGGCAAGAATCCTGGAGTGGGTAACCATTTCCTTCTCCAGGGGATCTTCCTGACCCAGGGATCAAACCTGTGTCTCCTACGTCTCCCACTTCGCAGACAAATTCTTTACTGTCTGGGCCACAAGGAAAGCGCATCCTTTGCCTCCCACATATGTCCCTATCTTCTGGCTAAGACTGACATCATGTGCTGTGGGCCCTTTGGGACTGGGAGGGAGGGGGATGGGATATTGGGAAGCCTAATCCATGGGGCCACCAAGGACCTGAATCACAGATAATCCACAGATGGACAACTTGGAAGGTAGCTGTTTCCTGGGAAGTTGTCCCAGCATAGCTGACCCATTTGTTAGCCCAGCCACAGAGCAGGTTGAAAGGAGAGAGTATTCCTGCCAATGCTCCCCTGGGGGTCAGGGTTGAAGGAAAGGGAACCCAGCAAAGCTGCCTGTGGAATGTGGCCCTCTGTGTGCAGGGCCCTCCAGGCCTTGTATTCAGCAGGTGCTCAGTGGGGTGGGGAGGCGAGGTGTAAGGTGTGTCTGTGAAAGAGATGCTGGGATAGGTCTCGTGGGGTGGGAGGGGGAAGGCAGTGAGCCAGGGAGTGGAGGGGGGCGTATCTGGGGGGTAGTGAGAGAAGCCAGTCTGAACAAAATGAACATCTGCTGCTGAGCCGCCTTCTAGTTCATCCGTGCAGGCCGAGTCGGCCTCACGTGGATGCCCCTCAGGGAAGGAGCCTGGCTTAGGGAGAAGGACATGGATCTTTGGGTGGGTAGATCTACCACTCACTGTTCTGTGGATCTGGGCCTCTTTTCTTACATCTTTGTGCCTCAGTTTCCTCACTGGCACAATGAGGATGATACTGTCTTTAGAGTTACTATGGGGATTAGAGGACCCTATGAAGCTACCTCGGGCTTCCCCTGTGGCTCATCGGTAAAGAATCCGCCTGCAATGCAGGAGCTGCAGGAGATGTGGGTTCAACCCCTGGGTTAGGAAGATCCCTGGAGGAGGGAATGGCAACCCACTCCACTCTTCTTGCCTGAAGAATCCCATGGACAGAGGAGCCTGGTGGGCTACAGTCTACGGGGTTGCAACGAGTCGGACATGACTAAAGCAACTTTGCACGCACGCAGGAGCTACCCCACAAATCTAAAACTGGGTGCAGAGGGGCTTGGCAGGTGCCCCCGCCTCCAGCATCACTTCAGGGAGGGCGCTGCAGGGCGTCTGCTCCAGGCCTCTCCAGGTCTGCTTGAAAACCAGGCTGGTTTTGCCAGTGTAGCACGAGTGAGCAGGACCCAGCGCTGCCCAGCCGTTCCCCAGCCTGCCGTCTCCCGGGCCGCTGCCAGAGGAGGCGTCTTTCATTTGTATTTAATAAAGTCCAGTAATGCGGCAGTGTGTGAATCACAGGGTAACGCACAAGAATGGATACCAGATAAATGTATATGGATGTGTGTGTCTATCTATATATACACGTGTGCACAGGTTTATTGGGATTTTCAGGCCCACTACTGTTATTAATCTGATTCAAAGCCTGCAGCCTGGTTTAATATATTAAGTGAAATGGCAAGTCTTTATCCGTCTTTGCCTCCTTCTGCTTCCTACCTTCTGTCTGCTCTCCAGGACAACACCATGCATATGCCATATTAGATTCCATTTTGGTCCTGTTCTGATAAGCAGGAGATTAAATAATGAATGAGATTCCCATTAGCTGGATTTTTTGGGGGGCATATTTCAGGCAACCTTTTCCCTTTTTAATCAAATCGGCTCCATACCGCAGAATATTTTTACATTGATTTGAAAGAAAAGGATTTTTAAAAAGACCCGGTTACACTGACATTTGCCATGTGCAGGAAACTTGGCTGACAGAGTCATGGGCGAGGGGAAGGGGCTGGAGTGAAGCTGGAGGGCTGCAAGTGGGGTCTGGAAAAGACCCTGCTCCATCCACCTTCCCTCTTCGCCACCTCACTCCTTTCCTCTTCTTTTCCAGATTCTTCTGCTCTTAGACTGAGGAGCTGGGGGTGGGGTGGGGGGGACACGTGGCTCCTTTGTTTTTGTTAGAAAGCAGGACTGTTCATTGGAATGTTATCTCATGCATGGTAAGAACTATGTGTAAGTTCTAACTGTGTGTAAGGCACCCATCCTTCTGGAAGCTTTCTTTGTTTAGCAGGGGCCACTGCCTTCCTCTTAGGAAGACCCTGAGGCTACCCTACCTTTCAGAGGCTGCGCAAGGGACTCAGCGCCCCAAGTCCCTCACCCCACCCAGGTGCTTCTCATCAGCCCTGACTAAACACGTGTCCTTCGTGGACGAATCAAGGCTTTTTTTTTCTCTAGGGGGCGGATAGGAGAGGAGAAGGCCTGGCAGATCTGAAGACCTCATCACATGTCTCTGTTTGGTTCTTCCCATTTTCCAGACGTGCAGGCAGAGTTCAGAAGACCCAGGTTCCAGGCTCCTTTCCCTGGGGCCCGGCTGGGAATGCCTGGACTCCCCTTTGTTGAGTCCCAACCATGTGGGAGGGGGTGTGATAGGTGATGTAGGACTGGGCTTCTTCACAAACCTCAGGCAGGTGTAAACAGTACCCACTGAAGGGATGGAGGAGACTGGAGCTCAGCATACCCGGTCACTCGTCCACAGGCCACAGCTGCTGATAAGCATGAGGGTCTGGACCCAGGCCTGGGCGCTCTCTCCCCCGACCCAGGCTGGCTGGTGGTGTCCCGTGGTCTTCCTGACACAGTGTCCGTTGCTTCTGGCTCCGGGGCATGTGGGGTTGTCTCTGCTCCTTCCCTGTGCTCCCTGTCCCCAGAGCTGGTCTCCTGGCTGTGTGCTCAGTCGCTTCGGTCAGGTCCGACTCTTTGCAACTCCATGGACTGTAGCCTGCCAGCCCCCTCTGTTCGTGGGATTCTCCAGGCAAGAATACTGGAGTGGGTTGCCATGCCCTCCTCTGGCCTCTTGGCTATAGGGGACAAACTGAGGGGCTGAGATGAGCAGGTGGCAGCTGCATTAGCCATAACCTAGTCCCAGTGGGCCCCTCGGGACAGCAGACGGGAGCTGTCTGAGGATTCACCAGGGGCCCCCTGCACCCTGGTCTGAGGATTCACCATGGGGTCCCTGCACCGTGGTCTCAGGACTCGCCATGGGGCCCCCCTGCTCAGGACACATGGGTTGACTGTCAGTGAAGGCTTGGGAGGGGGCCTGGCTGACTCCTCCCAAGGTCATGAGGAGGAACCCGGAGCCTGACCTGCACACCTATATCCTGAGGAATGTGTCTCTCCCCAGGGATTTCCCACACAAGCACTTTCCCACTTTCAGACATGACTGGATTGAACTCACAAAGCAGTTTCTGCTTCTCTGTCCTCTGAGAACCCGGGGCTGCTGGCTGATAAGAGGCAGGCGGTGGGATATGCTGGTTCCCACTGAGGGGCTAACTGGGGCCCATGGGCAATGCAGAGTCGGGAGGAATCATGGAGGCTTCATGAACCCCCACGCGGATGCTTCCAGGCTGGGGCAGCTGGTCCCTGCATGGGAAGCCACCTGTGTGCCGTGGGACACCCCTGCTCTATGCAAGCTCTGCCCGCTCCGCTCCTCCCTCCTACACCCCGGCCCATGATCAGGGCCAGGCAGACCCCACCCTACCCAGCCATTGAGATTCACAAAGCCTAGGGTGGGGGCTACATCCGGAAGGGGCTGGATGGCAGGGAGCGGGGTGTGTGGAGACAGGGCCTGGGCAGCGATGCCCTCCCAGCCTCCTGGTGGATTCCCAACACGTGAACGGGATTGTTCACGGCCAGCCAGTGACAGGCAGGAGGGACAGGGAGTGAGGGTCTGCTGGGGATGACAGACATAAGAGACGCTGGGGGCCAAAGCTGAGACCCACCGCAAGGACAGAGCTTCCGTTTACAGATGTTCCTTGTGCTACCCTGTCCAGACCACCATCCCTCCCTGGCTCCCCCTGGGCAACTGAGACATACTGCTTCATGACACTTCATCTGCGGGGCATCAGGGCCAAGTACCCTGGCAGAGTAAACTGCTCAGGCCGGGCCTGAAAGTTGTGGTGGTTGGCTGTTAGTATCGGAGGTGAGAAAGGCATCGTGGTTGGCTGTTAGTCCTGGAGATGAGAAAGGCTGTGGGAGGCAGAGGCGGCCTCGGGGACATTTTCAGGTGTTGACTGGCCAGGGGCTGCCCCTCCCTGTGAAGATGTGTGTGAGGTCCTTGGGAGAGTGTGATGAGTAAAGGACAGAAGGAGGAGATAAGAGAAGGGAGCTGTGGACGCCCCCCCACCAGCTGCGCCCCCCCTGCATCCCTGGCAGCCTGGGCTTACACAATCCCTAGTCCGTGTTCCAGGTCCAATTAATCTCCGCTCTCCCCTGTCTCCTTTCTTCTCCTGCTCCTGAAGACGAGGGAAGGAGAGTGTGCCCTTTTGGCTGATGCCTCTGCTGAATTATTTGAGAGATGAGACTTTAAATGGACGTTTAAAGGGCCAGAGGCCTGGGCCTTCATGCCAGGGTGCCCGAAGGTCTGGGCCTACAGTGAGGTGTTGGGGGGGGCAGCCATGCCCTCTGTCTGCCCCCTCCCTGTGCTGCCGTGATCTCAGGCTGATGACCCAAGGATGGGGCCTGACATACCCATGTGCTTGGGGGACACATGTGGGCACCCTGCACGGGTGTGTGCTGGTGGACACTGTCTCAGCACACAGATCCGTACACAGTTTGGGCACACAGTTCTGTGGACACCTTGGGGAAGACATGGATGTGGAACATGAAGGCTCTGTGTGTGCCTGGCAGTGGCCTTTTGTGCACACGTGTGTAGGTGTGAATGCGTGAATCAGGGAGTACGAAAGTGCATGAATGTTCACATCCCCGTATGTGAGCCAAGTGAGGAGGGTCTGGCAGGGGTTGGCCCCACGGCCTGGCAGAGCTGACCGGTGGGAGTGCCCTCTTCCTGAACTTCTGGTTCTATGTCATCCAGAGACTTCTAGAGGGGCTGCGCTCCCAGAGACAGAAACCAAATTGCCCACACTTGAAGGAAAGAGTCGGGATTTCTTCTGAGTGCAGATAATCTAGAAGGGACAAAAGACTGTCCCCAGACTTGAGATCTGTGTGTGTCTGTGTGCATGTGAGAGTGTGAGTTTGGTACAAGCTGATCCCATGACAGCTACTGGTTCCTGGTGTGTGTGTGTGTGTGTGTATGTGGGGAAGGGGGAGATGGGAGGGTCAGCTTTGCTCAAACCATCTCCAGGACACAAGGCTGTGGGGTAACTTGTCTGTGAAAGTGAAAGTGTAGATCTCAGTTGTCTCTGACTCTTTGTGACCCCATGGACTATACAGTCCATGGAATTCTCCAGGCCAGAATATTGGAGTGGGTAGCCTTTCCCTTCTCCAGGGGATCTTCCCAACTCAGGGACCGAACCCAGGTTTCCCGCATTGCAGGTGGATTCTTTACCAGCTGAGCCACCAGGGAAGCCCGACTTGTCTGTAGGGTGTCACTTCTGCTCTCTATTTTTCACACTAACCCCTCTGGTGGGTGAAAAACTTTGGGAGTTGACTGACACTTAGGCGAAGTGAGATACATGAAGTCCTACAGTGTTAGGTCCAGCAGACTGAAGGTCTCTGAAACAGGGAGAACAGCCAGCACTGAGACAGAGCTCTGCCCCAGTCTTATCCAGAAAGTGAAAGTGTTAGTCGCTCAGTTGTGTCTGACTCTTTGTGAGCCTGTGGACCGTAGCCCCCCGGGCTCCTCTGTCCGTGGGATTCTCCAGGCAAGAATACTCTAGTGGGTGGCCATTCCCTTCTCCAGAGGATCGTTCCGTCCCAGGGATCAAACCCAGGTCCTCCTGCATTGCAGGCAGATTCTATACCATCTGAGCCACTAGGGAGTACCCAGAGGGGTAGCCGGATTTGGGGCTAGGCTGGATGAGGGCTGGCAAACCTCCCACATGCCTAGGTCACTGTCCTTGGGGGCGGGTTCAGCTGTTGACTGGCCCTTGCTCCCAGCCAGGAGCTCTGCCCATGTCACCTCTCCCAGCCACTGTTTCTCCATGTTGCAGTGGCCTGGTGCAATGAGGGCGCCTCCTCCTCGTCTGCCTCCTTCAAGAAGCAAGTCCCGGCCACTCAGCATCGCTTTCTTTGCTGTGTTGATTTCTTTTCCCACTCACTCGCTCCTGTGTTTATGCTGGTGCTCAGTAATGTCCTACTCTTTGCAGCCCATAGACTGTAGCCTGCTGGGCTCCTCTGTCCATGGGATTCCCCAGGAAGAACCCTGGAGCAAGTAGCCTTTTCCTCCTCCAGGGGATCTTTCCAACCCAGGGATCGAAGCTGAGTCTCCTGCATTGGCAGGCAGATTCCTTACCCCTGAGCCACTTGGGAAACCACTCACCCCTGTAAGTACTGATCAGCCATACACACTGCTGCCAGCCAGGTGCTGGGGAATGAGAGAGGGCGAACTTCAATTCAATCTCACACATGTTCCCCAAGCATTCATTGTGCACCTACTGGGGGTTAGGTGCTGAGAGTCCATTGCTGGACAAGACAGATATGGTACCTCCTTCCACAGAATTTATAACCTACTGGAGATTGCTAAGGGTGTGGTTATAAACGGGAATGTCTGGTGCCATTTCTAATATGGGAGTAGGGGGATGGTTGGAGCACACAAAAGGTCTCCAGGCTGGAGGTCCCTGAGACACACACCTGATCCCAATCAGAGTGGAAGCTTCCCAGGTGGCGGCAAGGATAGCATTTTTCTTCTTGCCAAGCTACAGCCTTTATCCCAGATCTGTCTGGGTTTTCATAGCCTATGAAAGGATGGATGGATCCCTAGATGGATGGATGGACGCATGGGTGGAAAGATGGATGGGTGGATGGGTGGGTGAATGTTGCTTCTATCTCATTCCGATCTCTCAGCTTTGGAAGCATGGGCTGCTCAACCAGGTCAGGACTCGGTGCCCAGTGCCAGCAGAGACACTCACTGCCCGCCCCCGGCTCTTCCCAGGGGGTGGGGGCTGGGCAAAGGTGCCTCCCCTCCC
Organism: Bubalus bubalis; assembly: GCF_019923935.1. NCBI lineage: Eukaryota > Metazoa > Chordata > Mammalia > Artiodactyla > Bovidae > Bubalus > Bubalus bubalis. Next base: position 42,420,911 of record NC_059178.1, read on the forward strand.
AGCCCAGGCTGTGCACACACATTATTGGCTTGCTCCTCAATCATGCCTTTTCCAGCTAGCCGCTCCTGTCACAGCACATCTTGTTAGCCCTGGAGGCTCAATGAAATGGAAATTCATGTTTAAATTTAAAAACAACATATTGACCCTGGGAGCCAGCGATGTCTACATTTTTAATAACTTACTCAGAGCGAAGGCTTGGATGAGCACGTGTGCTTCTTCGTATCTGTGTGTCCCACGTGTGTGGACTTGTGTGTTGCACGGGGTGCATCTCTGCATTTGTGTACGTGGGTGTCGGTGAGCGTCTGTGTGTGTCAGCATTTGCTCTGGAGCGCTGAGTTGTCCCACCGTGTGGTTACAGCTGTGTGAGGCTGTTGTGGGGTGTGTTGGAAAGGTTTGATTTGACTGGGATGTGTTCAGGGAGCTCAGAGAGCACTTCGCCCCTTCCGTCTCTTGGCAGAATCAGCATCCACCCCTTGGGACAAGTGCTTCCTTCCCACTCAAGCCCTGCAACCTTCCAGAGCCCCATTCCTCAGGAGGCCCAGGATCTGGCCCAGTACCACCAGCTGCGTGGTTGAGCTAAGTGCCTGCACCCTCTGTACACCCTACGAAGGAGACCCTAGGTCGTCTTTGCAGGGTAGGGGCCCACAGTAAGACCTCAGAAAGGCCTATCCTAGGGTCTGTCACCTGTCACATTGTGATTCCTACTCTCCAACCCAGTCTGATCACTATTATCCTATTCCAAGCACACTCAAGTGTTCGGTCATTGACAGTTTTTCTGATTTCCAGCCTGATACACCAGAGGTAAACCCCCACCCTAGATGTATGGCAGGGGCTCAGCAAACACTGGCTCATAGACTGAAAACAGTGTGTTGCCAGTTTCAAGCATCTTATTCCTTCACCCATCCATCCATCCATCTACCTACCATGGGTTCATTTACATTTCTTTCCTTCTTACTATATTCAAAGGCATAGTCAAGCATTGTATTCCTTCATCCATTCATCCATCCACCTACTATGGGTTCATTTTACATTTCTTTCCTTCTTACTATACTCAAAGGCAGCTTCACCTCTTGAGATGTTTTCAGCCTACTAGTGAGGATGGTATGTAGGGAAGAGCTGGGTAAGAAAGAGCCCGGGTGCTCTGGGGAGGACTCGGAGGGAGACAGCATGTGCAAGAAGTGGGAAGCGAGCATGTGCGAGAAGAGATTTCATGAGGGAGGTGGTGGGAGTGGAACTGAGCCCAGACGACTAGATTGGTCAGATGGGGAAGGAAGGAAAAAAGAAGAGACCCTCTCTGGTTGGGTGCATGGAAGCATGTTTGGGTAAGAACATGGACAAGTAGGGGGCAGCAGTGGAGAAAACTCAGCCCAACTACCCATCCATGGCCTATAGCACTTTCTTTCCCATCACCTTGCAGTTCTCTCACCCTTAGTTCAAAAGCAGAGAGGCACTATCATCTGTCTTTCAGAGATGGGCAACTTGGTCCAGGATGGTTGAGAATCTAGCCCAAAGTCACACAGCAAGTGTGCGACAAAGTGAGGTCCAAACCCAAGTCTCTGGACCCGATGACCTGGAGTCTCCTTCTTAATGGTGAGATAAAGAACCCATCCAGGAAGTTTTAAAAGTCTTATTTTTTAACTTTAAGAGAAGTGGGAAAGGGTCTGTGAGCACTTTGTTTCTATTACCTATTGAAATTTGACATAATGCCTTGGCAGCTCCCCCTTAATATTCTGCTGTATATGGAGCCTGACGATTTCCACCATCGAATGTGACAGGTTGGGAAGATTAAAAAGAGGAGCTAAACTAGCAGCAGTTGGAGATGAGGAAAAGTAGCACATTTATGAATAATTTCAGCTGAATCCTCACAACACGACACTCCCTGGACAGAACACATTCATTATCTTATTCACCACGACTACCGCAATATTAGTGATTTGTTACTGAATCAATTATTAATTCATACAGGAGAACGAGGCTCTGTCACTTAACTCTTCTCTGAATGTTGGGCCCAGGGTGGGATAGGGAGCGGGGAACAGCCAGATTTAACCTTCATTCCTTGGTTTGGACTCTTCTAGAATGTGGAAGGACAGCTAAGGGTGGTGGCAAGTAAGAAGTCTGATTAGAGGGAGCTTCTCACACCCCTCAGAGCCGTGTCCTGAAACAACAGACATCCAATACAATGGAGCAGTGCAGAGCCCAGAGGTCTGTCGGGGCCAACTGAGGACATCCATCTGTCCATCCATCCAATTATCCATCCAGCTATCCATCCATCCATCCACCCATCCACCCATCCACCCATCCATCCATCCATCCATCCACCCACCTATCCATCCATCCATCCACCTATCCATCCATCCAATTATCCATCCAGTTATCCATCCATCCACCCACCCACCCATCCATCTATCTATCCATCCACTCATCCATCCATCCACACATTCATCCATCCACCCATCTGTCCATCTCTCCAATTTATTGCCTGCCATCGGAAGTATTGACTCAAATATTTTGCTCTGTAATCCTCTCTCCTCTGATACCCATGCACACCCTTCCAACTGTGAGAGCCCAACTCAAGTGATCAACCTCCAGCTCCTATTCCAAGAATTCTCCAGCCCTTCACTCGAGGTGGATCCACACTTGACTGAACACAGTTTTCACATGAATTGTCTTGACTCCTTAGCTCAAAATTCCTCAAAGCATCTTGGGACCTGCTTCATACCACCTGGTCTGTTCTTTAAGAAGGCAGATCCCGGAGCCCCACCCCAGACACACTGAGTCAGAGCTCTGGGGCTGGGGGTGGGGAGTCAGCCCTTTAAAAGAGGACCCAGGGGATCCTTGGGCATGCTTCTGGACCAGCCTGAGAGACCCCTCTGTCTTCTCAGGCACCACGCCGAGGGCTGGGCCTTCAGGCAGCTGAAGGGCTATAGACTTCTGTTCATCCAGGGCTTGTTAACAGGCTATGGCTCTTCCTCGCTCTGCACGTTCCCTGTTGCTGCAACACATGTGCTCTGTGTTGAGGAGGCAGAAGTGCACCCTTCTGGATCAGGGAGGCTCAGAAGCAAGGCAGGTGGAAATGCTAAGGGTGGCAGTGTCTCCCTGGGGAAGAGAGGGGAGGAGGGAGGAAGGGGAAGAGAGGATGATGTAAGGCAGATAAAAAGGAGGGTGAGAAGGAATGGGAAGAGAGGAGGGGGGAGGAAAGTACAGAAGAAGAAAGAGTAAAGAAAAACATCAAAGGGGGAAGGGAGGAAAGGCAGGAAACAAGGAAGGATGGGAGGAAAGAAAGAAAGAGGAGATAAAGAAGCCACTCCCATCGGGTGAGGCTGCCCATAATCCTCAGTGAACCAGCTCAGTTGTAGCTTTCCAGACAGAGAAACTGGGCTTCAAGGGGAGGAGGGGCTAGGCTGGGAGCTGGGTCTTGGGGTAGACAAGCTTATTGGCAGGGGTGGCTCTGGCAGAGTGGAGTTGGGGAGCCACCCCCAGCTACCCCCTAGCCCAGGGATAGCCCCCACTTTCCCCTTCTTCTCCCTGTTTCTCTAACTTGACCTGTGGAAGTAGCAGAAGTGAAAGTCGCTCAGTCGTGTCCGACTCTTTGTGACCCCATGGCCTATACAGTCCATGGAATTCTCCAGGCCAGAATACGGGAGTGTGTAGCCTTTCCCTTCTTCAGGGGATCTTCCCAACCCAGAGATCAAACTCAGGTCTCCCACACTGCAGGCGGATTCTTTACCAGCTGAGCCACAAGGGAAAGAGTCTCCTTTTCCTGGGTTTAGGGTCCCTCCCCATATCTTCCCGGGGCCCTGCCAGCAAAAGACAGCAAGCCCAGTGAACATCTGCTGCAGGCCAGGGGGTTAGCAGTGACCTAGGGAGGTGCTTCTTCCCTGACCAGTGGCTGGAACCCTCTCCCAGGAGAATGCCCTGCCCCAGAGCCCACAGGGAAACCAGGAGAGAGAGAAAGCCAGGAGGACAGAGTTACAGGTGCCAGGGTTACAGGGACTCCAGAGCTCAGTCCAATCCTAATCTCAGCCCCTTTTAGTCCTATTAGACCCTCTGGGCATCCCAGTCTCTCTGCAAAGACCACTTAGAGATCAGACCTAGCTAAGAAAGGTCACCTGCTCATTATGAGTTGTGTGGGTGATAAGTTATCTGAAGGATGGTCTGCAGGATGTTTTGGGGCCAACTGAGTCCCAAGTTTCTAAAGCCTTCCTCTTAACCCCTCAGTTCAATGGCCGGCACCTGTCCACACCCTTGGTGTATGTGATCTCCTGGAAGTGCCATGAATTAGAGCTATCATGGAAACTTACCTCTCCTTCAAGGCAAAGTGGTTTGACCAAGAACCCCAGGCAAGTTCCCGCCTGGCCTTTTCTGTGCCCCCTCCACAGAGCAGGGAAGCAGTGGTCAGCGTGTGGCTGTGGATGCCAGCAGACCCAGTGCCCCGCTCCACTGGAGCTGGTTACCACTGGGGGAGTAAATAAGGGGGCTTCCCTGGTGGCTCAGTGGTAATGAATCTGCCTGCCAATGTAGGAGACTCGGGTTCAATGCCTGGGCCAGGAAGACCCCCTGGAGAAGGAACTGGCAACCCACTCCAATATTCTTGCCTGGGAAATCCCATGGACAGAGGAGCCTGGCAGGCTGCACTAGGAAGTTGCAAAAGAGTTGAACGTGACTTAATGACTAAACAACAACAAAAAATAAACCAGGGGGAACACTGTTGAAAAATCTAATTATTGCGTTGGTCAAGTATGGGCGGGTGTATTTACTCAGAGTCCTAAACCCTGAGCATTCAGGCTGTCCTGGCGGGTCACTCTTGTAGGCTCTGCTCCCTCTTCTCAGGACCACCCTCTCCTCTGAGCCTCCAAATGTTGTTCCAGCTTTCTTAGATTTGGGCTCTGCTTGTTCCCTAATCCCTTGGAGTCATAGGATTTTCAGAGTAAAGAGACTTTAGAGATCACCTAACCCTACCCCGAAGGAGCCAAGAAGAAGGAACCAGAAGGTTTGGGTTTGCCTCCATTCCCCCCACTGTGTGGCCCAAGTTGAGCTCCTCACCTCACTGACCTTTTCCCCATTTTCAAAATTTAACATGGGATAAAAACATATCCCAGCCTGCCTCATATGGTCACTGTGATGATAATAAAAAAAATGCTGCAAAGCATCTCTCAAGCAGGGGGAAGGCCACTGAACAGTCTTTTTAGAGGAGAAGCTCATGCCCAGAGAGACTCAGTAACCTCCAAAGGCGCACAGCTTCTCAAGCTGTCGGCTGGGCACCCACTGTCAGGGAGCACGTGTGTCAGACCCTGAGAGCCAGACTGACCTCCGGGCCAAGGTTAGCTGTGCTTCACAATCCTCTGGAAGTCTCAGCTGACGTGCATGCTAATCCGGTGTCTGGCATGGAGCTGATGCACAGGGTTGGGCAGGGTGGGGGCGTGGATGGAAGGGACCTGCTGGATCCTTGAGCCGCCACAGCTCGGGGTCCAGCCGTGAGCGCCTGGGCTGCTGGGCCCCTCTGTCCTCAAGTGCGGGCAGTGCCCTGTTCCTCTTTCTTTCCTCGATGCCTAGTGCAGGGCCTCACACTCACGAGGAGCTCAATCAATGTGATGGAACATATAGGCTAATTGCTAATCAATATTGGTTTTACTTTTCTATGTTTGATTACACGGGTTTAACAAATGAATTGCACGTTTAAGTGATGAAACTGCATTTCTTTAAAATGATTCCAGAAGTATCTTTGTGCTTGCAACTCAAGAAAGATGTACTGGGGAGGGGCTTCATCTCTCTGGGATGTTCCACTTGGGGGACCGCAGGCCCTCTGGGAATCAGGACAAGAGGCTGGGGAGAATGGGCTAGGGCTGCAGTCTGTGACCCCAGGGAAACCTCCCACCAGGGGCCTGGCCTCAGGGCTGCTGGCGGGGTGGGGCTAGAGTGGAGGCCAAGCCTGAGGATTCACATCACTGCTGGATGCGCAGACCCTGTCCAACCTTTCCAAAGAGAGCGGTCAGAGAGAGCTTGGAGCTCCCACCGTGGAGAGGCTGAGAAGCTGCTTCAGCTGCCTTGTCGCCTGGACTGCTGGTCAGGAAGTAAGCTGGGTGCCCTCTCCCTGGCAGAGTGGAGACAAGAAAGCCCTCAGGAAAACCCTCAGATACCAACAGTATAAGATCCAGGAGATGACAGGGTCCAGTCAACACTGGGAGGGTCCCTGCAGGATTAAGGGCAAAGAGAGCCCCCGTCCTGCGGGGTTCCTGGCCCATCTGTTTCTCATGGTCCCCGGGGCAGGGCCAGTTCACAGAACGATCGGGGGAGGGACTGAGTCCTGCGTGGCACAGGGGCAGTGTTAGTCCTCTGCAAAGGACTCACAAGATGGCCACTCCCAGCTTCTGGCAGCTGCTGTCTCAAGCTCGCATGAACCAGTGTCTCCCCTAGTCCAGCAGCACGTTGATCCACCAACTCTTGGCACCCTGTTGGCGGGCTTGGGGGTGGGGAGTGGGCAGAAGTCTTTTTAAATCCTGATCTTGCCTGAAGGAGGCCGGCCATGCAGCGAAGGGGCACAGGTCCTCCAAACAACGGAAGCAGCTGCAGGGGCTGCTCTTGTCTGGTGCCCGATGTTCCGCAGCAGCTGTGAGAGGCTGTGTGGCCTCGGGGTGCCGGCTCAGACCCTGGAGCCAGCCCTGTAGGGGTGGGAATTCTGACTCCACCCCGCACCAGCCACGTCACTCCAGGCAGCTCTTTCATTTCTAGGCTCCTCTGTTTCCTTACCTGGTATTAGGGATAATGGACTTCCCGGGAGGCGCTAGTGGTAAAAAACCTGCCTGCCAATACAGAAGACCTAAGAGATGCAGGTTCAATCCCTGCCTGGGTCAGGAAGATCCCCTGGAGGGGGAAATGGCAACCCACTCCAGTATTCTTGCCTGGAGAATCCCATGGATGGAGGAGATTGGAGGGCCTCAGCCCATAGGATTGTAAAGAGTTGGACACAACTGAAGCGACTTAATACACACACACACACACACACACATAAGGGATAACAGCACTTAGCTCAGAGGGCTGCAAGGAGCAGGAGTGAATGAAGCAGTTGAGAACGTGATGCCACCTGTGGACGGACGGGATCCTCGGGGAAGGCTGTGTGTAGGAAGTGGGATTTGCACCCGTGGCCAGAGGGGGACGTGCAGGGGACTGCCTGAGCCCAGTGAGGAGGAGGGATGGGCTGGGAGTCCTGTGTGTGTGTGTGGGTGCTGTGTCCCCCTGCTCCCCACCAGGATGCTCTGCTCAGCCAGGCAGGGGTCCATGCGGTGTATGTGCCCTCAGGATGGCCCGGCTCCTGGCAGAGAACAGGGTCCCCACTGGTGCCCTGAACCTGGGAGGCTGGACCTGCCCAGAGGTATATGAGTGCTTCAGACAACAGGCAGAGCAGCTGCTTCTTGAACTTACGAAGGGAACTCTCCAAGCACAAACTGCAGACCTGGAGCACCCAACTCTAGCAGGAGGCGTGACCCCAGCTCCCGGCCTGTCTCCTGGTCTCCACGGAGCCTTGAGTGTCTGGAAGCCTGTGAGGGCCCGCAGGGCCTAACCTTCCCCAGTAAGAGCCTTGTGCCGTGTCTTACTGCCCTGTTCTGGTCCAGCTCGAATCTGGTGTCTTCCCATTCTCCTTGGCTGATGTCCCTGCCTCCCCCAACTCGTTCCTTGTTTTCTTTTCCACCATTTGATCCAAGTGTAGGATCCACTGGATCTTCGGTCCTGACCTTCCGGACTAACCCCGCTCTCCTGGCTGTGTGCCAGCCCACATTCTGCCTCTCAGCCCGTGGTGGGGGGCGGGATCTCCTTGTACCCCCAGTTTGCAGAGGTAGAAACGAAAGCTCCGAGGAAGCACCAGAGGCAGGCCTGTGATCAGAACACAGCTCGCCGGCTCCCCAGACAAAGCTCATCCTTCTCTACCTCCCTGGACTCTGGCTGACCCGGCTGCAGATTCCAGTGGGGTCTCTGCCACCTTCTGAAATACAGGGGGCCTCTTTGCTGCTATCCTCGGGTTAAAGCTTTGCTTTAACCACATCAGTGCACGCGTATCTCCGCCTGTAAAGGAGGAGGCAGCCCTGGGAGTCCTCCGGCTCTGATCGACGGCCACCCCTGCTCTCGATTGTGTCATGTGTGTGAGTCATGTCTCCCCAGCCAGACAGTGACCTGGCTGCCTGCCGCAGCAGCCACGTGCTCCTTTCCTCCAGAGCCCCGTGGCCCGAGCGCACAGTGGGGACTCAGCGGGAGCCACTGAGTGATAAATGGATTGGAGACTCAGGCATGAGGGTGATTGAGGTCAACCTTTGGTCTCTGTGTAGACAGTGCGCTCCTGGAGCAAATTAACAGGCTGGCAAACCCAGGACAGTCACGTGCAGCCTATGGAACATGAACTGTCAACATCCGATGTGAATTCAAGCCTCCCTGGGTCTGTGCGGATGAGTGTGGCCTGGTTCTCTCCATGGAAAGCAATCCTCACGCCTCCCCCACATTCCCCGGTCACCCACGTCAGTGTCTTTTCAGAACCTAGCAGAGTGTGAGCAAACAGGGAGAGGAGATATTCCTGGATCCTTGCCCTTAAGAGCTTTTCATTTCCAAAAGCTAGTCCTTTGTGTCTAATTCAAAGCTCTCATGTTGTAAGAGATGCCACTATGCCAGGGACAACAAATTACTATGCCCATTAGATAGGTGGGGAGACTGAGTCTGGGGGCAAGTGATTCCCTCAAGATCACAGAAGGGGTTGGTGCCTAAGCGGGGACCAGACTTTTTAGCACCCCTCCCTCCATCTGCAAGTGCAGGGCAGAGCAGCTGGCAGGCTGCTTCACTGGAGGATGGCCGGGCAGTGGTGACCCCTGTGGCCCATTAAGAAAAGAGTTGTTTTTTCCCTGCTGCTGCCAGTCTGCCCGTGAAACAAACAGGATATTTACCAGGGAGAAAGGAGGAGCCTTGGCTCCCAGTGGCCCCTACCCTTGCACTCCTAGCAGCTTTGACTCCAAAGCCCTGCCGTTATGAAGGGCACCATTCAAAAGGCAAAGCTGCTCCTGCAAGTGTCAGGAATAAGTGGGGAAGCCGGGAGTGGAGACTGAAGCCTGGGGGAGGGAGCAGCTGCAGCCAAAGAACATGAGACCGAATGTGTATTATTGCGCGTGGGAGCATGCGAGTGAATGTGTGCAAGTGTGGATGTGTGTGTTCCTGCACATGGGGAGGGGTGGTGAGGGAGAGTCCTGTGACTAGGGGATGCTGCCTTTTACAGCCCCCCTGGTGATGTTCATGGCCACAGAGAAGCCTGTATCCTGCCATGTTTTGTCAAGGAGACTGACCAGAGCTACCCGCATGCCTGACTCTCTCAATGGGAAAGGCTCCCTTGCTTTACTTCTCCAGCAGAAACGACCCGCGTCGTGCCCCTGCTCCTCCTCGCTTCTGCAGTGAGCACAGCCACCCTGCAAACCTCTTCTGGGCTTTTCACAGGACATGCAATACCTTACCCTCTATCTTCTTTTCCCAAGCCACGTTCTCTGATACTTGACAAGGCTGGGAAGGATCCAGGAACAGCCGATGCTCCCAGTGTACGGGTCATTCAGGTAGAGTGGACACCCCCTGGTGCTCATCAGCTAAGACAAGCCCATGCAGTGCCCCAGGGCAGTGCTGAGAGTTCTAGAAGGTGGGCTGGGGCAAAGGAAGCCGACATGGGTGGGTCCTGACCTTGGCTCATCCAGGTCTGATGGAGCTGTGCGGGTTTTCCTGGTGAAATAAATGGCACTAAGGATTTGACTAGAATTTCTCAGGTCTTGTAGGGTGCTGACTCTAGGGAGGACTGGCTCTCACAGGGAAGGGAGTCCCCTGTGGGACCAACCTGGGTTGGGAAGGCTTCCTGGAGGAGGTGGGATTGGAGGTTGGGCTAGAGCTGAGTCTGCAGTGGGGTTAAGAGATTTGCAGAGGTGGGGCCTGAATTCAGCGCTCTTGAACTCATCCTTGGCGGAGCATGGGACACCTGCCTTCCTATTCTCTCCCTGTTATTGACACGTGTGGCCCCCTCCAGGCCCCGAGCTGGGAGACGTGGTGAAACCACTGTGGTGAGAAATCAGACTAGTGGAGGTACCCATAGTCCTGGCAACGGATGCGGCCTTGGTCTCCTGAAGCTACCCCCAGGCCCTCTGAAAAAGCAGGGAAGCCAGCCTGTCCTCCTTTCTCCTTGTCTCCACTCAAACCCTTCAGGGGAATGGCTTTGGGAGGCTTCCAGGAGACTGGCCGTGGCTGAGACTGTCATGGATCTTTCACTGGGGTTCATCATGCTTCATTTTCCACCTCTTGGTCAGATACCAGGCTGCTCATATACCAGGCCACCTTCTCCTTTTCTCTGAGTGTTCACCTCCTCCACCCTCCTAAATCTCTTCCTCTGAGAAGCCCTCCAGGATGCATGGTGCCTGGCCTACTGAGACAACTCCCTGTTCCATGAACTTGGGATGGTCCAGCCCTCTTCTCTAAGGTTGTGGCTTCCACAAAGCTCTGACTTGCTGGTACTCTCTGCCCAGGAATGATATGTTCTTGGCTTTATCCCGAGAAGGCCTAAACGGTAAAGTGACAAGATCTAAGACAAAACCCAGCTGTGTACAACATATGCTGTGCCAAGGAGCAGTGGGTTATTATGGGAGGCTCTGGGGAGTAGTGACATCTAGAAGGAATGGAGGGACTGGCCTGCCAAGAAGGAAGAGGTGCAGGGGGACTCAGAACAGGCACTAGGCTTGTCGGCATCAGAGGGAGATGAAGAGGGAAATGTGCCTCCCTGTCTCTCGCCCTGGACGGTCCTGGCCTGGCTCTAGGACCCAGCACCTCTTGCCTGGGGCACTCTGAGCCTCATGAGTATGTGAAAGCAACATTGTATGTTTGTGGGCTGAGTTGCTTCAGTCATGTCTGACACTTTGTGGCCCTATGGACAGTAGCCCGCCAGGCTCCTCTGTCCATTGGGATTCTCCAGGTAGGAATACTGGAGTGGATTGCCATGCCCTCCTGCAGAAGATCTCCCCAACCCAGGGATCAAAGCCAGGTCTCCTGCATTGCAGGTGGATTCTTTACCCGCTGAGCCACCTGGGAAGCCCAAAGTGAAAGTGATGGCTTAGATGGTAAAGAATCCACCTGCAAGACCCAGATCTTCCCTGGGTCGGGAAGATCTCCTGGAGAAGGAAATGACTACCCACTCCAATATTCTTGCCTGGAGAATCCCTTGGCCGGAGGAGCCTCGTGGGCTATTGTCCATAGGATTGCAAAGGCTTCCCAGGTGCTTGGTAGCCATGCCTGTGGTCACCATGGGAGCACGTCTCTCACAGCTTATGGATGAGGGGTCACATCTGCCATCCCCTGCAGTTCCCCCAGCCCGGCGGTTAGGATGGTCTGCCCTGCCCTCACTCACAAGGCCCCGCTGTCTCCTGCCCCTGCCCCTTCTCACACCCCCTGCATTCTGGCTGGAAGAGGAGGTCTAGACTCCCCACTCACTCCCGAGGCCTGGGCCCCAGAGACTCCTCTCCTGCTCTGTGACCTTGCTGTCACTGGCCACCTCCCTGGCGTCCTCTGTTCTTTCAGACCCACGTGCATCCTCTCTCCCTACCACATCTGGCCCTCATCCCAGGCAGGTCCCCTCGTGCCCTCCCCAACAGCATCCTCTGACCTCTGACCACTGCGGTCCCCACAGCTGGCCCTCCATGCCTGACACTCCTGTCTCCCAAAGCCTGGGCTCCTCTTTGGATACCTGGTCTTGCCCCCTGTCTTGCTGTGGGACCCAGCTGTCAGGTGTGACCGTGGGACTCCAGAAGAGAAAGACAACTTATTCCAGTGATCTGAGCCTCCCATCCTGGCACAGCCAGGGCTGGCACCTGAACATGCTTTGCCCGTGACTGGGAAAACAGATCATCTGACCATGATGTCACCTGTCCCTCGTGGGCTGGTGACTCGGGCAGAATCCCTCAGGTTAAAATGCGGAAGCTGTGTACACATCTATTAATATCTCAGCTTTGCAGCAAAGACAAGGCCCTTCCAGGTTCTAACCCTTTCCTTGTGCCTCAGCCAGGATGACTAAAGGGGTCTCAGAACAGCCACCTCAAGAAGATCCCACCCACCTTACCTCCCAGTTTGCCACCTGAACCCCCCCAACCTCACTTCCCTGCTTGCCTCCTGAGCCCCCTCCTCCAACCTCACCTCCCAGCTTGCCAACCGACTTTATTTAATTGCCCCTCGGCTTTAACGGTACCTCCTAGATTAGAATACCCGAGACCTAGAAAATTCATAATCATGTGATTTAAAAAAAAAAAAAAAGAAGAAAGGACAGAAGAAAAAAAGTGCATTGCCTTTCCACCGAGTTGTTCATAATTACCTAATTAGAGCGGGTACCGTGCACTTGTCCATGGGGAAAGAAACCTCATAGAGATTCAAGAAGGAAAAGTGTGGGTTCCCTGGGACAGCTCTAGGGGCAGGAACCGGCTCCCCCGGCACAGGCTAGACCATTTGTACTAGCAACAGCTAAAGTTACCGGGTGAAAGCAAGCTGGGGCTGCTGTCCTCGCCAGCGGAGGGACGTGGTGAAAGACGGGCACGCCCCGGAGCACAGAACAGGGCTGCCCGCCAAGGGCGCTTTGGTCTGTACGTGGATTCTCTGTTGGGTGCTGGGGGAAGCGCCTCCATCCCTCAGGGAGGATGCAGTTGACGGCGCTGATGGCGTGGAGGGACAGAGGGCAGGCTGCTGGTGGACGCAGCCCCTGCCCTCGAGTGAAGGTGGTCCCCACTCTGTCTGTGGGCTGCCTCCCTCTCCTCAATAGCAGGGGACAGGCACCTCGCCTCCCAGCCCGATCTGCCCCCAAACATGGATACTGGCCGAGGGGAGAAGTAGGCTCCCTGGCCCCCTCCTCCCCCTCCTGAATCCGGCTCCCTGATTCACGCACCGTAAGATGCGGGAGGGTGCTGTGACATGGGCTCTCGGGTGGCAGCCTAGACTGCCATTTTCAGTGTCCCCGGGAGAGCGGACGTGGACAGGAGATGGACTATGGGGACGCTGGTCCTCTGCCTGCCATGGACACTCGAGGTGACTGAGGGGAAATCAGGTCCCCCTCTGGGCTTCAGTTTCCCCCTCTGTAAAAGGAGAGTGCTGGCCCCAGGCACCCATCTTTTCAGCTCACAGTCCTGGTCCTAGGCTTTGGTGGTGGGTTAGGGGCTGGACAGGCCCAGGGTCTGGAGGAAGACAGACTGTCCTGTGACAGAGCCTTAAGAGGGACTCAGGGCCACAAAGACCTTCCTGGTGACCAAGTAGGGGCTGAGCTATGGGAGGGCCCATGGAGGGCAACTGCTTGCTGTCACTTCAATCGTGTCCGACTCTTGGTGACTCCATGAACTGTAGTCTGCCAGGCTCCTCCGTCCATGGGATTCTCCAGGCAAGAATACTGGAGTGGGTTGCCATGCCCTCCTCCAGGGGACCTTCCTGACCCAGGGGTCGAACCTGTGTCTCTTACGTCTCATCTCCTGCATTGGTAGGCAGGTTCTTTACCACTAACACCCTCTGGGAAGCTCCGAGAAAAGCCACGATGGCCCACAAAAACAACAGAAACCTGCAGAAAATTGAGAGGGACAACTTAGCTTCCCGAGGAGGCTGAGCAAGGCCGGGCTTGATGGCTTCTAGAGCACCACCTTCCTTTTTCCATCTGAAAGGCCATGGAACATCTCCGCTCAGGGAGGCGAGGAAGGAGGCCACAGGGTGTGGAGGGAGGGGGCAGGGCAGCCTGATGGGGGTCCTGTTTCCTTGAGACTCTCATTAGGACACGTGGACAACAACTGGCCAGGCCGTGTTGCGTCACCGCCTGTGTGGTTTGCTGCACATTAAATTCATTATTTTAACAGGTCAATGCCTCTGACAGATATTCATTTGTGGGAGATGAGCACGGCTGCTTCTTTAATCCCCGTGGATTACTTGGCTCTTCTGAAAGGCGATACCAGTAACTTGCAGAGACTTTAATCCCAATCACTCCAGACTGTTTACAAGGAGAAAAAAAAAAAAACAAAACCTGCTCACATGCAGCTGAGCACCATCTCCCAGTCCTGCCCCTCAATGCTCAGTCTTGGCAGGGACACAGAGGCACTGGGAAGGTGGGTCCTGCAAGTGAAGACCCTGGCCCCAGCAGCCTGGAGCCCACCCTGGTGGGCATCTGGGGAAGCTCCTTGTTCTGCTGAGGCCTCTTTCTTCCGTCAGCTAGATGCTGGTCTCGCCTGATCCCATCCAAGGCAACTGTGCAGATCACTGGCCTGGGTGGGAGGTGGGGGGCCCTAACTGACTTTCCTAACACATTCCTGTTTTTCCCTAAAGGTCTTGGCAACCCAGGTGGGAAACAGCACAGGGGGCCCATCAGAGGGGAGCCAATGTTCAGCTCCCCCACCCACCTCCCCCCGGGGCTGCTCGGGCCTCTGCTCTGTGGATGGCCCAAGGCCATGATGGACCTGCCCATGCTGCCAGCTGGGTCCCTCTGGGGAGCTGAGTGCCTCGTGCAGTCACAAAAAGAAGGGGACCCGGAGAGCCTCAGTCCTGCAGAGTCCTCAGTGGGACAGTGATAGAGGCTGGCCTGCCCCCAGAGGCCTGCTGTGCCACCTCTGCTTCCTCGTGGTCTCCAAACTCCCCAGACACCCTCTGCCAGGCTTGACTTCTACTGGGGAACGTGTCCAGGGTGTGTGTGTGTGTGAGTGTGTGTGGGGGGATGTGTGTGTGTGGGGGGGTATGTTTGTGGGGTGTGTGTGGACATTTTTGTGTGTGGGATGTGGGTGTGAGTGTGTGTAGGGAGTGTGTGTGGGAGGTGTGTGTGTGGGGGATGTGTGTGGATGTGTGTGTGTAGGGGTGTGATGGGGTGTGTGTGGGTATGTGTGTGTGTGCTGTGTGTGTGTGGTGTGGGTGTTGGTGTGAGTGTGTGGTATGTGTGTGTGGGTGTGTGTGAGTGTGTGTGTGGGTGTGGTGTGTGAGTGGTGTGTGTGTGTGGGGTGTGTGAAGAGTGTGTGTGGTTTGTGTGGGTGTGAGTGTGTGTGGTGTGTATGTGTAGGTGTGTGGGGTGTATGGCGTGTATGTGTGTGGGTGTGTGTGTGGACATGTTTGTGTGTGGGGTGTGGGTGTGGGTGTATGTAGGGTGTGTGTGTGGGATGTGTGTGTGTGGGGTGTGTGTGTGTGGATGTGTGGGTATGTGTGTCTGTGGTGTGTGTGGGTGTGGGTGTGTGAGTTTGTGTGTGGTGTTTGTGGTGTGTGTGGTGTGTGTGAGTGTGGTGTGTGAGTGGTGTGTGGATGTGTGTATTTGGGGGTGTGATAGGGTGTGTGTGGGTATGTGTGTGTGTGTGTGTGGTGTGGTGTGGGTGTGTGTGGTGTGTGTGTGTGGTGTGTATATGTGTGGTGTGGTGTGGGTGTGGGTGTGAGTGTATGTGGTGTGTGTGTGTGGTGTGTGTGTGTATGAGTGTGTGTGTAGGTGTGGTGTGTTAGCAGTGTGTGTGGTGTGTGTGGGTGTGTGGTGTGGGTGTGTGTGTGTAGGTGTGTGGTGTGTGTGGGGTGTATGTGTGTGTGGGGGGGGTATGTTTGTGGGGTGTGTGTGGACATTTTTGTGTGTGGGATGTGGGTGTGAGTGTGTGTAGGGAGTGTGTGTGGGAGGTCTGTGTGTGTTTGTGTGTGGATGTGTATGTGTGGGGGTGTGATGGCATGTGTGTGTGTGGTGTGTGTGGGTGTGTGTGGGTGGGTGTGGTGTGTGAGTGGTTTGTGTGGGGATGGGTGTGTGAGGAGTGTGTGTGTGGTGTGTGGATGTGTGTACTTGGGGGTGTGATGGGGTGTGTGTGGGTATGTGTGTGTGGTGTGTGTGTGCGTGTGTGTGTAGGGAGTGTGTATGGGAGGCGTGTGTGTGTGGGTGTGTGTGTGGATGTGTATGTGTGGGGGTGTGATGGGGTGTGTGTGAGTGGTGTGTGTGGGTGTGGGTGTATGTGGTGTGGATGTGTGTGGTGTGGTGTGGGTGTGGGTGTGAGTGTGTGTGGTATGTGTGTGGTGTGGTGTGGGTGTGGGTGTGAGTGTGTGTGGTGTGTGTGCGCGGTGTGGTGTGGGTATGGGTGTGAGTGTGTGGAGTGTGTGTGGGGTGTGTATGAGTGTGTGTGTAGGTGTGGTGTGTGAGTGGTGTGTGTGGTGTGTGTGGGTGTGTGGTGTGGGTGTGGGTGTGAGTGTGTGTGGTGTGTGTGTGTGGGGTATGTATGAGTGTGTGTGTAGGTGTGGTGTGTGAGCAGTGTGTGTGGTGTGTGTGTGTGTGTGGTGTGGGTGTGTGTGTGTGTGTGGTGTGTGTGAGTGTGTGTGTGGGTGTGGTGTGTGAGTGGTGTGGGGGGGGTGGGTGTGTGAGGAGTGTGTGTGTGGTGTGTGTGTGGGTGTGTATGTGCTCATGCATTTCCATGCACAAGTGTTGTATGTGAGGCCTCGCCTGTCTGTGAGTGTGTCCAGCTATGTTATGGGGGCACCGGCTACCTGTCCGGTGGATGAGTAATTAATTGGAGGGTGATAAAGCGATTAGCCCCAGAGCTTTCGAAAATAATGAATGAGGGTCCTGTAGATGTCAATATTTGAAAATACTAATTTAAGGCCTATTAGCTGAAACAAATTTTAATTAAACAGGGAATAATCAGGGTGATGAGAGGAAAATAAAAGCTTCGGCCAGTGACTGAGTCCTCACGATGCGGAGTGAGGGGAAAGAGAGGGATGGTTTGGGTCCGGAGCTTGGACCTGGCCAGTCCTCACTCGGGCAAGGAACAAGGATGGGCAGGGGTCAGGTAAAGGAGCTGACGCCACGCTTCTGCTCTGGGTTTCAACCTTCTCACCTGTAAAATGAGAGGGGCCCCGGGGCCATTCTCCAGTAGACTTCCGTGAGGAAGGAGGGGTAGGGGAAGCAGCTAAGCAGAGAGGTTCTACTCTGTGAGCAGGTCCACTGGGCTGTGGCTTGTTCCCAAGGGTGTCTCCGGGGTGTCAGCCCGCAGGCACTGGGACAAAAGAGCTTGGACTGTGTTCTTGTCCCATGGACTGTACTGCACCCACAGAACAGTCCTTAGGACACATAGACCTTTGGAAGGATTCACTACGTGGGTTTTCCTGAACAGGGTCACGTAATTCCCTACAATCTCAGCTTGGTGCAAACTTTAAATCTGCATGCCCAGGAAGAAGGCCTGCTGTGAGTGGCTCACATGGGAGAGGGAGTCTGCTGGACAGGTGACTGTCTACCCAGCTGGTGGGTACCGAGGACTCAGGACTGGGTGCTTTTCCAGGGAGAGCACCTTGATTCAGGCTTCCCTCTTCCCACACTGCACCCATCCTCATGGAGTCCCCTACCCGCCGCCTGCCAGGTGTGAGTTGCTACAGAGCAAAGCCGAGGGTTGGGAAGGTGTGTGTATATGTGTGTGTGTGTACATTTGTGTGTGCCTGTGCCTCTAAACTTGTGTTTATATATGCAAATCTGTGTGTATGCAGGCCTATGTTTGCTTGTGTCATTAAATATCTACGTGTGTCTACATGTATGTGTGTGTGTGTGTGTGTGCACGTTTGTGTGACAAGGGTCCTGGAGTTTCCAGGTGGGCAGTGCCACCCCCCACAGGATTGCCCCCTTCCCAGGGCCTCAGCCCTACCAGGCAGAGGCAAGAACTTTAGCTCACACCACAGCGGCTTTGCTTGGTTATTTATTTATAACCCACCACATTCCACAAATGGTCGGAGGTGGAGATCTTGATTAGTCTGGGGCTCCCCTCTGGCCTCACACAGAGGCTGCCCTCTCAGGCTTACTCCAGGAATCCAGAACAACCTCGTGTCTGCTGACGACAACACCCTTGACTTCATCCTTCCCTCCCTCGCCTCCCGAGTCAGGCACCCACCTGCAGTTTCTGCTTCCCACTTAGCTGCCAGCAGCCTGTCTGGCCCCTCAGCCTGCCGACTCTGAAAAATTCCAGGCCAGCTGGTTCTTCCCAAGATCGTGCCCTTTGCCCCAGACTTCTCCTGTAGCATCTTTCTCCTGGCCACCCCTGGCTCTGCACCCTGTCCCCAGCACCCCAGCCTCAGCGTGAGCCTGCTGTATGCGCTGGAACCCCACGACCTCCTGCCCAGCCCCCTGCCCCCACCTCTGCAGCTGAGCGGGGGCTTGGCGGGGGAGTGGCCCACGCACTGAGTCAATGCTGCTGGAATTGAAAGTTGCCTAATAACCTGGGGCCCCTTGGAAACTTTTCATCTCAACACCGAGACTGATTAAATAGCAACAAAAATAAATTATGTATACACAGGGTTGTAAAAGCATCCAGAGACCGGAGACTTGGGGTCTGTGCCTCATATAAATGCAAATACTGTAATAGCATTGCCGTGGTCCCCACCCCCACCCCGCACACACCTGGGGAGGGGAAGGTCGGAGCCAGGCAGGATGGTGAAAAGCACAGCCGCCCCCGAGCTCAAGCCCGCGGGGACTTGAAACAAAACCTGAAGCCAGGCATGAAACCCAAGCCAGCGCAGAGAGAGACTGACCCCAGATAACGAAGGTTTAAGGCAAACAAAGGGATCCAGGAAGCAGTTGATGTGTCTTGACTCTGCGGGCAGGGGTGGGGGTGCAGTGATGGGAGGGTGATGAGCAGGGAGTGGGGGTGGCCTGTTTTCCTGGCTCCACAGCAGATATCACCCCCTGGCCTCTGCCCGAGACCCCCCTCCCAGGGGCTGAGCCAAAATGACCCCCCTTCAGGATGCCTGGCCCATGCTGCTCCTCTCGGGCACCCCGCTCCCCAGAGGAGGTGTTTGCTGCTTCTCCTCACCCTGGGGAGCTTGCCGGTCGCTCACATTAGCAGCTCTCACTTGTGCCGAAGCTGGGACAGGAGCTTTTTATAGCTGCAGGTGTCTCTGGGCGGGGCTGCCTCCCCCAAGCCTCCTCTGCTGCCAGCTTCCCCCTCAGCCCTGGTTCCCAGCTGCTGGAGGCCTGGGCACTGGGTCCCGCCTGGATCTGGGGATGAGAAAGGGCAGGAAGGTCTCCATACCCCAATCCTGTTGGGCATCCTGGTGAGTCGTGTGCCAGGGGCCCCCTCCACGCCCCTCTGCCCTGGGACAGCTCTCTCCTTATTCATCATCTGCCCACTGTCTAGTCACTCCCTGACATACAGTAGGTACCCAGTGAGAGCTGGCCAATGGTTACAAAGGCATTCTGTGGAGGACAAGTACTTTTTTTCCTGGGGGGCTATCATCCCTTTCTGATTTTCATGTCCCATTCTCCTTCCATTAGATAGCTGCTCTCTCCTTTAAGTTACCTGAAACCTCCATAAACCAGTCACTATAATGAGATTAAAGTATTAAACATCCATGGCAGGTGAGCTTAGCACTTTATACTTTGCAAAGTGCCATCTTATTAAATCTCTCGTCTTCCTAACACATCCGCAAGGCTGTCAGGGCAGGCACCATCATGCCCAATCTACAGATGAGGAAATTGAGGTCCCAAGAGGCTTGGCTGTGCTCACATAATTAGGCCTCCTGAGTCTTATGCTGCCGTCCTAGGGAAAAGCTGTAGAGGCATGAAATAGGTCTCCCCGCCTTGAATGTTTTAATTTTCCACTGATGGCAGGGAGTGAGAAGCACAAATGATGCCTGTCCATTGCAGTCTCTGCAGGGGCGGGGAGGCTGGGACACCTGGCTGCTTAGCCTTGGCTTCTATCTGGTCCTTCCTTTGGGTTCGCTCCTTCTGGATCCCTGATACAATGGCTGAAGAGCAACCAGCACTGCAGTGGACCCCAGCTCTCATCTGGGGGTGCTGGGGAAGGCTCCAGAGTTCACCCAGACTGGCCCCACCGTAGGAGCCCCCCATCCCCACCCCTACATCCCACCTGGGCCCAGAGAGGGAGCTGGGAAACAGGAAAGAGGGCCTCTGTGCTCCTATCTCTTATTTGAAAAGACTAAATTAGAGAAAGAAGGATTCCACAAATAAGAGAAAACAGGGCGGGTGGTACTGTCCTCCAGCTTTATAAACAACAACAAACAGTGAGATGAAGGCTAAGTGTGGCCCAGCCAAGCAAATCCCCACAGCAGAAGGGTGGAGCTTTAAGAGGCCACACAAGCGTTTCTAGATGGCAAATGCAGGGGAGAATATAACTTGTTCTCACTCACACCATCTGACATAAGTGTCTGACCAAGACTGTGTGTCCATGTCCTACTGGGAATGACCCTTAATGCTTTAGGGTCAGCGGCATCATTCAAGGCAGGGTCCCGGACTCCTCCTGGAAGCCCCTGAAGACAGCCCCCAGGAGCCATGCCTGGGTACCCTGCTGCGGCCCCCCTGGAGAGACTGGCTCTGGTGCCCCAGACCTGCGGCCAGCCTTCCCTTCTGCTTCACATGCTTCTCAACATACCTTCTTATAGGACGTTTTCTTAGATCGACCTCCTGCCTCTGATGATTTTCTTACCGTATCCTCTCGGCACCTTCATACTCTTTATATTTTATGCTCTTTTGATTTGTTCTTGGTTAGACGTGAGCTTGTAAGTACCGCCAAGTTTCCTTCTAACATCTGGCTCCTGTTCTAATTATGGGCTGTACAACACAGTCATGCCATTGCCACATACATATATTTCTGATGCTCAATAAAACCAATGAATGCATGGAGTGAACTGCATGAACTACCGTCGGAGGTGAGGAGTGATGGAAATTGTGCCAGTGGGGTGCCACCCTTGCACCTCCAGGATCAGTGACTCCCACGCTCATCTGCCCAGGGAGGTGACTGTGCTCCCAGGGATGTGAGAACCAGGGTGGGCTTTAGAGACCCTCTGGGTCCATACCTTTTTTCTGCAGGAAAGGATACTAGGGGCTGTCCAGGGAAGGATCTAGATCACCCGGCAGTTACAGGTGGCCCGCCTGCACACCCGGGCTCTGCTCTTGCCTAAACAGTATAGCAGGTGATGCTTTCTCCTCTGTGGGGTCAGCCTTTTTCCATTGTCTGGTCCCCGACTAGACTGGATGCTGCCTGAGGCCAGGATCACATCTTCCGCTCTGTCTGTCCCCAGAGTGTCCCGCAGAGCACAGAACACACAGTAGGCAACTAATAGTAACATCGAAACCATTGTTTTGGGAAATGATCTTAAAATTCCATGTGCTGGCCATGACTATCTTTGGGAACATCTATAAGTACTGGCCAACAACAGAATGGGCCACCTGGCAAGTGGGGAGTAAGTAAACCTGGGTGCAGGTAAAGACTGGTGACCATGGGTGAGAGATGCTAGGGAAGGGATTCCTAGAGCACATGGGGAGGGGCCACAGAATATTGAACTTTCATTCTCTCCCTGGTTTTATGATCCTGCCTGCCTGAGCATGAAGGGACAGATGGAGGTTGGTAGGGTGACTCGTGTCTGGAACCCTGGAAGATGGCTTGCTGTGTTGAAACCAGCCCTTGAGATGGGCCAACTCGTTTAAGACTTGAAATGCCAGCGAGAGGCAGAGTTCGGAAGGCTTTAAATAGAGAAATGTTAAATTGAGTGTCCAGGACATGGGAGGTGCTATTTAGCATCCTAGGTGCCAAGGGTAGAGGTGGTGGTTTAGTCGCTAAGCTGTGCCTGATTCTTGGGACACCATGGACTGTAGCCTACCAGGCTCTTCTGTCCATCGGATTCTCCAGGCAAGAATACTGGAGTGGGTTGCCATTTCCTTCTCCAGGTGCCAAGGGTAAGACAGAAAAATCAGGCCTGGTGTCTGACTTCACTGAGCTTACAGTTTTGTTGGGGAGAAGAGAAGCTGCCCATAAACTCTGAAACATAAACCATAAAAGCAAATTAATAATGAAGAGTTCAGAATAAAGAGAGAAGCTGTGTTTCAAGGCCATACACGATTAACCACCCAATGACGGGTGTAGACAACAAGGCCTGGGGTTACCCGGAGGAGGAGGGGGCACCCACTTCTGGCTGCAGGGCTCGTGCAAAGCTCGGGAGGCTGGTTTCTGGCATTTTCAGTCTGTTAACTGCAGTTGTGACCATAGGGATTTGACTTCCAGGGACCATTCAGGGGAGCCCCTTGATGGCTGGAAAGCCCCGAGCCACTCCTGCGGCTCCCGGGGGGGGGCGCGCCACCCATCCTCTTCACCCGAGTGGCTGTCTGTGGCTCCTGTCCCCAGAGCGGAGCGATACACCTGGCCACTGTTTTCCTTGACCTGCCTGCCTCTGTGCGTGAGGTCTGCGCCTCATTACACCAGCAAGGTGTGGCATGGACCTGGGGGCAGGCTGGTGCCTCTCCCTAGGGGGCTGAAGGAGCAGTGGAGAAGTTGGACTCCGACAGGCTGGTCTGTGGATGGCAGGAGACCCAGCTGCAATCAACAAACACCTACAGCCAGCAGACTGTCCCAGCGGAGGGGGTGGGGAGGGCACTCTGCTCCCTGTACCCAATGCCCAAGTGTCCTCATGCTTGGTTTGGAAGGCAGCTCATAAGCTCAGCCTTGAACATGCCACCCAGCCCCCAGCCCCCACCTTCATGTCCCAGCTGAAGCCTCGAGCAGGGAACAAGCTTGTCTCCCTTTGCTGCTTCTTCTTGTCCCTGGGGGAGGATGGCAGCTCGTTGATGGTGGCTGTATGGATCTGGATCTTTGGACCACCTCCTCTGAAACCCTGGGTGGTAAGAATGACCAGGCCACAGGAGGGGAAACTCTAGGGGGCGTGGCGAGGGGCCAGAACCAGGCCCCACCCTCACTTGTAAGGGTTCCCATCTCCCCCAGCCCCTGTCGGGTCTTCCCTTGGCCCCTCTTTGGGGGCTTGGGGGTGCTGCCTTTCACAGCATCCCACGTGTCAGGGCTTAGATCCTCAGTGTCCTGGCTGCCTGGGAACAAAACCCCTTACTAGCCGAGCTGAGACAAGGGGGTGTTTTTCCAGCTGCATTTTCTCCAAGAGAGGAACAGGACCGTCTAGAAACCATGGAGGATTGCATATCTTGCAGGAGGCCCAGGGCTTGGCAGGCTGACTGGTGACCGCTGCCTCATTCCCTGGACCTGGACGGGCTGTGAGTTTTGGGGGGTGCTCCTGGCTTGTGTGCCGTGTCTGACACGTCACGGCCCTGTGTGTGTGGCTCTAGTCTGGGTCTGGGCGAGGCTGCCACGCCTTCCCCTCTCCACAGCCAGCGGCATTACCTGCTCCTCTGGTCTGGTTTCTGCTCCCTTGGCCACTAAGTTTCTCTCCCTTGTGGTGGAAGGTCTCCCATCCTCGGTTCTCTTTGCCGAGCTGAATGAGACAACTGACAGGTTTTGAACTTAACAAATGATCAAGCTCTTCTCAGCTCGGGATCTCAGCAACACCCACTTGCCTGGGTCCTCTGCGATGATTCATCACTCAGGTGCCTCCCGCATGCCCCCACCTCATCACACACCTACAAGGTCCCAGCTCCCTGGAGATTCCCAGAGGAGGAAGCCGCTCCCTTGGGTTCAGCCTTGATTGACACCCTGGTCTTCAGCGCGCTAGCCCATCCCAGTGTGTCTTTCCCAGGGAGAGCCCAGCGGGACCCCTGATCTCCCAGTCAGAGCCCCACCCAGCCTTGAGGCCACCTGCAGGGAGGGGAGGAGAAAACTAGTGGATATGAGGAAATGGGCCCTGGGAGGGGGTTCACAGAGTGCAGAGGATAGAGGGTGGGTGGGCAGTGCTCTGGACCCCTGCCTGGCCTCCCGCCCCCCCCCCCACCTCCCCTCACCTCCCCCAGGAGCTGGGGAGGGCGGGCGGGGTGAGCTGAAGGCAGCAGGAGTGACTTCACATCTTTGTTGCTGTAGATGCTGCGCTGAAAATAGTCCTCTCTAGGGCAGGCTGGCTCGGGGTGTGAAAAGCTCAGCTCCCAGGGAGCAGCAGGAACCAGCTAGAGAGAAAAATTAACCACAGGTCTGGCGCTTACTTGCCTGGCTGAGGAACACAAGCGTCAACCCTGCCGCCCTGCTTACCGCTGTTTAAGACGTTGGGGAGACTACACGCTCACTGTACACAGCTCATGGCGACCCTCGTCTGTGCCTCTCCGTTTCCTGAGGGCTTCCTGCACATCTGGTAGCATCTAACCTCCAGCTACTCTGGACATAGGTGGTAGCACCCTCATTTGATAGGTGGAAACTGAGGCTCAGAGAAGTTAATTTGCCAGCTTAAGGTCACACCAGGCTCCCCTGGTGGCTCAGTGGTAAAGAATCCACATGCCAACGCAGGAGATACAGGTTTGATCCCTGAGTCGGGACGATCCCCTGGAGAAGGAAATGGCAACCCACTCCCATTCTTGCCTGGAGAATCCCATGTACAGAGGAGCCTGGCGGGCTACAGTCCGTGGGGTTGCAGAGTCGGACGTGACTTAGTGACTGAACAACAGCAACACCACAAGGAACAAGGTCACATGGCTTCAGCAGTGGGGTCCTCTGACCCCAGTGCTTCCCCAGCAAACACTGGAGGCTGCACAGGGTCTCCAGTCTCTTGCCGTCTCCCAGCTGCTGCCTGCTTCCTGCACAGGAGGGCGAGTGGTGTGAGGACCTGAGTCCCCAGTGCTCCCTGGCGGGGTGGTCAGAGATGCAGGCATCCTCCCCACTGGAGGGAGTTTCTGAGGCCAGATGGAGCGGGGGCACTTCCCTACCTTGGCCCAAGGGCTGGCATTCTCAACCCAGTCTCAGTGTGATCACCGGTTAGTTTGTCTATTCCCAGCACGATCCCCACCCTCCATTTCCACCCTAAAGTACACTAGATAATTAAGTCTCTCTCAGGCCTCCTCAGTATTATGCAGATTAATTTATTATTTAAATCTGAATAGAATATTAGCTCATTGTCTTAATAGTTCTGATAAACGTTTTGGGGGGGGGGTGGCACAGGATGGAAATCCTCCCACTCACCCCCTCCCCCCATCAGAATGGAAAGACCCCTCAGGCAGGTGTGTGTGTGGGGGGGTGCGGCTCCAGACCCGAGGGCACACAGGCGGCTTTGCGCACATGCAGGGTCCTGCGCGTGCCCTACACAGCCCTCTCCACACAGGCCCAGCCTCCTGCCCAAGAAAGAAAGAAGGGGCAGGCGGGGAATGCAGGAACCACAGAGAGTTTCCCAGTCTGGAGGCTCTCCCCCTGCTGTTTGGACAGGATGGGGTGAGGGGGCAGAGTGAGAGTGCAGGAGACAGCTTCTGAGTGTCTGTCAGCGGAGGGGACTGTGGTTTGAGAGCTGGGAAGTCTCTCAGCACTTCAGTCTGCCCTTCTCAGAAATGGTTCTGGTAAGGGAGGATCTCCTTACCAGGGGTGCCCTGGTGGCTCAGACAGTCAAGAATCCGCCTGCAATGTGGGAGACCTGGGTTCGATCCTTGGGTCGGAAGACCTGCCACCCCCCCCTCCGCCCCCATCAGAGAAGGGAATGGCTACCCACTCCAGTATTCTTGCCTGGAGAATTCCATGGACAGAGGAGCCCTGTGGGCTACAGTCCATGGGGTCACAGAGAGTCAGACACAACTAAGTGACTAACACACTTCATCACCACAATCCAGAGAAAGCTGCTGGTGGAGGTGGTTGTGTTGAGGGACGTCCTACAGACACCAGAAGTGTGGGGTGCAAACTGTCCTGGCTTTGCCAACACTCTGCCTCCCCACCCTATCCCACATTCCAGGGGAACCCGGGCAAGGCCTAGGGGGCCCCTTCCTGTGAGGCCCGCCTCCTCTTCTGTCAACAGTCTCTGGCAAAGAGGAGTTCAGGCTCATTCTTGCTGCTTCCACCTCCTGCAGAGATGTTCTCTTGGCCACCTGATCTCTACAGCACGTACAGAGATAATAAGACCCTTAACACTGAGATCAGCACTTGAGCACAGGAAAGGAACTGTGGGCCTTCCACTAGGCATGTCTGTTATGGACTGATTGTGTCTCCCCAGATTCATACCTTGAAGCCCTAAACCCCAAGGTGATAGTATTGGGAGGAGGGGCCTTTGATGAGTGGCTGATTAGATGAGATCATGAGGGTGGGGCCCTCATGATGGGATTAGTGCCCTTGTAAGAACAGCAAGAGACCAGAGCTCCTTCCCTCTCTGCCAGGTAAGGTTCAGGTGGCTGTCTGCAAGCCAGGGAGGGTGGGGGGAGCTCTCACCAGGACTTTGATTGTGGACTTCTCAGCCTCTATCATCATAAGAAACAAGTTTCTTCAGTTCGAGCCACTCAGCGTGTGGTATTCCATTACAGTAGCCTGAGCTGACTAAGACAGTAACTTTTTGTAGATGTGGAAACTGAGGCCAGAGAGGTCACATGTTGCCCTTTGGCTGAAGAGCCGGTAGGTGGTCACGGAATAGATGATGTGACTGGTGCTCCAGGCACCATGCTGCACACTAACACAGGAGTCAGTGTCCACCTTGGGGGTGCGAGACTGGGTAGGGCCACAAGGGGACTGCCATTTGGTCCTGTGCTCAGAGCACTGACAGGGTAGAAGGTGTCTTTTCACACGTAGAACAGACACAACTCAATCCCTGAGGGATGAAGAAAGCGGGACCCCGATGAGCCCTCCTGGTGGAGGGGAGGGAGGCAATGCCAGGTGCCCCCACGTCTGAAGCTCCCCTGGCTGCATCCTACGTCGGGAAGGGTCGGTTTAGGGTCATTTTTACCCTAGCGCTCCCCACCCCAAGGTCTGGAATTGAGCGGGTGCCCTTGGCACAGACGGTATTGAATCCAGCCAGGAAGAATATATGGGACACATCGTGTGGCTGTGGTTTCTTTGCACCATCCAGTCATACAGCTGGCAATTAATTTCCCCTATAAATGAAACACCTTTCATATCACTTTATCTGGAGAGCTTGAATTGACAGCAGCGGGTGTAATTTATACATACTTTTTACCCATCTGTTAGCATTCAGGCTTCAGGCTGCTTGCGTTTTTTTTTTTTTTTTTTCCCTTCAATTCTCTCCCCAAATTGAAAGGATTAGGTTAGGATTAGGTGAGTGTTTTAACCAGATATTCACAAAGATGGATGGCGGTGCTTCCAGACGGCCGGTGCCCAGGGGAGGCCCTCACACGATGGTGGCCAGGTGGGGCTCAGTGATCTGGGAAATTGCCTCCACCTGAGAGCCAGCAGCCCTGCAGTCCGAGGCTGGAGCTGCAGAGGGCCTCGGGGACTCTCCGGGCCGTCCTTCATTTTACAGACGAGAAAACTGAGGTTCAGAGAAGCAAAGAGACACGTGCAAGGTTGAGCAGCTGGTCAGAGGCGGAGCTGGAAGGGGGTCTGGCTGGAGAGAGTGCCAGAGGGAGGGTTGCTCCATTTTACCTGATGGAGCAGAGGGGCACGGATGAGGCCCTGGAAGTACTTGGCTGGCCAGGGTACAGTTCCTTCTGCCCCTTGGTGTCCAAGGACGTGGGCACAACCCAGCCTCAGGCTCCTGGGATACGAGAGATGAACGCCGCAGGGCCTGGCCTTGAGAGGTCAAGGGCAGAGCTCTGGCCTTCTCGATGGCCCACCTCCGCCTCTCCCGGCTATTGCAAGGTGTCTGTGATCACTGCCTCCTTCATCCCCTCCTTCTTGCCCAGCTTCAGCCCTGGAGCCATTAGCAGTGTGACTCTGTCTGGTAAGAACCAGTAAGATAGTTCTGTATTAACGCAGGGGCCTGAAGAGATTTGGCCATTAAATGTTACATTAGACCCAAGGTGTCCTGTACATGCTCCCGGTGGAGTTTTTCAGGCAGCCTTGGCTGGGGGGCCTTGGCGAGGGGGAACGTGCTGGAACTGACAACCAGGTGGAGGTGGGGGTGTGGATGCTGGGCTGTGCGCTCCCCCTGGAGCCCCGAGGACATCCTGGAGAACCGTGGAGGAAGGGCAGGCGTGTCCTTGCCTCCCGTTCAGCCCCGCGGGCCCTGCTGGCTGTGGCTGAGTGCCCAGTTTGTCCCCAGCCCAGCGGGGCAGCAGCCCAGCTCACCTCTCAGTTCCGGGCAGCCCTGATTTCGCGTCTCCTATCGTCTAGGAGCTCATCCTCCTTATTGGACCAGATGTCCTGAGTTTTAGCTCCAAAAATACACACATGGAGGTGAGGGAACAGACAGAGGAGAAGCTGTTTCCCTTTCCAGGGAGGACGTGAGACCTGCAGGGAATAATTAGTGAATAGCATTGGCTTCATCAAAATACAACTGCCTGCCTCCTACAGGGCAGGTGATTACTGTTTGAGTGGCCAGGAGGGGAGACATGGCTGTTGGCTGAAGTCAGCTAGTCTTCCTGTCATCCTAAGTACCCAGCTGCCCAAACACCTACATGACCCAGCTAAATACCCATCCACCTAACTCCCCACCCACCCAACTAGCCATCCATCTGTTTGTTCTCCTAGGATCCTGGGTAAACCGTGCAGTCTCTTCGGGCCTAAGTTTCTCTGCTGAAATGGAGATAAGAATTCTCCCCTGATCTCCTCCTGAGCTTGTTAAAGGATCTGATGGACCCGAGGACGATTCTGGCAAGTGGTGCAAAGAATACAGATATCAGACAGTGGGTATATTAACGACTGTTACCATTACTACCACGCTGCTGCTGTCTAAACCCTTCCTGACTTGAGATCTCGGCTAACTCTCCCCTCCCTTGGACCGGTGACTCTGCACATCCGCGGAAGGGAGGCTTGGGAACTTGTTTTAAAGATTTCCTCCCAGCCCTGCAGGGCGGGGCAGATCCTGGAGGAAGCTCAGCTGCCCCGCCTCCTCCCTGCACGGGCAGCTGGCTCCTCCCCCTCCCAGAACCCAGCAACGGGAGGAGGAGCAAAGCGGGGAGGGCCGCTATAAGAGCATTAATGGCCGGGCAGGTTGGAGGGAGACCGCAGACAGATGCTGGTTGTGCTTGTGTTTTCCAACGTTAGGGCCTCAGAACCAGAAAAAAACAACAACAACAACAAAAAAAAAACTGGGAGCTTTAAAACCAGGAGGCTAATTGTTCGGATGGGAAGATGTTATTTACAGTAATGGGGTAATGAGGAAGGAGGCGCAGAATGAGAAGGGTGGTTTTGGCTGGAGCAGCCCAGTCCATCCGGGGGGTTTCTGGGGGCAGCCAGGGGGCCATCCTCTTGAGTCGGGCCGTCTACCTGCGTTTACCCTGTATCTCACAAGTCACCCTCCTTTGGGGAAGGCCCACATGAAACAGAAGCAGACATCTCCTCGCCCAGGGTTTCTGGAGTGGGAGCCAGATCACCTCCCCAGCCAGCATGAAACACGTGGCCCTGGCCCAGGGAGCCTTCTATTCTTTAAGGCCCAATCAGTCACCCCCTCTCAGGAAGCCCTCCTGACTTCTGCAACTCACAGGTGGTCTCTTCAGACCCCCTGGATCTCTGAGTCTGAACTGCAGAGACCCTTGACCACACAGCTTGCTGGGCTCGAGTTGGGAAAGGAGGATGAATTACACTGGGGGGCTTTAGGATAAGTGGATGGAGTTGGGGAGGAGGAGAGGGGTTAAATTCTTCAGCAGCTCAGCTGAAGGAAGAAATTGGAAAATCCAGGTAACAAGGGCTCTGTGGGGCCCCAAGCCTCTGGCCCCTCATTCATCTGCCTGCTCACTGGATCTTGCCGTAAAAAATGAAAACAGACGTTGAGAATCCACACTCAACATGCACCAAACTTGATCTTAGATCGATTCTGGCTAGTCACTTGAGAATATTAAAAAACTGCAGATCTCAGAGGGGGAAAAAAAAATCATCTTTCCTTTGAAGCAGAAAATGGTCCTTTTGCAAATTAATGGCCGGGTGGGCCAAAAGCCCCTCCTGGAAGGGAGAAGGGGGCCTGTCAATATCTCAGGAGAAGCAGAAGGGTCTGGCTGGGGTGATGGGCTCACGGGGCCAGACACTGCTGAGCCGAGCTGGACACAAACCACAGGTGCGCTGTGAGAGGGCCTAGCAGTGACTCTGGGGGAGAAGGAACCCAGACAGGCTGCTTTCTGTAGACAGGGCCCACTTCCAAATGCCAGGAAACAGATTGTGCTGTGCTTCTCCGGACGTTCCTTAAGAAGTGGCTGGGCAGCCAGTAGTAGCATGGGCTGCAGGAGGGGTGGGAGCTACATTCACAGGATTGCAGGTGACTTGGAATCTTAGACTTCTCCAAGGAGCAGCTGGGCTGGGCTCTATAATCTCTCTTGTCTGCTCTATTAAGCTCTCCCTGTCGCCTGCACAGAGCCCACTACCAACCACAGAGCCGTCTCTGTCTCCTGAGGCGCTAGGTTGGTTTACACCTATCTTCCTGTCTTCTCCATGCTCCAAAATTCTACCTGGTTCCTAAGCCCCCCTGTCTCCCCAGCACACGGCCCTAAGGCACACATGGCCCAACACTGGGCTTCTTCTTGTCCCCACATCTGTGAACTAACCAAGGGGTGAGAACCCCAGTTCTCTGTGACACCCCGTGTCCCCTATGGGACCTGGTGGATTGTGAAGCTGGGTCCCCTGTGATTTAGTGCCAGACCATGAGGCCACGCAGGGGCTGAATCTTCACCCATATCTGCCTGGACGCCTCCTGGGATTTCTTTCTTCTCCTTCCTTTGCTTACAAAAGTAGAAGAAGATAAGATAGGAGTCATCCTTCCGCTTAAAGGTAGACGCACAAGGCAGACTCTGGGTTAATTAGCAAAGGTCTTCCAGCTGCACCCCTACCTTGCCCCCACCCCACCCCAGTGCCAGCACACAGAGTGGGTAGGAAGAGGAAGACGAGGGGTCAATTCCCCAATGGCTGGAGAGAGGCTGCCAAGCTCTGTCCCTCAAAACCCTCAGGAAGAGGAGCCAGCTCTCCTGCCCCAATCTGGGAGAGTGGGGAGCAGAACCCGAGCCCTCTGCACCCTCTGCTCCCTGGGGCGGGGGGTGGGGGTCATCAACACGGAGGCCCAGTCTCTTCCCACAACCACAAGCTCAGCCCCCGTTTGGGTCCAATTCATCCAGCCTTCATCTACCACGTATGCACTGCCCACCACAAGATGCCGGCAAGCTGTCAGCTCAACAAACATTCAGTGTGCATATTCTGAGGGCAGAGCCTAAAACAGATGCTAAAATCTAGAGGTTTATGTAACTGAATATAGCCCGATGACACAGTCACGTGTGTCCCTGAGAGTCTCCTTCGGATCTGTAACGCCTGACCTTGAATCCCAGCTCTGCCACTTTGGTGCTGTGTGCATGCGTGCTCAGCCGCTTCAGTTGTGTCTGACTCTTTGCGACCCCGTGGACTGTAGCCCGCTGGGCTCCTCTGTCCATGGGATTCTTCAGGCAAGAATACTGGAGTGGGGTGCCATGCCCTCCTCTAGGGGATCTTCCCAACCTAGGGATCAAACCTGCGTCTCCTGAGTCTCCTGCATTGCAGGCAGATTCTTTACCCATGGAACCACGTGGGAAGCCCAGTGGTAGTGTGACCTGGGACCAATTACTTAACTTCTCCCTGCCTCATCACTCCCATCTGTGAAATGAGCCACTGTGCCAATTAAATGTTAGACCTGACCTATTATACTGTCGTTTCCTGGGTTCCCGCTGGGTGTGAGAGCCTGGGTGAAATGCTGAGCCCACCGCCCTGAGCCCTGTGGTGTTTACCCTGCATGCAGGGCCCTCACAGCCCTACGGACCCCCCTGTATGGGTGGCATGGAGGAGACCAGCATCCGGGTCAGATCTGGGAACACCATGAGCAGGCAATCAGGAGCTGTTGCTTGAGGCGCTGATGAGCTCCCTGAGAAAGGCCACTGCTCGGGGAGCTGGAGGGTGTCATTTCTGAGTCCTTCTGTAGCACCGGAGTCCATTTATGGGGAGGTCACTTATGAATATTAAACTCTTTGCTCCGGGCTCCAAAGAGTCCCGCTGCCCTGCTCTACCCAAAAGTCAAGGTTACAGCCCAAATAAACAAAGCTGCCCTTCTCCAGAAGAAACACTGTCTCACACACACACACACTCGCATTCACACCTGCAGTATCTGAGGCGGAAGCAGGAGGGGGAAGTGCAGGGGTTGGGGCAGCTGTTTCCTCACCCTGGCTCCATGGGGAGGGGGTGTCCTGGCCCACAGGCTCCCCTGACTTGTCTCCCTTGCTAGTTTCTCAGACACACCAGGCTCGGCTTCCCCAAGCAAGTGGGGTCTGACTTTACAAACAAGACAGGGAGCTTCCAGGAGAGGGCGCTGTTGGAACATCCTGGGAGTGGGAGGCACCGGGCGGGCCTGCAGCGGGCACACAGGGCTGGCTGGAGCCCTGGGCTGCGCCCAGCCCCGCGGGGAGAGGGAGGGGCCCTGCGGGTCTAACTTTGGTGCACTTGCTAAAAATGCAGTAAGCCTGAGGGTGGGGCCGGGAGCCTTAGCTGCTTCCTGAGAGGCTGACTCAGGTGGCCTCCGAGGCCAGGCTGAGAGAAGCTGGATGGGACGCTAGGATGGCACAGCCCCCCAATCTCCCCTCACTCACACCCAAAGAGACCGAGGCCCCCGGGGCTGCTCTCAGCCCCAGTGAGTATGACGAGGGCTTGCCTCACTCCATCCCTCCCCTGGGGACAGAAATAGAACCAGGCAGGGCTGAACAGCGGTTATCAGGAGGCTGAGTCCCCGAGGAATGTTTGGGGCCAGCTGAGGAGGGGCCTGGGGTCCGGTGGTCAGAGCTGGCATCCAGGCACGGGTGTGTAACTCTGGGGCTGTCCTCGTGCGGGACGCTGCTACCGCCAGGTAGCCGGGCTGAGTTACAAGGACACAATGATTAAGGTGGCAAAGCCAAGGAGAGAGTGAGGGGACAGGGTGAGAGAGGCAGGGTGACAGACACCGGGAGACAGAGGCAGGCAGCAGGGCAGAGGGACAGAGAGACCGGCAGCAGGGGACAGACACACTGATGGGAACTCGGAAAGAAGGGAGAAAGGGGAGGGCTGAGTCGGATTCATTCTGTGTCACCCAGAGCTTCTCCCAGAAGCTGAAAGAGGATCTGCTGAAGGAGAAGAGACAATGGTGGAGAAGAGACCGTGGCAGCTACAATGCCCGGGGAGCTTTATGCGGTCTCTTGGCCTGTCACCACGTCTCCATCCTCCTCCTCCTCACGATTATTATCTACCCTTTGAGCGTCTGAGCCGCGCCAGGCACCCCATGTGTGCCAGCCTTTATCCTCCTAAATCCCTACCTCAGGGCCAGTATGAACACCTCTACTTTATAGAAAGGGGAAGGGGGGCTCTGACCTGCGACTTTCTAATACCATCTTCCCCTCAGGCTTCTTCACTGCTCCAGAGAAGTTTCCAAACACGAAGGGTTTGCCTTAGCAGGAAGAGACCAAACTAGACCTGCGAGGGTCTGTCCAGGTGGGCGTGTGTGTGAGGAGGGGGCTGGGGCAGTTCAAATACCACAGCCCCCCATTCACTTCTGACCTCTCACCATCCACATGCAGGCGCTGAATAGATCAGAGAGTGTGAACCTTCTGTTCTACGTCCCAGGCCAGGCAGAGGTGGTGGCCCAGGCTGCTCCTGGCCCCTCCTTTCCCTTGTGCAGCCCCAGCCTGGAGGGGTCACCCCAGGTCTGGGTGACTGGTGCTAGCCCCCCAGGGTCCTCACCTTGGGGTGCTCCCCTGGGAGCATGGGGACAAGGAGCCAGTTAGAACTGGAAAGAGAAAACCTCTTGTCCCTACTCCCCAGTGAGGCTGTGGGTTTCACCACCACCAGGCTGTGTGGGGGAGGGCAGGAAAGCCTTGGGCTGCTGATCCACAGGGTCGGGCCTGAGTCCCAGCTCTGCCACTCAGCAGCTGTGTACCTTCAGTGAAAGGTCCTTAACCTCTATGTGACAGCTTCACCGCCTATGAAATGGTCCCGGCGTCCGGGGTGGACGATCAGATGAGAGTCCATGTGATGCACTCGGTCCTGGCACACAGCAAAGACTCGGCAAATATCTGCTGACATCTCTTTAATCACGAGCATCATTGCTTTGGCCTCTCACACCTCCTCTCTCCCTACTCCTTAGCCCCATCTCCTCTCCCTCAAACTGTCAAGCCTGTTTTCAGAGGGTCTCCAGGCGCTGTGCCTCTGCTATGCTTGGAGCCACTCATGGGAAGGCGGTGAGGAAGAGGGGGCCAAATTAATTCAGTTCAACATTCCTGAGTGGTTTCCCTACAGAACCCTGTGACCAGCACCAGGCATGTTGCTGCTGCTGCTAAGTCACTTCAGTCGTGTCTGACTCTGTGCGACCCCATAGACAGCAGCCCACCAGGCTCCCTCGTCCCTGGGATTCACCAGGCAAGAACACTGGAGTGGGTTGCCATTTCCTTCTCTAGTGCATGAAAGTGAAAAGTGAAAGTGAAGTCGCTCAGTCGTTTCCGACTCTTAGCGACCCCATGGACTGCAGCCTACCAGGCTCCTCCATCCATGGGATTTTCCAGGCAAGAGTACTGGAGTGGGGTGCCATTGCCTTCTCCGACCAGGCATGTTAGACTTTCTTTTCCCCTCAAGGAGCTTCTACCAAATAGGAGGAGCATGGTGCGTATATGAGTAACTTTCACTCATTCACTCATTCATTCACCACTAAGCTTTCCTTCACGATCATCAGTGATCCAGCAGGGTGTGATCAGTTGCAGGAGTGAGGAAACAAGAGTAGAATTCTGCCCTGGCACGAGAAGTGGAGTAAAATAAAAGATTCAGTCTCATAAAGGGAGGGTCCCATTCTTGGGAGGCTAATGTCACATCATGGGGGTGCCTGTATAGCCACTGCCAAAGGGATCCGGAGCTTAGGAGCCAATCAGCAGACACACGGAACCTGAGTTACACAACCTGGTGTTGTCACGGAGAGGATTCACCCTCACCTTCATGGTCAAGATTTATGAAAAGCCTTGTGTGCCTTTTTCACGGCATTGCTCAACAGCCCTGGGAGGCAGCCGGGTTGGGGCTGAGTGTCCCCAGCTGTTGCTATGGACACTGCACAGGGAGTGACACAACTCACTCACAGTCCCCGGCACTGACTGTCAGAGCCAGACTGAGACCCTGGCCTCCCTTGGGTCTAGGACTCCATTTAGGCCCCATTGTCCCCACCTAGGCCTTCTTCTCCAGGAGCTGGATGTGGGGTGACTGCTTCCGTTTACCTCCCTGGGGAGCTCATCCCCCATCCTCAGGGGGCCCCTGAGCAGCCCCAGTAGCCCCAGTACATCCTTGGCCCCTGGAAAGAGCAGAACCCTCTGTGAAGCTCAGCTGCAGTGCCTGGGGTTCCCAGGGGCCCCGGGGGTGGGTGATGGTATCTGCACCCTCCGTCCCTTTGGCATTTGACCTTCTCTTCTGATTTGCATCTACCCCAAATGAGGTCCGGAGAAGGCAATAGCACCCAACTCCAGTACTCTTGCCTGGAAAATCCCATGGATGGAGGAGCCTGGTGGGCTGCGGTCCATGGGGTCGCTGGGAGTCCGATGTGACTGAGAGACTTCACTTTCACGCACTGGAGGAGGAAATGGCAACCCACTCCAGTGTTCTTGCCTGGAGAATCCCAGGGACGGGGGAGCCTGGTGGGCTGCCGTCTATGGGGTCGTACAGAGTCGGACACGACTGAAGTGACTTAGCATAGCAAGTGAGGTCTGGGGCAGTGCTCCCAACCTTGTTGACTGTCTTGTCTTTTCTGGGGGCCTCATCAGGTCCTCAGCCCCTCGTCCCACCCCCGGCCACGCGCTCCGCATGGGCTGACTGCATCCCCCTCACCTCCCGCCACAGGCAGCTCCAGGTCCCCCCAGGATCCCGGGGCCCCCCGCCCCCATCCTGCTGACAGGAACGTGTCTTCTGGGCCCACAGGTGGGGCCCTCAGCGCATCCCACATTAGAACCCGCTGGAGCTGTGAGGCGGCCAAAGGGCCAGTTGTGTAGAACCTGGAATGGTCGGTAGGGAACTTCCGGGCTCTGTGGCATCACCAAGCATCCGCTTCTTGCCTCAGACTCGGGGGAACGAACCAGAGTCTTCTCACAGAGGCCTCGAGGCAGTGATGATGGCGGGAGCCTGAGGCTTGGGCAGGTCTCAGGGACCTTTAATTTCTCCTCTGGGAGGTCCCAGGCCCGTCTGTGGAGAATGGGGTGAGGCACCCCCCACCCCCCCGCCACCTCCCTGAAGCCTCTCAGACCAGGGCAGCCCCATCCACGGCTGAGGCCCCGGCTCGGCCCACCTGCCACCCTCCCCAACCCCCGCAGTTGTCTCTTCAGGAAGGTTTTCTTCTTTCCCCAACGCTGCTCTCTGCCCCCTCAGGGGGGTGTCTGGCTGACAGGCATTCGCTGGCTGGCGGGGTCGGGAGGGGCAGCCGCCCCCATGCCCCTCCTCTTCCGCGTGGGCTCCGGGAACAGGCCGTGGCCCCCAGCCGAGCTCCAGCATCTGCCTCGAATGGCTCTGACCGCCTTCAAGGGCATTGCCAGGAATAGATGCGGCCACCCCGCCGCCCGCGTGGGCCTGGCAGCCTCTGCCTGCCCTTTCTCCAGCCTTTCTGTGCACTTCCCAAGGAGCGTCCAGCCCCGACGTGCAGGTGAAAGCCCTGTGGGACGCCACCGTGTGCTGGCTTCTTCAGAATGTGCAGAGCCGTATCCCTAGACAGCCCAGCACACGCTGCCCGGCCACCTCTCAGCCACCAAGCTGCAGCCCCCCGCCCCGGCCGGTCACCCAGCAGGTCTGTCAGAGCAGGAGCCCTTATTGATGGAGCTGTACCCCTTGGATTCATGGCCCAGAAACCAAGTCAGAGAGATGAGGTGCTTGCTCAGTCACAGCTGGCCACCAACCACAGTGCCTCACCTTATTCTAGTCAGGAGCCCTAGGCGTCTGCAGGAAAGGTAATACTCTGAGGCCGGAAGAGGGCAAGGCGCCGGGGAGAACAGGGCACCTGAACCCCTCTGGGCAGGTGGTGTTCAGGTCATGAGAGAGGAGGTGGGACTTGGTCCCAGGATGCAGGGATGAACGGATTACCTCTGATCACCACAGAGTGGAACAATGAGGCCTGGGACGTGAGGGACAAGGAAAAAGGAGAGGGTGGGCTCTGACTATGTGGAACCCACGGAAAGAGATGTCAAGGCACTGGGAACTCAATCTTGACTCTGCTATGAGGGTGCCAGCGTGACTCCAGCAGGTGGAAGAGATTCTGCCACCAGCCACGGCTGCGCAGGGTTTACAAAGTGGCTCCTTGACACCGTGGGGCAGGCCCTGTTCTAGGATCCAGAAAGAGCAGAGAGAACAAGGTTCCTGCTCCCATGAAGCACATGGAGAGAGGTCACGCAGGTCAGGACAGGACAGGTTGGGTGGAGACAGACACAGTGAAGCAGAGGAACAGGGAGAGGATGCTGGTCCTGGGGCCAGGGCACAGCTGTTTTATACTGAATGGCCAGGGAAGGCCTCTCTGGCAAGGCGACATGTGAGAAGATGCCTGGAGGAAATGAGGGAAAGAACCAAGTAATCGGGTGGGAAAAAGAGTGTTCCAGGCAGCAGGCAGAGCAAGTGCAAAGGCCCTGAGGCGGGGGTGTGCTGGGCCGGCTAGGGGAAGAGCTGTCTACAATCACAGGAGTGTCTCAGCTTACTACCCCAAGATCAAGCTTCCTCAAACAGAGCCCCTCCTGCCTTCACGCTCCCATCTTTCCCCCTCCCCCAGGCCGGAGAGCATCTTTGCCGAAGGGTGATCCAAAGATGGAATTTGGAATCTGGGCACAGCCAGGAAGGGGAAAAAAAACAAGACTCTGAATTCTTAACCTCAAGGTGTGTCCCTTATTTAGTGTGAGGCTCTTTTCTCTGCCCACTGCTCCTTCGTCCGTGTGCAGGACTCTGTGCCTATCCCCTGGGAGGACAGAAGGGGAGCTGAAGTCCCCGAGTGTGGAGGGAGTCTTGGGGAGGAGGGCCCCAAGGAGTGTAAGCCTTCGGAGTGGCCAGGCTTGGGGCAAGAGAGGAGCAAAGGCTTAGGGGGTGGATGACTCTGTGTGTGTATGTCTGTGTGTCAGGAGTAAGGGGAAGCCAAGAGGCCCCATGGCGGCTGGAAAACGATTCCCCTGTAAGAAAGGGGAGGGCGCGGTGATGTTCCATGATGTTCTAGAAGGTCCTCTTCCCTTCTCTGTTAGGGCTGTGTTGGCTCTCGCTCCCTCCTGTGCCTGTGTCTGTGTCTCTGAGTGAGTCTGTGAGTCTGCATGCATGTCTGTGAGATGTCTCTCTCTCTCACTGTCTCTTTCTGGTTCTCTCCCGTCCCGTCTCCGAGCTGCCTGCAGCCTCTCAGTCTCCCCGCAGTGCCTCTTTCTCTGTCTGGCTGGCTCTGTCTCTCTTGGTCTCCATCTCTCTCTCTCCCTCCCTCTCTTCTCCCGCCCCCTTCTCCTCTTTCTCTCAGAACAGGAAGAGGCCTGCAAAAGAACTGCGATTTCCCTCCCGCCCGCCTCCCCACCCCCTTTCCCTCCCCAGGTTTTTTCTCTGCTCCTTATTCAAGGCAGATAAAGTGCACACAGCTGCTCCCAGCTGAAACGGGCCTTAATTGCACCCCCGTTGCCATGGCGATCCCTGATGATCTCCGTGGCTGGAATGTTGCCCTCCGATCTCCCTGCTGGGGCCTCCGGGCTCCGCAGCCTTGCTGGCCCCGGAGCTGCCCCCACGCGGCACCCTGGCAGGGCAGCGAGGTGGCCCCGAGCACCTTCCCCCTCCCCCACCTTGGTCTTGGTCACTCCTAGGGACATTCTGGGGTCCAGAGCAATAATGCACATGCTCCTGGCCAGGGACAAAGCATTCCTCTGTCACTACCTAGGCACTGGTTTTAGGGGTAGGAGGGACCCAGGTCAGAGTGCTGCGCTCTGAGCTTCACTCCCCACCTGTGGACCTGCCACAGCCACACCCAGGGTGAGCACAGGAGTTGTCAACACTAAGCAGCCTTTTCACTGCAGTTCCCATCTGAATAGCCCCTGGCACATGGGGGTGGTGGGCACTGCAGGGAGGTGGACCCAAAGACCCCTCCTATGGTGGCACAGTTCTGCAGAGGGACAGGTGCGGAATCAGGCTGACCGAGCCCCGCTGTGGAAGACAGGGGTGGGGGAGAGTGGTGCCTACAGTGGGCACTTCAGAGGGAGAGGGACACCCCAGAAGGATGTGCCTTCTGGTGCCTGAGGGCTGCCCTACAGTCCACCACCTATACGGGGTGGTGGGGTGTGTACACGTGTGTTGTGTGCTTGTGTGCTGTGTTTGCACATGTGTGTGCTTGAGTGCTTTGTGTGCACACACGTTGAGTGCATGCATGTTGTGTGTGTACACACACACGTGCTGTATGCACACATGTTGGGTGCATGCATGTTGTGTGTGCACATGTGCTGTATGTGCACACATGTGTATGCATGTGTGTGTGGCCTCATCCACATGTCTGCTATACACTCCCCTCCACAGGACCCTCCCTTGGCATCCAAGCTGGGCCACACTAGACTGTGTGTTCACAGCTCAGCGGCTCCTGACAGGGGTCTCGGGGAGGGCAGCGTAACTAACGCCCCAGTCAGGACACCCCGAGGAGCCAGCAGATGCGAAGCGGGATGGCTCTGACCAGTCCCGGGAGACCCGCCACTGGCCCTGGTCCTCTGCCATCACCACTCTGTCCTCTGAGTACCAACCCCAGCTCTAGTCTCGTGAGACCTACAACAAAGTGGGATTTCTGAACCCTTGGCAAACCTGGAGGTGGGGGTGTCCCAGCACTTTCTGTCTGAGGCCTCCTCTGGCCAGGCAGGTAGGTGGGCCAGGCCCCTCCCTCTGGTCTGGGTCAGAGCCCTGGACTCTGCCTGGACACTGCTGGCCCCTTCCCTGGGTGGCATGTACGACCTGCTCGCCGACCAGTGGGTGAGCTCAGGGGAACAGCAGCCAAGGTCCCCGGCATGGAGCATCTTTGGTGGCCCTGCTCTCTTCCAGCGATGGTGACAATGGAACGCACTCCACCCTTAGCCCCGCTGGGGGTATAATAACAGTAATCATAGCAGTGGGAGTAGCAACAGCTACTGCTTATTAAGTGGTGGCCACGTGTGAGGGACCGTGGGTAGACCTGCACGCTCACCATGGCCAGTCCTTGAGGCCAGGACTGTGAATGTCACACAAATGGGAAACGCGTCACCTGCCTAGCCAAGGCCACTGCGCTCTCGATGGCCATGTGTGTGGGACCCTGAGATGGACCCAGAGACATCTGTCCCGCCCCAGCCTTTGGTGAGCAGCTTACCCAGAGTCTGGGAGGCTCCTAGGCCCAACACCTCCTGCCTGCAGTGAGACAACGTGCGGGTTGTGTTGGAAGCAACAGGAAGGCTTTCTGCATGATTCTCTGTCAGCGACGCCCCCACCATCCAAGCGCCCGCCCCACCGTTAACCTCAAGTCCACTGGATGCTGCTCTTGGATTATCCTCTCTCTCTCTCGGACCCCACGCTAGGAGGTTTTCCATTAATACTTGCTTTCAAACTGTGGTGCTGGAGAAGACTCTTGAGAGTCCCTTGGACATCAAACCATCTAAAGGAAATTAACACTGAATATTCATTGGAAGGACTGATGCTGAAGCTGAAGCTCCAATACTTTGGCCACCTGATGTGAAGAGCCGACTCATTGGAAAAAGACCCTGATTCTGGGAAAGATTAAAGGCAGGAGGAGAAGAGAGCGACAAAGGATGAAATGGTTGGATGGATTCACTGATTAAATGGACATGAACTTAGGCAAACTCCAAGAGGTGGTGAGGGATAGGGAGGCCTGGCGTGCTACAGTCCATGGGGTCACAGAAAGTCAGACACAACTTAGTGACTGGAAAATAGCAACAACAACAAAGTAAGTGAAGGCATGAAAGACCTTTGGGGCCTCAACCTGAACTTCCCTTATCTCACTCCTGCAATGACTACAGAATTCATCTCCTCTCTTTCTGTACACCTGAGACCCCAATACAGTCCCAAGCCAGGTCCTCACTGCCTCCCATCCCCTCGTAGTCCCCACAGCCTGAGTGAGCCTGAGACAGGGCTGGCATCGCCGGTCTGCTCAAGTCCCCTGTAGCCTGCAGGACCATGCTGCCTCCAGGTCAGTCCAGGTCCTCCGGAGGAGACCGGGCCCCTGCCTCCTCTCGAATACTCCTCCTGCTTCCTCACCATGGTTCCTACACCTGGCCGTTGACCTCAAGGCTTCCTCTGCCTGGACCGCCCTTCCTCTTTTGTTCTGACTATGGAAATAATATTCCTTTTTGGTCTCACTTAGTCGCCAGCACCTCCTACCGCATTTGTTTTACTAAACTGACCACCTTAATGCCATGTGCTATTGCTATAGGCTGAATGAACAGATGAACATCGAGGGGCATCCAGAGAAGACAGGCCACACATCTGGTGTCTTCTCTAGCTCTCAGCTCAGTACTAAGATTCTAACTAAGCCCCAGTCAGCCCTTGGAGCTGTAGGAGGGGATTCCAGGTGGAGGTGGCATGCCCTGCTTTCTGGAGGAGAACCAGTCCCTGCCAGAACCCTTTGCTTGGTCTGGAGGTGCTGTCCAGACTCTAAGGACAAAGGGCTGACATGTGAACTGGGGAAAATGTGGAGGGAGAGGTCATTTCCGATGGAGGGACCCTTGGGGC
The DNA here is from genome assembly GCF_019923935.1 of Bubalus bubalis. NCBI lineage: Eukaryota > Metazoa > Chordata > Mammalia > Artiodactyla > Bovidae > Bubalus > Bubalus bubalis. Next base: position 42,462,358 of record NC_059178.1, read on the forward strand.
GACGGCATGGAGGTGAGACAGTGTAGGGTGATTGACAGGGAGCAGGTCGGCCATCGGAGGGCCATCAGGCTGAGGGTAGGACCACCAACGCTCCAAAGCACTGGTTGCCACCGGATGGACGGCAGCCTGGGAACGGGGGTGGCCGCTCAAAGAAAATGCCTGGAGGAGCCTGTGCCTCATTTTTCCTCCTGATGATAAATAAGGCAAAATAGAGAAGCTCATTTCTCTAGAAGGAATTGCAGACTCCTCAAAGATAGGGCCCAGTTTTCTCCCCCTCCTGTCTTTCTGTCACCCCATCTGCTCTCAGTCAGGCTGACCTTGGGCCTTGCCTGCAGCTGGACGGGGAGACCTTGGAAGGCTGCTGTCCAATGAGCTTACATCGTGCCTCCACCCTACCCCAGGCTTTCCTCTCCATTCATCTGTCTTTCTAGCCAAAAACCAATTTCCTTGCCTCCAGACAAACCAATCACATTAGGAAAGGGATGGTTGTAATTCACACGAAAACAACACAAAACAAAACAGAAAGCAGAAACAACTTTGCAAAGATCTGTCCCCTAGGATGCAAAAAAAAAAAAAAAAATCCAAAAGTAAATGAAAGCAGCTTCTCACTGTGAAAGATGCTGGCAGGTGCCAGAAGCCTGACCACACCTGGACACGGCACTGGGAGGCAGGTGGAGTGACTGTTCTGCAGGAGACCCCGGGACCCTGGAGGCTCACTCTATTCGAATGGTCCCAGGCAGACCACCTGACTCCCCAGTGATCCCTTCCTGGTTGGACAAGATACCGCAGCTCTTTGCAGGTCTCCTTCCTGCACCCTTAGCACCTGTCTCAGGGCAGCGAGCCCCTCACATCTCACCAGGCTCACAAAACAGGTTTTGGATGTGCTAAGGACCTTAAGGAGGAAAGCAGCCATCAGTTAACTCACAGCCGTTGACCCCCTCCCTTGCTGTGGCCACGGTGGAAGGACACGGGCACCCATCCCTGCAGGGCCAGCGTCCCTTCCCACCCCTTCTGGCGAGAGCATTCTCCAGGGCTGCTCAGGGTTTGCATTGCTAAGTGGTACTTTGGGAGAAAAATATCTACATTCGTATATATTTCTCTGCCTCTCCACTCAAAATCTCTGGGCTTTTAAATATGAGAGCCTTTTATTTCCTTAAAACAGCAGCTGCTTTCATTTAGTTTGATGGATTTAAAGCCTTTAGAGGCGGGAGGAGCGGACGGGAGGTGGTGGATTTCTCAGGCTACCTGCTTACACCCTCCAAAGGATGACATGTACCTGGTGCACAGGATACGGGAGCTGGGCAAAAACACATCCTCCCTTCTTCATCTTAAGACTTAGGATTTATATGTTCTGAGTGTCCTGGTGAGTGAGATTCCCCCTTTTAAAAGTTTCTCTCCCCAGTCTTCTCCCTTCCCCCCTCCTCGGTTCCAAGACTTTTTCATGGATTTCCCCTTGCCGTTCACCCTGGTGTTTCCTTATCCTCCTGGGAAAACACGGCCAGGCGCTGGGGCCACAACTAGGCTCTCCTCAGTGCCACTCTCCTGGCAGGAAGAAAAAAGCCTGGGGTGGGGGCTCCCCAAGGGTTGAGAACCCTTCCCTTCCAAGCCTTGGAATCTGAGGAACGAGGGCTGGAGCTCTGAGCCCAGAGCTGCTGCTGCTTCTGCCCCAGTCTCATGACTCGTCTGCGGGTGGGGTCTCAGAACTGGCAGCTATATAATGAGGCGGGGGACAGACGGTGATCCTTGTGCAGACCTCCTACTTGAGAGACATGGCATCGCAGGTCCCAGGGTCATGGGTCTTCCTTGGAGAAGTGGCTGATCATAAACTCAGCTGGGAAAGGCTGCCCACCTCCCCCACGGCTCTGTGGGGAGGCCTCCCTTGACCCCACAGAGAGCTGGAAGGTTCTCCACCCTTGGCTCTTGTGACTTCCTCCCTCCCTTTCAGTCTATCTCCCCCTCCAGACCGGAAGCTCCCCGAGGGCTGAGCATCTTCTTTCCTCTTGTATCTCCAGCGCCACGAATTGCAACGAGAGAGTCCTGTGGCTGATTCTGAGCCCTGAGGCTTCTGCTCGCAAGGACTCTGGAGTGTCTGGAGCTCCCCTCAGCACCCGTGGTGGAGGGGACCCCGGGCCTCCAGCCTGCTTGAGGTCCAGCACTGTCCCCTTCGGCTGCCCACCTTCCCCGAGGCTTGTCTGGACTCAAGTTCTTCTCCAGGCAGCTATCTCGGTCTTCCTCTTCCCTCCTGAGGCCCTGTCTCCATCTCTACATCCTGATACCCTCCATCATGGTTCTCAGGAAGAACTCGAGGAGCGGGCTGGATGGGGGTGGGCCTGGCCCGTTCAGGCCTTGTTTCTGACTTCCACTCACCCTGGCCAGCACTTCCTCCATCTCACTCCTCGTCATCCTGGCCGGTCAGCCCAGGCCTCTTCACCTTCTTCCACAAACACTCCTAGCAGGTGGTGGTTTGTTGAAGACACAGGCTGGCTTCCTCCAGCCTCAGTTCCGCCCTCCCTGGATGGACCAAGGACGGGTGAGGCTGGGCCTCTCCATGCAGGGCCCTGGGTTAGCATTCTGCTAGTCCTGCCCTGGACGCCACCTCTGCACTCTGACAGCACATGGGGTTGCCAAGGAAACCTTTTCCAAGGGCTCAGGGCCACCTGGCTCCTTGACGAATTTGAAGATAGGACTGTATCTTGCCAAAGGGCTTCCGCTGCCCTCTTTGGATTGGATCCTCCTGGGTCAAAGGTGGGGAGGGAGGGTCTTCTTAGCCCCCATTTACAGGTGGGGAAGCTGAGGCCTGGGTGGTCAGGTGACATAGTTGGGAGGAGCAGAACCAGGACGGTGCCCTCCTGTGGATGCTCACTCAGGGGCCCGTTCCTGATGAACCACAGTGATGCCTGGGTGAGGGGCGGAGACTCACACTTCCTCTCTTAGCTGCCCATCCAGTGATCTCTTCCACCAGGCAAGGGGCAGGGCCTGCGACCCAGCCTGGGGATTCTCCTTCTATTCCAGGGCTCCATGTTCTGGGATCCAGACTCCACCCCACTTCTCTACTCCTTTGCTCATCCTTGGATGTGACCCATCCTCAGAGGCCTGCAGAGTGAACCTGGCTCATGGGGCTCCCTCTCAGAGGCCTTCTGTCATTGGCCCTTCCTGGGAGCGTCTCTCCTGGGGTGGCATCTCTCCTGAGAGAGCTTCTGAGACCTGCCCCCACCCCAAAGGTACAGTGTGAATGTCACGAGGTTGGCTCTTACTAGATGCTGCAGAAGCCAGGCTGTCTCCTGGGCACTGGGAGGGCCTCTGGGTATTTGTGGCTTTCCTTGAGGGGCAGAGGAACTGGATCTATGTGACTGCTGTCACCTCTATAGCCTGCTTGGTGCTGCCTCCAGCAGATGGCCCACGGTGGCCCCGCTGTGCACCCTGGACCACTGTTGAATCTGCCGGTCTTCCTCCTGAGGGCTGTCCCCTCCCGGAAGCCTCCTCCAGGGGTGCCCTGAGACCTATGGCCAAGAGTCCTGTTAGCTCTCTGGGTGTGATCAGAGCTTGGAGAGGGGAGGGGGAGGAGGCTTCGCCAACCCACCTCCCAGGCAGCTGCTGAGCAAATCCAGGGAGTTAATAGGAGCCACACAAAGCCCTTGATTTGCTCCAGAGATCAAGGGTCAGCCTGAATAACTCATTAATTAACCGAGCAAGGCTTCCTGCTATCGACAAGGTCTGGGAGCTCGGCCTGGGAGCAGACCTCACATCCTGCAGCCAGAAGACCATTCCCAGCTCCCCTCCCCCTCCTTTCTTTCTTCCAACTCAGCACCTGCAGACCTGAGAGATGCCAAGAAGGCCATTCCACCCTCTGACCTCAGCTTTCCAAGGCTCTGGCCTGGCAGGGTTATGAATTTTGATCTTTCAGCTTTTAGGCTTGACCCATGAGCTGTCTTCCTGCTTCCTTCCCTGACCACCCTGCTCAGCCCTCACGGGCATCATAGATGCTCCAAGGATCCAGGCACACACGGGCACCCACACAACCTTCCAACGCTGCTCTTGGATGTCTATCACCAGGGAGAGGACATGACGAGCTGATTCACACTGAGGCTGTGGGCTGACGGTGTTGGGAGAGTGCGTGGGTGGTAATTTCATTGAAACGAAGTTCACGCTTTGACTTGAATGGTGTAAGCTCTAATGGTGGGATTTCAGCAACAGGGAAGGCTAGGCGGCAGAATCCTTTTGGTCTGGAGTTCTTCCCAATGACCACTAGGATCATGGAGTAGGGGTGGCCTCTTTCCGTGCCTATGGCCGAGTCTGCTCTATCCTAGGCAGCTTTTCCTCCCATTAGGGTACAGCTTCTTAGCCACAGATGTGAATATCTAAGCATCTGCTTTGGCTACCTCCACACCCACCCCTGGCAGCACCTCTGAGTTTTCCAAGTGCATGTTCACACTCCCACATCTGTGAGTGTTCCTTGCCCTTAAAAGGAGGCACCCACAGAGGAGACTTCCCCATGGAGGAGACTGGCCACCCAAGTGTTGCTGGAGGGAGGACCCTCTCATCTCCCAGGGGCTCACATGAAGGGAGCACCACAGGACTTGGTTTGGACAGGGCTCTCCCGGCATGGATGGAGAAGGCAATGGCACCCCACTCCAGTACTCTTGCCTGGAAAATCCCATGGACAGAGGAGCCTGGTAGGCTGCAGCCCATGGGGTCGCAAAGAGTCGGACACGACTAAGCGACTTCACTTTCACTTTGCACTTTCATGTGTTGGAGAAGGAAATGACAACCCACTCCAGTGTTCTTGCCTAGAGAATCCCAGGGACGGCAGAGCCTGGTGGGCTGCCGTCTATGGGGTCGCACAGAGCCGGACACGACTGAAGCGACTTAGCAGCAGCAGCAGCAGCTCCCGGCATGGATACAGCTTTCTTCAGCCTGCTATTTCTGGAGACCAAGACAGGGGAGACCTTGATGCAGTTTGCAGCACCTCTGTTATTCCTTGCAGAGCTTGGCTCTGCCGACTGACATTTGCACAGCCCGCTGCTGCTCGTAGAGTCAGCCGTTTCTGGAAGGTCTTGTCGCTGGCTCTAGAGCCCGTTGCTGTTTGTAGAGTCTGTGGTTAGCAGAACCAGGCCTTACAGGCCGAGCTCGTTACTAGCCACAAAGCTGGCTTCCACTTGTAAAGTTTCTTGGAGTTTGTGTAGCCTGATATTGCTTGCAAAGCTCATGAGAATCTGCAGAACTGAGAGCAGATTGTAGAGCCTGTGGTCTGCAGAGTTAGTCCTTGCTGGCAGAGTTCTTCACCCACTTTCGAACCAGGTACTGTCCTTAGGATCTATTGTCTTTAGCAGACGCTGGCTTTGTAAGCTGAGTTCATCAGGAGCTACAAAGCTTACTGCTGTCTGCAGAGCTTGCTCTACCTGCAGAAACATCATTGCTTGCAAAGCTTCTCTTGGTCAGAGAACCTGGGGTTACTGGCAAGTCTGACATCGCTTACAGGGTTCACCACTGATAATAGAGCTTGGGACACATTTTGATTCTATTTCCTATGCCTGGATTATCCACCTTGTGGTGAATTTTTAATGATGAGTGTCCATAGCCTCAGGTTTTAAAGTGTTTTCTTGTACTTGTGGCTTTCGGATTCTCTCCAACACGCCTGGTGTATTTCAGATTCTTTCCAAGACGCCTGGCATGCAGAGACCCCACATCACTCCCTCTGGTCTCCATGTATCCCATGATCTTGGCTCAATGACCAGAGTCAGTTTCCTCTCTAAAGCCAACATGCTCTGAGTTTTCTCCCTCTCAGAGCTAACAGTCTGTATGATCAACTCTTCCATCTTTGCTCAGAGCTCATGAACTTCCAGGCAGGTGCCTGCGTTCTCATCATTATTGGCTCAGTAAGATCTGATGTCCTTTAGCCTATGTGCTGTCCTTAGCATAAAGACCCAATGCTTTTGTATTCACAGATGTTTATAGAATTCATGTGAAGCAGTGGTAAGGAATCCACCTGCCAATGCAGGAGAGGCAAGAGATGCAGGTTTGATCCCTGAGTCAGAAAGATCCCCTGGAGATGGCAATGGCAACCTACTCCAGTATTCTTGCCTGGAAAATTTCATGGACAGGGAAGCGTTATAGGCTACGGTCCACGGGATCACATAGAATTGGACATGATTGAGCGACTGAGCACACAGCACACACACAAAGAATTCATGGATGTGACATCCTGGCAATGAAAGAGTGAGGACTGGACAGAAGCTGGGTGTCTGTGTCACATATGAGGCCAATTCCAGGTCCTGGGGGAAAGCCGTGTGAATTTGGCCTCAGAAACTGGAAGGATAACTCATGATTATGTTCATCAGAGCTGCCTTATGGGCCTCTGTGACCCTCTGGGACTGAGGGGGGAGTGGTTGTTGGCGCTCCTCGAGCAAGGCTGTCCTTGGCTGCAGCTGTTGTTCAGTTGCTAAGTTGAGTCCAGCTCTTTGCAACCCCTTGAACTGCAGCACGCCTCCACTATCCTGGAGTTTGCTCAAACTCATGTCCATTGAGTCGGCGATGCCATCCAAACATCTCATCCTCTGCCACCCCCTTCTCCTTCTGCCTTCAATCTTTCCCAGCATCAGGGTTTTTTTTTCCCAGTGAGTCAGCTCTTCACATCAGGTGGCCAAAGTATTGGAGTTTCAGCTTCAGCATCAGTCCTTCCAATGAATATTCAGGGTTGATTTCCTTTAGGATTGACTGGTTTGATCTCCTTGCTGTCCAAGGGCCTCTCAAGAGTCTTCTCCAGTACCACAATTCGAAAGCATCATTTCTTCAGTGCTCAGCCTTCATTATGGCCCAACTCTCACATCCGTATGTGACTACAGGAAAAACCATAGCTTTGACTATATGGACCTTTATAAGCATAGTGATGTCTCTGCTTTTTAATATGCTATGTTTGGCTGCAGCTGGCATGCCTCAATCAGTCCTGGTCACCCATGGACACATTCAATCCGTAAAACCATACCAACTTAGGGCCCCTGTGCTGAACTGAGTGTTTTTGTTTTTTATTTATTTTTGGCTGTGCTAGGTCTCTGTTGCTGTGTGCCAGCTTTCTCCAGTTGTGGCAAGTGGGGGCAGTGTATGGACTTCTCACAGCAGGGGCTTCTCTTGTTGCGGAGCATGGGCTCTGGGTGCACAGGCTTCAGTAGTCATGGCACCCGGGCTTGGTTGCTCCACAGCATATGAAATCTTCCCAGACCATATGTCTAACCCATGCCCCCTGCATTGGCAGGCAGATTCTTATCCACTGTACCACCAGGGAAGTCCTGGGCTGAGTGTTTTTTATGGGGACATAGTCTTTTAAACACATATGTCCTCGGAAGACAGAGTTTGGAGGCGTGATTTGTCATATGGAGGGACTTTTCAGAAAACTGGAAGGAAGATCAAATAGCAATTTCCAGTTTCTTCTTACTGAAACCTAGCAGTTTACTTTGTAAATGATATAGGCAGCAGTGAGCAAGGGTGATGGAGTACAAGGAACCGACCCCGATGTCACCAGCATTTCTTCAGGAATTTTCCTCAGTATTACCACTGCCCAGGACTTGCTACGGCTGAACATAGTGGGTCCAGCTAGAGACCTTAACACCAAGGGTTTCTGTTCTTAGGAAATCTGTGCCACCAAAAGTCAAGTCAGAAGGTGGTCACTCCTTTTACATAAAGTGAAAGTGCAGTCGCTCAGTCGTGTCCGACTCTCTGCGACCCCATGGACTACAGCCTACGAGGTACTCCATCCATGGAATTTTCCAGGCAAGAATACAGGAGTGGGTTACCATTTCCTTCTCTGGGGGATCTTCCCGACCCAGGGTTCAAAACCGGGTCTCCCGCATTGCAAACAGACGATTTTACCATCTGAGCCACCAGGGAAGCTCATAAGGAATTTGCGAAATAACTCCTGGATACATTTGAAACAACACACTCCTTTCCATAGCCCAGCTATATACATCCATCTCTTAGGCTGTGATGGGTTCCCTACCAGCTCTCAGTTCTGCCCCAGAGACCCCAGGAGGCTGCCACTGAGGACCTCACTGGACCAACGACCCTCAGTGATGAGGTCTGGACCTTCTGACCAGCTCTGCCTCTCTACCTTGGGACGGCCAGAGGTTCCATTTATAGAGCGAATCCACAATCCACGGATGGGGCTTAAGCAAACTCTTTGCCTTACTTAAAGCTCCATTTTTTCTGTCCTTTGTTCTTAGAAGAAAATGAGCTCTAGATACGGTGCACTGTTGGCTTTGTCCACAAGGCCCGAGGCAAGCGCTGCTCAGGAGATAATTCAGAGTGCTAATGGCATACAGATGCATGCTAATTCATGAGCGCACACACAAATTAGGCTGCAATTATCACAGGAACTATTCGCTAATGCTGGTTACCATTCGAACCATTACTCAGCATTGGTTACTGCCGACGGCTGGTCAGTATGACTCAGCAGGAGGCCTGCCTCTTAGGCAGGCTCAGAAACTAATGGAAACTTGAGTCAACGTCAAGTAACAGCCTCTCGCTGCTTCCACGTGGGAAGTGGGCCTCCCAAGGCTGACTGTGGGAACGGAACAAGCCTGCTGGAAAGTGACACTCCGATCTCATCGGGGGAAGGAAAAGCCGGTGACAAATACCACACAATACACTGTGGAGTGCTTGTGGAAGGCCAAGGGGTAATGCAGAGGTATGTACGTTTGTGGATAGCTCATTCCTGGCTGTCTCCTGTGTGCTGGGAAAGTGTGAGACTTGGAGGATTAGACGTAGGCTAATAAGTGACTTGTGGAACAAGAGCCACCCACAGAAGCAGCCAGTTAACCCACAGGCGTGGGGGCTGATTCACTGTTGAGTCCTGGAGGGATTCACCGGGGTCCCCTGGAGAAGGCGGGGCTTGAGCTTTAGAGTCAAGGATGGGACCGATTTTAGCGGAGGCGGGAGGAAGGTGGTCAGAACGCCTGCCAGGCCGTGTGGTCGTACATCAGAAAGGCCACCGAGACACAGTGGGAGCCTCTGCTCCGCCAGAGGTTGCCATTACCACCTTGTCTTGAGGGTTCCACCAGAGGAGGCATGTGCGTGCGTGCTAAGTTGCTTCAGTCATGTCTGACCCTTTGCAGCCCCATGGACCTGCCAGGCTCCTCTGTCCGTGGGATTCTCCAGGCAAGAACACTGGAGTGGGTTGCCATTTCCTTCTCCTGGGGATCTTTCTGACCCAGGGATTGAACCTGCATCTCTTATGTCTCCTGCGTTGGCAGCAGTTTCTTTACTATTCGCACTACCTGGGAAGCCCATAGGAGGCAAATTTTGTAGCAAAGGAGTCAGAGCAGTTTAACAGATTACCTCTTAGCAACATGGTTGGGCTAGAATTAGCTTTCACGTATGTCTGTTGGGGAAGGCACTCAGGACAAGGCAGGGTTGGGGGTAAGTGAGGGGTGGTCTCAGTGGTACTGCTGAAACAGCTCCTGGCATGGCCAAATTCCTTCCACCAGAGAGGGGAGTATGGCCAGTCAGTGGCAGATGCTTGGTCCACAGTGTGTGTGCAACAGAGTAGGAGCCAACAATGAGCTTCACACTGACCACAGAGCCCAGCAGAAGTGGGAGGGGATCTGGGTGTTGCCCTTGTAGCCATCTGGCCTCCCCTATATCACAAGGGCTCCTCTGGCACTACCTGGTCATCTCAGGAGGGCAAATGAGAGGGGTCCAGTGGCCCCATGTCCCACTTCCCTTCAAGCAGGAAGCTGGGGATCCCCCTGCTGACCTTGGTGCCACATCTTTTCTCTCCACCCTCCTCCTTGCTTCCCTGGAGGACTTCCTGTCAGGCTGGCCATCTATGGGCTCTGCGGGCATCCTGACTTCTCTGCCAACCCTCCCACTGTGCATGTGCCCTGAAATCTCCAAGGTGCAGCTGGGTGAGCTCCCGGCCGCCAGAGTCTAGAGCTGAGGCTGCAGCAAGGCGCCACTAGCATCCACTCTTCTCTGCTGAGCTGGGACCTGGGGCACCGTTTTGCTGAGAGATGGGAGTGTGCTGCAGGGAGATGGAAGAAAAAAAAAAAAGCCTGCTTGCATGAATAGATGGCCCGATGTGACTTATCTCAGCCAACTTGGGGCACACGGTGTGGAAGACCCAGGCTAAACCCCACAGTTCTCTGCAGAGCGTTTCAGGGAAGCCCTGCCTGTACTCTGTGGACAGCGGGAAGAAGACCCAGCCCTTGTCTGCAGGGAGCCACTGCTCTAGGAGGCATGATGAATATGTAGAAGTCCCCCAGGACTGTCCTTGATGGTTTTGACAGGGGTGGGGGCATAGTTTATAGGTGCAAAGTGAAAAATTGGAACCTGTTGTTCCAAAATTACTAAAAATTTAGAACTGGTGACAACAGAGCATGGAACCAAGCGCCGGCCCTCTGTGCATGGGGCACCTGCTCACGAAGCTGGCTGGGGAAGAACAGGTCAGAAAAGGAAATGTTCTGCTGTGCCCCAGCTCTGCCCACCCCGTTCCCTCCCTGATACTCCAGGACCAAACTGGGACCACCCACTGGGGCTTGGACTTTTCCTTGGAAGGGGCTTCGAAGGACAATGGCCTCTGCTTTCCTCCACCGTCTTCAGACCTGCCCAGCGCTCTCGCCCTGAGACCAGGGCGGTCCCAGCTCCCATCCTGCTCAGTGCCCAGGCCCCTGAGTGATCCTGCCAACCTAGTGCTTATTTACCTCTGGCCCCCACCCCAGTTGAGTGCGAGGCATCATGGGGTTCCTCCCTCCCTCCCTGCAAGGCCATCAAGTCCCTCGGGAGGGCCCCCCTGGTTGGTGGTAATGGCACCTCCTGTCCCCTCCCCGACATGGACACACCATGCCCAGTGCCACCCCAGGCCCCCAGGCCCCTCCTCCTGACCCCAGACTTCAGCTACCCCTCCCTGATAGGCCCCCCAGCCCCGGGGCATATGTACAGAAATGCCACTCAGCAGAACAACCCAAATCGAATGAACGTTCCTGGGAAAGCTGCGAGCTTCCAAATTAGCAGTGCATAATTAGTTTCGTGCAGAACCCTCTCGGAAGCGCTGGGCGCTGGCTGGTGAGACAGACAATTAGTTTCTGCGAGGAGGAAGTGGAGGAGAGCAGGGAAAGATTGAGGGGAGCGGGGTGGGGACGGGGTGTTGGGACAGGGGTGTGCATTGACTGAAAGGCAGATGCATTCAGATAGCCGAGGTTTACAGCCCACCCAGCAAGGCACAGCCCTGCCCCTCCAGGACGTTCTGGCTTCAGTATACACTCAGGTGGGCCCTTCCAGACCACTGGGAAGACTGCACGGAGACATTCTGGATCACGCGTGGGCCCTCAGGGGAGACGCCGTGTTTGCCCACATCTGGCCCGTGACTCAGGACTCTGGCTGGCCCGGGGTTCTGGGTGTGGAGGTGTGCCCTGCAGAGCAGCTGGCGGAGACTCAGAGCCCTTGTGCGTTCCAGGGCTCCTGGCACTCAGGATCCCAGCGGCCCCACGAGGGGAGGCGTCTCACGGCTGGAGAGCATCCAAGCCGTGCTGCAGCTCGCCGAGGCTGGTGAACAGGGAGCCAGGGTGACAGCGTCATCGCCAGACTCTCAGACCCAGCTTGCTCCTCCCACTCCACACGGGTGACCGGCTGAGGGGAGAACCTTGACCTGCTGTCCTCAGATACACTCGGGCAATAACCACCTGCTTGGCGTGCATACCCAGTGGCTGAACAGGTCCCCAGAGACTCTCTGTGGCCCCTCCCGAGGCCCCTAGGATCCCTCCAGCCACCCTGTCCAGGCCCTGCCAGGCACTCTCCCCTCTCTCTCTGCTCCCATACTTCAGGGGGCTGGCACATCCCTTGATGCACCAGTAACACCAGAGAGCTTCAGTCGCGTCCGACTCTTGGCGACCCCATGGACTGTAGCCCCCCAGGCTCCTCTACCCATGGGATTTTCCAGGCAAGAACACTGCAATGGGTTGACATTTCCTCCTCCAGGGGAACTTCCTGACCCTTGGATTGAACCTGTGTCTCTTAAGTCTCCTGCACTGGCATTGGCAGGCAGGTTCTTTCCCAGTAGCGCCACCCTGATGGGTTCATGACAGTTCCCTATCCCCAGCCATGGCTTGACAGGCTGGACCGGCCCCTCTGCCTCACTCACCCACCCCTGCCCCTCCAGGCCTAACAAGAGTGATGGTGGCGACCTCTTACCCACTCAGTTGTATCCTCTTGATGGTTTGGGGGGGAGGGGGCCCCAGCATGATGCTGACGGCGGAGGGGTCAGTTTGGAGGTGAGGTGCGGAAGTCCACTCTCTTCTCTCACCCTCAGGTAACCGAGAGTGGGCTCTGCATCAGCCCTGGGAAGGATGGCAACCCCAGCCTTGTGTCCTTGGAAGAGGCTCCTCCTCCCATCCCCCAGCCTGACCCACCTGTGAGACGTCAGGGAACCCAGGGCAGGACAACGCGGTCCCAGCGCGGCTGCCTCTCCCTGTGGTCCCGGGCAGGTCTCTCCACCTCCACGGGCCTTACCTAGTTTCCCTGCCTATCCGTTGTTGATAACAGAACCTACTCCCCACCACCACCGCCCCCCACCCCCGCTTCCTCAAGGTTTTGTGGGGTCAGTTGCAGCAGAATATTACAGGCCTTCGATTGATGCCGCCGTGCTCCCCGCTCCCAGGGGTGATGGCTGAGCCATGTGGATGCTCAAGTTCACCGCAACACCGAAGCTGGCTGAGAGCTTGGGAGGGTGGTATCTCTCAGGCTGGGGTTCTTCTGGATCTCTGGTCCCAACCGCGGGGCCTGCCCGAGGAGAGCTCTTTACGTGGAGGCGTGCAGTCTTTATTGCTTATTATATATTATTTATTTAGTCTTAATTTATAATTGCATGATTGCCAGAGGATCTTAGCGCCATAGGGACAGAAATGTGCTGCCCAGTCCTCAATAAAGAATGCTTTTCCTGCCATAAATAAACAGAATAGCCAATCAACTACCCATCAAATTGCCTGGCCCTGGCACAAACAGAGCGCCGCTAATGAGACACAACACGCATTAGCTTAATGCTTTACCAGGGGAAGCAGGGTGGCCTCCGAGTGCCAGCCTGGGCCACAGCGGCGACCGGAATGGGTGGGTCTCCATGTGGGCACTGGGGGTGGGGGCTCCACCTGTGAGCCCCCCAGTGCCAACCAGTCACCCCAAGGAGTTGGGGCTCATCTCAGTGGGGTCACTGCTGTGGGTTCACTGCGACTCAAGTCATCAGGGATTGACCTGTGTGTCCAGTCCTGTACTGGGTGCTGTGGGCACCTTCTGGGGAGTCTGGTGTTTGTTCCGGGAGATACGATTCATGAGTACGACATGGGTTAGAGCAGGAGTGAAATCATGTGGCTAGGGCCGGGGACGTTTCCTGATGTGGGTGGGGGAGGGCGTCTGGGAAGGCTGCACAGAGGAGGAAGGCATGAGCTCCTCCTCCAAAGACAAGCGAGAAAGGAGAGTGAGTGCGTTCAGGTGAGAGTCACAACATGAGCCCAGGCGTGGAGGGAGAGGAGCAGTGAGCTGGCTGCAGAGATGGGTGCCCAGGGGCTGACACCTATGCTGGGACCGGCCAGAGGATGCAAGTGCTGAGGGCTGGGGTGGGAATCCAGGTTGTGCTTGGCAGCACCAGGGACTCATGGAGGGTCCTGGAGTTCTGGGACGATCAGCATGGCAGAGCTGAAGCCTCTGTGGAGCAGGTTTACCCGAGGTCCTTTCCTGCCCCGCCTTCCCCTGCCCGCTGTCCCCCGCCCAGGCCGCCGGGGACTGGGCTCGCGAGGAAGTGGGGAGGAACAGCTCCCTCTTGCTCTGTCTGCTCTTTATCACTGTCAGCTGCTTAAAGCCAAGCCTGAGCAACCACCTCCCCAGCAGAGCTGAGCTCCCCGAAGATAAGATGAATGTCTGCAGGCCCCAGAGCTGTGATGCTCTAGAGGAAGTGGAAGGGGAGGAAGAAGGAATAAACACCCGTCACATTAATAAGAGTTGGGGAGAAGTGAGGGGCTGAAGCCAGGAGTCTCCAGATGGTGTTTAGTGAAATGACAGTTTGGTGCTTAAGAGGAAAAATGGAACCGTGGGATGCTGGGAGTTTCGGTCTTCGTGGGGTGGGGGTGAGGGGTGGGCACATGAACCCCGTGTAAGACCTGTGCCCACAGGGGCCTGACTGGAGCCCGTTTCGGGTCCCAGCAGTGAGAGAGAAATGCCTCCAGGGTGTCCGGGGAGGGGTCCCTCGCAGCAGCTCTGGTCCTGAGGTTTCAGGGGCATATCCACCTACATTTTCCAACATCCTCCCAGCCTCTGAGAAATTAGCAGGCTAATCCTTGTGCCAATGCTGTGCCCACAGGGATGGGCGGGGCGCAGGCCATTTCCTCTGGGAGCAAGTGGTCCAGGGTGAGGGACTGGCTAAGAGGTCATGTCACAATATGGCATTTGAGGAATGCACGGGAACTTCTGGGAATCCCGGAGAGGAGGCATCTTATCCAGCCTTGTCCAGACTGGGGAAGGCTTCCTGGAGAAGCCGATGGCTGGGCTGAGTCTGGAGTGTTGGCTAGGGCTTGGGTTACAGAAGGATGCCAGGCAAAGGGAAGCAACAGAGCTGAGCATGGGGTTGATGCTGTGCAAGAAGCAGAGAGTCAGGGCTTCCTGGGTGCTGGGGTGTCCCTGGTGTCAGGGAGGAGCTGTGCAGACAAGCTGGGCTAACAGTCAGGGGTGGCTGGGGGAGGGCCTGTCCTGTTCACTGGGAGTGTGGCTGCAGGATCTACCCAGTCCCCGCTCCCTGGTCTACCCTGAGTGCACTTCCGTGGGTTAAACAGAATGCGCTTTCAGCATCCATCCTTGAGGGTTCAGGCACTTTCTCTGCTCTCCCCTGAGGGCAGAGGCCTGGAGTCTGGCAGCTATGAAGCAGTACCCAGGGGAGCGGTGGGCCCAAGTGGAGGGAGGCCATTTCTCTCGGCTCCGGCTATCCTAGTGGAGGCTTTGTTTGTTAGCCCTATGGAGCCGCTACACTCTGGGACCCACAGTCCAGCAAAGGCAAGATCTCCTTGTGGCCCAGGCCGGGGATGACATGGCAGGGAGGCTGGTGTTGGGTGGAGGCTGATGGGGGGACAGGCAAGGGCGGGGAGCAGGAGACAAAGGAGGGAGCAAGGCAAGGAGAGTCGAGGAGTCGTCGCAGGCTTCAGAATCCATTCTGTGTCGACTTCCCCCCAAGTCACACAGCTGCCAGGGTTCAGACAGATGCTGTGATTAGCATTTTAATGCATTTCAGAGGACCTTGTCCAAACTACTCTGGAAATCAGAAATCAAGAGTTTATCTTCAGCTGTCCCTGTAGAGCAACCTTCCCTTTTAATTCTAAAAGGAGCCAGAGGACAGCGTGCATGCACATGTGTGTTTGTGCGCCTGGGTGCCAGAGTGTGCACACCTCCCTGTGTGTGTTTATGCATACACACACATCTCATATGTGCATGGAGCTTCCTGCACACACACACATGCCAGGCTCCCCGGTGTACGTGTGTGGGCACCTTTGAATGTTGAGTGCAGGTGTGCGTCTGTGCATGCCCATGGACAGTTCGCACATGCATGCTTATTCTTCACGTGCCTTTGCAAGTGTGATTTCATCCAGGAGCACTCATGTGGAAGCGGGGGTAGCTGGACGTGGGATGAAAACAGGTCAGGGCTGAGTGACTCAGGCTGTCAGGGCGTCTGGGCCTCAGGACATGGGAAATGCATTTCAGAGGCGGCTACGGTGGCCTGGCTTCATCCCAAACCCGGGTTTCCAGACAACACAGGCCAGCCGTATTTTTGAGCAAAGTGGAATTTCTGGAGTTAGAATTCCACTCCCTTTGGACAGTGTTGGCATCGCAGCCCAGCCTCTGAGATGACTCTGGAGCCCCGCATGGGGGCAGTGGAGCAGCTTCTGGAGGGTCAGGCATGGGTGGGGTTGGGAAGTCAGGAGCCATTCCAGACACATCCTGTGGGGAGGGGGCTGCCCCTCACCTTCAGGCTGGTTGGCACCAGCCAATCAACTGGCTTCAGATGGAAGGGTTTCCTTCTCGTTCCTTTGTCACCCTCCCCAACACTCTCCCCTGGGAGGTGTAGCTCTCAGTCCCAAACCCAGATTTCCAGGACTCCCTACCCAGCCCAGGGACAAGGGAACAGTGCTTTCCTCCACTGGCGAGAGGCACCTATTCACCTGGCAAGACGGTGTCGACTCTTAGGGATATGGATCTGCAATACCAGTGGCCCCCTTCTCAGGGTCAACTACAACTCCAAGCCTTTAACCCCTGCCACACCAGCTCCCCACATAGTGTCATTACGGCAGAGTATCAACTTGTAGTCTCACGAACCCCTGAGGTTGCTCTGGACTCCACAGAGTGGATAGCACAGTGACAGGGGTTGGGGGTGCTTCTATTAAAAGGCAGGCAGGGAAAAAACAGACAGTTCCTTGTGAATTTGTTTAATGTAAATACACCCTCTATTTATCTTTGGATGTTAATAAATTCATGCATTATTACAAAATCCCTCATACCAGCAGACCACGCTGTGTTAGATCAGCTCGCTTTAAGAGATTTCCTGTTGGCAGAATTCAAAGCCCACACCTGCAGCAGGCCCAGGCACAAGGATTTAACTAAACGCCACAGATAATTAGATCAGTTAACCTCGCAAATTAAAACAAGCACATCGCATTAGCTCAGTTTATCCTAAAAGAAAATATTAAGTTCCCCCAGATAAGTCCTTTAATAAGAATGGAGGGAGACAGCATGTATTGTCTTTCAGGACCTATGGGCAGGAGGCAGGGGGGCTCAAACAGCGGCCAGACAGCAGGATTGTCTGATGGGTGACTGATCGGGTTCTTGCCTAGTGATCTAACAGGGTTGGAAATGTCTGTGGAACATCCAGGTGGGGTGTGGGCTGGAGCACACAAAACAGCAGCAAAGCTCCCAGGGGTCTGAGAGGCATGAGGGTCATCAGTGGGATCTCGTCTGCTCTGCAGGTCCATAATGCAGAATAGTCCCCAGGGACACCCTGGGAATATAGAGAATGGGGTTCACTCCATCAGGGGAGGCCTTCTAGAGAGGCGGTGACCCACCTACTGAAAGTTCCTTCTGTGTGAGGGGCTCGACGCTCAAGGAGTTGGTTGAAGTCTTTGTAAAGTTTGAACTCACCAAGTCAGAATGGAAGGGGTAATCTGGACTACAGGAGAAGTCAGTCTTTGCAAAATCTATAGCATAAAACATTTTAAGCAACAAAGAAAGAGTGTAGACAGTATTGCTGTCTGAAGGCATATGTTGTCTACCTAAGAGAACAACAGCATTTACGAGTGGCTCACTGCTTCCACTGTCACACCAGGGCTGTGCTAATTACACACACTTTGTATCTGTTCATTAAAGTAGGCTTGGCAGGACATTAACATGGAAGCACTATTGGATCATCTACTCAGAAGTCATAAAACTGCACTAAGCAACCCTGTCATATGGATGCTAACGGGAATGGGTGTCCCCCTAGCGCTGCTGAATTGGGCTGGGTTGAACAGATGACCAGATTCATCAGTCGTGATGAAGGCTGTGTTGTAAACAAGAAAGGACCTGAATGTGGCATGTGGGCAGAGCCATGCCCACTGTCCATGGACCTTCACAAGCCATGTACCCTCTTTGGGCTACTGTGTTTCCCATGTACAATGGTGGGGAGAGGATGGTGCTAAGGCCATTGCCCTTTCTACTTCTCTGAGGGTCTCTGGCCCTCAGGAAGAAAACATAACGGTAGAGAAGCATCTCATTCATGGATCAAACTCTTCTAGCCTGAGAGGAGGAATGAAGGTCTTCCAACAACGCCAGACAGACAGTGTGGGTGCCCAGGGCTCCCAGAGTTGGACGGGCACTCAGATCATGGCAGGAGCCTTTGTAAAATGTGGATTTGCAGGCCCACCCTGACCTTATGCCTCTGTGTGTGTGTGTGTGTGTGTGTGTGTGTGTGTGAGAGAGAGAGAGAGAGAGAGAGAGAGAGAGATTGAACCTCTAGTCCTTGCACTTGTAACAAACTTGAATGTCTCAGAAACTTCCATGTGCAGCCAGGTGGTTTGGGGACCTCTTCAGCACTCTCCTTCAGATGGGACAAGCCCTTCAAATGGTTGTGTGTGGGGGAAGTCAAGTTCCTCTCACCAGCTTCAGGGTCCAGAGGAACCCAATTTCCCCTCAACCCCTCTCCAGCAGGCCTTCCCAACCCCAGAGAGTAGCCCCTGCCAACCCAGGCCTAAGGTATGCCAGCTGTACCCATTGAGGCTGTCACTCTCTTACTCTGGAAGCTTTGATAGCTCCCAAGTACCCAAAGAGACTGAATTGCTCAGTGGGATGTTCAAGAACTTCCCCACTGGGGTCCCAAGCCTCCTCTAACTCTAGGACCCCTCAACCTCTTTCTGAGAGCTGCAGGAGTGCAGTCTCCCTCCCTCCCTCCTCCTCCACGTGTGCCATCACCTCACTGGAATGCTGTGCCCAGCCCCTCTCCATTCACCCAAATCCTGCCAGTCCTTCCCAGGACAGCGGCTCTGGTGCTCAGGGCAGCAAGGCTCACAGAAGGCACTCTCTAGATACAGCTTTGCAGAGCTCCCTGACTACTCAGAGCTCTACGCTTCAGCCCAGGGTCTCACCGCATGGCATATACATCAGTTCCCCTCTGCAGGAGGGGAAGTCCCAGGGTAGAGGAGTCCTTGCCCTCTCTTTTGTGCCCACCCGCCAAGCAGCACCAACACAGGGCCAGGCTCCTGATGGGTGCTCAGGAAACACTTACCAATTGAATGAAAAACCTTCTCTCAGGCTCTGAACAGTCCCAGCTGTTGGATGCCAGCTGTCAGAGCTGCTGGGAGAGGCCAAATGCATATTCATTTCAGATTCCTGGGTCGCCCTGCCTCGAAGGGCCTCCTGGACCATCAGAAACCACGTGGATGCCGGGATCGTGCAAACTCTCAGCACGGACTTCGTTAACATCTCTCGGGGACTGAGGGGCAGGAAGGGGCAGGAACCTCCCTCTCCAAGCACAGCCAGGCCTCAGCTGGGACAGGACCAGGGGTCTGAGGGATGTTCCCACCACTCCCACACCTGGCTTCCTCTCACTGAGGTACGTCGGCCCCCCATGTGGCCAGCCCTGTGTCAGCCATGGGGCTATGTGCCCTGAGCCAGCTGTCTGCCAGGCCAGGGCAGGAGGGGTGGGGACAGACAAAGGGGGCCATGCCAGGGGACTCCCTCCTGGGCAGGGTGGGGGTGCAGGTGATGGCCACAGCAACAGCGGCAACAGGGGGGAGCCCATTACAGAGTTCCCACATGCACACAGGGTGTTCATCGCTTTGCTGGCATCACTTCATGTAGCAGTCCCTGGGCAGAGGCACTGTTGGCAGCCCGGGGTCTAGAGGATGAAACCGAAGCACAGAGGGGTGAAGCGGTTTGTGCAAGGTCACAGAGCTCAGAGTGGTGGAGCTGGGTTGGCTGAATTTGGGGCCTGAAACTGCCCAGAGATGTGGTGGGTCCCGAGTGTCCTCCGAGAAGGGAGAGATTGGGAGGGCTGGGTGGCCCTCCTCTTGGAAGGAGGCTGACAGTGCGAGTCATGGGTGTAGCTGGGGTTGAGGACTGGGTTGGCAGGGGTGTGCTGTGGGGCCATTTATGATGGAGACCCAACAGGAGCACAGAAAATCATGGTCTTGGCTCACCTCACAGAAATGAGTCGTCCAGCATGGGGTTCCTGCATTGTTCTCCTCCTGAGTCTCCCCTACTTCTCCCCCTCTCCACCCCCCATCCCCAGGGACTCAGTCCCAGCTTGAATGCTTCTGTGACGGGAGGCTCACTCCCTTATGGGACAGCCCGCACCCTGGGGAGTAGCGAGGGCTGGGCGGGCCTTTCTGGGGCTTCAGGCTGAGCCCAGATGGAGGGCCTGAGGAGCCGGGGGCCACACAAGCCAGCCAGGGTGTCTCTCACCCCTTCCCTTCCCTACTCTCAGCGCAGCTCAGTGGAAGTCAATCACGCGGGCACATCCTTCGTCCTCAGGCAAGCCTGGCACAGATCGCACACGCCTCACTAGACACCCCCGACAACAGGCCAGAAGCACGGCTGCTTCCGTTTCTGAAAAGTCAAGTTGTCACCCTGAAAACTGGCAGGGCTCTTTCAGAAGGTGTGCGTCCCCCCAGGCCACAAAACGAGAGTGGGGACCTGACCGTGGGACCCCCGTGACATGGGGACAGCTGGGGTGTGGCACAGCGGCCTCTGACTCTCTAATATTTAAGCCACATACAGGGGTGCAGAAGGATACCAGTCCAAGAGAGATGTAGAAGATAAAAATATGATAGCTAAGGGACTGAAATCTTCATCCCCCATGAAGGATTGCATGGGATTAGAAACCATGTCAGCAGTCGGATGGGCATGCTGAGTCAGCAGTACTGTGTTGAAGAAGCAGCTCTTAGGACACCCTCTTTCTGAACAACTCTTTCTGAATCAGCCTCCTCACACCAGGATCAGGGTCAGGGTCAGGATCTGAGCTGAAGGCAGACACTGCAGCTGTGTGGGGTGGGCTGCTGCTCTGCGCGCTGCCCAGCCTGCCCTTCTGTAACCCCACCCATGTCTAGGAGGCTAATGGGGGGACTCTCTTGGCTCCTACCCATTATCCATCCTCTCTCCCCTCTCACTGATAAAAGCGGGTGTGATCATGGCAGATACATGCCTCTTTCTTTGCAAGATATCCCTTTTCTCAGCCTCCTTTGCAGCTAGGGTGGTCACGGACATGTGAGTTCGTCTAGTTGTGTCTGACTCTGCAACCCCATGGACTGTAGCCCGCCAGGCTCCTTTGTCCATGGGCGTCTCCAGGCAAGAATACTGGAGTGGGTTGCCATGCCCTCCTCCAGGGAATCTTCTCAATCCAGGGATCAAACCCATGACTCTTATGTCTCCTGCTTTGCCAGGCAGATTCTTTACCACTAGCATACATAGTTCTGGCTAACGAGACCCACAGAGAATTCTACTGGGGAGGGGCCTTGGGAAGTCTTTTGCATTCCCGATAAAAGGGACAGACACACCTGGACTTACTCTGCTGGACTGTGGGTATGATGCGTGGAGCTGAGGCAGCCATTTTATAACCATGAAAAAAGAGACTGATGCTGACGTTATGCTGCCAAGCCAACATCAGATCCCGAGTCCGTGCTAACGCAAAAATCCAAAGCTTCATTTGTTGAAGCCACTGCAGCCAAACACATTTCAACTAACTGGGCAGTCACTGAAATTGAGGTTCAGAGGGGTTAAGTGACTCTCCAAGGGCACACAGTCAGGCTCCAGGCAGAACTGGGGCTGGAATTCGACTCTGTTCCCCATGCAGAATAAGGCTTCTCCAACCCAAAGGCAGGTTTGGAGTGTGGTGACAGCTGTGGGGCCGCTGCCCTGCCTCACGTGGCCCCCGGGGGGTCTAGCAATCCCACCAGAGCCTCCTGTGGGAGCAGCCTGGTCCTGACTTTGGGGTGACAGAAACAGAAGAAGGTGACCCCATGGCCGCCCTTGTGATGCTTGGCCCCACAGGATGCAGTGGAAGAGGAGTGGGCACTGGAACCAGACCCCTCCCTGGTGAGTGAGCCCCTCCCCCTCAGTCTCCTCGTCCATAGACCATTGCTGCCGATGCTTACACGAGAGTGCGCCCCTGTGATGCTGTTTTGACAGATAAATGAGAGAAATCTGTGAAGCGTCAGGCCTTCGGGGAGTCCTCAATGAGTGGTGGTTGTCACCCTGTGGCATTTAATCACTTCCTATTCATGTTTCTGGGGTCACCATCTAAAAAAACCCACTTGCATTCAAATGCTTTTCTGAAGTCTGCTTCTGGGAATACTTAAACGAAGTGTCTTTGAGAGCCTAAAGTTAGGCCAGTGGTCCCCAGACTTTGCACGCACATGATGCTCCTAGCGATCTTGTTAAAATGCCGCGGGGTGCAGGCTGAGTGACCTGGCTCAGCTGGTCCTGGTGGTGCTGAAGACTCTGCACATCTAATAGGCACCTGGTGATGCTGACGCTCTGGACCCAGGTCCACCCTTAGCCAGGGCTTAGATCTCCGGCTCTGCTGACCTTGCTCAGACCAAGGGGAGACTGATGTGGGTTAGAGCAGCCTAGGAGAGCTTCCTAGATGAAAGCAGGGCTTGGAGCTAGGTCTAGAGGCCCTGGAGGACTGGGGTGGGTGGGCAGAGGGAGGCAGGGCCTTCCCAGGGAGGAGGGAGGCTGGGGATTGCTAATGCCCAAATTACGCCTGAGTGAGCAGGATGTCCAGGACTCATTGCCTGGAGTTGCCTGAGGCCTGCAGGCTGTGCGGGCTGGACGTTCTGAAGGGCAGCAATGCGAGAAAGGCCTGCTGCCTTTCCCACCACAGTCTCCCAGAACCCCCAGTTCTGGGAGGACAATTCAGACCTTCCTGGCTCCCCGAAGTCAGCCCTCCTTACTCCCTTTCCAATCTCCTCTCCCTGATGCACACCTGGACTGGTGTCCCTGTCCACGGGGTCCTTCACGGTCATTCCAGTCACAGTCCTTCCCTCTTCTGAGATGAGTGAAGCTTAGAATCCAAATCACACCGTTGACCATTCTGTATTTTTATTGTCCTGTAACTATCTCATGAATGAGTTAGGAGCCGCTGGATGTTACTGTGCCAGAGGACCCTGGTCAAACACACTCAACACCACTGTTCTGTCCTTCATGGCGATCCCTGGACTTATAGCGCTCCACAGCATACAAAGGGCTGACACACAAGATTTTCACCAAGGAACTAGGAAACAGGCCCAGGAAGGTCATGAGACTCCTCCCAAGTCATCCAGCAGTTTGCCGTTGTTCCCACAAGCTGTAAGCGCTCTGGAAGGTGGAGCAGAGTGTTCTGCTGGGCGCAGAGTGGACACCACAGTCTCGCAAGTTGCCTTGTGTCCACCCAGCCAACAGAGCAGGAGCCCACCTGCATTGCGCCCCCTGGTGGTCCAATTGAGAACATACCACAAATGCCTTGGCTCAACACACACACTAGGGCCACAGTGAACTGGGGCCCTGAACTCCAGCCCTTTTCTAACTGTTTTCAGGAAGATCTGAAGGACAAATAACCATAATGTCTTCTGCCATCATCACCCAGGCTTGCCCATCTTTGACGGGACTTGGCAGCCCACCGTTTTGGCCACGATGCAGGCCCATAAAGCAGACGCCTGGCTCTTTATACTCGCCCACGCACGCACTCTCTAGGAGAAACTCTGCGAATCCTAAAATACATCCATTCCCGCAGCAGGAGTTCACACAGATAACCTGCTTCTCTGCCTCGTGCTTTGGTGAAAGGTCAGCAAACCCTCAAACAGCCTCATATGGTCTCACCTAGGCACTCCACTGAGACCCCCTCCCCCCACCCCTGCGGCTGACACACATGTGTGGGGAAACCCCTTCACTCTGGTCACTCCTGGCTGCCCAGACACACGCGTGCTAGCTGCTACTGGCCAGGCCAAAGAGCCTTCTACACAGGGTTTCCTCCAGGCGCCCGAGACCACAGAGAGAGAAACTCCTGTCTTACCAAGGGTAGCCCCGCAGGTGAGCTAAGCTGAAACTTTCCAGGGGGCCGCGGGGCAAGGGGTGATGTGGATGGAAGAGGAGCCCTGAGAATGGATCTGCTGGAATGCTTCTTGGTGTTGCCAGGGCCTGCGAGGTCCAGGGTAGACAGAGAAGCTGTGCCCTGCCCCTGCCCACACCCAGCTCTGAATCAGCTCTGGGCAAGAGAGCAGGTACAGAAAGCACTGGGGGGGCGGGACTCCAAGCACTGAAAGGCAGAGTTAACACTGGTGTGTGTCAGTCGCTCAGTTATGTCTGACTCTGCGACCCCACGGCCTGTAGCTCGCCAGGCTCCTCTGTCCATGGGACTCTCTAGGCAAGAACGCTGGAGTAGGTGGCCATGCCCTCCTTCAGGGGATCTTCCCAACCCAGGGATCGGACAACGGAGCAGCCTGGAAGCAAAGGGCTATGCAGGAAGAGGAGGCTGAAAGGAAGTGAGGTGCTTGGCTGAGAGCTGTGTGGACCTGTGGCTGGTGAGGGAGCCTGTGCTCAGCTGGGCCCCTGGGTAACCGCAGCCCAAGGGGTTTCCAGGCAAGCGTTGGTCTTTATGTCACCATGACTGCTGGGCCAGTCTAGGAAGCATGTCAGAGGGGGAGGAGGCCTCTGGGAGGCCACCGCGGTGGGAGGGGGTGGGCTCCTCCAGGACACTGGTTTGTCCTAACGTCTCTTGCAGCTAAACTTCTGGGCACTTCCCATCACTACCATTTTTTGCTACCTAAAGCCATTTTCTGGATCATGAGCAGTCTTCACACGTGCCTCCCAAACCTTCAGCTGTGTCTCACTCATTTGTCTGATGCCCCCCTCCCTCAAAAGAAAGGGGCACAAGCAGGTAACCTGTACACACTGCTGCTGATGACTGGGCTGATGGGGGTCATGGTCCAAACGATACCTGGACAAGTGTTGAAGAAAGTTGAGAAATTTCTGCCTGGTTTCCTTAGGAAGAAACCTGAGCAGAGGGCATGGAGGAGGTGTGGGGCCCAGGGGCAGGGATGGACACGGAGGCGGGGGCGCAGCCCTTCCCTGAAGCTGTCCTGGAGCCGGCCCTCGGGGGCGGGCAGTCTGGCCGCTCTGCCTCAGGGAGACACCGAGCTGACCCTCGCTTAATTACACTTGTCACAGACGGAATCGGGCTGTGGAGGCCAGGAGACACCTTCCTCCCCCTCGGCCTCCTCTCCCCTTCCTGTTGGCTTCAGCAAGGTGAATAATGCCGAGTCTATTAGTCTCAGAATTGTAGAAAATGTCAGAGGTTCCAGAGGCCCCTCTGGACCACCACCCCCTTCCACAGTCCAGAAGGTGGAGGCTCAGAGTGGCTCCAAGCTGAGCGTTTTGCCCCAAAGTACCTGGTTTGTTTGCGGCAGGTGGGACCTGGCACCCAGGTTCCCTGACCCCGGCCCAGGCTCTGACCATCACCTCACGTGGCCTCTTGTTTATCCCTTCAACTTAGAGACGGTGGCTGTGGACACAAGGCTCTCTGGGTCCTTCAGACAACTCCGTGAGAGAGTCTTGCTGAGGACAGGCCATGGCTAGGCCTGGGTTCTGTTGTGGGGGCAGCAGGGCGGTTGTGAGAGTCACTCACCTGAAAACTGGGTACACCCCCCACACCCAGGCGAGTGAAGAGAAGAGCGCACTCAGACACAGAACACAGCCCTGGCGGGAGGAGGGCTTTGCGACCTGGGAGGAGCGGAGGGGAGGGGAGGGGAGACTCTGCACGGAAGCTGAGGGAGGTGGGACCCAGGACCCCGGCGTGAAGAGGACAGGCAAGCTGAGCGTGCTGCAGGAGCAGATGCTCCGGATTTCAGGTATTTCTGCCTTCTCTCCTGGAAACCCGTGCTCCCTCCTGCTGGGATAGCCTGAGGAGGAGACCCTGTGTGCTCAGCTCTGCCCCAGCCTGCGGTGTGGTCTGCGGGCAGGGGAGGGGTGGCTTGGCTGGAGACGCACCTGCCCGATCTGCTTCCGGTCAGGATGGGGACTCTTCCAAAGGGGGGTGCTGGAGACCCCCCGACATGGGTGGGTGAGGGAGGCCTGGATTCTGGCCCCAGCTCTGTCACGAGTGAACTGCAACTCATCTCACTCGGATCTCAGATTCCGTGTGGGTAAAATGAGAAAACTGAGCGAGCCGCCGGTGCTGAAGCTGGACAGCCTGCAGAGAGGAGTGTGTGAACGGCTGCTCAGAAACTGCCTCTCAGCCTGGAGGGGAGCCTTCGTCCTCTTCTGCCGCCCATTGTTCACTTTGTGCTTATGCCATTTGAGCTTGTGCCCCTTGACGAACCCTCCCGCCTCTAATACTCTGAGGACCCTGGGGCTTGTCCCCCAGGTGACTGAGAAGCAGGGAGTAAGAGAGACAGAAGCTCCCGCCCAGGGCCTCACTGTGCCTTTTCCATCTGCGATCAGTCCCAGCACAGGGCCCTCGGCACCACTGACATTCTGGGGTCAGATGCTGCTTTGTTGTGGGGCTCTCCTGTGCATTGTAAGATGTTTAGCAGCATCCTGACCTCTGCTTATCAGATACCTCCAGCATCTCCAGACAATGTCCGTAGGTCCTGTTGGGGGCAAATGTGCTCCCTGTTAAGACCCACTGCCCTAAAAGGACAGATGAAGAGTTTTCTGTAGAGAATATGGGAAAAGAGAGAAGATATGTCATTCATTTCCCCAAGAGAGAAAAAGAAAAGAGCATGAGGCCAGTGGGGAGAAGCAGAGGAAGGGCTGGTGGGATCCTCTCTACCCCACCCTACCCAGTGACTTAAACACTGTTGAAGACCTTTCTCTCTCTGCTGTGGAAGGGCCACAGGGATGCCCTTTTTCAGTGTTACAGGTTGAATTGCGTCCTCCCCTCCCCACAAAAGGTGCTGAAGACCGAACCCCCAGTACCTATGAATGTGACCTTATATGAAACAGGGTCTTTGCAGATGTAATCAAGCTGGGAGGAGGGCATCAGGTTGGGTCCCAACCCATACAACTGGTGTCTTTATCAGAAGGGGGAATTCGGACACAGACACACACACACACACCAGGAAGTTCACGTGATGGCATAAGAGCACCGTCTCCCAGACCAGGAGTGCCCAAGGTTACTGTACGTGATGGCATAAGAACACCCTCTCCCAGCCCAGGAGTGCCTGAGGCTACTGGAAGTGAGGAAGGAGGCGCGAACAGGTCCTCCTCCCAGCACTCAGAAGGAGCCAGCCCTGCCAACACCTTGATCTTGGTCTTCTAGCACCAGAACTGTGAGACAATACCTCTCTGTCATTTTAAGTCGCCTGGCCTGTGGGACTTTGTTACAATGGCCCCCCAAACCAGGAGCAAGAAGGACCACTGGACAGGGAGGTGGAGAGATGCAGGGACCTGGCTTTGTGACCCCATCATCTAAATCAGAGACAAATGCTCCTGGGACCCAAACTCACCATATAGAGACTGAGCCTACAGGACAGACAAGTGGAAACACATCACATCTCTAAAATGAAACACTTTGCGCCAATCACTAGAAGTTGTAAAACTGCCCCGAACATGCTACCTACATCCATCATAAATTCATCTTTAGTTTCTGTTATCATATCACTGTCTCTGGGGACCCCTGTCTTGTCATCATTTGCCCTTTATAATTTATTCATCTTGTTCTTGCCTGCATCCTTTCTACTTATCATTCATCTTTACAGTTATACATAAAATTAGACGGATCCTTCCCAGGTGGGGCTGTCAGGAGGGAGATGGGCCTCACCAGGGAAGTCCCAGGTGAGCTGGTGGAGGTCCCACGAGAGCCCCCTCTGGGTGTCGAGGCAGAGGTGAGTGGGGAGAAGGAGTCAGAGGGACGGTGTGCGGGAGAGGCCAGTGAGAAGGATAAAGGGGAAAGGATGGGAAGTGAGAGGGAAGAAGGTGACCAGAAGGGACAGAAAAGAAGAGGAAACAGGCACAAAGAGAAATATGATGATGGGACTCAAGGAAACAAACATGGAAGGAAGGGGGAGCAAGGAGCACACCCCGAGTCAGCAGCTCTAGAAATCCAGTGGAGTCTTGCCCTTTTTTAATTTTCTGCTTTAACATCGCTCCTGGTAAACTCAAAGAAGGTCACATTGAATGTCCATGGAGATGACGGGTCCTGAGCAGTGGGGACCTGAATGGGGAGGTGTGATGGCAGCAATGGTGCTTGTCGACCAGGCTGAACTGGGGCCGGGGTGCGGGTAGGGGACAGCCACGGAGGAGTGTGCGGGCTTGCTTTGTATTCTCAGGTTGCCGGAGCCAGGGCACAAAAGCCAATCTTTAACTAGTGAATTGGAACTTTAATGTTTACCAAGCAGATACAGCTCCCACTCGCCCCCGCCCGCCCCCCTCTGCCCGCCCCCTCTTCTCCCTGTTCCAGGCTCCTGCTAACTGGACCACCTCTTCCCCCCTTTAGCAGCCCTGGCGAGGAACCTGGTCTTCTGCTAGCAGAGCAAAGATCTGGTCACTGCTGCCCATGAAGCCTGGTTCCCTGATCACAGGCTCTTCCCAGAGGGCCTGCAATCCTACCTTTGGAAACATATGGACTCTTCCTGGGAGACAATTCCCAGCGAAGTCCCAAAGGCAGGGGGAGCTGGAATTGAGCAGCAGGGGCCTATTTTAAGGAACAAAATTCTTCTGAGAGGCCTCCTGTGCCTACTCAGGCCCCAGGGAGCTCTCCAAGTGGACCTCTCCTGTCCAGCTCATGGCTCCTGGCCTGTCGTGGGCGCCTCATCTTCTAGGCTGATTCTCAGACCACTGCTCTCATCTGACACTCCCACCTTCCTTCCAACTTTCTAGTCCCACCCTGCACAGATCCTGAACACACTTTTGAGCAACTCCTGATAACTTCCCTGGTGGCTCGGATGGTAAAAAATCTGCCTGCAGTGCAGGAGACCTGGGTTTAATCCCTGGCTCAGGAAGACCCCTTGGAGACGGGAATGGCTACCCACTCCAGTATTCTGGCTTGGAGAATTCCATGGACAGAGGAGCCTGGTGGGCTATAGTCCACGGGGTCGCAGAGAATCAGACATGACTGAGTGAATAACACTGACCCCATAGTTTTCCAGGTCCCTCTAAAGCAACTGGTGGCCTTGGAAAGTAGAGGTAGATATCCTGGGTTTTGGTAGCAGAGCTGGTGATGGTACTTTCTTGGCCGTTTATGTGTAACCTTGGGCAAACTGCCTAATCTCTCCAGTCTGGGGATCTCCTCATGTATGGCAGATACTCATGACATCTTCCCCACAGGGTGGCTGTGAAGATAAAATGGGGTAATGGAGGTAACCTGCTTGCATCATGCCTGTCAGATAGTAAGTGCTTAATAAGTATTAACTGTTATCATTGAGCTATTTTCTACTCTACCCACTTTATGATAGCGCTGTCTTGTATCACTGATGTATGTGTGACTTCTGTCTCCAACTTGATGGACAGCTCCAAGAGAGGTGGGAATGCAATTTTCTTATCTCTGTGTCTGCCTGGATGCCTGACACAGTGCTCGGCACACACAGGAAATTCTTGTTGATAGGTTGAGAAGCTACGTTGATGGTTACCCTATAAATGATGAACACACGCTGGGGATGGAAGAAGGTGGGCTGAAGAGGGCAAGGGGTCAGGAGAGAGAGTGAAGTTGAGAGTGTGAGGGAGAGATGGAGAGTTTCAGAAAAGCGGAATCACTTCCTGGATGCTGGCAGAAGACCCTGCTCGAAGGGACCCTGATGAGGCTTTGTGGCTCAGTAATCTCATTTTACTGAAGGCATGCCAAATTAAGAAACAATAATCCATTTGTAACACTGGTCTAGGGCTGACTCCGTCAGCCACCCCAGAGGCCTTGGGTAGGCTGGTTCCCAGGGATACTGACCTCTGACTTGTACAAACACCCACTGTGACCACGTGGTTTCTGAGCTTCCACTGATCCTAACAGAAATGTCAGCTCCTCTTCCCAGTCCCCACATGAGGACACGTGGGAGGGGTGTCTCTAGCTCTGTTTCTGTGGTTTGGTTATTGTTTTTGGTGGTGGAGGTGTACGTGTGTTCAGTGCCCACAGATGACAACCAAGGCAGTGTTCCCTGCTGTCAACGGGATACTAGCCCTGCAACTTGCTGGGACACAGAATGGGCTGCGGGTCCCATCTCCTCCCCTCTGCCTCTCTCCAGTGAGAAAGTGGAGGACTGATTTTAATTGATTGATTTTAATGGATGTTGAAGTCTGGAAAAGTGCCTAAATTGCTGAGGTTACTGGTTTCCAGGTTCTTTTTTTTTTTTTTTTTTTTCAATTTTTTTCTCCTTCATCAGACAAGGAGTGCACTCACCAGGGCACCTCGGGTGGTGACCCCAGACAAGAAGAGGCCTCTCTCTGCTGCCTAACCAAGCAGCCAGTCAGCCTGCCTCAGCTGGTGGCAATACCCATTATATGGTCGGGTGGGAGCACTTTGCTTGGTCCTGTCCCAGTATTTGCCAGCAGCTCACTTTCTCTGATCTCAATAATGACACCAAGTCCTGCTTTCTGGAATCCAAATGACTCCGCTTTAAAATCTGGTCACTTTGTTTTTCATTAATCTCCATGTGAGTTTGTGCACAGACAATGTGCCCTGGGAAGTTTGAGCTGAAATCCTGTCTTTTCTTCCCATCCCTCCCGCTGTGGGCTGTGCCTGCCCTGAGAATTGTGATCGAGTCTTTGAGGCCTCGTGTCTCCCAGTCTCCCTGTGAGGCCTCTGAAGAAAGGACAGCCTTCCAGGCACCTCCAGAGGACTCGGCTATGTTTTAGTTCCATTGTTGGCCTCTCTCCTCTCCCCTCCCACCTCCCAACATACATTCACTTTTTTTTTTTTTCTTTCTTCCAAACTTGCCCAACTTGTCTTTGTGGTTTCAGAAAAATGCCACTGGATCTCCCAGTATGAAGGATTAGCACAGATTATGGGGAACAGTGTTAATTATCGGTGGAAGGGGGGGCAGGCGCGTTGCTCCAATGTGCTGCTGATTTCCCCTGGGCCTTTCTGTCTGGTAATAAGCCTTCTTTAATCTGGCAGGCCCCTTGGTGAAATCAGCACCACGGACAGTGGTATTGATTGCTTCTGAGAAACCATCACAGCTGCTCAACCAAATTACCTTTGATATGTGACCTTTAATGTAATTACTGCAACATCAAAGTATTTCTATAAATTATTAAAGAACTAATACACTCCATCATTTAGCTATTCTATTATATGTAAAATAAACAACCACAAGTTAATGTTAGATCCTGAACAATCCACACTTGCTGCTGAAATTCTCCCAGTTCCCAGCCTCTCCCCCTTCAAAACCCCAAGCCTCCCCCTCCAAGCTTCTCTTTCTGTTTCCCCATCTAATTCCAGGCTTTTAGCCATCACGAAACTCCCCAGCAATCTCTCTCAAGCTGATGAAGGGCCTCCCATAACAATGTGGTATTTTCTATTCCATTTGGGTGGCTCTAAAATATCTATCACAATCTCCCCCAAAACAAAGTACCATAAACACTTTATTAATCAGCACAAGCCTTTCTCAGAAGCCTTTGATTATCTTACAATATGGCTTTATGCCTCACACATAACATGGGGCGATGTGGAGCATATTTCTGCCATCTTACAGAGGGCACCCAGAAAGTAATTACTATAATATATGTGCATGTAGCCGCGCCACTAAAAAACCAACTGGGGAACGACCACCGTGCCAGAGCGGGGCTCCACACAAAAACCTGAGCGGTGCACGATTTCCATACATTTGCATCCGCGGGTGTGTTATTAAGATGACTCAGCCCCGTGCTTTGCAATCACAAATAACAAACACAGTACAAAGGCTGTCTTAATGGAAGGAAGGCCCTCCCCACCCCTAAACGGGTAAAGAAGGCTCTCTGATGCAAAGGAAGCCAGCCCCCGACCTGGGTTGGGCTTTCTCTCTGTCTACCTGGTTAACCTTTCCCGCTGCGGGGCTGAAATGGAAACGTGTGTTTACATACGGTTTGCTTGGTAAGAATGTAAACATGCATGTGTAAATATTGGTGAGCATACATATAGAACACACGTGCTTCCCTGCAGTGTCCATTGTATAAGCTTAAACAAGGTACATCTTAAAATTCTTTATGCCTACAAACGCTCACATCTTTCCATTTATCTTTAGATACTCGGCGAGCCGTATATCTCCCCCCGCCTCCCGCCCCCGCCCCCATCTCTCTGAACCCACAGGAGAGACCGCGCAGACCCTTGACCCGGTCTACACTTCTTATTTTATGGTGATGAACTAGCCTCGATAATAGCCATGGCTGATATCACACCCAGTTAGGGGGGCCATAAATAATTCTCTTCTCCCCCGCACAGAAGCTATAAACCAGGGCTGAGGCGCGATAGTTTATCAAAGACGAGGGCTGGCTCCTTAAATAAACCGCGGTGATCTCACTCGCGGCGCCGCGCCCGGGCGGGTAGGCGCTCCCTCCCGCCCCGGCCCGGCCCCCACCCCAGGAACCGCAAGTGTCCGACGGATATCGGCGGGTGTTCGCGCGGCTCCGCCACGGGCGGCCCCGCCGAGGGGGCCCGGGCACCCTGCGTCCCCACCCCGGGCTGCCAGCGCCGGCAGCGCGCGGAGCCGAAACCCGATCGGCGGCGCCCGGGCGCGCCAGGGGAGAAGCCGCGACCCGGCTTCGCGGCCGCGGCCAAGTTCGTCCCCCCGCCCGGGGTTCCGTCGGGCCTGGACGGCCGGGTGCGCAGGCCGCCAGGTGAGGTCCGGGCTCGGCGCCCACGCGCCCGTTTCGCAGCCCGGCGCCTCGCGGCCGCAGGGGGCCCGGAAAGCGGCGCGCCAGATCCGGGGCGAAGGCCTTCGCTCCCCGCGCCGGCCGCGCCGCCGCCCGGCCTCCCGAAGTCGCCCCCTGTCGGCGCGCCCGTCGCTCGCGCCTCGCCGGGCGCCACTTACCCCGGGCAGAGTCTTCTGCTCGTGCAGCGCGCTCTGGGCCTTCAGCGCTGACTCACGCTCGCAGTAGGTGAGGAAGGCGCAGCCTGGGGAGGGAAGCAAGCGCCGAGAAGGGTCAGTGGGGGCGCCCCCCGGCCGCCCACGCGCCCGCCCGCCCGTCTCCAGCCCCTCCCCGCTCTCCGTCCCTCTCCCCACCTCTCTTCTCTCTACCGTGCGCTCTACTCGAGCTTTCCTGCCTCCCCGTTTTCCCCTGTGTCTGCTTTTCGTCCCTCTCGTTCGCTGCTTTTCTCTTTCGCTCCTTGGGCGAAGTCTCCCCACTCAGCATTCCCCCCCTGCCACGCCCCCTCTCCCCGCGGGTCTCTTACGGTCCCCGCGCCCCGGGGGGGGCCTGCCTGTCTCCGTCTGGGTGCTCTGCTATTTCAGCTCCAGCCCCATACCTCCCAGAAAGGGGCAGCTTCTACCCCGCAACCCCAGCACCTCTGGTCACTCTTGATCATGAACTCCTCCTGTTCTGGCCCCCTTAGGAGGGATGAGGCAGGGACCCTCCAGGCTCCATCTGTAAGGAGGACCCCAGGCCAGGCTGTTCCTAACGAAGTGAATGGGGCTGTCCAAGGTGTCCGCCACAGTCGGTTGTTGGATCTGCAGTGCTATCTTCACAGCCCTCCCAGAGGGCTTGGAGACCAGACCCCCTGTCTCTAATTCCCTGGGGGACTCCAGCAGCGCCCTGCCCTGCCTCAGTCTCCCCTCATGTGAACAGAAGGGGTTGACTGAAGGGTCTGCAAAGTCCCGTTGAGTTTTCCCCTTGCGTGATTCTGACAGCGCCTTACCAGGAAATCTAGATTTTACAGAGCACCGTGCCTTGCTCAAGGGGTGACTTTTTAATGCTGGCCCTTCAGGCCCAGCGACAAGGCAAAGAGAATGCCTGTGGATGGGAGAGTCTTTGGGGAGTTCCTTCAAATTTCTCGGTGTCAAGGCTTCTTCCTGTGCCTACAGACGTGGCTGAGGGTGTCTTAGGGCACCTAGGGCCTTAGGGAAGGTCAAAAAGTCAACTTCAGCCAACAGCAGGCTTGAGTTTCATGGGGCACAGTGGCCTCAAACTTTCCAAAGTCGCCCGCGGCCCCAGAGAAGGCACCCTGCAAACTGGCCACCGTCTCTGTTTCACTCTCTTCCCCATGATCTGACCTCCCAACCATCTGAGTTCACCACTGTCCCCACCTTTCTTTTGCTCTCACAGTCTTCTCACACTCTCCGCATTTTCACATCTCCCAATCCGCATCTTTCAAGAATCTGGTCAAGGTCCACCTCCTCCAGGCAGCCACCTTGACTGGTCTGGTCCAGTTTAAGTTAGCCTCCCTTCTTAACTGCCCACAGCTGGCCAGGTGGTCATTCTCATGGCCATTTATCAATTATTTCCTGAGTGTCCTTGTGCCAATTTCTGTGGGATGTCCAGCAGCCCAGGCCCTCTTGTAGGAGGCTTGTAGGAGCCTTATCACCAGGGCATAAAGTGTTCCCAGCGTCCTTTGCAGTTCCTGACTTCTCCATCATCCAGTAAAAACCTCCCTTCCCAGGTGGTGCTAGTGGTAAAGAACCTGCCTGCCAATGCAGGAGATGCAATAAACGTGGGTTCGACCCCTGGGTCGGGAAGATCCTCTGGAGAAGGAAATGATAACCTACTCCAGTATTCTTGCCTGGGAAATCCCATGGACAGAGGAGCCTGGTAGGCTACAGTCCATGGGGTCACAAAGAGTTGGACACAACTGAAGTGACTTCACACATGGGTATCTACCTCTTCCTTTCCAAAAACTCGTCCTGCCTCCCTTTCCTCTTAGCTTCAGAGAAGAGATGGAAGGAACTGTATGTGTGAGGGAGACACAGAGATGGGGAGAAGGAAGCAGGGAGACAGAGCTCTGCACTCCCAGGCGCTCTCCGCCTTCCCATCCTCCTCCTCCTGTCTGTCCGGAGCTGGGAGGAGCTGTGAGTACCACGGAGCCTCTGTCCACTGCATCTCATCCCTCCCCAGCCAGACTCTGGATCACCCCTCCTCCGCACTCCCCGTTCCTCTGTCCCCGGTCGGCAGACGGTTATTGATGGAGACACTTGGGGACTGAAATGAATAGCGGTCAGAGGCCCCCGTGACGTCGGCCCTCGTGCTGTTGCCTGCCTCTCCCGGGGCCTCTTTCCTCTTGTCGCCTCGCTGGCCTTGTCCTCCACCCGTGCCTGCCTGCAGCCAGGAGGCGGCCGCTGTCTTGCTGCAAGCCGGCAAGCCAGCTCAGGACAAGGTCAGGGGCAGGTTTGGAGGAGGAGGGAGGCAGGAGAGAAAAGGGAGGAGGGGGAAGGAGAGGAAATGGCCACATTGTCTCTGTGGCCCAGGATAACAAGGAAAGGCTTCCAGAAAGAAAAAATAAAGAAAAAAAAGAATCTGTTGCTTTTGTCCAGCTTCCAGGAATTTTTGCACAGTTTTTTTTTTTTTTTTTTTTTTAGAGAGAAAGCTCACTGCTGTGTTGTGAAGCAGAATCTGTGAGGGACCCTCAGGCCCTGTGTGACCTCCCCTGTCGTTTCTACCTCCTGACTTCACCTTCTCCCCTTTCTCCGCTGCTTACTCGCCCATCTTTCTCCTGCCTCTCCGCCCTGCCAGGTGCACTGTGCCCCTGGACCTTTGCACCAGTGGTTCCCTCTGCCCAGAAGGAGCCTATCTGCTGTCTGCATGGTCGTCTCCTTCCTTCCCATTGGGTTTCCCTCACATGTGACCTCTTCAAGGATGTCTCTCCTGACAGCCTCACTGAACACAGCACACCTCACCCCCCAGGACACATACCTGCTCTCTGACCCCGCGTCCTGTTGGCACTTCTCTTTGGCAGCCCTCACCCCGAAATATTAATATTGTTTGTTTGCTCCTTGATTAGTGTCTCCCCAGCTCAGATGAGGTCACGACTTGACTTTGTTCTGTTCCTGCTTGGTTCTCAGTTCTCAGAAAGGGGCCAGGAGCTCAGCGCATGTCTGTTGAGAGCATTGAATCCTGAACACCTCGGCTACTTTGGGGGTGCTAGAGGGTGGGGGGACTTGGGAGTGGTGCAGGGAGCTGATCAAGGCCCTGAAGACCTAGAGCCACAATGGACTTCCATAACAGGGGGGGACAGAGCTTGTATGTGAGAGCTGATGGGTGGCCCGGGCAGGAAGACTTTTGTTCCCAAGGCCTCCTTGAGCCCATCTGCTCAGGTTCTTGACAGCGTGGTTACCATCATGGTCCTGCTCTCATCCCCAGCAGATCATCTGACAAGGCTGATGCACACAGACGGAAGCTGTGCCTGCCCAGGGCTCACTTACTGGTTCCTCTCTCTTGAGTCTCAGTTGTCTTATCTCTAACTCCCTTCAGAGGCTGGTGGAGAGAACTACTAAACAACAGGCGAGCATTAACAAACTCTGCAGAGCTCTCTGATCGCAGAGTGCAGTGTCAACACAGTCACTCTGGTGGATGGGAGCAGGGACTCAGAGAGGCAGAGTCCCTCCTGGCCCTCTGCACCTCTGTGAGGACGGACCGGTCTTACATGGGGGCCAACTGGTGGCCACCCATCCGGCCTGCTCAAACCGTCTCTTCGGCCAGCCAGCTGCCACGTCTGATAGTCACCTCTTGGGAGAACCATCTCACTACAGCTCTATAAAAAACTCAGAGACGGACATGCAGGTATTAATTGCTGGCTCCAGGTGCTTGAAGGGACCACGTCGGCTCCCTTGCTGGGGGCAGAACCCCAGGAGTGGCCGCTCGGTGGAGATGGGGCTTCAGGAGGGGAGTCTGCCTTCACAGGATACTGCAGAGTGCAGTGGGCCTGGGCAGGGGTTGAGGTGGGGGCCCACGGTGGCCAGGGGAGAGAGGGGTCCCAAGCCATCCCCCTGGACATTTGCTGAACTGTGACTTCCTGTCCTCATCATCGCTTCTCCCAGAAAATTGAGGAGGGGACTCCAAGCTGTGAGGGGAGTCTGGGAGTCCCAGACTCGCCTCCTGTAAGAAGCCGAGGTATCCCCAGAGACATGCCCTGTGAGGCCCCTTGGGAACGCTCAATCTAGTTGGGAAATGGGGTTCTTTCAGGGAAACAGCCTCATTCTGATCCAAGACTGGTGGGTGGAGGGGAGAGTGAGGCTGGTACCAGGCTCTGCATCTCAAGGCTGAGAAGGTCTGACGATGGGGAGCCCCTCCTGGGAATGGGGCTGATGGCACAGACATCTCTCCTTGCCTTCAGGCCCAACACTTCCCTTCCCAAGCCTGACCCTGGCCGTATCCTTGTGTTCACAGCAGAGGGAACACGGATCCCCTGTGGTTGTTTGCAGAAACAATAAAATTGAAAACCATCTAAAAATGTCTCAGTGCCATAATGCTTTTATGTTTAAACTGTGGAATACCCTACAACAGTCAATAAGACGAAATGGTTCTAAACGTCCAATGTGGAAAGGCGCATTGTCAGATGGGAGAAGCAAGTTGCCCAGTAGCGGACACCACGTGTGTACATCAGAGACATCTCCGGGACTCCCACACGCACCCAAATCTGTGCCTACGCCATAGCACAAGGGCTGTGAGGACTCCCGCCAAGCTGAAAACAGGGATGAAGCGGGTAGCGGGGTGTCTCTCATGACTTCAACATTTTTTGTTTTGTTTGACACATTTAGACCCAGAATGTATTCATAATGTCACTTATATAATTAACTTTAAAGAAAAGAAACTTTGCTGAAAGAGGAAGATGGAGTGCAAAGGAGGTGGGTAGAAATGGGTGAGCCAGACAGGATGCAGGACCTGTTCCGAGGAGATGGACAAAGTCCTCTTGATGTTAGCCTCCTGGCAGGTTCTTCACGAGGGACATTATTTTGGTGGGTCCTGCGATGGCCCTGGGTCAAAGCCTCCTCTCAGCTCTGGGACTCGAAGCGGATTCTCTCCGCCCAGCAACCTGTATGTGGTATTCGTTTGGGTCCTGTGGCCCCCGAGTCGCAGAAGGTATCTGGGCTGGGGTGAGGATAGACTCCTTGCTGGAATGGAGAGGCCTCCCTCCCCCCATACCTGTCCCGCTCTCCAGTTTATCTGAGACTCAACCGGATGTGTGCGCTGATGGCGGGACCTGAGGTGAAAAGTTGCGGGAGTGACTCAGAACCTCTGGGTGAGGTCTGACCTCCTCACCCCTCAGCCCCCGTCTTCTCCATCCCCCGGTCTGCGATGTTTGTCCCAGCTCCAGCTCATCACCTGACTCCCACCCTTCAGGATCCGCACTTTCTAGCCACCGCCTCCTGAACATGGGAGTGAGCGAAACAGAACTGCAGCCTAGCGGGGCGGGAGCAGCCTTGGGAATTCAGGGTGGGCGTGGGAGCAGGCAAATGTCACACTTGCAGAAAAGTCACGCCCAGCCCAGCGCTGCCACCCCCTGCTGATTGCCTGGCCTCTCTGCACGAGGAGAACCCGGCCGGCCCCCCTGAGACCTGCCTCTCCTCTGCTGCTCCCGGTTCTACCCCGTGCGCTGGACAAGGGTCCACCCTCACATTTCCTCATGCGGCCTTCTGACCTTTTCCCTCTCGCCATCCTTATTTGCTCGTCCTTCTGTCTAGCAGCCTCATGTCCCCTCTCTTTGAAGAGACTGTCAACTCCGTGATGGGTGGAGACAGCCTCTTCTACAGGAAGGCTGAGCCTCTAGCCCGAAGGAACTGAGAAGGGTGGGGGAACACGACAGAGGGTTTGGGGCTCTGCCGAAAAGCAGGAAGCGCTGAGTGCGGAGGAGGAGAAGGGTGTGGCCCCCGGGGAGGAGTGGGCGTAGGCGGCTCAGGAGGGTGGCAGACGCCTGGCTCCAGTGGGGCAGCCGGAGCTGACGGTGCAAGGGCGCAGCTGATTCCTGAGAAGCTGGGCGGGGTTGGAGAGGGAGGGGGGGCAGGTTGGGGGGGGGCCTCTCCCACGTGAGGGAAAAACACAGCGCCGCAGAATTAATTGCACGGAGATGGCAGTCATTTACAAAGCCCCCGTGTGCGGGGATAAAAGGCCTTGTCATTGTGAAGTGAAGGAAGTACAATTTCCTGCCCAACTCCGAACAGGGCTGAAGCCTGCCTGGGGTGTAATCACTGCGGAAGGGCACACAACCGAGGCGCACCTCCTCCCACCCCAGCCGGGCCTTGGCTTCCTACTAATTGAATTACAGAATTAGCCAGAGGAAGGTGGCCCTGGAATAGGAAGATCTGGACTTTAATAAAACATCAGATCCTCAGGCCCTGCGCGTGGCTGGCCTGGAGGAAGCGAGGGGAAGCAGGCTGTGGGAGGGGCCAGGGACCGGGATGGGAGCCCGAAGCCCACCCACCAACCAGGCAGACCCAAGGGTCAAGGAGGGGCTCCCTGTTCCGAGTGATTTTTCTCTGCCCGGAATCTCCACGCATCCGCCTGCCGTGGTGCCTGAAACCCCACCCTCGGAGCATCCTTCCTTGGTGATTCTCTTCCCAGCGTTCACAAAACAGACGTGCCCCCCCCCTCCCCCACTCAGAGAAATCGAGGCAGACTGTCTGGGGGTGGATAGAGGGAGGGGGAGATGTCTTCCAGCTTCCCTGGAAAGAGGGTTACTGGCGTTCTGGGAGCAGGTCTGTCCCTCCATCCAGTCGCTGCCCCCGCTGCTCTGGGTGGGCAAGAACTGCCTCCCGGGTAACTCCTGGGTCAGATGCCCCCTTCCTGCGTGTGGGACAGACACCTGCAGGACCAGTCCTCACATACACACTCTGCCTCTGGAAATGTGCCCCCAGCTCTGGGCTTGCCCCTGGTCTGCACCTTCTTCAAGACCCACCGCTTGTGTCCTGAGAGCCTACCTCCGCCTCCCGGTCTCACCTTCTGTGGATTCCTCTGCGGCTGCATCCTTGACCACTGCTCATGGCTTGCCCCAAGGGTGAGCCTCGTCTGCCCCTCTAATCTGTGGGGGCCTTGAGAGTCTGTGAACTCCTGGTAACAGGCAGAGAAAGAAACCACGGGGCTGGCCCTGCCACGGTCTCTGCCTCTATTTCCCAGTGCCCAGCCACGGACTGGCTCCTTCTGCCATCTCCCCAGGACCTGGCCTATCCATTCCAGTTTCCTCAAGTCATTCCATCTGGACCTTGCTCCCTCCCTCCCCCTTCCCCTGGGGAGTTCTGATGTTATCTTCTCTCCATAAGAGAGGGATGATGATTGTCCACCCACATCATGACTCTCTTGCTTTTCCACCTCCGTCAGGGGAAACCTGAGCCTTAGAACCGCACCCTTACCCCTGCTGCCTCCTCCATGCCTCCCTCCTTTGGAGCTCACTTGTCCTTCTAGGAGTGACTAAGCCTCCCCTTCTCCAGGAAGCCTTCCTTGACTACACCAACACCTCTTAAAGCCCTTAGCAGTGGCCCCTCCCATTTGGCAGTTAGAAGACACATCTTTGTCTCTCTCACATTTTGTGTGTCCGTCCATGGGGAAATAGTGTGCTCTGCTGCTGCTGCTAAGTTGCTTCAGTCGTGTCCGACTCTGTGCGACTCCAGAGACGGCAGCCCACGAGGCTCCCCCTGGGATTCTCCAGGCAAGAACACTGGAGTGGGTTGCCATTTCCTTCTCCAATGCATGAAAGCAAAAAGTGAAAGTGAAGTCGCTCAGTCGTGTCGGACTCCCAGCGACCCCATGGACTGCAGCCTACCAGGCTCCTCCATCCATGGGATTTGCCAGGCAAGAGTACTGGAGTGGGGTGCCATTGCCTTCTCCAATAGTGTGCTCTAGGAGCTGCCAACTCCAGGGTCCCCTTCTCCCTGCAGTGACAGATGTCACTGAATGCAGTGGTTACTAAACCCCACTGTGAGCCTGGCTGGGTGAGAGTGGGGAGATGGCTGACTGCAGGAGAAACTGTGTGGAATGGGTCTTAGATGGGACTCCCCCCACCTCCAGCTTGGATACCCCCAGAAATGGCAGGAGCCATCCATCTTCCTCCGAGGAGACCTGGGGGGTGGGGACAATGGGGCGCCCGGCAGGCGGGGGAGGTGGATGGTGCCCTCATCCAGTGAGTCAGGGGCAGCCTGCTCCCTTCTGCAGGGCCCTCCAGCACTGAAAACCCACCCTCGGCCCACAGCCTGCTTCCGGGCTCAGCACTGCCCTCCTGCGTCAACTCTCTTTTTACACCAGAGACTGCAGAGGAGTTTGAACTCAGATGAGTTCCGAGTTCAAGCGTTTCTCAGAGCTAAGCGGGTGGTGTGATGTGACGGACTGGGCCTGGCTCCCCACGCCTGTCTCAGCCCTTCTGCCCTCTGAGGCCGCAAGGCGCATGTGAGCATGGGGCTGTGCTCCCGGGGGGGACCCCCCCCCCGACCTAGACTGGGGAGCCCCAGGGGATGGGACCAGCCCTCTCTCTCTTCCTGGGGGCACTGGGCCAGGCCCAGTGAGTTCAGACCCAAGGACCTAGCTGGCTGTGGACCTTGGAGGATGAAGGCCCAGCGGGCAGGCCTTTGCCAAGGGCCTGTCCCTGTCAGTGACCCTCGTTTCCGCTTTCAGCGCCGGAGAATTACATGTCTGGTGTCTGCTGCGACATTATGGCACTGTGAAAAAGGACAAGGAGTGGACATGAGGTACTGATGGCCTCTCCCCTTTCTCAGCAAAGAGTTCTCGGTCTGTGACTGGAGATGATGGGCCCGCGAGGCTCAGGGG
Organism: Bubalus bubalis; assembly: GCF_019923935.1. Classification (NCBI taxonomy): domain Eukaryota; kingdom Metazoa; phylum Chordata; class Mammalia; order Artiodactyla; family Bovidae; genus Bubalus; species Bubalus bubalis. The sequence goes on from NC_059178.1 coordinate 42,503,461, forward strand.
TTGGGGACTGGCCCAGGGAAGATGTCCGTCAGCCTTTCCAAGGCCCAGCCCTCGAGTCAAGTCCAACCTGCTTCATGACACGTGCACTGGGTTTTGCTCCCGCAGTTGAAGGGCTGCCCCTGTGCCCCTGCTCTGGGCCAGCAATGCCTGGTGGGCCCAGGACACACCAATTTCCCCTTTGGTCTTACAAGGAGTTTTAACTCTCTGCCGTGCTGTCATGCCCGTGAACGTGTGCTTCTTACACCTCAGAGCAGTCTGGGGTTTTATCAGCGTCTGACAAGTGGGGAGAGCCTGGGTGACCCCTCTGGTGATGGGACAGAGACCTGGTTTGAGGCTCAGATCCTGCCTTTCCCTCCTGGGCCCCTGGGCAGGGTGTCAGGAAGTGTGAGTGGGGACCCTGGGGGCCCTGATGTAAGATGTCCTCCCCTACGTGGCCGGGATTTGGGATAAGGGGCTCAGGGATAACGTCTTTCTCTTCCTCTAAGGACCCAGGGGGAGATAGCTGCGGTCTCTGGGGGCTCCCTGGCCTGCCGACCCCTGACCTCCGTCTACCCGCCGGGTGCCGTCTCCAATCTCAGAGTCAGGTGGTGGGCACCTCCACAGACAGCTCTATCTGAGCATCAAGGCTGGATCTGAGATGCGCGTGGGGTATCTGTTCCTCCCCCAAACACCAAGATAACAGCTAGAGCTGAGAAACTGAACTCTGCCCGCTTCTAATGAACCTGGCTTAGATCTTCCTGCTTTTGAATTTTCTCAGTTCAGGGTGCCCCTGCTGAGAAGCCTGGTGGGACCTGTGGGAAGCGACTACTGCTCTCTGAGCCCCATGTGGCAGGGACCTCATTGCTGTGACCCCACCAGTCGCTAAGCCGTGCAGAGGAGGGCCCTTGTGAAAGCGAGTCCGTCTGAGTGACCTGAGAGGCAGACCTGGCCTCCCCCTCGTCTTCTGCCTGCCCCTCTCCATGCCTGCTTGCCTTTGGGCGCCTCTCCCTCCTCGCCTGTTTGGCCCGAAATGCAGAGCCTCGCTGGCTGACTTCCACCATGCTGCTGACCTACCGGACTCCCCAGGGTGTGGGGATGACACTGTGCTGGAACCGAGCCCCCAGCGTCCCCAGTATTTTCTCGACGTGTGCAGGTTCTATGCCCATAGAGGAGCCAGGTGAATGCTTTTTGAGCTGCATAGAACTCCCCTTGTTGGAGCTTTACCTGGTTTTTGGATAGGATAAATGGCGCGGTGTGTGGGGAGTCACTTCCCCCATAGGATCCCTTTCCCCATGCAGAGGCATCCCTCCTTGGCGTGACCCCAAAGCCCCGGGCCCCCAGCCCAGAGCTGCCCCCAGCCCACCCACAGACAGCTCTTTACCCCATGGTGTCTTGTGGGACAGGATCAACCTCTCTGACTCCTTTCTCCCCCAAAGGAAGGCGGTCAGATTCAACAGGCAGGGGGCTAACGAGCCCCTTGGTCCCTTCATGGGTCACCCTGACCATGCTCCCCACAGCGGGTGTCCGTGTCACCCCTGGGCCTTTATTCCTGCTCCTCCCTGTACCCCCGGACTGCCTTCCCTGCTCCTGGGTCCTCTTCCAGGCCCATCGAACCCTCCACAACCTCCCCTCAATGGGCCCTTTCACGTCCAAGTGTCTGAAGCATGAAAGCAAGAGTGAGGTTGAACAGCTTTCCTCTGTTCTCATCTGGGGGAACTCTGTCTCCCCAGCTAGACTGCGGCTCCTGAGGCTGTGTCTCTCCCACTGTACCTGTGACAAGCCCTGGGATGCAGGCCTCACCAGAGCAGCTGAACTGTTCAGAATCGGGGGGAGGGCACGCCACCCCGCTTTGATAGCAAATGGGCACCCAGGATCCACTGGCGAGGTGAATTAATCTCACCTCTCCACTCCGGCTCCTTCCTAACAGGCCCTAATTCACTTAAAGAACAACAAAAAAAAATAGAAGCACACCAACCAAGAAATTCCGACCTCAGCATCCAAGACAGGCTATTTTGAAAAGACCAATAGCCAGGAGTCCTATATTAACAGGATCAATGTTTGGAAAATGTGATTTTCTTTTTAAAAGCAGAAAAACAATCTCACCCAGTGCAGGCAGGCCATGGTCCAGCTCTTGGTGGAGGACGCTATTCCCTCATGATCCCGGTCACTTAAGCCACTCTTCTGGCTGGGCTTTGGGCCTCACCCAACATCAGTAAGATAGGCTCAGTCACAGGCATTTAGCAATATTTAACCTGAGGGCTGTGGCCAGGAAGTAGTCAGCAAATGTGACTGGGATGCTGGCTTCAGTGTGTGAGAATCAAGGCTGGGATGACCCCCACCCCACACGCCCACAGAATCCACCGAGAAAGAAGATTGAACTAACTAATCGGTTCACTGGTACTCAAGACTCAACAAACCCTGTGACTGGGATCAGGGTACTATCCTCTGTGGATGGAGCAAAAGTTGCTTCATACCTCATTCATTCATTCTGTCCACGACCATTTACGGATAGACTGTCATTTGCCAAATGATGAAAGACATATCCCCTTCCCTCTTTTTCTCCTTTCTTTTCCTTTCCTCCCTCCCTCCCTTCCCTGTCTCTCTCTTTCTTTCCTGCTTTAAAGGAGATGACAGGTAATTGCACTTGCAAGGCCAGGTGGCATGCCTGCAGTAAGAATACCCACTCGACCAAGGTTGGTGTAGGGCTCAGCAGTGGCACAAGTGATAACAGCAAACGCTTGGTGATTTGGGGTTGTATGTTGGGCATTGTTCTGAGTGCTTTACACGTACTGTCTCATTTAATACAGTGACCATATAATGGAGTACAATTCTCCCCATCTTACAGATGAGGCACCCAAAGATGAAAGACTTGCCCAAGGTCTTGTGGCCAGGTCCATGGTGGAGCTGGGCTGTGAGCTGGGCAGGCTACCTGTTGTGTCTGTGACCTTAGCCATGGGCTCTGACCCTCATGGAGGGGGACACTGCAAGGCCTCCTGCATCTTGAATCCAGAGGGACCTCCAGGAAAGGCTGTGCTAGGAAAGAGCTCTGTGTGGTGGTACTAGCGGTAAAGAACCCGCCTGCAAATGCAGGAGACATAAGAGACATGAGTTCGATCCCTGGGTCAGGAAGTTCCCCTGGAGGAGGAAATGTCAACCCACTCCAGTATGCTTCCCTGGAGAATCCCGTGGAGAGAGGAGCCTGGAGGGCCACAGTCCATGGGGTCACGCAGAGTCGGACACGACTGAAGTGACTTAGCACACATGTGCAAGGGCGAAGATGTGTGGGCAGAGGTGAGGGCTTGGGGCCTCTGGAGTTGTTTAGAAGACTGGAGGGTAGGGCTTTTAGAGCCTCTGAGGGTAAGGCCCCTTCAGAGCTCCTCCAGACACCTTCCCAGCACCTGTCTTTGGCTTTCCCCCTTGTCCATTCTTCCTTTCCTTTCCTCTTCTCTTTTCTTTTCCCTTCCTTCCTTCCGTTCCTTGCTTCTTTCTCCCCACCCCCACCTCCAGCATCCACCTTCCCTCCCTCTTTCCTTCCTTTCTTTTCTGGCCTCACGACTGGGACACCTTATTCTCTCCTGTCCATCTATTCAATTCCCACCCTGACTCCTCCAGGATATGCCATTTTTTTCCATCTCAAAACAGCGGTCACATCTGACCCCCGGGTTTGCCTCTGGGAAAACCATTTAACCCCTGTGGCCTGACGGCCTCCATCAGCAGGATGTCTGAATCCTGGGAGAGGGCTGAGGATTTGGTTCCAACAGTAGCCTCTGTCTTGTTCTAGAAGCCCCCTGGGATCGGGCAGTTCATGTAGCCCCCCCGGGCCTCAGGTTCCCTCCCCGGGAAGTGGGGACGACGACGCTGATCTGCCGGGGTCCTGGGTGTCCAGCAGAGTGCCTGGCATACAATTAATGGGGAGGGTCACTATTGCTGCCATTTTCAGTAGCAGCAGTTGTGATGTGACGCTAAAGATTCCCCACGGTGTGAAACATAGATTTGGCATTCATACTGTCTGCTGGTGTCTGCTGGCTTTGCGTGGGACCTGCGCGTCCCCCGCGTCGACACTCACGGGGACTGGGGACCCCGTGTGTGCTTCCGGCCCCAGCACAGGCCGGCTCGCCGGGGGCAGGGTGACTGATGGCTGGCATTGACAGTCTGGGATGTGAGTGTGTTTTGTTTACCTCATGGATCTAATATGCTAATGACAGGGAGGCAGTAATGAGCTGGCAGGGACCTGGGTGACAAAAAGCTGGCTTCATGCTTCCCCAAAGAGGCACCTCTGTGTCAATTGTTTCTTTTGTGAGAGGAATTGTTAAGACCCAGGAATGTGGGCTGGGAGAGTTGGGGAGAAGAAGTCGGGGGTGGGGGGGTATCTCACTCAGAAGTGGTGCAAGACCCGGCAGCTGGGGAGGGGTGGGCACCCCCACTCCCGAGGGTGGGCATGGACTCCTCCACCCTGGTGGGGAGAGGATGGTTGTGGACTGGGCACTCTCATTTGTGTTGCTCACTGAGTTCTCTGAGGGCCCTGTGAGCTCTCTGATGGCAGGGCGGATCTGCCCACCGTGGACCCTGGTAAGCTCTGCTCCCGGCAGGTGTGGTGGCAGGAAGCACTAAGTGCCCCGGTTTCATATTAGCATGCCAACCAAAGACAATCTTGCCATAGGTGAACCCCAGCCTCCAGCAAGTCACCAGCTCTCTCTGGACCTCAGTCTGCTTTTCTGTGAAATGGGTCTGATATCCCTGCCCACGAGCTGTGTCCCCAGCATCAGCACAGTCCTGGCACAAAGCGGGTTCTGGCACATATGATGGATTTGTCAGTAAGTGAATGGGTCCATCTTAAAGGAAATCAGTCCTGAATCCAGTCCATCCTAAAGGAAATCAGTCCTGAATATTCACTGGAAGGACTGATGTTGAAGCTGAAACTCCAATACTTTGGCCACTTGATGCAAAGAGCTGACTCATTGGAAAAGACCCTGATGCTGGGAAAGATTGAAGGGAGGAGGAGAAGGGGACGACAGAGGATGAGATAGTTGGATGGCATCACCAACTCAATGGACATGAGTTTGAGTAAACTCAAGGAGTTGGTGATGGACAGGGAGGCCTGGCGTGCTGCAGTCCATGGGCTTGCAAAGAGTCGAACACGACTGAGCGACTGAACTGAACTGAACTGAATGGAGGAGGTGAGAGAGCGGGCAGTATACCTTGTTGTTTTACAGGAGAAGGGAGGGACACGTCTGGAGATCAAAGTGAGGCATCCCAAGAGCACACAGCTGGTCGGTGGGGGAAACAGCTCAGGCCCGCTACCCGGCCTCCTGGAGGGCAAGCCTGTGAGAGGGCTGCCCTGGAGGGGTGAGCAGGCTGAGTCTGGGTGCTGGGAGTGAAAGGTCCCAGAGAGAACGTGCAGGGAGCAGACTGTCCGCAGACGCAGGAGTGCTGCCAGGACTTTGCAGCACGTGGAAGGGAGCAGGGAGAGCAGACTCATGTGAGCGGGTGGGGGCCGAGTTCACGCAGCACCCGGCCCCCACCTGGGAGACTGGGGGGCGGCCGACTGGGCCAGGGGAAGGGGAGGAGCGGGCCTGACCCGCTCCTGTGTCCTAGGGGCGTGCATGGTTCTACCTTCTGTTCTCACTGCCCTCAGGAGGGCCTGGGCGCGGGAGAACCCCGGGCCGGGGCTCGGTGAGCCATGCCAGGTGGGACCAGCCTGAGGCCTGACCTGATCACCTCCATCATGGGGCTGACTCAGCAGCTGCCGTGCCTCAGTCTTTGCACCCTCCGGCTTCCCCGTTCTCTTGGCTTCCTAAAAATGTCCTTTAGACCTTGGCTTTGTCTTGGCAGAGCTGATCGAACCCCATAGTCAGGAAGGCCAGTTTGGGGAGCTGAGGCCCAGAAGGAGAGTTGGAGTCTTGGGGTGGTTAAAGGAATGGCTGCTGGGCTGCTCACTCCCTACCCCCCAACCCCCGGCAGCTGTGGCCCCTCTGCCACTGAACAGGGGACCCTGCCCCTGCGTTACACACCCAGTGAGGGGTGGACACCAGTTTTGCATCAGAATGCTGACCAGCAACCTCTGGATAGGTAAACCACAGCCTCCAGCAAGTCACCAGCTCTCTCTGGACCTCAGTCTTCTTTGTTGTGAAATGGGTCTGATATCCCTGCTCCCAATGGGCGCTGCCTGTTTTCATCCGCGGGTCTGTAGATAGCGGTGGAGACGCACGCTGGGGAATTGGTCCCCAGTAGTGCCAGACATGTGGCCCAGAGGTCAGGCTGGGTGAGAGCGGTTGGTCTAGGACTGGGGTGAACAGAGAGGCAGGGATGCAGACGGAGACCCTGGGTGCAAAGGCCCCATAGGGTGAAGTGCGGAAGAATCCGATGGGCCCTGCAACTTGGATCAGAGACCAGACAAGGGTGCCAGCCTGTTGGGGACCCTGGCTTCCCTGCCTGTAGATCCCGGAGGAGCTGCAGATCCCTACTGACAAACTTCCTGGGAATGAAGTTAGGAGGCCGACTCCAGAGTTCTGGGTGTTAATCCTGCCTCACCCTGTGCCTCCATCACCCTGAAGGTCCAGGTGAGCATGGTTGAGTCCCCAGGTCCTAGCAGGACTCTGGGACCTGTGGCCCTCAATTTTTTCCCCTAAGTGTCCACGGGCACCACCTGCTCTTTGCCCAGGCTGGCCTCGGGAGGGAGGCAAGGACAGCAGAGGAAGACGGGATGCCAGACAGACCCAGCGACAACACCCACCTTGGAACAGAGGAACGCGGAGGAAGCCGAGAAAGGTGGCACGCCACTCAGTGACCGAGGGACCGCCGCGGACAGCATGGGGGAGAAGGGGGCCCTCCTGGATGCAGGTGTGCCCCCTTGGGCCTTGACACCTGAGGGGTGAGGCAGGAGGGGGCATATCGCCCCTAGTGCCAGGAGCGAGCTTGCTCTGAGTGGGGCCCGCGGGGCAGCGGGCACTGGAAGTGAGGTGGTACCCCGTGTCAGGCCACATGGGGGTAGCCCAGCCTTGCTCTCTCCTCCCTTCCCCTTCTTTCCTTCCATTCATCGCCAGGTGTCCCCCTGCCAAGCTGGGGTAGGAAGCGGGGTAGACGCATGGGGGCCTCGACTCTGCACACACCCCACCCCCCGCCCCGTTTACAGGGATGAAGGCCACCTCTGCCTCCCACGGCCAGTTCCCCCTTGAACCGCGAGCCACGGAGCTGGCTGTTTTTGTCCGCAGGTCTATATATAGCGATGGAGATGCACACTCTGGAATTGGATTTGATGTAGCCCTCTGGACTCGAGCTAACTTTTGGGGAGTAGTTTTCTTGGGAGCCTGCCAGTCCAATTCCTCCCTCATGAACACTAATTACTGCACAGACCTTCTCCATGAAATCGGCGCTGAAGCCATTTCCATCTAGGCGGCTCTCCAAGACGAAATTTTTCTGCTGGGAACCGACAGCCGCAAATAAACCTACCATCGACTTAGCAACGGAGAGCAGGAGCTGGTGGGAGGCGGGGAGTGAGGAGGGACGCGGGGAGAGCGGGAGGGGGGAGGACTCCGAGGAGAGGGCTCCGAGTCTTTTCTTCCTTCTGTTCTTTATTTTGCAGAAAGGGTGTAATCAGCGCTCAGGAAAGGTGGGACAGGGAGTCTTTGGGAGATAGCACAGTGGCCTGGGAGGGGGTGCTCTTGGCTGTCTGAGCCTGGCCAGGGCCCTCCGTCCACTGCTGGGCACTGCGGTGAGAGAGTCCCCATGCCCAGCCTCTCCAGCGTTTATTCCTGCCTTCCCTACCCTAGCCTCCCTGGTATCCTGCAGGTCTGGCCCTTCCCTAGCATCCTCAGTCTCGCCTCACTAAGGACGGCTGCCTGATGAGTTCCACCCATGACCCAGGGACTGGGTACCATCCTGTCTCTGCCAGGCTGGGCCTCTTTGACCCCGCTAGGCAGCACCAGTCCCTCCATTCTGAACTCCAGGGGTTGTGCCAGGCACCCAGCAGTGGGGTCTGTTCTGTTCTCTGCCCCCCTTGAAGTCTGCCCCTCTTCTGTCAAGGAGAAGACTGTCAAGGAAGGGGTGGGCACTAAAGTTGGGGGAGGGGAGCTTACAAGGCCAGGTCCTGCCGGGTGCTTCACCACACCCCTGAGATTAAATGCCTTCTTGATTTTTTTCCCCAGGACAAGCCTGATGGCTCGAGAGCTCAGGGATGATGTCCATGGTCACTTGTTACCTAGGAAGAGGCAGGGCTGGGACTTAACCACACGAGTCTGCATCTCAAGGCCGGATGCTGCTGTGTCCTCTCTCCTGGCTCCCCTGGCACGGTTCTGGGGGCACTGTCTGCTTCCCGCCCACCTCTGTCAAAGGTCAGCCCAGGACTGTGCACTCAGCACCGGTTCTCAGAGTGCTTGCATCCAAAGGGCAGGAGACCTTTTCCCTGAGGTTTCTCAAGGTCTGGGGCAGGCTCAGCGAGCTCTGTGATCACTGGCCATATTTCAGGTTCCAGCACTCCAGCCAATAAAGTCAGAGAGGTCCCCAGAGCCTGCAGGGACCATGGCACGCTGCACCAACCCGGCCGTCAGCAGAAGCGCTGCTCCCTCCCTTGGCAGAGCCCATTCTGTGTTCTGTGTTGAGGGACACTCTGTACCACAATCCTAGTCCGTAAGTCACCTCTCCCACATCCCTTAACTTCTGTTTTCTGAGACCCACAGTCCAGGATAAGGCACTCCCCCAAAGTCAGTTATGCCACCAAGGCTTGGTGAATCCCTTCACCTTTCTGGGCCTCAGTTTCTCCATCCATCAAATGGGCACAACAATGCCTTCCCTAGTTCCCTTACCCGGGGCAGCGGTGGGGGGTGGTGTGTGTGGCAGGGGCATCACTGGAGATGGCAGTAATATTACCTGGACATCGGTCATTTCCTTCAAGGCCACTGTCCCACACACCGGGCTTCATGCTCACCCTGGACCCTGCTGGCCCTGCCCGCCCATCCAGGGTGGATGGGTGACATCAGGGCTCAGCTCTCCTCTCCAGCCGAAGCTGAGAGACTTCCCATGGTAGGGGGGTGGGGGTGGGTGAGGAGGGGAGAGGAGCCCCTGGAAAAGCTCTCTCTTAAGAGAGTCCTGGGCTGGAAATCAAGAAAGTGGGTTGATGCCCGGGGCCTTGCTCATGAGGAGAGCTATGGGGCCGGACCAGGTGACCTCTGTGGCCTTTCCCTTGCGGGTGTCGAGTGGGGCTCCCACACTGCTTGCTCTGCCATCTTAGCAGTGGTTTGGGGCAGGTTTCTTAGGAACTGCCTCAGTTTCCTCACCTGTAAAATGGGCGACTAAGAGTGCTTGCCTCACTGGGTGGCTGAGGCTAAATGAGAACTCCTGTGCCCGGTGTGGGGTCAGTGCGCTGGGCAGTGTCTCCTGGCTGGTGATGGAGCATGTCCCGGTGAGCACCGTGCACTCGCTTCCTCGCTTAGTCAAGTAGTTCTGCTTTCATTGTGTGTGTGTGCATGTGTGTGTGTGTGTGTGTGTGTGCAAACATGGACTCCCAGAGGCAGGACCAGAGCATTGCCTGGGAGTGTGGCTGTCACTCAGCATCTATGGAGCGGGTCCCAGCTCCCAGCATCTGGCCACTGTGAGAGACCCCTCAGAGGACCACCTGAGCTGCTAGGGAGGCTGGTGACCACCAGGCCTGGGGCCCCCAGGGGCGGCGGTCCTCAGGCTCCAAGGGTCACTGGGCTGAGCCTGCTGAGGTGAGGGAGGGTCTGGGGGTTTCTGGTCAAGGAGAGGAGGGAGCCAGCTCTCCTGGCAGGAACTGGGATCCTCTCACCAGCTTTCAGTCTGGGTGGCTTCACCCGGCCGAGGTGCTTGAGCCTGATGAAGGCCAGCCTGGCCAACCCAGAGTGCAGGGAAGGCAGCCGGGCTCTGCACACCCTTCCTTTCTACAGCTCTTGTGTGTTCTGGTTTTGTTTCCCACTTAGATTCCTGGTTTATCTTCTTTCATAAAATTCTAACCTCCCTTCATCAGAGCTAAGCTGAAAGGGATGCATCCGTCACAGAGGCTGCCCCAAGGCGTGTGTGGCCGTGGGTACGTCTGTCCTGGATGGAGCACAGATGCTGTGGGCTTTTGGGGACCAGGTGGGGATGGCTGTGGGACCAAGCCTTTTCCATCTAAGGTCAGTGCTCTCCTCCTAGGGAAGCACCACCAGGGAGCATCCTTGGTGGGTGGGGAGGGGCAAGGAGACTCATGGAAACAGGCAGGGGAGCAGGGCAGTTAGAGATGACAAGCTTTGGTATCAAACAGACCTGGGTCTCTGTCTGGGCTCTACGGTGTCCTGGCTGTGTGATCTCAGGTGAATTACTTAACCTCTCTGAGCCTCACTTTCCATTTTGTACAATGGATTCCATACAGGCCTGTTGGAACAGATGTGAAGATCCCTGTGTGGTGCCAGGCCCTACATGTGTTCCTTTCGTGACGCCACTCAGCAAGGGTGCCCTCTGGATTGCGCTGCCCTGGGATAAGCCAGGGACTTAGAGTGGTGGCCTTGGCTCCATTGGTAGGGGTTCCCTCCCGGGCTGTGGGCCCGCTGCACCTTCCAAAGCCTCAGCCCACGTCTGTGTCTCCCCCTCCCCTGCCCGCCCGCCACCGCCCCCCGGTTCTTTCAGCATTCTCTGTTCCTTCTCTCAGGCAGGCAGCTGAGCAGAAAAACAAATCAAAGTTGCCTGCATGTCTTGGAGCCCGCGATGCTCCCACGAAGCGATCCCTTGCTTCCCATTACCCACCCCAATAACTCTTGTATATGGAGTGTGAAATAATTAGCAGTGGCAAAAATAATTTAGGAAACAAGAAGAAACTAATTGTATGAGCTTGTTTGGGGAAAACACAGCCAACCAAAAAGCCCACTGTGTCGGGAGGCCAGGGCAGTCTTGGACCAGCTCTGCGGAGGTCAAGCCCCTGGCTGGCCCATCAGAGGGGTCCCTTGTGAGACCCTCTCTCAGGACAGCTTTCTTCACTTGGATCCTCAAGGAAGAGGCCAGTGCTGTGGCCAGGACAAGCCATCCTTTTGGGCCCAGGGTGACTTCTCAGAACATATCCACCACCTCCACTCGGGCCATCCCATGGAGGCAGGTGGGAAGGAGGCGGTTGTGGGGAGAGGTCGGGGGCAGTCTCATGTGGTCACGTGGCCTTGGCCACCTCCCTGAACTTGAGCTGGGGCCGCAGGTGGGCTTGAACGTTCCCGTTCCCTCTCCCACCCGCCTTCGCTGCTCAGACTCCCCAGCCCCTGACGGACGCCCAGCACACAGTGGTCGCTCAGCGCGCCTGGACCACATGGCGCTTCCCTGGGAAATGGGGGAAACAACCGGTGTCTCGGGTTCCCCGGCCCTTCTAACTTTGAAAACTTTGCTTCCTCCCTGAGCACGTGTCCAACTGCTGGGCTCCTGCCACCCCAGTGCTTTCCGGGAGGTGGAGGGTCAGGCGCCCTGAAGTTTCCAAGTGACAGATGAAAGGAGTGAGGAATGGACGGTCTCAGGGTCAGGGGATGAGGAGCCAGAGAGAAGAAACACTGCAGATGGTCAGAGTCCCCAGCGAGGCAGCTCTGGGTCTGAGCTGGGTGCTATGTCTTGCCTTCCTTGCCGTGCTGGACGACTCAAATCACCAGCCTGGATCCTCATGGAGCACGTTGTTGGCCTACTCTGCTCCCGGGGACCCTAGCCAAGGTCCTTGAGACCCCCTCCCCTCATCTGAATGACAGCCCCGGGTGGGGAGGAGGCCTCTTCTTCACCCTACCCCACACCCCTTAGATAAGGAGCATTTATACAGTTATTTCTAAGGACAGAAATCTCAGATCTCTCCCTGTGAGCTCCTGTCCACTATCTCCTTGCTCATCTTCTCTTGTCTGGGCTGTTAACGACAACCTCCTAATTTGTCCCCTGGCCTCCAGCGTCTCAGTCTCAGGCCAGCACGGTGATCATCCTAAGGCCAGCTTCTGATCTGTCACTTCCTGGCTTTGAAAGCTTCCGTGACTTCTGATTTCCTGTAAGATCAGCACTTATTTCTCAGCCTTGCCTGCTTGGTGCCAGTGGTCTCTTCATCTCTCAGGTCTCAACGTTGGAGAAATTACTTTAAATCTTCACTCTGGGGTGAGAAGGCAACTGGCTGAGAGCCGATCTAGGTTCACACCAGGTTGTCGCTCCCCTTCGCCGTTTTCACCTGGAATCACAGTGGTGCCCCCACAACCCTTAAGCCACAGTGGCCCAGTGGCCCTCTCCCAGACACACCACTATCTGCTGCGCATCGCTGCTTGGAGGGCTTGTGGTGCCTGGGGTTTAACTTGTGCAAAGGAGCGACTATTATTTTGCTCATTGTTGTTCAGTGGCCCAGTCGTGTCTGACTCTTTGCAACCCCATGGACTGCAGCATGCCAGGCCTCCTTGTCCCTCGCCATCTCCGGAAGTTTGCCCAAATTCATGTCCACTGCATCTGGTGATGCCATCCAGCTATCTCATTCTTTGACACCCTCTTCTCCGTCTGTCCTCAATCTTTCCCAGCATCAGAGACTTTTCCAATGAGTTGGCTGTTGGCATCAGATGACCCAAACTTTGCCCATTCCTGGACCCATTCTCCTGGATCCCAAGCCAGAAACTAGGGAGTGCTGCCTCCTCCTTCATCCTCATGTCCTCTGAAGTCGTTGCCAAGGTGGGTATCTCCTCTCCATTCTGCCCCTGTCCAGGTCCAGATTTTGTCATCACCCTCTGTGTTTCTCTCTTGCAGTTCCCAAGAGTGGCCACCTCATCCCCAGTGTCCCTGTGCGGGCCTCCTCGGGGCCTCTCCTGTCTCCTACCTCTTCCCTGATTTGGCTGAAATCTGGTGCCGAGTTGCCCTGGCAAAGGAGACAGGGTGGGTTTGATCAGGGTCGTGGAGCCAATGGAGATTGTGGCTGTTGAGCCCCAGGGGCGGGGGAGTGATGTGTGCATGCTGTCCGCCTGGGACCAGCACGTGGGATGAGGCAGCAGAAAGCATTTGGAGTCAGGAGGGCAACTCCCCACAGGCAGGCTCCTCTGGGCCCATTTGCTGTGCTAATTGCCTGACAGAATTACAGGGCAGGTGTCCAGGACTTGGGCTGTGGTCTCATCACACACTCAGCAGCTGAGGTCTTTGAGGGGGTGGGGGTCGGGTGGAGTGCCCTGCCCCCTTCCCTACCTCCTGCTGGGTTGATGGATGGCACTAGGTACGCACAGGTCGGGCATGCCTGTTCTCCAGGCTGACAAATGCCACAGGTGCCGCTGCAGGGGACACGAGCCAGCTGCTCCCATCACATCTGTGATGTGATGTTCAAGGTCATGCTGTGAGCTCAAGTGGTCTGGTGGGCTGCAGGCTTGAAGACCCCTTGCTGCCATTGATGGGTCCCCTTAGCTAACCATCTCTTCCTGGCTGGGGAAGCAGAGGTGGGAGGTGGGGAGGGTCCTTTCCTTCAGAGTCAAGCTTTCTCAACTGTGCATATGCCGACATAAACCCTGAGATTAGAGTCTCTGTTCTCGGGGTGAGAACAGCCATCTCTGCAGTTTGCAGCTCTCCTGCCCCAGGGGGTCACCTCTCCTGCTTCCCCAACATCTCTGCTGCCTCCTGCTTACATTTCTCCTGCTCTGATGTGGTCTTCCCACCCCAGAGCCCCGTTTTGTGTTTTCTGGGATACCAGTCTCCCCCTCCTTCCTACTGGTGGGGCAGAAGGGACCAGCCATTGAAATGGACTTCAGCTTAGCTTTCCCCAACTCACTTATACAAAAATAAACTTGATGGAAGAATGTTATCCATTTCACGTCCTCTCTTCCAGTTAAAAAAAAATTAGCACCTGTCTATGGAATCTGGAGGATACTGATTTCATATAGAATGAAATATTTGGACATTTTGAGTTCTGGAGTGAGCACTGTGAAGCTGGACCTCTAGGTACTAGGTACTAGGCGGCAGTGAGGAAGAGCCGTGTGGAGCAGCAGGGAAATTCAGGAAACAGTACCTAAGTGTCTGGCACCCCTCAGACCTGATCTTTCTTGTTGTTCAGTTGCTAAGTTGTGTCCGACTCTTTGTGACCCCATGGACTACACCACGCCAGGCTTCTCTGTCCTTCACTATCTCCCGGAGTTTGCTCAAATTCATCTCCATTGAGTCGGTGATGTTATCTGTCTTATTCTCTGCCACCCCCTTCTCAGTTTGTCTTCAATCTTTCCCAGCATCAGGGTCTTTTCAGATGAGTCAGCTCTTTGCATCAGGTGGCCAAAGTATTGGAACTTCAGCTTCAGCAGCAGTCCTTCCAATGAATATTCAGGACTGATCGCCTTTAGGACGGACTGGTTGGATCTTCTTGCTGTCCAAGGGACTCTCAAGAGTCTCCTTCAACACCACAGTTCAAAAGCATCAGTTCTTCAGTGCTCAGCCTTCTTGATGGCCCAACTCTCACATCCGTACATGATTATCGGAAAAACCATGGCTTTGACTATATAGACCTTTGTCAGCTGACTGGCAGAACTGATCTAACTGAACCTTAACTTTGTTATTCGTAAAATGGGATAGAACTTACTAGACAGGATAGCTCCTAGGACCAGTGAGGACATGATACACAGTAGGTATGTGCCAAGTGTTGAGTTAAACTGGGTCAAAGTGGAGACCCTGAAACATACAAGTCAGCTTGAAAATTTACAAAAAATAAGATGATATCAGTCACATGATCCAACAATTTCTCTCAGCTGTAAATTCCAAAGAAATGACAACAAAGCTCAAAATAAATATTTGTACACGTATATCCAAAGCAACACAATTCCCAATAGCCCCAGAGTAGAAACCATCCAAATTTACATCAACAGATGAATGGATAAACAAAGTATGATACACCCACACAATGGAATATTATTCAGCCCAGAAAAAATAAGGAAATTCTGATCCATCCAATGTGGATGAACTTTGAAAACATTATACACAGTGAAAAAAGCCAGACACGAAAGGTCACATATTGTATGATATGTGTGAAACATCTGGAATATGTACTCCATAGAGACAGGGAGAAAACCAGAGCTGTCTGGGGACTGGGAGGAAGTGGGGATGAGGATTAACTGCTTAAGGCATATGGGGTTTCCTTTTGGGGTGATGATAATGTTTTGGAACTTGATAGAGGTGATGCTTGTACAACTGTGATTGTACCAAATGATGCCCAGTTGTACACTTTAAAACGGTTAATGGTTAACTTGAAGAAAAAAAAAGAAGAAAGAAAGCACCAGGGGGAAATTAACACATTAACGTGCACAAGCTCTGTCCCCACCTTGCTCTGCTCAGGCTTGAGCAGAAACGCTGGGCTTCTCGGTGCACACCAGGCACATGCTTGCCCTAAACTAATCAGACATTCTTTAGGCCTGCTGGCCAAACTACTGCAGGGACACTGACCTTCTTCCCCAGTGCTAGCAAGGGTTCACTGTCTCTAGCTCCTGGGCTCTTAGGGTGCCCCAGCTCTGGGGCTCCCCCGCTCCTCCGGGTTTCCTTAGTGACCTTAGCAAACTTCTCTCAGCCGCAGCTCAAGCTCTGGCCAAAGAGGTGCCCCCATTTCCCTTGTGGAAAGCCTTCACGAGCTGCCCGCTCTCTGCCACACGGATGTCTGAAGCCTGGAGCTTAGCTGGATGCTCACAGAAGCTCCATCCTTGGAGAATGAGGCTTGGCTTGCCCTTGGCCCTGGCTCAGCCTTCCTGCTCGCCCTATGGACTGAGGGGTAGACGTCACATTCCCAGGGGCCTCCCTGTGAAATTGCACAATAGAAACTTCTCCTCCCTGGGCATCTGTTTTCTCTCTGGAAATACCCTCCATCCTTTTCCAGGTTCTCCCCTGTGGCCTGTGCACATGTGACCCCTCCCATCACAGCACTGAAACAACCGAGAAGATGTGCTCAGTCAGAGCAGACCCCAGGCTGGGCCTGAAAGGGAGGTGAGGGCAGGGGTGGCTCCCTGGGGATGGCTCTGCATGGAGTCCAGCCTCTGTCTTTGACCAGGGGCACTGCTTACCTCTTGCCATCCCACCTCCTGGTCATGGAGGGCTCCGCACGCTTCCCGCTCCCAGTTCCCAGGCAGTGCTGTGTACCTATCTGTTGAACTGGTATGTGTGTTAGTCGCTGAGTCGTGTCCAACGCTTTGCGACCCCATGGACTGGGGCCCACTATGCCCTTCTGTCCATGGACTTCTTCTGGCAAGAATACAGGAGTAGGTTTCCATTTCCTTCTCCAGGGGAATCTTCCCAACTCAGGGATCAAACCCAGGTCTACTGCAATGCAGGCAGACTCTTTACCATCTGAGCTACCAGGACTTCCTAATGATGAATAAATAAAGGGGGTGGTGAGGGAAGTGCTCACCAACCTCAACTTTCCCTGAAATACATATGTTTAGAGCCAGAACTGCAAGCTTGCCTAGTCACTCATTCACTCATCTTTCCAACACCCAGGCATCAGCTGCTCTCGTAAGCCAAGCGCCGTGTTGAGCCCAGTCCCGGTGTGCATGGCCCAGGTGATCGAAGCCTGAGTCTGGATTCCCAGGGTGCACCAAACACCCTGAGAGGGACCGGTCTCTCCACCTCCAAGGGCCCTGCCCAGAGCTCTTGCTGGTCATTCTCAACCCAAGGGCTTTGCTCCACATGTTCTCCTTTTGGCACCCCGCTCAGCCTGTGCCTCCTTCAGGGCACGAGGTCCAGACCCCTCACCCCACACCCACTCTCCTCCAACTCAGTCTGGGACCCTGTTGGTCTCATATACCCCGGCTGACATCTCTTTTACCCCATGCACTGCTTCTGACTACCCAGGTGTGGGTCTCCCCAAACTGTGAGCCCCTGCAGGGCGGGGGCACAGATATCATTCCACCCCCACATCCACCGCAGCACTCAACACTCAATAAATATCTCCAGCTGGTACAAAAAAAAAAAAAAAGGAGTGTTGGTCTGTGAGCTAAGTAGCTGGATTTCTCTTTTCCTCATGGCTCCATGCCGTTTTCTTCCTTTCTTTCTTTTTTTAACCTGGAGGGAATACAACTTCAGCATCTCCACCCACTTTATAAATACTTTGACAAATGGTTTCTCTGCTGCCGTGCTTACCCCAAGCAGGGGCATCTGTCATTTGGGAAGCGACTGTGTACAGCCCTTCCGACCTTGAATGCAGAGTCAGCGGCTAGGGGCGAGGTGGAGGCGGGGGCAGCCAGGCCAGCAGAGTTCATCAGGCCCAGCATTTACAAACTGAAAAGGAAGAAAGGCAGGCAGGCAGAAAAACCCTCTTAAACTCACAGAGTAATTGCTGTCTCCTTGGCAACGAAGCTACAGCCTGGGGCTCTGGACTCCGGCATCCTTCCTGGGTCTGGGGAGGCGAGGGACAGCTGGGAGGGTGTTTCCTACCCTCCTGTGGCATTTGGCAGGAGGATCTGTTTTCAAGTCACTCCTCAGCCACCTTGATTGTTTCCTGTTGGTGTCTCAGCTGCAGTTCCTGCTTTCCAGCCTAGTGTCCTGGCAGGAAGTGGCGAGCATCTCAATGGGAAGCATGGTGGCAGGTGCCATCTATAGGACCCGCACTCTAGGCCGGCTACCCTCCCGGCCATTTTTCCCCACCACTGGGGCTTCGTTCCAGGAGGAAACTGTCTCCTCCACCTCCTTGTCCTTCCTTGCCGTTATCTTGTCAGGAAATGCGCTTCTCTCTGCAGTCTTGCAGAAGGACTTGGCCTCTGGGCCCCAGGGTTGTGTCCTGTGGGAGCAGGGGGCTGAGGGAATGGGCATTCTGAGATGTGTAGGGGTGTCCGGGGCTGGGATTGGTGCAGCTCACTAGCACAGGGACCCAAGCAAAAGTGAAAAAAGTGCCTTCCCCAGACCGGAGAGGTGGGAACGTCCATCTTCCTCGCCACCCCCCAACCAGTGGACAGGCTGCGTGTGGTCCAATGGGGACTGAGAGGGACCAAAGGCCTCCCTCCCTGGCCCCCCATGTGGATCCCTTCATCTTCCAAAGGTAAGCTCCAGTCTTCCGGCCTCCAGGAAGTCTTCTCTGGCTGCGTCAACTCTAACGGCCCATCCTCCCCTTCTGCCTGCCGGGCTTTCTCACCCAGGGACTGTCTGTCATCTGGGAGGTGGGGAGACCCCCAGACAGGGTGGGAGCAGGCTGGGAATGGGGCCGAGCCTTGTCCTTATGGGCTTCTCTGCAGTCACGTGGCTGTTCAGCAAACATGTGTCCACAGTTGGGTCGTGGTGTGGGATTCCTACATTTGCAGCCTCCCTCCAAAGAAAGGCCCCCAGAACCATTGAGCTAGGCAACGACCATTCTTACTCAATGTGTCTGATTTTCTCTGTTCTTACATTCACTCACCCAGACTCTTAACCAGGACCAAACTTCTCTCTCCTATTTGATCTATTAGGTTATTCTATGAAATTTGGCTCCTGAGTCATACCTGCTCATTGCTACTACCATGCCTGTGTTCACATGATCCTAGCTTCTCTACACGTGGCACATCAGTGACAAGCATTTATTGAGCACCTACTGTATGCATAGCCCTGTGCTAGATGCTACAGAGAGGGAGAGGGAGATTTGTCCTTGGGCATGGTATTGACCTCAGGGAGCTCAGAGTTCACCTGAAGAGCAAAGCTGATGCATGAACAGTCAAATTGTAGGAGGAATGGGGTAGTGAAACTGTGTTGGCCACTCATCTGACATTGACCCACTGGGCCCCAGGCCCAGACCCCAGGAGGCCCTGTGGTGAATAAACAGCTTAAGGAAAGCAAAGGGAATTAGAATTTTAAAAACCTTCCGGTGGTAATAAAATCTGGAGTGTAAAATGGGTTAGGAAATTTATTTTTTCAATATGTGATTTTTTTTCCTTTCTCCTCTGAAAATCCACATATCTATTTTGCTTCAGGTTGGGGCTCCTTTAAACGGTTTTATTAAAAAAATCATTTACTCTGGGCTTTTCAGTTCAACTTTAACTGGACCGGGTGGAAATTAAGAAAAGGATATTTTTAAAATAAATTATATAAATTACAGCCCTAATTATAAAAGAACTTTTAAAAATGTATCCAAGCAGTACCAGAAAAATCTTTAAAAAAAAAAAAATGCGCCATTTCCCTGTTCCATTGCAGGAGCATAATTTAGATACTTTGAACAAATCTCTTCCCCTGGAAGAAGCGGGCACTCCAGGCCCATTTGCCTGTGTCTCTTTCTGCGTGCCATTATTATTTGATAACTTTGGGCTTAAATCTGCATGAGAACCAATTATCTCTCTTTGTCATCGAGCAGGCTTGCTGTTCGGCAGTGGGTCTTACAGAATGGTGAAGCCTGCCGGAGCCGGGAGGAGGCGGATTTGTGGTTTAGATCACGCTCCTCTCGCCTCCCCCGTGGCTCCCCTTAGTCTTTTTATTTTTTCTGCTTTTCACCACTTTCTGATGCAACAAGTCTTTCTCCTCCCTGGCCACTCGCTTCTCTCTGCCCCCCAAACTTCTCCCTGGCCCAGCCTCCTTCCTGGAGGACCCCATCCCATTAAGGGCTTTCTCCCTTCTCCCGTCTCTTGCAGACCCAGGCTTCCTGCACAGGACTGAGACAGACTGACATTTCTCGGCCCATCCTCCAGTGGGGGCCTATGTGTGGGTCTTTTATCTTCGCAGCTAAAAGGAGGTAGCATGGGGACCCTAATGCCGGAGGGAGGCAGGGCCCCTGCTTTGTGGCGCTCATGGTCTGCCCTGGAGACAGAGCAGACCCAACCTAAGGGACAGGAACGAAGGCTGGTGCTGGATCAGGACCTCGGCAGTGAACTGAGGACATTCAAGGTGGAGAGCCGCCCTCCCTGCTGGGCCCTGCTCAGGCCTGGGATGTTGTTGCTCTCATTTTTCCAGCAAGAAGAGAGCAGAGGTGATGACCACAAAGTGAGTGAGGGACCTCAGCGCTGCCTGATGGACTGGACTGGTGGAGGGGAGAAAAGAGTTCCAGGGCAGAGGCAGACCCAGACGGGATGGGAGTACTTCATCCCATAGGAAAGCAGGCACTTGGCCCCCGCTACCTGGATTGGACAGTGTACCTGGAGGCACTCGATACACTTTGGTGGAGTGAATGAATGAATGAATGAATGATTGAGGCTATGAAGGGAAGAGGTCGGGGAGGCTAAAGATGGATTGATGGGGTTCGGGTGTGTTAGACCTTTCCTGGTCCAAATGGCAAACTGCCTCTTCTACAAAAACAAACAAACAAACATTCCCTGACTTCCCATTACCCTAAACACAGGGCCCCCAGACCCCTCCTTCCTGGTGCACCAGGCCATCCCTTCTACTCCCTTCCAGGCCTGTGCACTCACATTTCCTTTGCTGGAGGACTCTGTCTCCACCCATCTGGATCTTTCTTCCAACACTTGGAGACATTACTACTTCTTGGAATTCCTGCTTGATCCCAAAGTCCAAGTCAGATACCAAGTCAGATACTCCAGTCCTCATTCCATTCTATTCCCATACTGACCCTAACCTGGCTCCTAGCCAGTAAAGAGCCCGGGGGAAGACAGGGGCTGCCCTGACTGTGGTCACAGATGAACCCTTATCCCACTTGGCATTTCACGCAAAACATAAATGACCCTCAACAGTAGCTAGAATTAACTACACGTGGACCAGGCATTGCAGTCAGCATTTTGTAAGAGCTGAGAGGTGGAGCTGGTAAATGACTGACTCAAGGCTAAACATCATAGACAAGGCAGGAAGCTGATTTAGAACCTAGGCAGATCTGGCTCCAAAGCTTTCCGTTAAACTTCCGGTCATGAAGGCCTTGGACTCGGAGAGGGCGGCTCACGCTGCAGTGGCCGTGATGTGGGTGGTGGGATCCTCTTACCGCCCTTGGCGGACAGCTTGGCACCTGAGCAATTTCACCTGTTGACCAACCTTCCCTTCCTCGGGGGATGTGTTAGGACAATCACAGGCCTGTATCATCTCCATGTGAGACTGTGGAGGCCTGAGAGGCTGTGGGGACTGTGCCTTCTCCTTTTGGCATCACACCCCCCTTACACATGCATGTGCACACACACCCCATCCCAGCACACACCCCTCACATACGCATGTGCACACACATGCATACACAACCCATCCCAGCACACACCCCTAATATACGCATGTGCACACACATGCATACACAACCCATCCCAGCACACACCCCTAATATACGCATGTGCACACACATGCATACACAACCCATCCCAGCACACACCCCTAATATATGCATGTGCACACACATGCATACACAACCCATCCCAGCATGGGGACTGGGGTGCACATGCATGCATACACATCTCATCCCAGCATGGGGGCCAGGGCAGGGCAACTGGTTTTGGAGGTCTCTGTCTTCCACCTATCCGTGAGCAAGCCAGGAATGCTCTGAAAATGAGTGACTCCCCCCTCATCCGCGTTGGAAAGCTGGAATTGACTGGCTGAATGCCCTGCTCCCTCTCACCACTCAGAATGTCCAGCAAGGGGCCAGCTGTTTGCATTTGGGATTCAGGCTCATGTGCATTTTTGCTGGAGGGAATACACTCTAGTTTTTAAATGAGGGCTTCCTGGGAGGTGGTGGGAAACCACAATTTTTCAGGAGGTGTTTTGGGGAAAAGGGTATTGTTCTCAGAGTGGCTGCCAGAAAGGGACCGGCCGGATCCTCCCAGGAACTGCCCAGGAGAGGTGAGCTCCACTGGGTTTCTTCACCACTCAGCCCACTTCA
The DNA here is from genome assembly GCF_019923935.1 of Bubalus bubalis. NCBI lineage: Eukaryota > Metazoa > Chordata > Mammalia > Artiodactyla > Bovidae > Bubalus > Bubalus bubalis. Next base: position 42,525,122 of record NC_059178.1, read on the forward strand.
AGGATCATTCTTTAGTCACATTTTTCTGTTGCACCTTGAACACAGAATGTCACATGTACAGGGACCCTCTCAGTTTGAGGCAAACCAGGACAACTGGTCACCCTCTTGTCCAACACACTCCTTTAAGTGTCTCTGGGTCCAGCTCCTCAGCGGGGCTGGGGACACCTCCTCTCCACTTTCACTTGCCTCCCTCACTTGTAGGGAGCGAGGAAACGGCTTGTGTCATGGGTGCCTGATGGAGCACAACTGGGTGACAGAACACAGCTCTATGTACACGGTGTGATGACTTCCTGCTCTGTGGACACCCTGGGGTGTCCTGCAATCCCAGGTTCAGATCCATCACCCTTACATAGGCCTCCTTGAAGCAGAACCCCTTGAGTCTCCCAGAGGCTTTGGAGGGGGGTTTGCATGGGGGAGGGCAATTACAAGCCTAGGTGGGGGCCGTAACTGGGGGAGAGTTTGTAATGATGCAAGAGACAATGCTAGGACTATGGGGGTCCCCAGGCCTCTAGAGCATGGCATCACGGGGCCCTATCAGGCCCTCCACTCTCCCTTGCTTGGCCACCCAGCTCTTGACTCAGTGCTGGCCACTCCTGGGGACTCTGTGGCCCCTGGGGAAGGTCCTTTTGGTGGCTGCTCCCCGGCCTCCCACTGCTGGCTGGCAGGCAGGCGGGTGGGTGGGCGGGTAGGCTGAATATTACCCCTAAGATAAATGAAGAAGAGTTTCAGGCCTTATTGGATTATAGTTTTTATTGAACTTTATAAATTCCAATTAGCAGACCCCTGGGCAATAAGCGACACGCAGCCCATGGCTCACTTTATGGTGTGATTATGACCCTATTTATCCTGCCCTGAACGAGAAGTATTAATGGAGGAAATGGAGGAAAGGGGGCCCGAGAATACATAAAACAGATATTGGTGACACAGAAATAAACAGACAGGGTCAGGGAGAGAAAATAACCTCTAAGCAGGCAACGGGGGATGGAAGACCAGAGATGCCAGGAACCCACGTGCCCAGAGCCACAGCCAGCCTGGATGCTCTCCTGGCCTCCCTTCCAGGGCAGGGAGCCCCCTGACCTCTGATGGCTGCTGGGGCCGGGAGAGCACATTGACCCTGCCAGCCCTGGGCCATCTTGTTCGGGCTGGAGTCTGATCTACTAAGTGCAGGAACTCAGTGTGTGCACTTGCCCTGCTGGGCAGTCCACTGCCTCAGGAGGCCCTGACTCCACGGCTGAGCAGCTTCGGGGCAGCCCAGTGGGTTTCTTAATGCTTCAAAGGCGACTCTCACCCTGTGAGGATCTGATGGACGCTGAAGGCATTCTTCCTAGAAAAAGGGGCCTAGTATATGCATGTGCATGAATGTATCCACAAGCTATGCACACAAACAAGACATTTGCGTACAGTTTTGGGGGGGAGGATTGGATCCCTGAAAACTGATCATGGCTTCTCCCTTCCCCAGGGGACTGAGAGCCTCAGGTGAAGAATCTTGGAGATGAAGGAACCAAGACCTGTCTCTTGTTAGTTCTAGTTGGAGGTGCTGGGAGCCTGCAGAGAGGTGGGCAGCCTCTAAGGGTCTGACCACAAGGATGGAGGAGGGGATGCTCTTTGAATCCCACCTTATTTTCCTTTCTTCTTGGACACTCGGGTCTGTCCCCACCCACTCAGCTTTAAACCTTTAACAGCTGGGACCCAGAAGACGCTGCCTCGCAGTGAGGGCTGGGGTGAATTGACAGGTTCACCCAGAGAGGGCTGGGGTGAATTGAGCTGACAGAGTTAGGGGTGGCCACACTCTCCCAGACTGAAACCCTCCCTGTATTTCCCAGGAGAAAAGAAGCAGGTTTGGGGCCGCCATGTCCTCCTCTAGCTTGTTTGTTCCTTTCTCCCCCTTCCGTGGGTCATCTTTCTTGGAGGCTTCAGTGGAAGATTAAAAAAGGAAAAAAAAAAAAAAATTTCTCCTATCAGCATTTTGCCATTGTGTGGAAGCACAAACACAGAGGTACCCGAGGAGGCTTTTGTAGTTTGAACAGAATGAAAAATGCTTCAGGTGTTCGTCAGTCTGCAGTGGTATGTAAATAACATGCTGAGATCTGTGGGCAGCCCAGCGCGGGTCTGGCTCTCTGGGTCCATTAGGGGTCACCAAGGATGCTTGCCGCAAGTGTCCCCCCAGCTGGCCTGGGCCTCGCCCGCCCTCTGCGCCACTGTGATTTATGGAGCCCCTCCAGGCCTTGTCTCACTTCAGATAAGAAGTGTGGATGCATGTAAGCTCTGGTGGTCATGAACCAGCCTGGCCTGGACTTTCCGGCTTCCTGTCCTCAAGAGGGAGAGTGAGTCAGGGGGCCTGAGCAGGAACCGGGGACTGACGAGAAGGCGCCGGCCAATTGTTGGGAGACCACGTGTTCTCTTGAAACCCTGGGAGAATCCCGGGGTAGGGGATGAGGTTCAGTGGATACTCAGGCAACAAGATGCTGTTGCCCCCACCTCCTTGGGTAAGACCAGGGCTTCTGGAAATCTTTAGCCCCCAAGAAAGTCCTGGGCATGAAGGGGGGACCATCCCTCATCTCGCCAGGTCTGTATTCTCTTCCCTCATTCCCTGGGCACTTACATTGGCTGAGTCTGACCGCAGAAGAATAGGCTACCCCTTCCCTTGGCCCAGGCTCCAAGTAGCAGCTTTTCTTCTCTGCCCACTTCCTAAGCAAAGGCCAGCAGTGCAGAGACCTGGGCCTGGGGGCTGCAGAAAGCCCCCCAGAGTGCTCTGGGCATTTGTACCTTTCAGAAGACATCTTATGGGCATAGAAAAGAAGGCCCAGAGAGGACTGTGGGGTCAGCCAGTGTGTTAAAGCATTTTAGAGAACTTTGGATCTGGCTTTGGGCCTGGTTTCTCTGGTACAGAAGGCCTCTAGGTTACCTACGGACCTGGCAGGTGGAGGGTGACGAACTTTGGATTTTTTCCCTGAATAATTGAAGCGAGCTGGGCCTGGGTGGGCAGGTGGTTGACAGGAACCGAGAGCAGAGCAGGAGCCTAGAGGTCATTGGTCTTCTCTATTCATACCTTCTAGCCTGGCCAGCTCCCTGGAACCCAAAAACCCTTTTCAAATACCTCGGGGCTGCCTAGAGCTGCTGGCACAAACCTGGGCTAGGGCAGAGGCTTCGGCCCAATCTTACGACATCTTTGGGATCATCCCTTCCCACTTGGAGGCAAGAGTCTTATGACATCACACATTTCTTGAGGGCACTTGGTCCGCATCATGCTGCCACGGTGATAGTGAATGTTCAGTCTAGGGTTTGAACAAGTAGAGGGTCAATGCCAAGGCATCAGGTGTTGGGATGCATGTGAATGAGCACTGGGACTTGGGGGCTTTCCTGGCCCGTCTACAATCACATTTCTACAGCCCTTCAGGCCCCAGGTCATGTGGATGAGTCCTTCATAGGATCAGGGGACCTTTGGGATCCTTTGAAACTGTTTAAGAAACCATTTGCCCAGGCAGCCTCCCACACTGGGTTTTGGTGCTGGGGATGGGATGGGAGTGTACCAGGGAGCTCTGGGGCTTCCACCAATGACCCTCTCCCACTTCTGGAGCCCAGGGCACAGAGTGGGCAGAAAGGCAGGGCTGGCCATCACAAAGCCTGGCTCTAGCCCACCTCTGCCACCAAGTCACCCAATGACTGTGGCCCTGTCTTTCCCCTGGCTTCCTCACAGCAAAGCGAAGGAGTTGGCATGGCTGATTTCTGAGGTCTGTGCCAAGCCTAAAATATGCGGATGTCCCCCCTCTGATGTTTCAGGCACGCACACAAATTAGCACGTGTGGAAAACTGTGGATGAGTAATAATGGCCCCCCAGCCCCCCTGCCCCAAGCACACACACATTCTTCTCTCTCTTCATGCCCCCCTATAATAGATCATACAGGATGGATTACATTAATTTTCTATAAACTATATCAACTTGAGTGACATGTCCTTAAGGGTTGGCTGATTGATATCTACAATGCGGTCTTATAATCTAAAATCATATTAATATTAATATTAAAGATTTTCTGTCCTTTACGCGCACCATTAAATCTGGAGTATAAGGTGAAATTGACAACATACATTTTGACAGCTTATCTATAATAAATATGCAAATCCTGATGCCCACATGTCATCACAGATGCTCCACAGCTCTCTGAAGATCAGAGCCTGCCTGTCTCCCGTGTGACATTTCCAGCGGAGGATCAGAGCACCCGTCTAGGCGGCAGGAACTGTGCTGGGTATGCCTTTGCCGGCAGTGACCCCGGCCTCTCTTGTCTGCTGTGAAAGCCTGTCCTTCATCCTGCCAAGCAGGCGGGAGGGCTTGAGGAGTGACAGGCACAGAGAGCCGGACGCCATCTCACATACCCTCTGGAACACAGAAGACTCCAGCGTCCCATTTTTTCTTAAGTCACAGAAGCACTTTTGATGTCTTCTCTACCACCTCTGGGTACAGCCAGTTGTCATCCCTCAGTACCCAGTGAGTTTAAGAGATGGGGCTCCTGAGTTGGTAGCCCTGGGTCAAACCTCATCTCTGCCACTAACCTGTGCTCTTAACCTCCTGTAGCCTGTTTCTGCATCTGTAACCAGAGAAAGGAAATGGGACCTCCTTCCCGGTGGAAATTCAAGGACTGAATGAGATCATAGAAGCCAGCACACCTACTGATGCCTTGCTAAAGGGTAGCTCCTAAGTCCCACTTTCTCTGACCCCTACAGTCCTTCTTGTCCCTAAATCCCTGCCCTTGTTGTACAGATCCTATCTCTTAGCACACTGAACATCCCAGCTTCTTCTCTGCTTCTGTTCTGTGCCAGATGTGAGCTCCAAGATGGAATACTGCATCTCCCTGAGCTCCCAGTCCCAGCCCAGGACCCAGCTGGAGCAAAATGGGACATGGACTGAGATTGGGACAAAGAAGTCAATTGCAGGGGGGACATTTAGTCGCTTCTCTGCTGAGACTCTGCTAGGTCCGGCTAGATAGCTGTGTATGTGTGCATGTAAGTGTGTTGCAGGGGGATGATGAAGTGAGCCTGGAAAATGCATTATCCTTCTCACATTAACAGGGAGGCTGACAGGAGAGCTGAGGAAGGGGTGCAGAGGAATTTTCAACAGGTGCAGGACTGTTTGTTTGAGAGAGCTCCAGGCCACCTCAGTGGTCCCGACCCTCACAGTGAATCTGCTGACACGCCAGGACCTGGGGCCGTATTTCTGGTCACTCTCTTCCTTCCAGCCTCTGTGAGCCCACCTGGGCAGGCGAAATCCAGTCTCCGACGTTTGATCCATCAGTTTGAACCTCCTCAAGTTTCCAGCAGTGTATTTAGCGCTTCCCCGTTCACCCTCCTCCACAAAACCCTCCCATATCAGGCCAGCCACACGGAGGGCTTCTGTCTCCAAACTGCATGATTTCAAGTGTGAAGAACCAGAGGACAAGGTTCCTCGCCACCCCTTTGTATTCTTCCGTAATCGCTTGGCAGTGGACAGATTTGTGCTCCCTACCTAGACTGAGAATGTGGTGGGTGGGGACTGTGCCTTTCTTTCTGATCCCCTGAGCGGCTCACCGTGTGGCCAGGGACACGTGCAGGTTTGGACCCTTCAGGACTCTGGATGGGAGCCGGCACAGACATGAAGGCCCCACGGATCTGGAGAAGTCTTCAGAGGCTCATCTGTCAGGCATCTCTAAAAAGGAAAGGTTGGAATTGTCCTAGACATTCCTCTGAGTCTCTTTGGGGGCCAGGAGCAGGGCTCAGAGGAATCCCAGATGTTTTTCTGGGATATCAGAAAGTCCATTCACACCGCCTACCTCCCCTGCAGGGTGATGGCCTGGAAGCTCCATCGTTTACCACTTGTGCCTGTCGTGTGTCCCCACTCCTGGGCTGCCCGGCCCCCCACCCCCACCACCCCCAGCCCTGGGATCCTGAGCTACACTCCTGCAGTCCTGACTGCAGGTTTGTAGTTTGACCCAGGCTGGGGAGGCCAGCTTCAGGAGGAGGAGTACCACTGCCAGCGGAACCGGCTGGCAGGCACTGGCCCAGCTTGGCTCTGGGAAATTCAGGCCCATCACAGGATGCTCATCAGCTGACTCTTGCAGTTTAGTCAGTAAGCAAAATGAGTCCTGGGGAGACAGTGAGACCCCGTGGCCTGCTGAGGGGGACCCCACCTGACACGGCTTTCTCGGCTCCTCTACCCTTTGTCTCACCGTGTCTCTTGCAACTAATACCTTCCGGTCCTTCATCCCCGTGTAAAACTTGAGTCTCTACACTGTCTTTAATACGGAGTGTATTAATGTATTAGATGATCAGTCATCTACAATTAATCAGTCAGCAAGAGGTGAAGACTGGAGAGGAGGAGTGATGAAGAGGAGAGCGTGTGACTTTGGGCAACTCACTCAGGCTTGCTGAGGGTCCACAGTGGCCGCCCTACAGTTACTGCCATATTCGTTTGTATCTTCAACTGTCTTTCAACAGATTCTTACTGCCTCTGAGTTACACAGGCTGCGCTGGGTGCTGTGGATGGGCTGGGGCTGGGGGAGGAGTCAGACTTGCCCCCGGAACCAAGAAACCTGTCTTCTAGGGCTACTGAGGAGGTTAAATGAGCCACTATTTGATGATCACCAGGCAACGGCAACCCACTCCAGTATTCTTGACTGCAAACTCCCATGGACGGAGGAGCCTGGCAGGGTACAGTCCATGGGGTTGCAGAGTCGGACACGACTGAGCAACTTAACTTTAGACTTCACTTTTTGGTGATCACCAGGCACAGTGCCTGGCATACAGCCATATGTTGTGTGCCATAATGTTGGTTCCTCTCTCTGCCTTGAATGAGTCTCATCTGGCTGGAGAAAAAAAAAATGCCACTTAAAGGAGGGCCAGATAATATTATGGAGGAGGGTAAGGAAGGTAAGGAAATGAGGTAAGGAAAGAGGTAAGGAAGGGAAAGAGGTAAGGAAATGAGTCTTGCGGAGGGGTTACCCGTGGGGTTGCTGGCTGGAGGTGGGGGTGGATGGTGACCAGGTGGGTGGGAAGAAGGAAAATGGCTTCAATGCCAACCCCAGGAGTAAGGAGTCTCTTTCTTTCTCCCCCCTCACTCATCGCTTCCCTTCCCCGCCGGTCTCTGCCTCCTGCTCCTCCCTCCTCCTTCCCACAATTAACCCCAGGCTGTCGCGATTGCTCCCCGCGTTGACGAATGTCTCTCCCCATCCCCCCTCCCTCCTTTCAAAAATTTTTTTTGTGTTAACTTGACTCAACAAGCCCTAATCCCTGACTCAGCTCCCACTTCTTCTTGAAACCAAAGGTAAATTCTCGGTGGCCGGCGGGGCGGCCTGGAGCAGCAGGATCCACACAGCGGAGCTGCCGCGGGAAATATTGATATTAGCCGACCTCTGGCGCCGGCCGCCCGCGGTGAAAATAGGACGCGGGGCCAATCAATTACGGAGCCATTAAGGGCAGGGAGGCGGGAGGGAGCGGAGAAAAGACGGGGCTCCCCCCACCCCTCCGCCGCCGGGCCTTGCCCCCTGGGGGTGCGGAGCGCCTCCCGCGCGGGCCTGCCCACTCGCCGCTCTGACTGCGGCCCCCGGCGGTCAGCGTCAGTGACCCCAGCGGGTTGCCGGGGAGACCCCGGGGGCCCGAGCGGGCGGGGTGGCGCGGAATCTCGCGCGCGGGCTGGTCCGGCGCTGGGGAGGGCTGGCGCTCTCTTTTGTCTGCATCTCCCGTCCTCTCCCTGGGATCCTGCTCTCCAGCCCCCAGCCCCTCTCCTCCTTCTCTTTGTTAGAACCTCTCCTCTCCACCTCGGTGCCGCTAGCTCCTCGGACCACCCTTCTGTTGTTTTTGTCGGCCTCTCCCTTCCTCCTGAGCCGGCCACAGGGTGGCTCCTGCTTCCCGTCCCCCCTAGTGTGTTCAGAGCCCCGCGGGCCCTGGACCAGCCTCAGCCAGGCTGGGACGATGGATGGGGGGTGGAGTCCCTCGCTTCAGATTTCATGCCCCTTAACATCTGTCTTCACCCACAGCAACTCACATCGGGCCCTTCCGATTTGGGGTCAGGGACTTCTGGCAGCCCTTCCCAGTGTTCATGTGTCCCTTCTAACTCAGACAATAGCCCCACGTTAGGGGAGGACCCCCACATCGAGACCGGACCGGCTGTGCCTTGGGAAGACAGAGCTCTCGGTCGCTGGGTTTCTGGGGTGTGTGGAGGAGAGTGGGAGCCACCTGTTTTTGGGTGGGTGGGGGTTCTGTGATTCTGTGACCAGGTGGAGGCCAGCAGGTGGGAGCAGGCAGGTTGTGGACTGGAGCCACTGTTTTAAAGTTTCTCTTCTGGAGCTGACCTTTCTTAGGGGTGCGGAGGGGCAAGGAGGGGATAAGCTGTTGCGCTCATTTGGGGATTGGTTGATCTATACCATATCCTGAAACTTCCACAGGTTCTTAGGCAAACAAAGCTCAAATTTGTAAGATATAATTTTGGAGGGGAAAAGTCATACTTTTACTATTTTAAGATAAATCCCGCATTTTGCAAAATTTAGAACAGTAAAAAGCACTCCTTTTCCCAAGTTCTCTTGTTCACGGGTCTCCAAGGGTGGCCTCAGACCTTCAATATGGGCCCATGGGCCTCACCTGGGAATCTGTTAGAAATGCAGGTTCTCAGGCCTTACCCACAGATTGAATCAGAAACTCAGGGGGAGGGACCTGGCCATCTGTGTTTAACAAGCCCTCCTGGGGACTCTGAAGAGCCCTGGAGTCTGAGCACCGCTGACCTCAGTTTGCCCTGGAGGCAGGTGGGTGGAAATGATTCTTCCACCTCTGGAGGAAGGGTGGTGAACAGCCCTCACACGCCCAGAGGGCAGAGGGTTGGTGCTTGGTCTTAGTGAGGCAGGCTTTGGGGTGTCAGAGGGGCGTTTGGTTTCACCGCACAAGCACTCCTTTATGGAGGTAAGAATTCCGTTTAGAGATGTGGCATCTGCCTGGCTGTGAGTCTGCTTATGACCTGTGCAAGCTGGCAAGGTTCTGGATTTCTGAGGCCCCTCTGGACTCAGCACTTGGGGAAGGAAGTAACTTGGGGGTATAGCCACTTACATTGGAAAGCAGGATGATTCTTTAAGACTGATTTTTTTTTTTTTTACTTTGAAAAGCAGCTTAAAAGCAGCTTGCTGTAGAGCTGTATCTTGCACATCCACAGCCTACCTCAGGGTTGTGTCAGATGTCCTTTGAAATATAGGCTTCCAGGCCCCCTGTCTGACAAACCGGTGCCAGTCCAGGGAGAAGGTGGTTCCAGGGCCTTGGGGATCTCATGGGTGAAGCTTTGGTGTCTTCCAAAGCTTCCATAGAAGGATGGCTATAGTTTGAACCCCAAACTCTCTCCCTAATGGGCTGTGTGGGACCTTGGACAAGTCCTGTGACCTAAATGTCATGAAAGAGCCCAAATTGTAAAGGTCACCACCTGAATTCAGAAACCAGTGTCTCTTGGCCCCAGTTTCCTTATTTATAAGTGACCAGTTGGAACCAGGAGCCTCTCGAGCTGTAACAAACCATAGCTAACACTTTTAATGAATATAAGCCCCAAATGGTATAACATCAATTTAGCAGAGTCCTCAGCCTGCTGCAATGGTCTTCCCACCGTCCCCACCCCCTTCTCAGGAAGATGAGCCAGTCCACCTACAAATGAGCACAATCGTCAAGAAAAAATTAGCAAGCCCTGTGCTTTGTAGAGCCCATCAAATGCCAAAAAATGACACCTGAGCTCCCTAACATCAGCTCATCACCATCAATCAATCTTGCGACCCTCTGGCTATAGGAAGCCTTTCCATGGAGCCCACGGGTGTGGATCCTGGGGTTTCGAGTCATGCACCAGAGAAGGGTCACCCACCTGGGTTGACTGAAGCGGGAGAGGAGCTCAAGCCTCCAGAAAACTTTTTTTTTTTTTTTACCCTCCATTACCCAGAAAACAGAATTAATTAGAATCCTCCATTTTCCAAGAACCTGGGTTAATCAAGGTTTATATGTAGTAATTTCTTCCCCCTAGAACAGTACACTGAAGCCATGCCTCCACAAAGAACACAATACTTAGTGAAACTGCTGGGATGGGAATGGATCCTCGCTGAACTGGAACCAAAACAACCCTGATATTTCACTGAGTTTCAGCTCTTGGTGGGAAAAGAAGCAGACTGTGGGCTCCTGGGGGAGAGAGGACAAAGGCTGGCTTTCCAGGCTGGCTCTGGGTAGGGGTGGGATAAAATGTTTTCTATTATTTTGTCCAAGAGGCCACATCCGGGCACTGCCCTGCTCATTTCATGCAAGTTCTGCCTCTTCCAAGGAGCTGCCCCAGCCACGGCCCCTCGGTCACTCTCCTGTGACCTTCTACAAGCTCACAGCCTAAACAGCACAAATTTACGCTTGATTTCAGAAGGTCACATGTTTCTCCTTAAATCTTCCCTGAGTGTGTTCCCCTGAATCCTCAACTGGGTTTTAGATTCTTTTGGGCTCGGAGAACTAATGGGTTTCAGACAGTTTCAACACACAGCAGGTACTTAAAATCAGACAGACAGAGCTAGAAGGATCCTTACAGATCAGCTTATCCAACCTCCAATTCACAGGTGAGGAAACTGAGGCCCTGAATGCAGAGTGAACTGTTGAAGGCCTCATAGCTAGTCAGTGTCAGGGCAGGAATTGAAACCCAAGGCTCAACAAATATGGAGTATTTTCTGATTATACACTATGTTAGTAAGGAGGTTGGGAAGACAGGAATTAAAAAAAAAAAGATTTAGTATGAGCTTAACTTGGTACAATCTCTTTGGAAGCAAATATCAATCAAATGTAGGATGCTCAGAAATCATTTTACTTGTAAGAATTTATTTTACAGGTGGAATCACACATGTGTGCAGTTGATGTACACAAAGATATCAACTGAATGTGCTTTGTAATAAAACAAAACAGAACTAGAAATGGTCGAAAGGTCTTTCAGTGCGGCCTGGCCACATAAATTAGTGAATATCTGGATAACTGAATACTTGGCATGTGTGCCAAGTTGCTTCAGTCCTGTCTGACTCTTTGTGATGCTATGGACCATAGCTGGCTAGGCTTCTCTGCCCATGGGATTCTCCAGACAAGAATACTGGAGTGGGTTGCCATGCTCTTCTCCAGGGGATCTTCCTGAACTAGGGATCAAATTCATGTCTCTTTTGACTCCTGCATTGGCAGGCAGGCTCTTTACCACTAGCACCACCTGAAAAGCCCAACTGAATACTCACAGCTACTAAATGTGATACAGTGGATCCACATGAGTGTCCATCTGGAAAGAACTGAGATGGACTGCAAAGTCAGACATCAAGGTGCACCACGGTGTGGGGAACACATCGCAGTCTCCACAACAGAAAGTATCTGTAGGTGTGTTTGCGTTACCTGACTGTACTTGACATACTTCTGGAAGAATACACAGGAAACGGCTCCTTCTGACAAGTGGGATGGGGTCTCGAGTGGGAGGAAGAATGTCACTGCATTGTGTATCCCCTGCACTTTTTACGATGTGCGTGTGTTATTCTTATAATAATAATGATTTAAAACCTCAACATCACAATCTCCCAGTTCAGTGTTTCCCTTCACTATAGCAAGCTGCCTCTCTTGCTGTTATTCTATAAATTGGTAACTTGAAGCCTAAGTGTCATAATTTCAAGTAGGTGTGTGTTTATGTTAGTCATTCAGTCATGTCTAGCACTTTGCGACCCCATAGACTGTAGCTTGCCAAGCTCCTTTGTCTATGGAATTCTCCAGACAAGAATACTGGAGTGGGTAGCCATTCCCTTCTCCAGGGGGTTTTCCTGACCCAGGGATTGAACCCTGATCTCCAGAGTCTTTACTGTTGGAGCCACCAGGGAAGCCCAGTTTCAAGCAGGTAATAAACAACAAACAATCCATCTGCTCTTAGCTCATCCCTTTACTTTTTAAGCCCCAAATTGTGCTTTTCCAGGGAACTGAAGCTCTAGGGTGGTACACTCGACGTAGAGGAGGTGCAGTACAGAGTTAAGAACCAGGTTCTCAAGCCCAGTGTTTACAAGGCAGGTTCCTCACGTGCTCAATGCCTCAGCCTCTTCATCTGTAAAATGGGAATAATCACAATTCCGGCATCCTAGGTGAGGAGGAACAGAGTTCCCCTCTGTCCGGTGCCCTGTCCCAGACTACGGGATGAAGGTGCCCGTGAGCTTGAAGACACTGTCTCTGACCTTGGGGAGTGCAGACCTGGCTGGACGCAGCTCAGCAGGAAGGAAGCTGATAAACAAGGGCACATCCAAGGAACCCAGCACCTGCTCCCGCATGGTGGAAAGTGGGGAGAGGAACGAGGGCAGGGCCGGGGGGTGGGGAAGAGAGAAAAGACACTCCAGCAGGTGAGACAGCTGGTCGCCTCACCTTCCCCCAGGCATGGGAAGCCCTAGGTTTTTGGATTTTCTTTGCAAACAGCTGGCAGATTTCTAGACAAGTCGGGATGACCTTTGGAGACAGATTGTGGTATGATACTGGTTGCAGGAAAGGAAACTAGATTCTGTTCCCGAGGGGGGCGGTGTCCAGCACTCAGGGGCCACCCAGCAACCATGGGGTCTGGGCAGGAATTTGACTCAGTCCTAGTATCTCCAGCTGAAAAATGCAAGTGTCTGGGTCTCACCTCCAGGGATTCTCATTCCGTCAGTGCTGAATGGGGCCTGTAGGGGGCTGAGACATGCAGCTGGATCCCAGGAGGCTGCTGGAGACAGTCTTGTGGGTTTTCTAGTATGGGGTCCAATCACAGAATGGATGACAGCCAGTGCACTGATCCAGACGATTTTGGTTACATCAGAGCTGACTCACTGCTTAACTGTTGTATTATCTCTGAAGACCGCATCTCCCCGCCCTAGCTGGCACCCAGTCCATCTTGCAAAGAGGCCAGTGGGCCAGACTCTTTCCTGGACCTTCAGACGAAGGTATAATAGTGACTATTTATTAATAATAAGACGAATACTCAGGTTTTTCCTACAGATAATCTCAAATAATTCTCACCACGACCCTCTAAGGTTCTGACAATTATGGGGGGAGTTGAGGCAGAGAGGGGTTCAGGAACTTGGCTAAGGTCTCTGGTGGGTCACCCATCTCCTCAGTACCCTTGCTGAGTGCTACTCCCGCAGACCCCTAGACCCAAATAGGCGTCCCCGTATTGGAGGGGCCTGGCTGTCCCTGATTGTGGACCTCCCCAGGCAAGAGCCCAACTCTCTGTGTTCCCAGAGGACAGGAAAACCTCGTCTCTGCCTGCACAGCAAGGTGCTTTGAGAATGCCAGGGGATGGGCGTGGCCATCTCCGATTTTTTTTTCCCAACCACTCCCTGGATTCCCGACCCGGATGGATGGATGGATCATATCTGCATCCTGGGGCAGCCACTCTTTGTTTCCCTTCCTTTGTTCCCCTTCCTCCTCCTGCTGGTGACGTGGTCACCTTCCCAGGAGATAATGCCCGTGTGGTTCTGTCCTGACATGCCCTTTCGGCCCTATCTCTAATCTTCTGTGGGTTTAGGATTAATAGACTTTTTCCTCGTTTGGGATCAATAAGCCCAGAGAGAGAGAGAGGAAAAAAAGGAAGGAAAGAAGTCAGCAGGATTAAAAAAAAAAAAAAAGGCTGATAAGAATCTGGTCCCGGTTTTAGAACCCTGAGTTACCAGTGGTATCTTTCAGCTCAGGAGCCGGTGGAGGAGGGGAGCTGGTGACTGAGGCCCCAGGACCCTCAGCCTCAGGCCAGGCCAGGTTCCAGCCTGAATTTTGGCCCAGGAAGGTTCTGAGTCCTGGGTTGCCTGTCCTGAACACCCTCCCAAGTTGGCAAAAACTCTTCTCTCCCAGCAGCTAGTCCCCGCTGTTCAGGAGCCGGATCCCCAAGCTGCCATCTCCTGCGTTCCCAAGATCCCTGAAGGGTGTGGACCCTTTGGCTGAGCTTGGCAACCTGCAGCCCCAGGGCCCGAGCTCTTTCTCAGTATTTCACCAAGCCTAATGGAGACTGCCCATGTCCCCTTGATGAGTCTGCACAGGGAAAACAAAAATAGCACCTTGCTGCTTTTAGCGAGAATTATATCCACTCCGTGGGGCTAACCCTGGTTGCCGCATGCCGATCTGCAGCTCTGATTAGCCTTTGATTAATAAAAAATGGGGATAGGAATCAATTATTTATTTAATAACAGCAGTTTGTTTTAAAGGCAAAACCTTTAAGAAAGTGGAAGACTCTGGGGGTGGGGGTGGGAGTGGGGTGGGAGGGAACTTCTCTCTCTGGGGAGAAGTTGGGGAATGAAGGGTTTCCATGATGGAGTTGGTGTTCTCCTGTGCCCGGGCTAGAGGGCTAGTTCCATCAGGCTTTCAAGATGTAGGATGCAGCACGGAGTAAGGGTAGCTAGGCCCCTGCACCCAGGGATCCAGAGCAGCACAGGGGTTCAGGAGGGTTTGGTCTGCTTTGATTACTGTGGGGTGACGGATCTGTGACGCCAGCCCCCTCGGGCCCTCCCTCTAGCCTTTCGCCTTCATCTCTGGCGTGCTGACCCTGGGAAATCTCCTTGAGCCAGGCCTGAGCGTGTGGTGCCTGCCCATGGACGACAGCCTGCCTTCCTTGCCTTGGACCACTTCCGCCAGCATGCCAGCTCCCCTCTGCCTGGTCCACCCAGGGGCCTGTCGCCCGGCCCAGCCAGGCCCTGGCTCCTCCCCGCCGTTACTCAACTCGCTTTCTCCTTGTGGAGGGCACTCCTGCTGATCTCCGCATTTCACAATCATATCCATTCATCAAGGCCAAGATCGAAGGACACCCCGTGTGGCAGCTCCCCAAGCCATCCCTCAGGAGATGGCCTTTCTTCTTCTGAATGCTCTCGGCACTTTGAACGTGTGTTCCCGTGGCAGTTTGGGAAAATGAGGCTTTGTACTTGATTTCTTTGTAGGTATTTTGAGGGCAGGGACCGAATCTCAGTTACCTCTGTAACCCCTGCCCAGGGTGTGTGGAATAATGGATGGAGGGGGCGGAGGCTCTCTTTTGGGGAAACTGTACCCCATTTACATCTGGAATAGCTTTCAGATTAAGAAACCAGCCTTCAAGGGAAATGAGAACAGCCTCTTCGAGGGACGCCGAGGAAATATGTGCTTTTGTACTTGAGACAAGCAGATTAGAGTACCTGGTCACGATTTTAACTTTTTTTTTTATTTCTGGAGGATAAGGCAGGAAAAAAAATATTGAGTGACACAGTGTTAACTTTCTAACAAAAATGAACCTAGCCTTTTGCCTATGGAAATAACTACCCTTCTCCCTCGACACTGAGACTCAGCCTCAGTTTTCTCATCTGCCAGTTGGATGATAGTCTCTGTTCCACCCGACCGTGGTGGCGGTGGAGTAGTCAGTTGTGTGTGACTCCTTTGGGACCCATGGACTGTAGCCTGCCAGGCTCCTTGCTCATGGATTTTCCAGGCAGGAATACTGTAGTGGGTTGCCATTTCCTTCTCCAGGGGACCCAGGGCTCGAACCTGCATCTCCTGCATTGCAGGTGGTCTCCTGAAGGAGTGAACTGGCAGGTGAATTCTTTACCACTGAGCCACCAAGGAAGCCCAATCACTGGGCAGTTACAAATCATGCATGAGGGAAAAGTGAAGAGATAACTTGGCGAAGGAGGAAGTGCTTCATCCATGGGCATGTAGTGTCTGTTTGGACGATTATGAATCACCTAAAGTTACTGTCTTTGGGATCCTTTGGAAAGAAGGGTGCCCCACAATTTTTCAGGCATCCAAGTCCCTTTTCCTGTCTTCATTATTTGGATCACTCTCATGGAAGTTAAATTTCCCAGAACGGTCTGGGCTGTTGCCATCTCTTTCTTCTGAGTTTACTGGTATGGGTAGCCGTTTCCAGCGTGAAGCCTTCCAGCAAGCAGGCTCAGCCACTCCAGACACCACGCCCCGCAGCCGGGGCTGGGGATGAAGGTTTGAGGCAGAACCTCACATTTGCTTATGCAGTGCTTTGAATTTTCCGAAATGTCTGCTTTCACAGATGTTATCCCGTGGACGCATCCCTGGATGGGGCCGGATTTGCTGAGCCTCACAAAGCCTGTGGGGTTGGTTCTTCTGCCTCCAGAGTGGACGGTGAGACATTTGAGGGTGGAGAGTTTCTCTCATGGAGTGGATGTTCCTGCCCCCAAACCTTCCCAGCCGTTGACCTCCACAGTAGGGCTGATGAGCAGAGTGAGGGATTTCTGATTCAGAGAACCAATCACCTGGTAATTCAGGGGCTGGCTTTAAGAAACAGGGTCATGTGGGAACCCTCAGCTCATAAACCAGATGAATTAAGGGCGACTATACACACGGCAGACGATTCTCTCCTTTCTAAAAGGATTCCTTATAAGGTTCTTCTGATGAGCAAACACAGCACATTTCAAACGGGATTCATTGTTAGAAAAAAAAAAAAAAGAAAAGAAGAAGAGGAAGACGACAGAAAAGAAGATAACAATTTGCATTCACTATTTCAGGAGCAGCGCTTATGAAACGTGAGGCCCACCTGTTTCTCATCAAAGTGCCTGCAAGTCCCTCTCCTGGAGAAAGCGGGGAGCTGCAGAGACAGGAAGAAAACTTGGGGGACAGGAAGAGAGGCGCTGCTCTGATGGAATCTGTCATCCTCTGACTTGGAAGGAAACCTGTCATCTCCCGGCTTGGGGCGGGGGCAAAGAGTAAGGGGCGATCTGGGAGGTGGGGCTTCCATTGGCCAGCTCCCCACTGTGAACAGCCCATGGGGTGTGGAGCCCCCAGCCAGCTCCATGGGGCATGTGGTGGAGTTTTTTTAAAGACAGAATTGCTGACCCCGCTAGGACCACGGACATGGCCACTGGGTCCTGGTGAGCTCTTCCCCTCCGGTTCGTTACTGACAGGCTTCCGGCTTTGGCAATATTTGCCTTATGGCATCAGTGCCGCGTTTCCCGTATTCACATAGTTAAATTAGTTAGCTGGATAGAAACCTCAGAGATGATGTATCTAGTTGTCAGTCGTGACTTGGTGCTAATGGCACTACAATTTGGTTACAGCCCTAGCCGTCATTAATCATCGGCCCCCAGTTGGCTGCATCTGGGGTGCTGGGGACGGGAGTGCGGGGTTGGCAGGGGCGGAGAGGTACCCGCAACCAGGCTGGGCTGCTCGCTCTTCCTCCGGGCCGCGCTCAGGCCCTGTCCCCGGGCTGGCCACTGTCCCTCGGCTCCCACCGCCACCAGCATCGCACACCTCTATTTATTAGCATCATGCTACTTATGCTAATAGCAGACTGTACACTATTTCTGAGCGAAAACATCTGCTCCAAGCAGCCGACTTTCACTTACAGAAACTGATTTCAGCTCAGTCAAGCAGATAAACAGAGAAATCAAAGCAGGTGGCTGAAAGTGAAGAAGGAATTCTCAATTCCTGCGTTCAACCGATGAACTTCACTAAAGCCATAATTAATATTCAGATAACTATATTCCGACACATAGAATAAACAAGATCATTTAAAGGATGCAAAATACATCCCCAGGGCCAGAGGGGAAGGAGAGGGAGGGGAGGAGAGGGGAGGGAAGGCGGAGGACTGAATATGAATGCAGACACTTCCCGGGCTGGCCTATTGTCTGGATGGTTTCAGCCTCGGAGAAGTGGAGACACGCCTCACAGAGACCATGAGCCCGGGTGTTTGCAGAACCCCTTCCACAGCCGCAGGGGCTCATCCACTCACAACACTCTCTGCGATAGGGGGTCGGGGTGCAGCGCCCCCAGCAGGGCTGGCGGAAACTGCCCTCTGCACTCAGGACGGCCAGCCTGGGCCAGCTGCTGTGACTCCCTCCTCAAACACAGGCCTTCTTCTGGATGGAATACCCTGCTGACAAGCCTTTCTGCCTACAGTCAGCAGTTCTAGAATTCAAACTAACATATCTCTGTGATTTGGATGAGGCTGAACCCAATTCTTTATACTCAAAGCTATAAGAGAGTATATACCTTATTGAGTTAAGTGTTTCCATTGTTTTTTCCTAGTTGGTCATCGCAGAAATAAGACTAACGCCACCATCAGGGACAAATTCTGAAGGCAATTATTCCCGTTCTCTGAAGACCAGTGGCCCCAAGGCTCTGAGGAGCAGACTCGTCAACCAGAAGAGAGTCCCCATGTGACTTGCGGATGCACGAGGCGAGATCCTGGACCTGACTCACCGTATCATGTTAGCATAGAATGAGAGTGGGAATAATAGAAGTTAATGCAACCCATCACCTGATATGGTGCCATGCACACTCCTGTGTGTGTGTGTGTGTGTGTGTGTGTTTGCTCATGCACATGCATGCCTGTGTATGCATGCATGGGCCATGTGTATGTGTGCTAAGTTGCTTCAGGTGTGTCTGACTCTTGGCAACCCTATGAACTCCAGCCGGCCCAGGGATAGAATCCAAATCTCTTATGTCTCCTGCATTGGCAGGTGAGTTCTTTAACACTAGCACCACCTGGGAAGCCCCATACATGGTCTGTACTGTGCTGTGCTTAGTCGCTTCAGTCGTGTTCAACTCTTGGCAACCCCGTGGACTGCAGCCCGCCAGGCTCCTCTATCCATGGGGATTCTCCAGGCAAGAATACTGGGGTGGGTTGCCATGCCCTCCTCCAGGGGATCTTCCCAACCCAGGGTTCGAACCCAGGTCTCCCACACTGCAGGTGGATTCTTTACTGACTGAGCCACCAGGGAAGCCCATGCATGGGCTATAGATGGATAATTTATAGGAGTGAATTTTTTGAGTGTATACATGTGCTGTGAGCTCAGAAGGGACAGTAAGTGACCAAGGTCCTGCTTGTGGGATCCAAACCAGCCCTGAGCCCCACTAGAGGGTGAGGCAGGCACCAGGACAGGTAGACCCAGAGGAGGTAGCTTAGGTGAGCCCTGCTCAGCGAGATCTGTGCAGGCTGAGCCAGGTGTCATCTGAATCCCTTCTTGCCATCCCAAGGGACAGCCAGATTCATCGCTGGTGAGCAGGCCCTTGCTAATTTTTGCTCAGCTCTTTTTCAGTTCCTGTAGCTGCAGGGACCCCGTGGCTAAAAAGTGATGACAACAAAATGTTATCAATAACTTTAATTTCCACTTGGGGGACACATTTCTCTCCCTCCCCACACCCCTGTGCATATGTCCTGGGTATGTCCTGTACTTGGAGAACAGTGTTGACAAAGCCGGGAGCCCCAAGCTGCATCCTGGGTGCTGTCAATGCTCCTTTGGAACCACTTGCTTTGTGGTTGAAATTTCCCCCATGCCTGGAATTCCTTTTTTTTTTTTTTTGGTTTCCTTGGCAATGACTCTCTCTCTGAATCACAGCTGTTTGCAGCAATGGGGGGAGGTGGGAGGATACTCCCTGGAGGGGCGCTGGGAGGGGTGGGGATGGGAGCAAGCAGCCTTCCCCAGGGAAAGCTGAGCTCCGCACAGGCCACTGGGCCTGTGGGCTGAGGCTGCCAGTGCTCAGGGAGCCCTGGAGACAGACTTTAGGGCAAGAGGTGGGGCGGAGCCTGGAGCACCAGGGACTCTTCCTCGCCTGCAGCGTGACTGGCTTCTGCATGTTTTCCCAGCTGCCCACTCCGCCCTGGGCTGCAGCCATGTGCTCAGCTGGTGTCCCAGCTTCACAGCCTTCGTGGGCTCCTACGTGGGCCTGTGGCTTCCTATACCTCTCTCCCTAATCTGAGCATCACAGCATCTGTGTGAGGTTAGCCAGGCAGGGGTTTTCCGATTGCATTCACAGAGGCCGAGGTGGAGCCATAGCGAGGTGGTGACCTGCCTGAGACAGGGGGTGAGTCAGAGAGACAGGACAGCAGCCCTGGGCCCTGACCCCTGACCCCTGACCCCCAGCTGGCAAGTCTGATGCCTTTGCACACAACCTGCAGACATGCGTGCCCAACTCACGGAGCCCAGGCCACTCCCTGGGGCTCACTGCCTCACTCATACACACTCTTGCACACACAGCTCCGAAGGGTGAGGGGATGTCTCTCTGGCTGCCTGGGCTGCGAGGGAGGGAGGAGGCAGGCCTCGCCAGGTGACTGACTTCCTGAGACTCAGACGCTTACATCGGGGGCAGACGTGGCCTGACACGGGCTGATGGGGACTACTGTGGCTCTGTGTGGCTCTGCTCTCGTAGGCCTGGCACCGCCCTTCAGCAGGGCTGGGTGATGACAGTCTCCAGTCTGGTGTTCCTGATCTCTTCTGGTCACTCGGTCCCCCTTCCCCAGCCCCTGTGCTCCTTCCCCTCCGCATCTACCTGGCCGTCCATCTCTGCCCCTTCTCCCCTTGCCTCTCCAGCTCTGCACTTAGGTATCACCACCTTGATCATCTCTGTCATCTGAGTCTCCAGATCGTTATCTCCCAAACCGGACGTATGCTGGTGCTCAGAGCCAGGAGGAGAGAAGCTGAATTCAGACCCACATCCTTTGGAGTTTTGACTTTCACCCAGGCTGGGCGGAGGTGGGCCTGTGGACGCTCTGAAGATGTGGGTGCCTCAATAGGGAATGGGGCCTCTGTTCATGAGACAGGGGAGGCGGTCCCTGGGAGATCCTTGGGGGTGTTTTCTTCCCTGGTGGCTCAGTGGTAAAGAATCTGCCTGCAATGCAGGAGCTACAGGAGACACAGGTTTGATCCCTGGGTCAGGAAGATCCCCTGGAGAAGGGCATGTCAACCCACTCCAGTATTCTGGCCTGGAGAATCCTATGGACAGAGGAGTCTGGCGAGCTACAGTTCATGGGGTCGCAAAGAGTTGGACACGATTGAAGCGACTTAGCACGCAGGCACGGGCTCACGCTAGCCTCCTGCAGTGTGAAAATGAAATAATCTGCAGAAGAGCAGCCCAAGTGGTAACTGCCCAAGGCACTTCTCCCTGGGGCAGGAAGGCTGGTTTCTGGTAAGGTTTGTAGAGGAGGACGTGGTTCCCCTGTCTGCTAAAGGACATGCAGATGGCAAGTCTTTGGGGCCTGTTTCAGACTCCTCTCTCCACCTCGACTTCACACAGACTGGCAGGAGCTCTTTCTACCCTCTTGGTTGGCTGTGGGAGGTTGGGGAGTGAACCCCAGAGGTGGTGACAGATGGAGGTCCCCTCCCTTTGCCTTCTCCAAATGGAAACTACTTAAAACTACCCTCATTTTATGCGCAACCAGGCTCAGGTTTATCTTGGGAGAAACCTGTTTTATTCAACTGCAGGTGCCACCTTTGCAGACGTGCCTGGTTCTGGGGGTGGGGGGCATGAGATTTTCCTCGCCCATCCAAGCATGCCCCTGTGAGCCGCTTGGGTAGCTCTCCCGTCTGGTGTCGCATGTCAGGCACACCCGGTGTGGATGTGTGAGTGTGGACAGGTTTGTTCCCGGCACCCTGAGGGCCCCAGGCTCTGGATGCAGAACCCGGACGGCCCCTCTAACAGTCCAGGTTGTGCAGTAGTCCTGACGCCCTCTGCTGGCCGCGTCTGAAAACGCAGCCTCCCGTCCGCGTCTGGGCGGGGCCGTCGGAAAGGGAGGCTTCCAGGACAAACAGGGCTGGCCGGACTGGATGGCTCTGGTCTTGCTCTACGGGCCTCGCTGAGGGCCTCATTCTCGGAACCACACGCGTAGGGGTAGGACCCCTTTTCTCGTCTCTCCACGGGGGAAAGACCTCGTGCCTGGGACTTCGTGAGGTCCGGGACAAGCCGCCCTACCTCTCTGGACCCCGTTTTGCTCAGTCAGGTCTTGGCCACCCTTCAGAGCCTATTTCAAACGCCAGTTCCTGACTGTGATCGTTCCCACACAGGACCCCGGCCACCCTGGAACGTCCGTCTCACCTTCTGTGGCTGAGGGCTTGGATCTCTGTCTCTCAGGCCCTCCAGTCTTTGAGGGCAGAGATCCTTTCATATCTTTTCTCTTTCTGAATCCCCTGCAGCTCCCGCAAGCTGGCTTGACACACAACAGGCACTCCACAAATACCTGTTGAAATGATTTCTGTTAAAATGTCTGCCTTGGACCAGAAATTCCCTCAGGTGCCACCCTGACGCTGATTCTTTTTCGTTCCAATTGTCGCGTGTGGGTTGGTCTCGTCTCCCAGGTGAGACTTTCGATCCTGGAGGGCAAGGTGTGAGGGAATAACTGTCCTGCTGCTTCACTGAAGAGAGAAAGCAGTTTTGACACTGCCAAACAGTTATGCGCACGACTCTCTCTCCCTTCCAAGCAGGACATCTTTAGAGCAAAATACAAAAATCTAGGTTGTAAAGAACGTGTAAGGTCCAATTCCTTTTCCGTTTCCACCCACCTCCTCTTCCATACGCACCTCTCCTAATCTGCACTCCCCACCCCTCCCCGTCACCGCACCCACAGGGCCATCCTGTGCAACTTCTCACCAGCTCATTCCCCAGCCCCTGAACTGCACGAGTATGAGCTGATCCTCATGTGTCATCAGAGTCCTCCCCTACATGACTCTTCTCCAAGGCTGTCCCAGCACAGCAAACACACTGCCTCCTGGAAACGGCAGTAACAGCTAAGGTTTATTAATAGCTCACAGTGTGCTGGGAGCCACGCTGAGAGCTGTGTGTGTGTATTATCTCACGGAATGCTCCTAACAACCCTCTGCCACGGCTCTATTATTATCTTTGTCTTATGAAGAGGAGGCTGAGGTACAGAGAAGTTAAGCCACTTGTCAAAGGCCACACAGCTTGAGAGGGGGAGAGGGAGAATCCGAATCCAGGCAGTTTGATTCTGGAGTCTGTGTTCTTAACACTGCTTCTGGTAGTAGGGGGTCTGGGGTGGTAGACAAGGGCTCGGGACCCCTGGGACATCCACCCACTCACACACACACACACACACACACGGCATAGTGAAGCCCACACGTACTCACATACTTTCAGGTTGGCATGTGAACGTGTGACACTCTCGCTTTCTTACCTGCCTGCAGTAGTTTATAGCAGCATCATCTTATGGGATTTTCTGCCCCGCACGGCAGGTTCTACGCCTGCACTGTCTGGCATAGTAGCCACTAGTTACTTGTGGCTACTGAACATTTGGAATGTGGCTAGTGCAACTGAGGAACTGCATTTTTCATTACACTTTAGTAAATGGACAGAAGAAGGCAATGGCACCCCACTCCAGTACTCTTGCCTGGAAAATCCCATGGATGGAGGAGCCTGATAGACCGCAGTCCATGGGGTCGCTAAGAGTCGGACACGACTGAGCGACTTCACTTTCACTTTTCACTTTCAGGCATTGGAGAAGGAAATGGCAACCCACTCCAGTGTTCTTGCCTGGAGAATCCCAGGGACGGGGAAGCCTGGTGGGCTGCTGTCTATGGGGTCGCACAGAGTCGGACACGACTGAAGTGACTTAGCAGCGAATGGACATAGAAACAGCCACACGTGGCTGGGAACGGCCCAGCTGGTGACATCGTGGGGCGGTTGAGAGGATGCAGGACTCTGGATGGCCATGTGGGCAGCACCGCCTGATGCCTTAGAGAACTTCACAGTAGATGCGTGTTTACTCTTACCACCGAGAGTGATGCGTTGATGTGTGGGTCAGCTCTGTGTCCACCTGTCCTCTCATCTAGCCACCCATCACTTTTTTTTTTTTGCCAATGCTCTACTTTACTTTTATTTATTTTGATTAATTTATTTTTAATTGAAGGATGATTGCTTTACAGTACCCATTACTTTCTTAGAGGGAGCTTTTGAAGACCACCCTCCCGACAGTGGGCTCTGACCCAGACATGTCTATGATGGTGACAGGAAGTGGGGTTTGACTCTGGGGTCCTCGAGGGAAGCTGTTTGGGTGCCGCAGGCCAGGGGAGGGCAGCCTGTGGCCCTGGGGGGCCCTTCCACTCACAGGCTCTATCACCCCGATCCAGGCTCTCAGAGACTCCCAGGTGCCTAGGGAATGTTTTCAGCTCTAATCTGTATGTGAAATATCAGCTTATTTCCATTGTGTGTTGCTTTTGTTAGTTTTTAGCTTTCAAAGAGAGAAAACAGGTCTGTCTCAGGCGTTTGGCAGTGGCTCTGGGGGCCACATGGGAGTCCCCTGCAGGGTGTTTCTCCTCCAGGGGTTCAGAACAGCCACGAGTGAGGTCAGGCTGGTGGGTGCGCAGGCCACAAGGACACGGCTGGTGGGGCGGGGGGCGGGGGGAGGGCAGGGCGACTCAGCCTCTGCAGCAGCAGGGAGGAGGGAGCTGGGCGACCTACATCTCCGCTGAGAGTCCGGCTGACTCACCCTGGACAGCTCCTGCTTGCCGTCTGGGGTGGGAGGCCACCGTGGCACTTTGGGAAGGAAACACTCCCGGAAAGGGCAGTGGCAGCGGCCTTGGCAAAAGCTGGAGTGGAGGGAACCACAGCATGAGGGATTTAAGTGGGAGCATGGGAAGGACAGATGCAAGATAAGCTCTGTGAGATCAGAGGGGGAACTGAGGCAGGAGGAACAGTCTCTTTTGCTGCATTCGTTAATGGCAAACTGAGCGCCAGAGGTGTCTGGCACGGTAGTAAAGCCCTGCTGAGAAGTTGGGGAGGGGTGGAGGGAGGAGGGGTCTCCCACGACCCCGTCTCAGGCTTCATGCGTGCCTGACTCGGCTTGTATCATAGTGACCGCACTGCTGCTCAGACCACACCGAGGAAAAACGATAATCACATCTATGAAGTCTTGTTTAATCTGTCTTATAATGAAAAACTTTAAGTATGGGCTTCCCTGGTGGCTCAGACAGTAAAGAATCTGCCTGCAATGTGGGAGACCCGAGTTTGATTCCTGGGTTGGGAAGATTCCCCTGGAGGAGGAAATGGCAACCCATTCCAGCATTCTTGCCTGCAGAATCCCATGGACAGTACAGTCCATGGGGTCGCAAAGAGTCGGACACGACCGAGCAACTAACACTTCCACACTCTCACTTTCTTACATTTATACCTCCAGCCCGGATTTTCACTCAGCTCCAGGATCATAATCCACCTGCCTTCTTAATGTCGTCACTTGGATGTCTAATTGGCATCTTCTTCTCAGCATAGCCAAAATGGGATTTTGATCTCCCACCCTTAAAAGTTGTTCCTTCCTAGTAACTGGCACCACCAGCCATCAAGTGGCTCAAATCATTTGGGGCTCCCCGCTTTACCCTCACTCCACATCCAATCCATTAACAAATCCTGGGACCCCCTATCTTCCCAACACACCCTGAACCCATCTATTTCTCTCACCGTCACTATCCAATACACACCCCCATCATCACTCCCCTGGCTCCCTGCTGCCCCATCTGCTCTCCAAGAGTAGCTGGTTTCCCATAGCAGTCAGAAAGATCTTTGTGAAATGTCTGTGAGATCAGACAGTTTCCAGCTTCTCACTATGCTTAGAATACAATTCAGACCACTTCTCGACCAAGGATGTCAAACCAGTCATCCTAAAGGAACTCAGTCCTGAATATTCATTGGAAGGACTGATGCTGAAGCTGAAGCTCCAATACTTTGGCTACCTGATGTGAAGAACAGACTCATTGGAAAAGACCCTGATGCTGAGAAAGACTGAAGGCAGGAGAAGGGAACAACAGAGGATGAGATGGTTGGATGGCATCACTGACTCGATGGACATTAGTTTGAGAAAACTCTGGGAGTTGGTGATGGACAGAGAAGCTTGGCGTGCTGCAGTCCATGGGGTCGCAAAGAGTTGGGCATGAATGAGCAACGGAACTGAACTGAACTCAACCTGCCAAGCCCAACACAACTTGCCCCTCCCACATCCTTCTCCCTGTTACCCCCATGATGCTCCGGTCACAGTGGTTTTCCTCCGGTCCCTTGCACACATTCCTGCCTCTGGACCTTTGCATCTGCTGTTTCCTCTGCCCAAAGAGCTCTCTCGCTCTGTCTTGACTTGGTATTTGGACCTCAGCTTCACTGTCAGATCCTGTGGTAGAGATGCTCCTGGCTCACACAGTGCGGAACAGCTTCAATCACTCCATACATCATCCATACATTTTAATCCTCAGCGTGAATTTTTATTTATTAATTTGTCATCTAAGTCCTCTCATGAAGATATAAGCTCCAGGAGAGCCAGGAGTTGTGTCTCCAGCAGCTAGATTTGTGCCTGGCACAGAGTGGGTGATCGATAACTATTTGTGAATGAATGAATTATTTAATCCTGATGGTGTTTGTCTGAGAAGGCTTTTTGCCTGGGGTAGAAGTGTGAGCTCATGAATGTGTTTCCTGGACCGGCTCTTGTGTACGAATTGCAAGACTAATTAAACTCATACATATTTGTGGAAATGCAAATATAATTTTATTTACCAATGACTGTAATAAAGGTAAATGCTCCTTACTTAAACAAACAATTCACTTTGGGAATAGAGCTGTAAACAGAAGCAATAAATAAACACTCGTTATTGAGTGCTTACTGTGTATCCACTGAACTTCAGGAGCTGGCTCTCCTCTTCTTCCATCATGTTTACGCGTGAAGAAGTTCCCATCCCCGGATGTGGGACTTGATCACAACCGGGACGGGCACCCTTAACCAAGCCTGTGGCTCTTGGGGGGCCCTGCTTGGCATCCTGGCTCTGTCATTTCCTCCCTGTGTGACCCGGGAAGTTAACTTAAACCCTCTGTGCCTTGTCTGTTTCCTTGTCTGCAAAATAAAGACGGAAACTGAACCTTCCTCCTAGGAGAAACGGGAGTACGAAATGACACAGCACAGACGAGATGCTTGGTTTCGTGCTGAGCGCTCGGTAAATGATGAAGCCCTGTTAACCATTTCACTTATTATTCTATTATTATTACGCTTATTACCGTTATCCAAGCCTGTTCTAGATGTTTCTATATATTCTCATTTAATTGCCACGATAACCCGTGGAGTCTGTGTTGTTATTCTCGATTTACAGGCTGGGAGCTCAGCGCTCAGGAAATAAAAGGCCTGCGGTCATCATCCACCGCTCAAGCATGAAAACTCAAGTCTCTGGACTCCAGCTGAAGTGCTCTCTCCACGGTGCCACCACTGCCTCCCTTATTTCTTTGGGAGAAGCTGGCACTAGCAACGGCCAACCATCACTCCGTTTCCATTTCGGCTTATGACCAAGCCCCAGTCACAAGCAGTTCAATCCCTCTGTGGACTCATCACGGCCAGTTACCTTCGACCCCCCGACTGGTCTCTTAGCAACTCCTCAAATCTTCCCACGTTTGCCCATCCGCCTCCAAGAGTCCCTCATAGTTGTACGATCCTGGGCTTTAAATCCAGCCTGAGCTTCACCTCGTGGCTGATATACTGCAAAACAGGAGGTGTTCTCAGAGGCGATGGGTTTCATCTTCATTCCCAGGTGAGAAAGTGCAAATCTAGAAAACCCAAAGACATCCTGCAGGGGTCCCTGCACAAGAACCCAGGGCTTCTTCCCACTTCCAAGCCCTGAGCACAGGAGCTTGTGCAGCCCCCCTTGACCAGGCACACAGTAGTATTGGCTGGTGGTGGTGGTGGTGGTGGGTGCGGGTAGGTTGTGTTTCATTTATGCTTCGGGTGTCGTTTTCCCCAGTGTTATTTCCTCTTGAGACTGTGCGCCTCCGTAGCCTGGGGCTGTGGCTCTTCCTTCGGCGTCTGACACAACATGAAGCCCAGCGCTGGGCGGGCTGGAGACAAGCAAGCTCGGTGTGTGTTGCTTCTGAGCGGAACTGTCAGCCAGACCTAAAGAAAATCACCGTGACATTCACAGGAGCATCTTTGGGAAATGGAACCGCGGGCGCCTTTTCTTCTTCTCTGTCCCCATCGCGTTAATTTTTTCTATGAGTCTTGCTCACAATGGGAAACATTTATAGTAAACTTAAAATTAAAAAAAGCTACTGGCCTGTTCCAGGACCAGGGGGACGGTGCCTTCAGGTGGGTGAAGGCGGTCACCATGGATCTGTGCCTGAGGTGTATCTGCCGAGGCCTGCAGGAGAGTCTGTCGGGAGCTCACGGGGGAAGCAGAGGCCAGGTGGACCCAATGGACATGCACTAGCCGGGGGCTGGCGCAGTAGATTGGAGGCCTCGGGTGGAGGTTTGCGCTGCTGCTGAGGGAGCCAGCGTTCCTGGATGATCCTCTGCAGAGGGCCAGCCTTTGGGCTGGGGGCGGGGCGGAGGGAAGAGGGTCACAGTCCGAGCAGAGGTACAGAGCTGGACTTGATCTCCCAGGAAGCGCAAGGGCAGCGAGGCCAGAGGCGAGCATCCGGGCTGCGAATTCTCTCCCTTCTTTTTCTTTTTCGCTTGTTATACAGCTACAATTCATCTCAGGCTTACTGTGTTCCAGGCACTGTGCCAAACGCTTTGCCTAGATTACCGCATTTCATACTCAAAATAAACCCATTTAGACAGTTTATAGGTTCCCATTTGCTGGAAGAGGAAACTGAGGTTGGCCCAGAAGTAAAGTGACTACCTTGTTGATGGAACAGCTGGGGTGTGACCTCAGGACTGGCCGTTTCACAGCCCCGGCTACCTCCAGAACCTCGACCTTCTCTGAACGGGATCTCAGGGGGCCTGGAGAGCCAGGGGAGGTGCTGAGCACAGCGATGACTGATTCCAGAGGTCTGGGAGCAGAACAGTGTCACCCACGTGTGCCTCTGTGTGTCTCTCTGTGTGTCTCTGAGTATCTGCATGTATATATATATGTCTCTGTATCTGTGTGTGTCTGTGTGTGTGTGTCTATGTGTATGTCTGTGTGTCTATTTATGTGTCTGTGTGTCTCTGTGTGTTGATATGTATGTCTCTGTATGTCTCTGTGTGTCTGTGTGTGTCTCTGTGTTGATGTGTGTGTCTCTGTGTGTCTGTCTGTGTGTATCTCTGTGTGTGTGTCTCTGTGTGTGTCTGTGTGTGTCTGTGTGTCTCTGTGTGTGTGTGTCTCTGTGTTGATGTGTGTGTCTCTGTGTCTGTCTGTGTGTATCTGTGTGTCTCTCTGTGTAATCCTGTGTGTATGTGTACGTATCTGTATGTCTGTGTGTGTGTTTATGTGTATGCGTGTCTATGTATGTCTGTGTGTCTCTGTGTGTCTACGTGTCTGTGTGTGTCTGTGTGTTGATGTGTGTGTCTCTGTGTGTGTCTGTGTGTATGTGTGTGTCTCTGTGTATCAGTGCACCTGTGTGCACCTATGTCTGGATGAGTGTATCTGTGTGTGCTCCCACGTGTGTGAGTGTATGAGGGGAAAATGTGACAGTGTGAGGTGAGGACCCTTTTTTTTAACTGGTGGGGAAGTCATGGGGCTCTGGCAGTCACGCGGCAGTCTAAGGGGCTTTACGTCCAAGCATGTGGTCCTGGCTGTGGGGAGGTTGTCCCCCTGGGGAAGAAGGCTGTGTGCTGGGGGCCACGAGGCCAAGCACAGGATGTCAGGGGACGCTGGGAGGGTGCCCAGCTTTGAGGCAGGAGGGAGCGACAGTCTGGGCTGGGCACTGACCACGGGGCTGGGGGTCACCACAAGGCAGCTCTGGAGACCCCTGAGCTGTCCTCCAGCTGCAGAGTGTCTGTCCCATTTTCAGGGGATTCCGAGGTCTGGGGCGGAGGCCAGGATCCTCCTTTCTCATCAGACTTCCAGGGAATTTGGATACAGGTGATCTAGGAAAGGCTGGGCAGGGTCGAGGTCCAGCCTCGGCTGCGGGAAGACAAGGCAGGCTCACCCAAGGGTTCTGTGTGCCCGGGGGCCACCTGCCGTGGATGGTGCAGGAAAAGTCAGATGGCGACCCTGGATGTGAGTAGAGGGTTGTGCCCTTGGAGTCCAGTGTGGCGTCTGGAGTCCAGTTCCCTCCAGATGAGCCCAAGACTTTGGAGCCCGTGAGGGCAGCAAGGACAGTCTTCCTCCTGCCTGGCCTCAGAGCAAAGTGAGTTCATGCAGGGGCCAGGCTTAGGGAGAGCCTGCCCTTCCTGCCTGCACCCCAGGAGCTGGGCCACCCCAAGTGACCCAGAGATGAGGCGAAAGAACCGGGCCCGTGCAGCTAGATGCGAGGGCAGGGTTCAGGGACTCTGGGCTCCCGGACAGAGGGATGATCGGGGAGGACAGAGGGGCATTCAGCCAGGAGCACTTCCCGGGAGCCCCACCCTGGCCTCCTGCATGCTGTCCTTCCCTCAGGACTCACTGCTTCCTTCCTTCCCAGCACTGCCTCTGGCCTTGTTGGTGGGGTATGAGTGCCATCTGCTCCCACCCAGATGGAGGCAGTGGGGAGGGGACCCTGTCTCTTCACATAGCTGCGACCCCACCCCACCCCAGCTCCCTGTCAGTGTCTCTCTCTCTCTCACACACACACACACACACACACACACACGGCCCCACACTTTCAGCTATCTCCAGGAAGAGCTGGGTGCTCAGGGCTGTACCTGGGGAAGCTGTGGGCAGAATGTGAGAAAAACGCCACAGATGGCCCAGCCGTGCAGCCGCGAAAGCAGTGAGGTCTCGGGAGGACAGTTTCCTTTAGTGTCCCACCGCCTGAGGCTGCCCACACCACTCAGGTCGGGACCCTGCCTCCCCCTGACCTCCTCACTTGTCCCCCATACCCTGGCCAGAGGCCCCACAGAGATGTCCCCCGTGCACACTGGCAGAGAACTGCAGGAGTGCCCAGCCAGGGAGTTGGACCCACCTTTTCTGCCGTTTCTCACGTGCACTTAGTAGAAACTCTAGTCCTGGACTTATAATCTGTCACTTACAGACTGGTCCACCCGGGCCCGTTACAGCCCCCATATGCTCGTGTCCACTCGGCACATCCGAGCACGCATGTCCACGCGGCTCCTGGCCTGGGCCTCCCTTGCTGAGACTTCAGTGTGCTTACATGGAGGTGGTGTGCATACACGTATTTACACATACACACACACACACACCCTGTTCTCACAGTGGTTCCAGGGAAGGGCTCCAGATTCCAGGGCTCTGCTCAGACCCAGAGCCTCAGGATGGGAGCTGAGGTGCTCCGGGCGTGAGATCCCCTTGGGCTGAGAGAAAGGAGGGCCTCCTGGGCACAAGTTCCAGGATGGGGGAGCTTTGTGGCCATGCAGGAACAAGCTAGAGCGCTCGCTGCTCTCTTCCTTCCCTTTCCAGAGCCAGGGCAGAGACCTCAGCTCTCCACACCTGCCATACACACACACATGACCC
Organism: Bubalus bubalis; assembly: GCF_019923935.1. Taxonomy (NCBI): domain Eukaryota; kingdom Metazoa; phylum Chordata; class Mammalia; order Artiodactyla; family Bovidae; genus Bubalus; species Bubalus bubalis. The sequence continues at coordinate 42,556,156 of NC_059178.1, forward strand.
ACACAACATCAGCACATGGGCTACATGCATATAGGATGCAGCAAGGCCCAACACAAGGAGGTCACATGCATCCAGGTGGCACTCCTCCAACAGACACACCGCACGCCAGCAGCTGCCCACACCGCGGCCGTTCATAGCCGTCTCCACGGTCCCCAGAGCGGCCCACGGAGCCTCAACCCTGGCAGCCTGTCAGCACATTATGGTCACATGGAATGGGGCAACACACACACACACACACACACGGCCTCTGAGGGCAGCCCACAGCATCTCCTGTACAGCAGGTCTGGCCCAAGTCTGTTCATGGAAGAGAAGCCCCACCCCATTATTCTGGCAAAGTCTGTTTCCATATGCTTTGTTCATCCTCCAGGTGGTGAACATTTAGAGAACTCCTCAGGATTTTATCCTTGAGAAAACCATAAGTTTCCCATTCTCTGACGAGCTCCTTGTCATTGCTAACCCTTTACTCCATGGCGTGTGTGTATTCTTTTAATATCGATGCACAGGGCCACTTCGTCTGCCAAGCCTGGAACAAGTGTGGTTCCATAGAGCCATGAGAGCCCTGCAGGCCAGGAGCAGGCCTGGCTGGATAGCAGAGGGCTCTCTGTGGGAAGACACCCTCCCACGCTGCTCGGAGCCACAGAAGGGGCAGCCTGACTGCCGGCCTCCGGGACAGACTGGCTGTAACCTAGACCTGTTGTCTCGTCCCTTCCAATCTCTGTTTCCTGGAGGCGCCTCTTTGCTCACAAGCCTGGCTTTAGCTACATCTAGACCAGTCCAAGGCAGATGTACAGGGCTAGAGGAGCAGAGGGGGAGTGGGGTCCTTGGAAGGTCTGCTCCAAACTTCTCCAGGACCTTTCTTGGTCTTGGTCAGATGAACAGAAGCTTGGCCGGGCGCCTGCAGGTGGACACGGAAGGGCACTGGCAGAGGGAGCGTTCTCAGCAAATGCCTTCTGTGGATTTGTTGATTTCTAATGAGGATTTGGCCTGGACTTTTGCGAGGCTCCTGGGCAGCACTGGCACTGGCGAGAGGACTTTTGGCCTTTGGCCTAATGTTGAGAGGTGAGCTGAGGGGTCAGTGGGCCCCCTCCCTGCCTGTGAGCTGGGCCCAGGGCAGCCCTTTCTCTAAACCACCTGCTCAAGAGGTATGAGGCTGAATTGTGTCTGTGGCCTTGTGGTTAATTAAGCCTTGTTGAGGTCTGGTGTTTTCGAGTGTGTGCCTCCGTGTGAGTGCATGCCTCTATGTCTGTGTGCATCTCTATGTGTGTCTGTGTGTCTCAGTGTGTTTCTATATGTGCATCTGAGAAATGTATTTATATATGTTGTTATATCTGTATTTTGGGGGGTGTGTACTCTGTGCTCAGTCACTCAGTTGTGTCTGACTCTTTGTGACCCCATGGACTGTGGCCCGCCAGGCACCTCTGTCAACAGGATTTTCTAGGCGAGAATACTGGACTGGTTGCCTTTCCCTTCTCCAGGGGATCCATATTCAAGTGTGTTCCTATTATGTCTGTGAGTGTATATTTCTCTCTGTGTGTATGTGTGTGTGTGTCAGTGTATATGTGTATCTGTAAGAGGGTGTGTTTGTGCGAGTTTCCTCTGTGTGTCTGTAATGTGTATGTGCACTTGTGTGTGTGCACGTGTTTTCAGAGCCTCTGTGAAAAATGGTGTGGAATGATTTAAGAAAACGTTAGCCTGTAATGTCACAGGGCTTCAGCATCCCCATCTGTAAAGTGACGGCGATGGGAGAGATGATTTTTTTTTATTTACTTCCATAAAGGGAGCTGCAGTCATGGAAATGAGGTGGGCTTGAGAATATGACAGATTTGGTTGCAAATCCTGGCTCCGTGTCTCCGTAGCGTGTAAGCTCCGTCGAGTTGCTGCTCTCCGAGCTTCCGTTCCCTTGGCATTCAAAGGGGCACCGTGACATCTCAGTCACAGTTTCGTCACGAGGATTGGATGAGATAAAATAAGCAAAAGTCCTATGTGTGTGCCACGTGGTAGGTCCTTTGTCAATAGTCCCTCCCGTCCATCCTTGGGCCCTGAGGTCAGCGCGAGCAGCCTATTTCTGACGGAGCAGGACTTTCGGAGCTCCCTGTGGCCTGATGCGGGTGCCGGCACTGAAGACATGACATTGAGTCTGGAGATTTTAACTTTCACACCTCACTTCCCCTCCTCTCAGCTCCTTCCAACCTCACAATGACCCTAAGAGGTGGGGTGAGCAGAGGTCACTGCCGTGATTCTAGAGAGGAGAGAGCTCTGAGCCGGGCATTCAGGCAGGGCGAGGACCAGGTGTCCAGCTCCATGTTTGGCGCACCAGCCACTTCTGCAGCGGGCAGTGTCCAGGGCCCCAAACACTGCCTGCTCCCAGGGGCCCCTCAGAGGATCGAGGCTCTCTTGCACTGTCAGGCCCAAAGCAAAGGAGACTTCTCAAGACCCCCAAAGCACACAGACCATCTACTGGACAGATTCAAAGAAGCAGCCTTTTGTACAGAATCAGAGGAGGTGGCTGGTGGCCGATTCCACCCTTTGGAGGAATTGTGAAGGAATCGTGCCTGGTCACTTGTTGAGTTGGCTCTGATCTGCCTGTAAGGAGCAGATGCCCCCTTCCCTCAAAGAGCTGATGGTGTGGGTGGCCAAGGCCAGATTCAACAGCTATGTCACCCACCTTATCTATAGGATTTGACTCTAAGTGATGCTTGCTGGTTTCCCCAAATCCAAACCACCCCAGAGCAGAGTGGTGTGGCCCCAAGGGCAGGGGAGCAGACGCCCCAGAGTTACTGAACAGACTCAATCTCCCAAGGAGATGCACTCAGTTGCACAGTTAACTTTGCACAGGTTGGTAGGGAAACAAACTAAACGGCCATTCCTTAAATCATTTGTTGCCCTTCGGCCAGCGGCAGCCCAGCAGGCCAGGCCCCAGGAATCCTCCTGCTTGGCCAGCAGCCAGGCCTCTGCCCCCTCTGGTTTGCCCAGGCCCCTTCCCTGGCTCACCAGCGCTTGTTCTGAGTCTGAGCCGCTCTGCTGAACCCTGGCAGGATTTGACCAGGTTGTAATTTTCCTTCATGATCCCTTTTTCATTTTTCTTTATAAAAAAGGTATCAACTGTACCTGATTGCAAGAGGGATGAAAGAAGTAATAGACAAGAAAGCACTTTACAGATTAAAATGCTATATAAATGGAAGGCATAGTAAAACATAAATGAAATATATAATTTAACATCCATGACACAGTCTATAAGATGCAAGGTCTGACTTTAAATGACCAAAACACCTTTGGTACATAGGTTATATAGGTACAGTAAATGGTAAGATATAGGACTTAATTTGGTATATAATGTGATTTAGAGTACATACTGTGATCCGTCGGATTATATAATACCTTATGACATATCACATTTCTAGCACAGAGGAAAGTAGAATTAAAATCAGTTGACATTAGGCTATTTCAGCATTCAAAACACCAGCCCCAGATTTGCGATTTTAACAGCTGAAGCTGGGATGGCGAAAACTAAAAATACAAACGGGGAAGACATCTCCATAGACCGGCAACATGGCCCACTGGGTGGGGGTCCGTGGGAAGGCAGAAACCCCAAGAATAGGTCTGGGGAGAGGGCCTCTTGGGAGGAGGTGGAGGAGGCCTGCTTGGCAGTGATTGTTCCTACTATTTATGAGGCCATATGAGGAGCTATAGGGCTTGCCGTGGCCCCCGAGTCTGCTGATTAGCTGGAGATTATATTGATGATGTAATAAAAATTCACTTTGTCTATTAAGTTTCACCAGGACAATCAGGAGAGATTAGATAAAAATCAGAGGAAATGAATAATAGAATGGAGGAGAAAAGCCATGAGCCTCCCTCCCTGCCATGGTTTCCGTGGGTCTCCCCTTTCCCTGCCCACAGCAGGGCCTGGGTCCAGAAGCCCCCAGCCCCGCACCCAGGCAAAGCTGAGCTGGCAGCGTCCCCAGGCTGGAGCTGGGCTGCTCTCCGGGAGGGACTTGGTGCTCCAGATACGGCGCTGGTTTAAGTTTACTGACTGTGTTTAATATTTGATTAGACCTCTGGCTTGGCAGCCTCCTGGGTGTGCAGGCCCTGCCGGGAGACAGGCAGGGTCTCGGCCCCTCCGCTGGCTGCTTCCTCTGGTCCTGTGGTGTGGGGGTGTGGGGACGTGGGGGTGGGGGGGCCCCATGTCCATGTCCTGGCCACGCGGTTTTAAGCCAGGCCGGTCCATGCCTGGGAGCAGCCAGCGGCCTCCAGGCCCCACAGTGTCTCTCTCTGGCTTGGCCCGTGCCAGAAATTCCCCCCTTAGGGATGTTTCTAAGGGTCATAGCCTGGGCTCTAAAAGGTCCCTGAACGAGGCACATGTCACCAGTGATGGTGACGCATTAAGGTCCATCAGCCGCTAGGGGTACATCTGCCTGGTTTGATTTGTCAGATCAGCAAGGGGCAGGACTTGGAAGGGACATGAAAGGGAGGTCATTTGGGTTGGGGACGGTTGTCCCCTGAGAGCCTGGGGCTTGGAGTTTGTCCCCTGGAGGGGCTTGGGGGAATGTAGAGGAGGCTGGGTGACAGTGACCTGGGAGGGCACTGGAAGACGGTGTCACTGACCTCCACGTCCCTGCAGGGAGCAGCCAGCCATGTACAGTTCCTCCAGCTCCCTGGCAGAGCCCAGTTCTGTTCCTTCCCCGAGAAGCCCCAGGGGTCGGGATGATGCCAGGGCCAAGCTCTGTGGAAGGCCTGAGAGAGGAGTCTCCCTCCTCAGAAGAGTGTGTCACAAACACAGCCGCGTTCAGGGCCCTGAGGGCCACCTTGTCTCTCCTTGCTTCTCTGGGCTGGGTTTTGTCTCCCAGAGAGGGAGGAGGCACCCCGACTGCTCCTCTGCAGTAAATGGGCTGCCCGGGGAGCCTGGCGCCCTTACCCGGGTGTGCTGTCCACCCTGGGAGCGGCTCCTCCTGGAGTCTGCCAAGACTCCTCTGGCCACAAGACCAGCGTCCCCCCAGGAAACGCTGTCCTTGGCTTCCTCCCACTGCCTGGCTGCCTGCAGCCACTCCTGAGCTGGCCCCCCCTCCCCAAGACGAAGGGCAGGGGGCCGGGGGGAGAGTCTTACCTCCGGAACCCCCAGGTCACTAGTCGGGGCGTTCAGCTGAGTAAGCCTAGGGGGGACAGCCTGGACACCTGCCTGGGTGACAGGGAACATGGGCATGGGTGGAAATATTCCATGAGTAATTTCTCAGCCCAAGTGGACTGCTGTTGGGACAGCTGAAGAACACTGCTGCCCCAAAGCAGGCGAGGCCCGCCCTTGCAGGTCCCGTGTGTCCCCAGCTCCCTCCCACGTATCTGCAACCCCCCCCCCAACTACACTTGCCCCCAACTCTTCTCCTCAGCTGGGCTGCTGGTGGGTCCAGATTTATTCAAAGTGAGACATTCCTGTATCCACCAGCCTGCGAATGAGACTTCACTGCAGTGGGACAAAACCGAAACATAATGGAACAAAATGAAACAAAACAAGCAGGCCGCCAGCGAGCCAACCTCCCCGCCCGACTCAGCCGCAGCATCCCAGCCTGGCTGTCCTCACCCTCTCTATCTGGGAGTCTGGGCTGAGCCCCGTGAGCAGGAGGCTGGCATCCCCATCTGATTTCTCCCCTGTGGAGGGCTTCTTTCGTTCCCCAAGCAGGACACCCACATTGGGTAGTCTTCTCTGTTTGTAGGTCTGCTGCTTCCTAACACACCCGGTTATTTCATGGTGGTGACGGCGGAGCCTCACCTTCCGGGGAGAGAACTTGACCCTCTGGACACCTGAGTCACATGTGAATCTGCCTCCTCTAGGGAGCCCTATTTCTGCTCCATCATCCCGGGTTCTTCCTGGTGTGGGGCATGGCATGGCTCCCCCACTGGAATGCCAAACTGTCTCTCTGCTTTGCAGAAGGCTGCCCCTGGCCCCAAGGTTGGGAGTGTGACCCGGCACTCCTCCTGGGGCTGGTCTGGGGTCATCATCCTAGCAGCCGACTGGAGCCGGTCCATGCCCCTCCCTGCTCCTGCCCCAGCAGGATCTTCTGCCAGCCTTAGGGGACCCTCTTCTCCTGGCTGTGGGGCCTCTGCTGAAGACCAGCCTGGTTCTGCTGACCCAGGTCAGAACACGCAAGAGTTACTGTTTGGCTGAGAAACTTGAGAAACTCAGGAGAAACACACCAAGGCTTTGGAGACAGCGTGAGTCATGGACAGGGGTCTCGCTCAGATGAAAGCGACTCTGGCCACCCCCTGCTCAGCTCCTTGGCCGCCACCTGGGCCCCTGATCCCATCTCCCCCACCCTCCCCCAGTCCAGCCGTCTGCCACTGTGACCTGGTCTGAGGAGTGGCTGCTCCCTGCCACCTCGGGCACACTTTCCCCACAGAGACACTGCCTGGTCATCTCTGCTGCACTCCTCTCTCTGGGGACCTGCTCCGGTCCTTCCAGCCCCAGCCCTCACCCTCTGCTCCTCATTCCAGTGGACTTTCAAAGCTGCCCAACACAATCACAACAGAATTGACTCACAAATAAATCTAATAATTTACTTATTGAAATCATCAAGACGAGAGCAAAGACGAGATCTTGGTTTTCCCAAAAAAGAATTTTAAAAAACTGCAAGAGAAAATGAGGCCTGACAAGAAGCCAGTGGTGGCTCTTGCTCCACGCTTGATGGGACTTCGGTTGGTGCCCTCAGGTCTCGGCTGGACCTGGCTGGTGGGGGAACTGAATGATCACTCACGAGTAGGTCCTGCGGCCGCGCCTGGATTGTCAGGAACACGGTCGAGTGTGCCTGTGATTTTTCTGGGGGGCATTTGTGGAAGCTGAGAGCTATAACAATTCAGAGCTGGACCCACATCAGACCCCAAAGTATGGAAAAGATTCTGGTGTCCCAGTATATGGAATGAAGAATAAAACCCATACTATACCATATACGAATTATTCATGTTTGGAACGAAACAAAACACACACGCATACAGAACTACAGCACTTTCTGGATTTTCTGATTCTCCTCTTATTTCACGTCGGTGCTGTTTGACTGGTGCCCTTAGGCGCAGACTTAGGGTCCCATGAAGCCCACTCCTGCACGGGGCTCCCCCACATAAGAGGAAGCCTTCCTTGTCCTGTAGGGGTAAGGAGTGGGGTATGGGGCCGAGCTAGGACTGTGGCAGGAGCCGGTGTCTGGGCTTCCAGGGCCCGGCTTGAGAGTCGGAAGAGGGCAGGCGACCATTGGAGGAGTGGGGAGCCTTCCCACAAGCACAGTTTGGGGGCTCCTCCCCAAAGTAGGGAAAGTCCACAGGAGAAGCCCAGTTTCTGAGCTTCAGGCTGTTCTGCTTAGACTGAGGCCTTGGGGCCCAGGAGGTGGTAAGGCTCTGTGAGCGAAGGGGGGTGCCCTTGGGCAGTAGGACCCATCTTCCCCTAACATCTCTGTGGCCACATCTAGTGCCTAGTCTGGGCGGGGAAGGGAAGTGGTGGGCAAGGTGGAGATCTGAGAACTATCCAAGGTAGCCGAGGCCAACGAGGCAAGGCTGTTAGCCCCGGGGGGCAGGGAGCGAGCAGAGACTGGCCAAAACCCTTGATCCCAGGGACTGTGTGTAAGCGCATGGCCAGACTCTGAGTGTGCTTGAGGCCAGGAGGGGGAGACAGGTGGCCTGTATGATGAGCCCAAGTGCTCCCATGCCAGCCACCCAAACCACTTCCTCTCCTTCCTCCTCATCAAAGGCATCTCCCCTGCACCTGTGCAGCTCTTTTCTTGTTATCCACCATCACCCAACTCGGGGACCAGGCCTCTAAGGCAGTCTCCCTTCCAGCTGCCTCCACAGGCTCTGGGAACAGAGAAAAGAAACGAGCCGAATTGTCAGCTCTGTTCTCTCTCTGCCAAGCCCCCAGCCACTGGAGCCTCTGCTGTCCACACCTTTCCCACCTGGTGCTGCCCAGGACGGCTGAGGAAGCCCACGCACTGTGTGACCTGGGCTCTGGCAGGAAGGCCGCAAGGGGCCAGGACAGACCTGCGGCGATTCCAAGGCCAGGGACGCACGGCCTTCCCTTTTCTTCCTGCTCACTGTGGTGAGCCCAGCAAGCAGGAGCCTTCTATAGTCCAGACCACTCCAACCCCACCGGCAACACTGGTGAAGCAAGACCTTAAGCCTCTGGCTCCTCTGGTCTCAAGAAGCCAGTCACAAGATTGATCTGCTTGGGTGCCTTTCTTCCTGGGACCCCCTAAGCTGCAAAGGGTGCACACTGACTTCCCCTAGGGGCCTACGTCCCCACCATGTACCTGGCGATGCGGCTCCAGGCTCACACCGCCCCTCAGAGATGGACCTCCTCACCCAGCAGGCTCAAGGATGCTCACTGTGCTCCATCCGGTGAGACCAAACCAAGCCAAGTATCGATTTGACAGAAAGATATGGATATGTTAGGTGGATAATGGTGAGGGGATCCTATTTCTTTCTTTTCCTGTTCAGAGAACACCTCTCCTCCACCTCACCCGGCTGGAAAGCAGAGGCCAGATGAAGGAAAGTGTGCTCGGCGGTCACCCAGGGACACCTCCATCTCCCTGGGCTCCTTCCAAGAGTTCAAGACCAGGGAGCTTCTGGGAGCAAGGTCCCCCTTTCCCACCATGGCAAACGCTCTCGACGTCTTCGCCTCTCCGTATATTCTTAGAATCAGTCAATATGATTAATTTTACATGGGCCTAATTTCCTGCTTTTGCCGCGGAGTCCTCCCAGCCTCGCCCATCAGCAGCGACATGATACAGTTTCTGGTTATATTGGTCAACCAAGATATTGATATTATTAATAATGGATATCTATATGCTGACCTTTGTCCACACAACTGAATCACTCTGGGCTGGCTGTCACATTTCTTTAAGAGGTATTGATAAGCCCATTACTGGAAGGGCATGTACAATCTTAGGTGTGTGATTTCACTCACCTTCAAGCATCTCCTGTGCAAATCTACCCTTGTGGGGTGAGCTGGTGTGGGTATAGTGCCATGTGCAAGAGGGAGCCTGCGGGTGTGTGCTTGTGTGGTGAGTGTATGTGTGTGTGGACATGCGTGTGTGAGTGTGCATGTGAATGTGTGTGTGTCTGACTTGAACACCGGCCCTTTTAGAGCTGATCAAATAGTCAATTAGAGCATTATAGGGAGGTAGCAGAATCAGAGAGTGCCTACAAATACACTGTGATGTAGTGTTTGATCTTTGGATGCCTCTTGTCTCCTAGGACTAGCGCAGGAGGCTTGGCTTTATAAGATATTATTAGGTTGATGCCTCGTTCTCTCGGTGTACCTGCCAGGCAAGAGGCAGCACTCACTGGGACCAGTCTGGCCAGAAGAAGCCATGGGGAGGTTCCCCAAGGGCCACGCTGCAAACTGGACTTTGGGGCCCTGCTGCTCCCAGCCTCGGTCTCTGAATCTGTGCAGTGGCGGCAATGCATCTGGCTTGCTTCAGGCCAGAGAGGGAGTTTGACTCAGCTCAGCCTCCCAGCCTTCTGCACGGAAATTCCCAATCATAGGGACGCTTGACACTCCTTAAGGCCTTGATGTTCCATACACACTGGGAGTGTGGCCTGTTGCCTACTAGAAGGTTGCCCTGGCAGAACGCATGTATCGTGTGCCCACGTGGTGTGCACAGAGGCACACAGATCTCATCACTAGTCTCTCCGTGACTGCTGTCATCTCTGTAACGGCTGCCATTCCTACGTGGGTGGACAGTGTGTCAGGGACAGTGCCTCCATCAAATCTGTCTACAGTGATCCATTCCTGTTTGGACCCAGACACACTCACTTGTCGGGAGAGCCCCCTCTCTTGCCCCTGTAAAGGGAAGCCAGCTAGCTAGAGAGATCTTTTGGATCCTCAGACATAGTGTATGAATAAACCAGACATGGATTAATTAGGTGTGACTGCATCATTAAATTAGAATAATGAACAAACAGCCACGTATGGCATTCAAATCTGCCTAGAACGACTCCAAAGGTTACTTTCAAGTAAGTCACCTGTCAGTTTGCAGGTTTGGGGGACTCTGGAGAGTGAGGTTCCTGTCATACCTTGAGAAGTGGACTCTTTAGGCACCAGCTATTCCAGGCAAGGACCATCCTTCAATGGGCACCCAGATTCCACCACCACATCCAAACAATGGCTTGGTTCGATATAGCATCATCTATGCACGCTTTGGCTGTGAGCATTTCTCAGAGTGAAATATGACGGTAGCACAGGTGCTCAAGAGACAGGAGGGAGAAGTTAAGAGGTGTGGGCAGCGGATGTGAAATGTATCGATCCCGTAATATTTATGTGGATGTGCACATAGTTGCTTATGCACATGCCCCCCCACACAAACACTCACACACACATCTTTTCTTTTCCTTTGCATTTCCATAAAGTCTGTTCTTATTCTATTGACACTCCCTGTTTCAGCCAGATAGATCTGAAGATGAACTAAGTCCCAGTGGTGTAATTTTAGAAACAGCTGCGCAGCAGCGGCCCCACGCCCTGGGCGGGGGGGCAACACTCCTCTCCCTCCCCATCCTAGGACAGAGCGGCTATGCAGTAAGATGTGTTTGTCTTTAACAAAGAGGAAGAAGCAACAGCTCAGAGGAAAGGAAATGAGTAGGAAGGTCGCTTGCCTCACCTCAAGCAGTGGGATAGCCTCATGCAAGGGGGGGCTTTGTTATAGCAAGATCTGTTAAGTAATCAGAAACCTTTGATCTGGAGCTGTTCTTAACAAAGGTGATAATTAATTAAAGCAGAGTGTATTGCACTAAAGTAACATTGCGGTCAGTTTATGCGCTGTCCCGAGTCGGCCTTCGGAAGTCTCCGTCAATTAAGCTCTTGTTGGAAGCCAGCTCATTATCAATTTTTTTCCCCCCTGAGCTTTGATCAATATTTTTGGCTGTTCCATCCTCACAGAAGCAGCACTGTGTCTGTCTCGGTGAGGGCACCGGTTTATTTACATCTTGCAGATAGCCACGTAGGATTTGTTCCTGAGCTGAGCTGCTGGGAATCGCTTCGTTTGAGTGTCAGTCGGCTCAAGCTGGCGGGGAGATACAAGGGAGGATAAGGGAAACCAGAGGTGGAGCGCGCAGAGGGGAGCGGCCCCGTGAGTGCACGGTCCTGAGCGCATCCGCTTCTGCTCCCAGAGGGACTCAGAAAGGAGGGCAATCACCTTGGGGCTGCCCACCTGACTGCTTTGTTGGTTTCTGTGGGCAGAGCTGTGGCTTGGGCTTTACACCTATCCTGGGGCCACTGGAGATTGGATGAGTGGAGATGGTGGAAGCCCTTAGGACAAGCACATCAACTCTGGAAATTCGTCTGCCACTATTTCTACCCCATCATTGTCCTTTTGCCCTGACATCTTTCACCACACCCTCATGTCACCAAGTGGAGCATGGATCCTTCTCTCCAGGCCCACTGTGGGATTTCTGAGGGCATCTTTAGTAGCAAGGGGGGAAAAGAAAAGAGGGACACGGAAGAAGACGATAAAAGGGCCTCAACTGAGCTGGGGGCTCTGTTCCCCTCACCTAGGCTATTTGGGCAGGATTAGATGCTTTCTGTGATTCTTGAAGATGCGTGTATTTGAAGGGCTGCAGAAAAGGTGAAAGTAAAGGAAGAGAACATGTTTTCTTTGCAGAGAGCCCAAAAGGTGGGCCACCAGGTCCCTGCCACCTCTACATGCTTTCAAGTTAAATGCAGCCCCCTGCTTGCCAGGGCCTAGCTTGATTGGCATGGCCAAGTCCTGTGTGTGTGTGTGTGTGTGTGTGTGTGTTTGTGTGTGTGTGTGTGAGAGAGAGAGAGAGAGCACTACAAGAGGAAGGTAGGACTGGGATGCCGAGGGGCAGCAGGTGGGGTAAATAATGCAGTTGGTAGAAGAGCGGTGCCTGCAGGGAGCTGGGCTCTGTGGTTAGCCACTCAGATCTTGGATGGAAGGTCATTTCTAAAATGAGTCAATAAGTGAGCAGAAGTGGGCAAGCCTTTGAAGAGCAATGAGTGAGGGGAGATGAAACCTCTCCCCGACCTGGACATTTGGGTGGGGATATCAGGCTGATGAATAAGAGCACACCTCCACACTAGAACTTAGATCATGGATAGAGCCAAGCCATGAGTTCTGAGGTGGAGCATGCACAAAATCACAAGAACAGCGTTATTCTCTTTTCTCCATCAGCCATCTCCCTGACCACACATACAGCCTTGCAATGTGAAACTATCCCTAACATCATCTCCATGCCACTTGAATTCATCATGTCTTCCCTGCACGCACGCACACACACACACACACTCACTCACTCACTCACATTTACACCAACACCCACGCAGGCTGCAGCAACTTCCCTCCCCCAGACCTCCAGTACCCAGAGACACACACAGGTTTTCACACCCTCCAGCTCTTCTCTCAGCATGTCACATGGGATTTCCCTTCCAAGTTCAGAAGCTGCTGCAGTTTCAGCCACTGTAAACCAGTGCTCCCAGCTACTGGCTGGCATTTGGGCCTCCCAATTTTCAGTTTTCCTTTTTTCTGCCTATGATGTTGGAACTTAATTTCTATTGCCTCTTCCTCTCCTCTACGGAGTACTTGTTCCAGATCTTCACCAGTGGGATCCCTCTTAGGTCAGTTTGGAAACTGACCACCTTCTGGTGATGTGGAAGGCATGAGGTGTGCAGTGTTTTTCCCAAATCCGTCAGAGGCAAGTGAGCCCAGCTGTTTTCTCAACCAAAGAGGTGGTGTCTTGGATATCTCCTCAGGCCTCACTCAGAAACTCCTCTCCCATCCTGGTCTATAAATTACAATAATGAGAATGATGATGATAATAATGACAGCGATGGCCTTTGCTCCAGTCACTGGAGTGCGCTGAGGTTGCTGAGTATTAGGAATGTCCCCTGAAAATAAGCTTCTGCAAAGCACTCTGAAAACTTTACAATACACAGAACGGAGGCGATGTTTGCATATCTGTGGCATGCATTTTTGTAATTGTTTTCCTTTGGGTTGTTTTTAAGCTATGACTTCATTCAAGAAAAGCTTTTCTTTTTGTTTTATTTTGGTTTTTTGTTTGAGAAGCCACAAACATCAGCCAACTGGAGCAGGTGGAGAGAGTGAAAGTATGCCAAGGGGGTTCTTTCAACCCAATCTAGAATTCCCATTAAAGCTGAGTGGGGTGGGGGGGGAAGTGTTAATATCTCCCTGTTGAATTGCAGTAAAATCTAGGCCAGCCCTGGTTCCCACATGTGTGGGATGCGCTTACTCATGCTTGCACATGGATGCATATACGTGCACATGTGCAGATTAATTTATTTCTGTGTGTGCATGTGTGTGTGCACACACGTGTGTTGATTCTCAGGAAGTCTGATAAATGAAATCATGCACAACCAGCAAATAACCACCAGCATCTTAAGTAAACTAATCATTTCCCAATAGTTTTTTTCTTTACTCCTAAATAGAATACTTATCAACATCTGGAATTTGGAGGTTTTTAAAATAGGGGCTGTGGTTTAGATTTATTTTAACTTTGCGATGATTACTATTGGTACTTTTCTTTAGTGAAACATTTTTTTAAATGTTTTTCTTCTTTTTTTATTACAGTGTTCTCATTTTCCATCTCTTTCTCACAAGGCAAATCTTTCTTTTAAAAGCTAGATGTGTGTGACCAGCCACTCTGCCAGTGTCTTTCCCTGGACAGAACAGAATTTTTATTTTTCCAAAGTGTTTTTTTTTTTAAGTTCATCTTAATTGAGCTGATGACCATGCTGATACTTTGGCTTCCCTGTGTCTTAGACTCATTTGAAAACAGAAATCAGATAGAACCTCACTGGCTTTAATTCACCTACCTCGGGAAAAAAACAACAACGAGCTCTCTTAGCTAAAGTCAAGCAGCCGAAACTCAATGATTTTGTTACGTCTTACACAAAACTACAAGACATAATTTTATGAAGCTGGTCACAAATCACCCAAACATAATCATAACCCTTGCCCTTTCCCTTTTTCCCAGTTGCACTCCAAATCAAGGGGCTTGAGGAATTTCCTACTCAGATACCATTGAAATGAGAGGTTGTGAATCTGACGATGAGTATATTTCAAAATGATATACTCTCCGGAGCTCAATTCACAGAAGGTTCCATTACTCTGTCCCCACCCTCCCTCTGGATATAGTATGAAAGTATGAGGGGCTGAAGTCTCTGAAGCTGTGGTTCCCGCACTGGAAGCCCCTGGGGCTGCTAGTAGAGTATATTTTCCTCCATGCAGTTGAGGAAAATCTCAATGCAGAAGGGTTATCCAGGCCACAGATCTGTTCTGACTGGTTAACAAGAGGGACTGTGATGAGGACTTGGCTGTTTAGATTAAAATGCATCGCCGGCTCTGGGAACAAGCACACATCAGTAGTAAAGGCCGTTTAAACCTTTGGGGACAGCCTTATGTTTAGATTACATTAATTCATAAATATTATACTAAATACCACTTAAATTGGACTTAAATGACTTCAAAGATAATGCATTATAATATGGCTATCCAGAGAGCACTAGTCTTTATGTCTCCCAGTAACTCAGTCTTTGCTGCCTCCTATCCTGCTAGACAAGACCAAAGTTATGAATGGATTGTGGCTTGTTCATGTGTGATCCACTAACTGCATGTGTGTGTGTTAACGGTCATGACTATGTGTGCATATGTATTTTCAGTCCTGCTTCTCTTCTCCAGGAAATACAAGGAAAAAAAGAGAAATAAATAAAAAGTGAGTGAGGGAAAGAATTAGACTAGTGGGTGACCTGTTTCTTCCTCCAAAGGAGAAAATTTCTACAGGAAGAGGCAACATTGGTCCTCAGCTCACTTTTGCTGCTACCCTGGGAGTTTACCTCTCTCTTCTTTAATCAATAGCACAATGTCTTTCTCTTTGGAGCCTGGAAAAACAATCTTTCTCAAAGTGCTTCTAACAGGGGAGAAAAGGAGACTCTGAGTTGGCTGGGAGAGTTTGCATTAAACTGGATTGTCTTTCCTAGGTGTTGTTTCTTCAGATTGTTCTGGGCTTTTTTTCTTCCTTTCTCTCTCTGCCTGGCACCCAGATCTCCCTTTGCCCATTTGCTTTCTGGTCTCCAGGGGGTGAATTTACCTTTACAGTAATCACCCCAGTCCACAACTGCTATTTGCTGCCTCCCCAGCCCAACAGCCTTTCTCTGATACGGCTGAGTTTGCTCCACAACACCCACCTACTCCCTCCTCCAGACTCCCAATTTGACTGGAGTAATTGCCTTTTAAGGTTCACTCTACGCATGGCAGGTATTCCATTAACCCTTAGAACTCTTTCCTTCTTTAGTTACCAGAGATGGCAGGTAGCCAACAAATGGATACCCACCTGAAATCTCATGCACTTAATTTAATTTTTACTTATTTTCTTCTTCTTCTCTTAACCAGTAATAGGCTTATTCCATCCACACTGGAGGCCGGTATCCTATCATGTCTCTCAATTTTATCCCAGTCTGATTCATTAGAAGTTAGAAATTCAAGCAGGGGAAAGAAAAAGCCACAAATATACTCTGAAACCAGGCTTAACAAAGGCACGTTTCTATCTCTAGCCTCATGTTATAATTCAGAATTGGGGGAAATCTAGAAGCCAAATGCAACCCTCATTCTTCAAGCCTCATCATGTTTTTTGACTTAACAGTAATTAATCACCAATGGCAAGCGAGTAATTTTTTAAGGTGGCCGGAGGCTTATTTTATCAGGATTAGCTAATAAATCAGGCTGTATCACTGAAGGAGGAGTTCAAACTCTTCTAGGACTGAATAAACCAGCCCTTGGAAACTGTCTCATTTATTCAGCTCTCTCCAAGCTTCCAGGCACTGTTAGGGACATTGTGGCCCAACCTTGCCTATAAAAATCCAAAGGATGGAGAGGCAGGAAGTTTCATAGGGGAAAATATACACTCAGGCTCTGAAGGGTGAGCTTCGACAACGAGGCACCCAGAGCCAAAGGGCCTGCCTGCCCCTGACTGAGCCAGTTTAGGGGAGGAATTATTTAGAAAATGAAGTTTTGCTTGTCCTAGGAATTCTGCCCAGATATGTGTATGTGTATATATATATATGATGTGTTACATATGATACCACTATATCTTAACCTTCTCTGCCTTCCTGATGCAAATAATGATAATTCTACGTCTTTACTATAATACAAGGGAGCCCCCCAAACCATCAGAAACAGAGTGATGATACCAGTGGGGGGTCTTGAGAAAAAACCAAGGAATATTGTTTAAGATTATCTTCATTTAAAATAAAGAAGCAAAGAAAGTGCTCCAACCCAGATCTCATAGGAAGCTCAGTTCTTCACAACTGTCTTTTTGCCTCTAGTGGATTTTGATTTTTTTAAACTTTAAAATCTCAAATCCCCACAAGAACCTATCATTAAGATGGACAAAGAATTTCCATACCTCTGCTTTTTAATTTTCATTATTGCTATTTTAAAATCTGGGGACGTATTAAAATGACAAAGGTTTGATACAAACCTTGATTAGCTTCTAGGGAGCTTGATTGGAAAGGGAAAAACTACAGAGATATGGTTGTCTTGAGAGGGAGGGTGATAAAAGGGGAAACAAATATTATTTCGAAGACTGCCTCCCCATTCCACCTTTCCAGTTTCTCTTCTGAACAGACAGACATTTTCTCCATATTGAATAAAGGTTGGTTTCTCCTTCCATTACAGCCCCCACCCTCACCCCACCCCAACAAACCCAGTATATTTCCATTCTGCTGTGTTTTTGTGCCACTCAACATGCCATTAACTTTAAGATTTACTCCTCAGCAGGCAAGCTGGAAGATGCTAAAGCCAATAAAAACTGCTCTCTGGGACTCCAACTATGAAGAGTTTGGAGCTCTGCTTAGTATTCGGATGAAGGGAGGGCTGGAGAAGGAGGGAGGTTGTGATAGTGAAAACCACTGCTGCTCAGAGAACCAGACAGCTCCGCACTCTGCACCTAATGTGCCGGAGGATCAGCTCTGCTCATAGCCCATTTGTGGCCAAGGATGAGGCTGCTCTCTGTGTGTGGGTGGGTGTGCGTGTGCGTGTGTGTGTTTTCATCTTTAAAACCACCAGCTCTATACACAGCATCTTCAGCAGCTCTCCCCACTACTGTTTATTAAAAACGGAACGTCCATACACATCCCTTACAACTTCCTTAGCCTGGTGCTCCCTCTCTGCCTGACGATCAATCTCTCTCAGAAAGCATTTAACTTGCCCACACAGCTCCAGCCCCGATTAATTCCCGCTGCACATCCTATACATTACGGTTAGGGAGCAAGCACTGGGCTAATTTCGTCACCCACCAGCCACCCACACTCGTTCTACAACTGAACACGTTTGGGGCTCTGCCTTAAAGATAATAAAACAAGGAGAAAACAGACAGGCTGCAGACAATTCCCATGACCACTTTCCTAAAAAGTTGCTGGGTTTTAATTCTTTGATCATTCTGATTCCCCCTCCTCCAAGTACTCACTAGCAATGATTGCTTCAAGGGAGAGAAATAATGTACTATAAACGTCTCTGCACGGTGAGTTTGGGATAATTTAGGATACACCCTCCAAAATGCCTATCTTTCACACACACATTTTTTCCCGAAGCCCTGCCTGCTTTCTTGAGGAGGGGATCATTCAGGCTTCTCTGACCCCCCACTCTACCAGGGGATGGCTGGTTCCTTGCTAATTCTTGCCTTAGGTTTTGTCCCTCTTTCCTTCAAACAACCAACCCCCCACCCCCTCCTCCACCACTCAAACCACAACCGGATTATTCAGGCACACGGCTCGACAGGGAGAGTTTACTGTCAAATTGATAGCGAAATAAAAATATCTCTTTGAATTTGTCACCTCTTTTTTTTTTAGACGGCTGCGCTCCCTGCTACTCTGGCCCGGAGCGAAGGAGAAGACCATCTCCTGTTAGCATTTTCAGCACCACGGCGATGGACAGCACCCTTGGTCCCCGGCCGGCTGGAGAGCCCGCCAGTCCGCTCAGCGTCCCGGGCTCGGCCGGCACAGCCGTCCCCATCCCAATCTTTCAAGTCGCTGGACCCAAAAAGCCAAGCCCCGATTTCTCTCGATCCTCTCTTTCTCTTCTTCTGCTCCCGCTTCTCCCCTCACGAAACCGCGTCTATCAGCTTCTTGCCCAAAATTCAGCCTTGCCCCGGCGAGCAGCTGCCCCATGCACCCTAGTCCCGGTCTCCGCTGCCGGAGCGCCTCCCTCCTCGGCGTCCGCCGGAGGCTCCCTCTCGCGCCGTCTCCCGCTCGCTCGCTCGCTCGCTCGTCGCCGGCCGCCCGACCCGCCCGCCCGCTCCTTCTCCCCGGCAAAGTTGGGAGGGAAAGGTGCACTCACCTTTGTGCATGCCTGTGAACCTGTCCTTCAGAACCGTCAGCTCGTAGATCTTGCCGAACTCCTCGAAGAGGGGCTTGAGGTCCTTCTCGTCCAGGTTGCGGGGGATCTGCCCAATGAACAGCTTGATGGCATCGTGGTCCTTCATGGGAATGGTCGACGGGTTCCCCGGGCTGTGGCTTAATCCGTTCATGTGCCCGGCGCTGCCCGGGCTGCTGCCGAGCCCGCTGGTACTGAGGCTCGCGTTGTCAGCCTGTCCGTTTGCTAACGTGGCCATCTTTATATACATAGAGAAAATCTTCTTTCCTTTTATTCTTTCTCGCTCGCACTCTCTCGCTCCTCTCCCTCGCAAGCTCGCTCGCGCTCTCACACGCACACGCACACACACACTCGGGTTCTCTCCCCCTCGGTTGCTCTACACCTCGCTCTGCGCTCGCTCTCTGCTCTCTCTCTCTCTTTCTCCTCTCTTCTCTCGCTCGCGCTCGCGCTCTCTCTCCTCTCCCCCCTCTCTCCCTCCCTCTCTTCTCTCTCTCTCTCTTTCTCTCTCTCTCTCTCTTTCGGTCTGATCTGATTTTTTTTTTTTAATTTTTTTTTTTTTTTTTTTTTTTACATTGAACAGACAGGATCTCTGTCCTTTCCGTTTAAACAGGCTGGACCGGTTCAAGTTCGCAGTCAGACCAGGGGTGGGGGCGGCGAGTGTGCGAGCGCGGTAGAGGGGGGCGCGGGGCCCGGAGAGGGTGAGATGCGGCGGGCGTGGGTGGGGGGGGCCCCGCGCGGCGGGCGGCGGCTGGGAGCCGGGCGGCGTGGGGCGGCGCCGGTCCCCCGCGCCTCCCCCGTCGGCGGCCCCGGCGAGCGGCGGTGGTACAGTCCGAGACGGCCCCCGGCTATAAATAGCGCCAGGCGCATGGCTCTTCGGGAGGCGCTGAGATTCCGGGCCCGGCGGCCGCGGGGAGCGGGTGCCAGTTAGGAACGGGGTTTCTGATCTCCTCGTTTGCGTTTTGGGGGTTCTTTTTGTTCATAGCAGCAGGTGCAACTTTTTGTCTTTTCTTAAAAAAACAAAACAAAACATTGATTTTCATTTTCTCGTGGGTATGTAGGGGGGCGTTATCCACCGAGCTGCTCTCTATTAGGGCTCCAGGCGGGCGAAGCAAAGGCTGGGATGGCGGGCGGGGCGGCGGCGAAGGTAGAATGGGCGCTTCTTTTCCTCCCATCTGGTTCCCTTTATTTATTTATTTAGACTCGAAAAAGCGAGCCGGCTTGGAGGAAGTCCGCCCAGCGATCCGAGTGCGCATTGATCAGTGTCGAGAGAAAAAAAAAGCTACATAAATATATATTATGTGGGTAAATCTATAGACAAGAGCGCTCTCTCGCGCGCGCGCGCTCTCTTTCTCTGTTTTTTTCCCTCCTCGCATCCCCAACCTGCCAGAGCAACCCCAAATCTTCGCCCTCCGCAAAACTGTCTACAGCCACCCGAGCTACCTGGGGAGGACGGGTCTGGGGAGCGGTCGGGCCGCGCCGGGGGGACGGGGCGTAGAAATTCGGGGCCCGACCCTCGTCCCAGCCCGCCCGCGAAGGCTGGAGGTGGGTGTTTCCGTCCGGGACTGCCTCCCCGCCCCGAAGCGCAGCGGCTGCACCGGCAGGCGGCTGGCGGGAGGAAGGTAGGAGCCGGGCGCGTCGGCCGCTCGCCAGGCGGGGAAGCAGGCAGCTTCTGGGCGCGGTGGCCGGTGAGCCAGCACGAGGGACTGGCTTGATTTTGCCCTTGTCTGCTTTACTGGTTCAAATTGAAAAAAATTTTTTATTATTATTCTTTTGTAAAGCCACCATCAAAAGAAATAAAGTCCCCGAGTCGCTCTCCGGGCTGCGGCCGGACTCAGACACCCGCTGCGTGCGCTGCCCCACACGGGCTTCGTTTGCAGCACTTCCCGCTCCAGAAGTGCAGGGCTGGGCGGCACGTCTGAGGGAGAGGGCCGAGGGTCCGGCCGCCCAGCCCGGACTCCGCCGGGTTCCCCATCGGGCCCGCGGTGGCCGGGACGTCGGCTGCGCCGGAGAGGGAGTGGCTGGCGCGGGAGCTGGGTTCGAGCAGCCCCGCCTCTGGGGGCCAAGGCTGGTAGTGAACTTGATTTGGGAAAGCAGATTTTCCTTTTTAATGATATTTACCTGCTCCCCATGCTCTCCTATATTGGCGTTTCCAGGACAGCCTCTTCTCGGCTTCAGAAACCGGACAAATAAGATAACGCGCCGCTCCCTCGCGGGTTGCGGGGCAGAGCTGATGGTGTGACCCTGGACTGGTCCCCGTTGGCCCCTTTCCGGTGTTTTGCGTTTCTCTCTCCTTGCCCTCGGCATACGTGACGTTACTAGACGACATGTTTAAAATTTAGTTAAAGAAATGAGACCCTAGCTGCCTGAAAACCGAGACCCAGCCCGTTTGATACAGCCACGACGCCGCCAAGCTCTCCAGCGCCGGAGGAGGCCCCGAGGTTCGCTGCCCCAGGCCCGGAGTCCAGCCAGGACACCTCTCCCTGACGATCCCGGGCCCAACCCTAACAGCAAGTACAGTTCTGAGAATTGTGGAACTTCATCCTTTCATTTTAAGACACTCCTGCCTTTGCTTGATGGAATCCTGTGTAAGTAGAGTGGGTTCATAACTCGGTTCAGGGCTTACATTATCCAGTGTTATCTGATGGTCTAAAAAACGCCCAAGTTGAAGGAATGCAACAGAAACTCACACGGAGAGCTTCCCTGACATGTGGCTGTGGGCTTGGTGTGCCCATGAAGTGCTCTAATAAAGCCCCGCGTCCCTTGTAGCCACACAGAGGGCTTGAGCTGGTGGCTGGGAGATGGGTGCGTATGTCTGTCAGGATTATGGGTGCTTGTGTGGATGCAGTGTGGTTATGTACCTAGACCCTGTTTGTATCTATACTCTGCGTGCGTGTGTGTGTATACACCCACTGGGCTAAGACCTCCCTGTCCCCTTTCCCACAGGACACATCAGCAGAGGCCAATAACTTTGTTCAAAACATTACTTCCAACATTATCCTGTGGCACTGATACTTACTCCCAGAATCACACAACAGAGTGGAATGTATTTTCTGCCATAAAAGGGGAGTTTAGGAGAATGATTCCTTCTTGAAGCCTCTTTTTCTCCTTGCCTCCCCCACCTGCCAAAGTGAAGTGAGGACCAGGGGAAGTAAAGAAAATGAGCTGAGGAGGGCTGGGGAAAGAAGGGCCTGCACAGAAGAGGGGACTGAGGTTCATGGTCCACTTCTTTCTGACCCTCAGCCCCTTCCCTCCAGGTTCAAATAAATTATTCATAGGCATTTCATTATTCATATTTTATTATTAATAATAATAGCCAATACATAAATAAAAGCAGCCCCTGGGCAGGAGTGAGTTGGGGCATGGAGTTGTTACTGAAAGGGGAATGTCTGGTTATTTCAGAGGCTTGCAAAGACTCCTTGCTTCGTGCTTTTCTGCGCATCTGCCTCCTGCACCCTGGTTCCTCTTCACATCCGGACCCTGGACCTGAAGCTATGAAGAGCCTCTTCTTCCCTAGGGAAGGTTCCTGACTCTCCCCTCTCTCCCATCTGAGGACAGCTTATTTTGGATCTGGGCTGTCTTCCCTTGCACATTCTTCAACTTTTAGCTCCAGGGCAGGTGTGTGGTAAAGCACCCCACCTCCCCCCAGCTTTCTGGGCCAGGAGCGGCTTCTGCCAAGGCAGGATCTCTTAAAGACGCAGTGAGGATCTCTTCAGCTCCCTCCTCTCAGCCACAGCCGAGAGATAGGGTTACCATGACACAGACAGGTGTCTCAGAACATAAAGGGCCCCTGAGAAGACAGTAAAGAACGTGGTTCAGTTGGTGCTTTGGCCTCCTTGTCCTTGATCACCTAGAAAGACTTAAATTTTTTTAACCTTCAATCATCAAGAGAAACGTAATTAGAGGAAGATGGGGGCAAAGTATGACTCACTGTGGCATTTAAACAGATTGAAAACTTTTTCTGCAAGTGCCACTTCGTGGCCACAATTGTTCCATCCACTGAGAGGGAGAAGGCTGGCAAATGGAAGGGGAGCTGGAAACAATTGCTTCTCATTTGCTCTCTGCCTTTGGGGTTTACACGTTGATGCTGATTCATCTTTGGGGCACCCCATCCATGTGGTGGGAATCCTGACTCAGGGGTATCCTTGTGAAGCCTCTCGCTTCCTACTCGTCACTTCCTTTTGCCCCCCTCCTCCTCAAGAAGGGAAGAGGGCCTCATTGTGCTCAGCTCCCCTCCAGCTGGGGGACCGTTACTCCCCTCCCTCTGGTACCCACGGAACCACGTTTGCAGCTTTGGCCGTGACCACAAACCCTCAGACCTGCATGGGCTCTCCTGCCTGTGAATCTTCTTTCTTAGTTGAGACTGAGACCTGGCGGAGGGCAGGAACCAAGCCATCTGGAGAGGCAAGGGCACGCAGCAGGTGCTAGGGTGGAGTTTCTAGATCCCAATGTCTAATTTGATTTTGGGAGCAAGGCTGTGTTCATTCAAATAGACTCTAAGGATAGGGGCTGCAACCGCTACTGCTAAGTCACTTCAGTCATGTCCGACTCTGTGCGATCCCACAGATGGCAGCCTACCAGGCCCCCCTGTCCCTGGGACTCTCCTTGGGCAAACTCTCTCCCAGAAGGAGTTCAAAGCCCAGGGTGAGACACAAGCAGGGTAGAACATGCACAGCAACTTGGCTTAGAGGCACCCACTCAGTCATTCTTACATTGATACAGCCTGTCCTTTTCTCCCCTGGCAGCAACAGAGAAAGGACAGGCCTGGGAAGACCCAGCTATCTTGTTAGAAAGACCAAAGTCATCCCAAGTGAAAAGCCCTAGAACAGCAAACGGCAACAGATGGTTAAATGTCTTCCTGGCCGAGGAGTTCCACATCCACACGTGGGAAAACAGAAGATGATCCCGAGCTGTGTGGTGATCTGTGATGCGGGTAGCAGCCTTGAGGTAAAATGGGCAGGATGAGGAAGGGTAGATGGCCAGAGAGCTGGCTGATGGCCTGGCCTTAGGGCTAGGAGGGCAAGAAGTATCTGTTCTCTAAGGTTTTGTTGAGAGCCAGCTGAAAACAGAGCTTCGGTCTGATGGGGCACCCCCAGCAGAGACCAGACCTCCAGTTAAAGTCCTTCTGAAGTGAACTGCTTGCCCAGCCCTGCAGAGGGCAGTGAGGGGAGGTTGGAGAGAAAGAGAGGCTCAGTTGCTTGCTGTTTGGGCCAAGAGACTGACTCAGAGCCTGGTAAACCAGCCAAGGGCAAGACCCAGTTGGGGGCTCGAGGGAAAGTTGCGGGAGAGTTGTGCCATGGGATCCTGGAGAGGGTGACGCTGCAGTGGCACCCAGGGTTGGCTAGCTGGTGGGGTGAGCTCTGATCTGGCCCTGCAGGAAGTGGTGGGTCCACTTGGGAGGAGATGAGAGAAGTTGAGGCAGTGGGTGGAGCTGCCGGGCCTGAAAAGGACAAGGGGCTCTGGGCTCTGTGGGATGCTGAAGAGGTAAGGCTCCTGAGTTGAGGCAGGTAGGGTGGGCAAGGCGAGGCTTAACGCGGCCTCGGAAGTCTGTTTTTCTATATTCCTCATAAGCCCAGGGGTTCTGTCCTTGAATAATTTGGGAAGGTTTCGTGGTATAAGAAACAGTAATTGAGGTGGGAAAAAAGAGGAAAACAGCATCTGCCTTTTCTCAATTAGCAGTCTCCTGCCACCCAGAGTGCACAGTTGAAGGGCTCCCCTGTCCTGTCCTGAGCCCTCAGCAGGCCTGGCCAGGGGAGTGAACCCTGGAGGGAGAAAGAGAATTGGAGGTGGTCCGCAGCGTGTTTTTGGGAAACCCAGGGACTCCCCAGAAGGGACTGGCTGCCTCCTGGAGCTCAGATGAGTGGCAGGGCTAGTAAGGCTGGGGCCTCTGGGCTTCTCTTCTGGCTGGCTGAGCCCCTCGGGACACGTGCCCTTGGTCTTGTGGGAGCCCCTGGGCCTGGGCAGTGGCAGGAAATGCCATGGGGAGTCTCCCGCCTTTGGGTCAGTATGCATGTGCCCTCCAGATTCCTGTTCCAGGCTTTCATGCCAATCCAGGCTTTGCCTCACTGTTGCTGAGGGCGGGCAGGAAATGGAAGGGCAGGACAGCAGACCTGGAGATGTTGCCTCTGGAATCCTGCTTCCTGCATCCCCCGTTGGGGTTGGGCCAGCCTGAAGTCAGTGGGAGGGACCTAGTCATGCCTTGCCTGGGTCTTAGCTTCCTCCTCTGTAACATGGAGACTGGGGTCCTTTCTGCCACCCTCCTTTCCTTCCTCACATCACATCCAAGAAGGGGAGACAGTACCTGGGAGGCTGACTCACGGTTATGTAAAAACTGTTACGGTGAGAACAGAAACTGAGGGTCAAAATAGGCGACAGAATGGTGTAGAGAAAGTTATCTTATTTGAACTGAAGGGTTGGGAGTTTATCTTTTCTAAACACTTATTTATTTATTTATTTTCTTAGAAAGGAGCCAGCACTCCTCAGTCCACCAGGAGCAGGTGCTTAAGACTGTGTTTAGGTGAAACTGGCTTCAAGTCCTGCCTCTCCCACTTACTAACTCTGGGACGTTGGACAGGTTCTTTAGTCTCTTTGTGGCTCTGTTTTCTTACGTGTGAAACAGGAAGAGGAATAGAAGCTTCCTCGTTAAATGGTGATGAGGGGTAAATGAGTAGATGCAGGGCAAGTGCTTAAATCAATGTCTGATCAGCCACTATTGTCAGAGCATCACTATAGGCTGTGGGTGGGGAGCGAGGGGGGCGCTGAGGGGCTGGCCCAGGCCCCTCCACATCCTGCAGAGGAGGAGGTGTGCCCCCTCCAGCTGGGGCCTGAGTGGGACCCTCAGTGGGTGCCCTCACTTGCTGCCTACTTGTTTCTCAGCATGCTCCTGGGAGCGGCATCCTTCAGGGTGAGCGAGGCGTCATCAGCGCCTCTACCTGGGGCCTGCCCTGGGTACCGGCTGCTGGCACTCCGAGGCCCCTTCTTACCTGTGAGGTGTTGCTGTAGCAAGTCCTTTTAATTGTGATGTTTTACTAATTAGTTTTTAATTATGTTAATTTATTGTACATGAGCCCTGAGGTTTTCAGACACTGGGCTCACTTTAGAAGCTGGAATAGTGACTTGTGTTTATTACACACACCCAGTGCTGTGCATACATGTCACTTTCTCGGGGCCGTGATTTCTCTGATAAAGTTGCTGGACGCATAGCTTCTATCCGTGCTCTCTCATCTGAATTCTCCCTACTGCTGCCAGGCTCTCATGCTGGCATGGCACCCTTCACATAGTTTTGGGGGTTAAGAAACCCAGCATCTGCTGGCAGTGGACATGTGCTGGTGACCTGGAGTGAGGTGGCTGGAGGAGACCCCAACTGGAAAGGGGCTGGGGAAGGTGAGCTGGCAGGACATTTACATTGGGCTGGTTCTTCAAAGGGTTGTTTTCTAGGGGATTCAGAATCATGCATCTGTGTGGACCCCTCACCCAGCAGCTGAGGGCTGATAAGAGCTTGACAAGGAATCTGCAGCTGCTTGGTTTGGGGAGAGAGAAGTAGAGATGGGTAGCAGGTGGAGAGGGCCCATGGCACGGTCAAGTTGGGCAGTGAAGGCCAGGGCAGGATGTAGGCTTGTGTTCCGGGGTGGCAGGTGGCCATGGGGTAGGGGTTTGCAGCAGGCTGAGCCCACAGGAAAGACTCAGGGTAAGAACTCTCTGACCATCTATTAATACAGAAGAGTATTATCAATGACACAAGACCGGGACAAAGAAGGTAAAGACTGGGTATTTAAGGGAGAAATCACCCATCACCTCCAGCCCAAGACATGTGCTGAGTGGGAGGGACACTTTACTGGGCCCATTTCCCACAGGTCAGTTCTACATTCAAAGGCTGAAGGTTTGCTACCACTAGGAATATTTAAAGAAGGTACCGTAGGTTTTTAAGAACCATCCTCCTCCCAGCAAATAATTTCCAGATGGCAACCTTCTTTTAATAAGTTTAAATTCTTTCAAAGTGTTTAAGCAAAGTTGTGTATGTAAATTCTGCTCTCTTACTAAGCAGACACATTCATATAAATCTTGTGCAGAGTAAAATTTAAAGAAACACAGTCTATAAATATGACTGGGAATTTATTGCTTAAAAATATGTATATAACTTTGACTATAGAGACATGTATGCATAGTGCATGCACTGTGTATAGAAAGAGTCTGAACTTTGAAATCAGACAGGTTTTTAACCCACCAGCCACAGAAGTCCTGCTCTCAGCCTCAGTTTCCTTATCTGAAATACGGGCATGATAACACTGCCTATGATTGTCATAAAGAGGCGATCTTTATGTCCCAAAAGGTAATAAATATATCGTGTCTGCCCCACTGCCATTAAAGGTGAGCTGTGATTATTGTGAGTGGATTTATTAAAAAGTAAACTAAGGCTGTCCTTTCCAGGGATAAATATAAACTGTAGCTGGAAATAGCATTTAGACCATGCGTAACAGGACATGGGTATTTTCTGAGGAAGAGGACAGTTGGGGTTTCTCCTCAGTGGTCCTCCGAGTGTGTTGGGGAGATAAAAGTGATGTAAGTATCTGGTTGTGGGTGTAGTGTTGTGAAGGTGTTTGGGGGAGCAGAGCCCGTGTCAGGGAGGGGCCCCGTGGGTTTCTCCCCACCCAGCAGTTCAGCGATGCTCACCTCATTTAGGCTTGGGAAGGGCCCACATTGTAGCACACCCGGCACCCCCCACTGCCTGGGAGCCTGCACCCACACATCTGTGTGCCCCGACCCCCGGGAGGCTCCCACACAGACCTGCATGACTGGCCCCCCTCCAGAGAAGGAGGCGGTGGGCAGGCTCCGTGACTCACTCCCTGGCTCTGTGCCCCTCTAGCTGAGTCACAGTGTAATTGATCCCTCCCTGCCTGTGGCCCAAAGCAGGGTCATTTCCAGACGGGGTGGGGGGGTGCGGCTGGGGAGGCCTGGTTGAGGGGGCCTGGCTGGGGAGAGGCAGTCTGTGGAGGGAGGGATGGGTCATCAGAACCAGAGGGTGGCCCTAAGCTGGTGCAGACTTTTCTGGATGTCTGCTGAGGTGCTGTGTTTGGAGGAGCTGGGGCTTGATCCACTGCCCACCACCACACTTTGGTGTCCCCATTAGGGCAGGGCTGTCTCTATGAAAGCTACTGCAGGAAATAAGGAAGGCAGTGTTTGGTCTCCAGGGATCTCATTGAAGCTGTTCGTGGTGTTTGTGCTTCAAGGAGGAGGGTGTCTCCTTCTTGGATCCAAACTGAGTTGTGGGCTTGGAGGAGCGGAGGGGTGGGAGGTGGGAAGTTGGGAACATGTGGTCCACACATCATACCAGGGCAACTTCATGTCATCCTTGGCCTGGAAACAAAGAACCACCTCTGGTACTGATGAAACGGGAAACTCTGGTCCTCCTGGATAAAGTCCTCCTGGCCTGGTGGCAGAGGACAGAGTAAGGTTACCTCTGCCAAGGTCTTCGCCAGTAGACAGATCCGGAGTGTGGTCTGCAAGTTCCCAGACCAGCCTTGTCCCACCAGCCCTGCCCTTGACCGCATCACTGCCCCGCCTGGGGCAAGTCATGTGATCGCTTTTGGTTTCCTCATCTAGAAAATGGACATACATTTCTCCTTGTATGCCAGAGAAGGATCTAATGAATATATATAGCTCTAAGAAATAATCAATCATATTGTTATAAGCCTCTCTCCTCTGCATATCCCAGTTCCTTGCTCTTGTCCTGCCTGAGATCCACGCAGAAAGACCCACTTGGTCTTAACGCGTGTTCCCAGTCCCAGTTCTGAGACGATGCCACCCCACTGAGGGTAGTGCGGAGCCTTGATGGGCTTGATGCCAAGAGTCACTTCTGTGGTCATTAGATAACAGGGAGCCTCAATCCCGGCTTTGGTGGGACTCGGGCAAGACTCACTTTGTCATTGGGCCGCCTGCTTCCCTTCTCTGGGTCTTATTCTCTGAATTATGGGTTGGGAACCGTAATCCTTGCTCTGCACAAATCGTGGGAAGCAGGGAGAATCGGCAGCAAGGAACGATGGAGCTGCTTCCCGGAGTGTAGGGTGCTTATCGTAATCTACCTGGCCCCGCCCACCCCATCCTGCCTTCCTACAGCCCGGGCCTCAGAGCAGCCCTGGGAACAGAACGAGCAGCTCGCTTCGCTCATCCTTCCTCCTTCTCCTGATTATTTCTCCCAATCACACTTAATAGCCGCCGGGCTTTTGGCTGCAGCCCGGTATATAATAACCTGCAATTATTGTCCACTTAAGCTGTCCCCGGGGCCTTGTCGGTTGCGCTGCCCGGCCCGCACGGCCGGCCTGCTGATTTCCGTCAGTCAGGACCAATGAGAAGGAAGCTCTCAAGGGCTGGTCTGACAACTTGTTTGGCAGGGCCGCCAATTCCACGACTGTAGCTTCATCAGAGATGGGCTCCCTCCAGTCACATCCTCATGCAGCCCGGGTACCTGAGCTTTCTGGGGCCTGACCCTCTGGGTCGTTCCCAGCCATCCCTGTGTCCTCTGGCCCCTGCATTTATGCACACACTGTCCGCATTTAACTTCTTTACCTTTGTTTACTTTTTCCCTGGTGCTACCAGCCACTTGCTTACTACTGCTCTGCTCCCACAATGGCTTAGTTCCTCCTCTCTGCATCCCTATGAGGGAGGCATTGGCATTTTACAAATTAGGCTACTGAAGATCAGAGAGGTTAGGTGTCTTTCCTAGGGTCACATAGCCAGGAAGTGTCAGAGTGAGAAATCAAAATTGAGTTGGCTGATTCCGCAGCTCTCTGTGGAAGTCCTACCCTGCCTTGGGGACTCTGCTCGGTGCCACCTCCTTTGGACAGCTGTCTCTACCACTGCAGTAGCGTTGGTCTCTGCTACTCTGAGGCCCTTATAGCCCTTGAGTTGGAAGCAGGTACCCTTGGTCCTGTGTGGGCACAGCTCACCTGTCCTCCACCGTTTTGATTCATAAAGCATCTTTCTGCGCAGATGGGATAAAGCTGAGCTTTGGTCATTCTTCACATCTCCCTTTCCCAACTTTGATCCATATCCTTCTGAGCATCTCTGCCAGGGCCTGATCCTTGCAGCTCCTGACTAGGGCCCTCTCCCATCTATCATCTCTCTGGCCCCACGGTGGTGATGGTGATGACCATGATGGTGGTAAAAGTACATTTCTAGGCTGTGAACAATAGGCAGGGTCTGTGCCAGCACTGAGAGATGGCGGAATCTGAGGCTTTTTTCTATTTTCACACCCCTGAGAATCTATTAATAAAATGACCAGGATCGCAAGGGGGAGGCCTGACTCTGAGTGAGTCCCCTTATCCTGAGTGCTGTCATCTTGGCATGTGTCTGTGTGTCTGTCTGTGAGTATGCCTATGTGTGTGTTGACATGGTCTAGAGCAAAGAGGTGACCACGGGCTGTGGGGCCTGTCGGGGCCTGTGGTGAGCAGAGTCAGGGGTCTCCTGGATCGTCAGCCAGAGGGTCCAGGGCCTGAGAGCTTTAAAGACCACTGTGTCCAGAGGGTGCCCTGGCTGTGCTCTTATTGGCAGGCACAATGGGCTCTGGGCTGTCTGTGGACGAGGTCCAGATGCCTAGGACCCTGTCTTCATTGGGTCCACCACCTGTCCAGGCCCCAGTCTACCCAGGGGATACTCCTTGTCCACTTCCCAACTCACCCTTTGCCTGAATATTCTTACAGGCTCTTTTATTCTTCAGTCCTTTGTCTCAGCAAGAGGGCTTTGTTGGAAGATAGTTTGGGGGTAGCCTGAGGCCTTCTCTGGCCCCTCGAATCTTACAAGCTAAGTCTGAGGCTGGCCTGAAGTTGGTGTCTCAGAAGGAGCCAGCCTCTCCTCTCTGCTACCCTAGCTCATGTTCTGATGGGGCAGAAGTCTCTGGCCACACCAGTGCCCACACCTCCCTCCTCCCCCAGTAGCTGGTGTGTGTCTCTGGCCTCTCCCAGCTCTGCCCTGCCTCTCTGGCTGGAAATGCCCCTGTTCTCGGGTCCCTGGCCCTGAGCCTTGGGGTGAGACCTCTCAGGAAGGGCTGGAAGATCCTTAGGCGGGGGCAGCAGGAGAGGACAGGGCCAGAGCCAGCCCCGCCAGTTACCACCTGCAGCCTCATTTACTTCACTCTGACGGGGGCAGACACACAGTGGCCTTTATTTTCTTTAGCTGCCATTTGACTCTCCTGGCCTAGATCTTCCATGCCAGGGGGAGAGGAAGGCTTCAGGAGTGTTCATTAGTGGTCAGTCACTCTGATTACTATTAGTGATCGCCTCATATGGGCAAATTCTGCACCTTTGAAGGGTTTTCTCTTCTCCTCTGTAGGTGGGGGAAGCTTACACGTGCTGTGATGGGGAGGAGGGGCCCTGGGCTGTCCTTGCAGTTATCTGTGCTTCCACAGGCTCCTGGGGGATCTCCACCCTGGGGGTCCTAGAGTGGGAGCTGACAAGTTCCCCTGCCCACTAGGCCCCAGCTGGACATCATGGTCCAGGCTTTGAGTGCCCCCCACCACACCCACCTACAACCTCTCATCCTCCCTCACCCAGGGGGTCGGGGGCAAACCCTGGCTTCCAGGTTTCTTTCTGTGTTTCCCACCCCAGAGGGCAACCAGGTAAGCTTCTGGAATTCTCCCACACCTCAGGCAGGTAGAATGGACAGGGGGAAAGAATATATGAAAAAATTTTGTTTAACCCCATCTTCCTGCCTAAACCCACTCCTCTTTTATACACAACCCCTTTCCAGATGCTTCTAGTGGTTAAGGAACCTGCCTGCCAATGCAGGAGACACGGATTAGATCCCGGGTCAGGAAGATCCCCTGGAGGAGGGCATGGCAACCCGCTCCAGTTTTCTTGCCTGGAAAAATCCCATGGACAGAGGAGCCTGGCAGGCTACGGTCTATGAGATCACAGAGTCAGACACGACCGAAATGACTTAGCACGCGTGTGCCCCGCTAGCGGTGGCTCCAGATTGCATGGAGCCACCCAAACAAGAGGTACTGCCTAGCACCCAGCTTTTAACTTCCTTTGAAAATGTGCTTTTTTCTCTCTCCCTTCCTTTCCTGCTTAAGGCCCAGCTCTGGGGTGGGACAGGTATGCTCTGTAGTGAGAATGCCTGCTCTTTCTTGTCTTCATTCCTGGCTCTTCTCCCCGAATCAGGAAGGCTCCTGTAGTCTGTTCCTTCCTACTGCTGTGTCTGGGGGCACTGGGGGATGGCCCTTCCACCGAGGGGCCAGCCTGGCACAGCGCCAGGCAGCAGGACAAGCAGCCCTGTTGGGAAGCCACACTGAAGCCGGGTTTGGCAGAGTCTGCTTGTAATACAAAAAAACCAAATGTATCCCTCTGGGTGGCTTTTAAAACTAGTTTTGATCATTTGAAGAGTAAATCCTTAGCTACTTAGAAAGCTTGACAATCTAAAATGATTCATTTGTCAAATATTTAGGTTAGTTGAGATTTAGCATTTCCTAGTATGTAGAAGAGGCGTGACTGTAAATTGATCAGACAAGTTTTATGTGTGAGCTCTAATGGGCTCTAAACCACGTCCTTCACTGAGAGGCAGACCCTGAAACAGAGTGCCCCACGTGTGTGTGTGTGTGTGTGTGTGTGTGTGTGTACATGGGCCCGTGTGCATGTGTTCACGTGTTTGTCAGACACACACGGGTGAGCACCTCACCCTTACTGGGGTTTATTATATTTTCTTTGTGCTGCTAATGCTTTTGGCCTCTGGGGGTGCTATATATATACAGATACAGAATTTGAGAAACACAGGATTTTCCACCTGAAAGGAACCTTAGGCATCTTCTAATCCACTTTTCTCATTTTACACATCCGGCAATTAACATCCATAGAGGTAAAGTGACTTGCTCAAGGGTCAGATATAGAAGCCAGGGCGCTCTCATTTTCTCTCTCTTTCACGCACACGTGCATTTAGCCCTCTAGTTATAAATGCCTGTTTCTTCATTGTTCAGCATGTCTTTGTTTCTTTCTCTCTCTCTTGTGCTTCCTTTTTACCCTGTCTGTCTGTCTTTCCTCTTCTCTCCCTCCTCTGTGTTCCTGGGTCGAGGGCTCAGGCCACGTGGGCAGCGGAGGTGCTGGCTCTCGGGAAGGCTGCCTCAGCAGGCTGGCCAGGCCAGGGCCCATGGGGAGGTAGAGGCACGGGATGCTCTCTGCTTCGCAGTTTGCAGGGAGCCCAGGGGAACAGTGCCTCTGCCCTGGGGAGAGGCACAGAGGTGGCCGGGCGGGTCAGCTCTGCTGCTGAGCAGTTTGTTTTCAGCCTGATCATATTTCTCTGGATCCCTACCAGGGGAAGCTGATGTTCTCTTTGGGGGAGGAAATGGGTTCTGTCCTGAGTCCCTTTCTCAAGCCTGAGCCATGTGGCCTCCAGGTGTTTTTTTTAGGGAAGATGGACATGTTCCTTGCCTCAAGTCCAAGATGTGCAGGAAAGCTCCCTCTCTAACCCTGCTATCCTGACACTGATGCTGAAGTTTGGCTGTCCGTCCTTGACAGACCCTGTGGAATGACTGTGGCTCCAGAGAGACTTGGAATCTCAGATTTGGCATGGGGCTTAGGGGTCATCTTTTTCACTGCCACACGCATTAGAGGACTCGATCCCCTAGCACCCCCAAAGTCTCTCCGGTCTGCCTAACCTCCTCCAGCAATGGGCCAGTTCCTTTAAAAAGGCCTGCCATGACTCCCTTCTCCCAAGATGTTCCCATGTTTTTCCGTTCCCGTGGTTACCCTTGCTTTCTCTGCTTTGTTGATTCTCATCTGTAATATGCTTAGAGTGGCTTTTGTCTTTCCCACTTGACCCAGATTATTCTTACTAAGGCCATCAGTGTCTTCCTTGGCCAAATCTAGAGACTACCTTTTTTAGCCTTTGTGTTAATGCTACCAACCTCGTCTTTGAACCATCTTCCTTCTCTTTTAAGAAATACGTTGTTCTCTTTGTTCACCTACTACTTCTCATTTGTCCCCTAGACTGAGCCCTTTCTCTCTTCATCCTTAAATGCTGGGTTGCCCTGGTGCTAGCTTTCAATTATCTTTTTTTTTTTTTAGGCCTCACAGTCTCCTAGGGTACAGGCTGGTAATTCCCTGTAACAGGTCGAAGGTGCCAATAACCCATGTTCAGTCTCCTCTGCTTTCCTGAGCTTCAACCTTTTATTGACAACTTCTGGGGTTTTCTGTCAAAAGACCCTCAGACTCAGGGGTTCTCTCTTCCCATGAGAAAAAAGATCCCCCCATGTGAGATCCTCATTTTAGCCCTGTGATCTACCAGTCATCTCAGCCAGAGTGTGAATCACTCCTGACTGTATCATCTCCCTCATCCTACAGATGCCCTTGGCCACCACATCCTGCCAGCTCTCTCCATATCCCCTCTTTCCCACCAGACCTGCATGTTCTCTCTCACTTACACTATTGCTGTGTTCTTCTAACCAGTCTCTTTGCCATTGACTTTACCTTCTCTGACCCACATGTACTTCATTCTGCACACAGACTGGGCTTTCTAAATACTAGATCTGGTCATGCCAACTCCCTCCTCAAAAGCCTTCAGTGACTCCCCATTGCCTGCAGGATAGAGAATGATCTCCTAAGCTTGTTATTCTAGGACCCTCGTAACGCCCCCTGTCCCCTCTGCTTCTCCTTCTGAGCCTGTCTTGTCACATCCCCTGTCCTGTGCTGGGTGCCTCAGCCCCAGCTGGCATCAGTCTAATCCTCACTCTTTTTTATAGCCATCTGCACAATTGTTATTAATTGACTAAGTTACTGGGTGATTCCTCCCTGCTTCCCCAGCTCTGGTAGACTCTAAGCTCCTCAAGGGCACAATGATGCCTTTCTTGTTCAGTTCTTCACCCCAGAGCCTAGCATCCTGTGTGCCCAATAAATCCTCAATGACTGGGTGACTGGAGAGCTTCAGGTATGCCAGTCTGAGTAGAATTTTGGCCCTGTAGTAGAGTATTCCCAAGTGGCACTAGAGCTAAAGAACCCACCTGCCAATGTGGGTAAGAGATGTGGGTTTGAGCCCTGGGTTGGGAAAATCCCCTGGAGAAAGAAATGGCAGCCCACTCCAGTATTCTTGCCTGGAGAGTCCCATGGACAGAGGAGCCTGGAGGGCTACCGTCCATGGGGTAGCAAAGAGTCAGTCATGACTGAGCGACTGAGCACAGTTAAGGAATAGGGTGCAGAAAAGTCATCCCCATGAGTGGTGACTTGATGCAGTGTTGAGTTTCAGGAAGATTGGCTGGGGAGCTTCAGGCCGGATGGCGTAGAGTCAGGCGGTGTCAGGGCCTGGGCCTGGTAACAGTGCAGGTGCCAGGTGCCAGTCTGAAATGAGTGACTTTTCCTCTCCCATCCCCTGTGCTTCTGATGGAGCGTTCCGGAGGTGGGGTAAATTCGTGCATAATTGAAAACAACAGACTCCAGGAATGAGCTTATAATAAGCTCAGCGCGTAACTGTGAAATGACCTTACCTTCTTGTGGGAAGGCTTTCTCTTACTTTCTGCTCTTTCTAAATCTGTTCTTGTTTCATTCCTTGGTCTCTATCTCCACCTCTTTCAAGAGTGGAGACCAGAAGAGATGTTCGCTGCTTGGAATAGTATTTCTGTCTGATTGGCTGCCAGTTCAGGTTGTTATTCTCTATAAAACATACACACCTTTCAGATCTCACCTCTGGAGACTTCTACCCCAAGAAGAATTTCTGTGATAGGAACCAGAAGCACCCGCTCATGCTTCTCTTCTCTGGCCCATGTTCTCCAGCCCAGTGACAAGTTAGGAGGCTGCTTTTCTGCTCTTTGTTATACTGGGTTCTGCCCCATTCCTCTAAAGCAATCTTATAAATCATTGATGAGAATATTTCTATTTTTGTCTTAAATATCCTAGCCAAGAAAAGCCTTATGAATACTTTCCAAATCAAGTGCTGGCATTGCATGATGCCTCCTCATTGATGGTGGCCCCATTTCATTGTTTTTGCACTTCTTGGCTCTTCCATCCATGCCAGCAATGCCAAGTCTCAGCTTGGGGGAAGGGGCTAACCCTGGCATAGAACCCTCTGTGGCCTCTATTTCTTGGGCAGAAGCTTCTTCCCTTCCTTGTTCTCCATGGCTGCCCCCAAACCTCTAAACCTTGCTGTGTGATAAATTATGATGTAAATTATGATGTATTTAGTCTCAGTAAGGTTTCCTTCTGCCATCCAACCTGCCTCTGAACCACCACCCTTCCATCCCCATTATCATCCATTCTGTGCCTAGGAATTCAGCTCACTTGCATGTTAACCTACATTTGAAGGCATAAAGTTCCAAAATTAAAAAGACCCTATCCTTTGTGCTGTTTTAGTCGTGTCCAACTTTTGTGACCCCATGGACTGCAGCCCATCAGGCTCCTCTGTCAATGGGATTCTCCAGGTAAGAATACTGGAGTGGGTTGCCATGCCCTTCTCCGGGGGATCTTCCTAACCCAGGGACTGAACCCAGATCTTCTGCATTGAAGGCGGATTCTTTACCATCTGAGCCACCAGGGAAGCTACTGGAGTGGGTAGCCTACCCTTTCTCCAGGGGAACTTCCGGACCCAGGAATTGAACTGGGGTCTCCTGCATTGCAGGTGGATTCTTTACCAGCTGAGCTACCAGGGAAGCCTACCGTCTCCTATAGTGCATTTCAAACCCCAGTAGCCCATAAGGATCATGTAGTTCACCAACATATTCTGACTTTAGCACTGGGCCTGGCACGTGGTGAGCACTCAGCAAATATCATTGAGTAATGAACTGGGAAATAAACGAAAGGCCTAAAGGACTAGAGGCCCTGCACACTGGATCTCCTCCTCTGCCAGAAACCATCTGGACCTGATGTCCTAAGATAGGGAATACAGGGATTTTTGAGACTCTTTATTTGTCTCTACTGAGAAAGTGGGATTCCCTGGTGGCTCCAATGGTAAAGAGTCTGCCTACAAAAGTAAGATGGTTCCAGTGCATCATTCCTGATTACTCTCAACTTTCTGGATTTTAATTTTTCCTTGGAATTCATGTTAATAATTTACATTACTTGTTCTTTACTTGTGTATTGTGTATTTTCTTTGGCTTGTGTATTGTTGTTTAGCTTGGTTCTTTCATCTGATTTCCAACTGACTTATGGAACAATGGGCCTCAAGCCTGACATCCACTTTCACTTTTACCCTTAGAGGTTAGAATCTAAGCCCAAGAAGAAATCCACAATATATTTTTGATCCCCATTTGGCATGGCTTGCATGTTGTCTGTCTGATAGCACTAAGTGTTACAGATCCACATTGTCTATTTAATTGTGTGAGTATATAATAAGAAGAATGTCAGGCAAGTCAAAATTGTCCAGAGCACTAGATGATTTCTATTACATCTTTGCAATAATTCGATGCTTCAAATAATTCATATCTTGATACTTCGATGATTGTCTCAATAATATTCTTTGCTGTGGCTTACTTGCCAATGGGGAGTGATGACCCAGGAACTCTGGAACTGTCCATCAGTCCATACAGATTGAATTGAAGCTCACCATGGTCAGTGACGGGGCTCATTGCCATCAAGACCATACTCTGCCCCCATGGAGCTTACAGGGCTGGGGGAGGCAGATGTATTCCTGTGGCTTGGGCCAAGTGCTGTGAATATTTGAGCATACAGAGAAGGATGAAGTTACTCCTCATCAGGAGACTGATGCACAAGTCAGCATTTGTACTAGGTGTTGGAGGAGAAATCTGATCTTACAAGCCAACACTGTACCTGATCCCTAGTAGGTGCTCCACAAATGTTTGTGGGCAACCTGAGAGAAGAGAGTATTGTTCTAGGAGAAGGGAAAGAAGAGTGGGAAGGGCAAGGCTCATCTGGGATGCAGTGGGTCCTGTTCTGGGTCTGAAGCTGAAGCCCGGGTTGTCAGAGCCAGGAAGGAGGACAACTCTGAGTGGTTGGTTGCAGGGTGAGTGTCAGAGTCCCTGAGTGGATCTGCTGATTTGAGACTTCAATCAGAAGGCAGTGGGGTCTCTGAATGTGTTGGAGCACATCGGGGCTGTGGTTCAGTGGGGTCAGGCTGCATTGACGAGAGGGCTGTGTTGGGATGGATTTGGCTAGAAGCAGGAGAATCACTGTGAGGCAGTCATAGACAATTGGGCGGAGGGTAGCAGGGTCCTGAACCTCAGTACTAGCTGTGGGTGGCAGAGGGGCTTTGTCAAGGCAGAGATTGCAGGACTGGGAGCTGCCTTCACCAGCAGTTTGTCCTTACAACCTTCTCTCCTCCTAACGTCATCTCCTTCAGGTGTCTGGCACCCAGCACCTCCTGCCCCATAGGGAGGCTCTCAGTCATGGGGGGAATTGGCTTTAGGCAGATGAGTGTGGATATAAGGGTACTAAGGTCCCTATTTATTTATAATTAGTTATTTAATGCCTTTGTATGGTCTAGGATTTGAGGAAGACAGTGTGAATGTACATACACGTGTTCTCCCCACCAAATGAGACCTGCAGTATCGGTGCAATTTCTTGTTCAGCAGCACAGCTGAAAGTCAAAGCTTTGTGGGTACGTGAGTGGGTTTGAATCTTGACTTTTCCCATGGCTCACTATGTGAGCATCATCTAATTACATGTCAGTCTGAGTCTGATGTTCTGAGTTTTAGCCTCCTTATCTGTGGAGTTGAGGTGAGCATCATGTGCCTCCCAGTTTTGTTGTATGGACTGAGTGAGGTCAAACATGTCAGACGCTTTGTGTAGCACCTGGGCCACAGGAAGTACTCAATTGGATAGTCAATATCACCAGACTCTTTACATCACTGTGACTATTATTACTCCTTTGGGCATCAGTGGTCAGGTTGGGAGTGTCTTTCCATGTGGCTATCCTAACAATCCTAAGCCTTTGCCAGTTAATCCTGTATGTGGCCACCTACTTCATTGATGAGATGAAGAAGCACATATGTTTCTTCAAGGCACGACTTCATATCTGATATTCCACTGAGTCAAATCTTGCCCATTTTGACTAACTGACCCAGGAGAAATACCAGCAGATGATAAAGGTTGCTAGCATTTCCATTTAGGACTCATTCATTAGGAATAGAAAACAAAACATGACCTCTGTTCTTAGGGATTTTCTAAAGGGGAAGGGAGGCAGAGACATCTACACAGATCATCACAGAACAATGAGGCAGCTGATAAAGAGGGGTGGATGGGGTGCTGTGGGAGCACCCTAGGCTAGTTTTCATCTGAGTCAGGAAGGAGCAGGCATCCACCTGGCAGACAAAGGAAGGAAGCATTGTGGCCAGTGGAAGGATTGGTGACCCGGAAACACGATGTGTTGGAAAATGTTGCAGAAACCCCAGCTAGCTCAGTAAAACAAGATTGTACAGTTTCTCATGAAGAAGACAAGAGAAAAAAGTGTTGGTGAGGGTATAGAGAAAAGGAGCCCTTGTACACTGTTTGTGGGAATGTAAATTGGTGTGGCCACTATGGAAAACAATACAGAGATTCTCCAAAAAATTAAAAATTGGTCTAACATACAATCTAGCAATTCCACATCTGAGTATACACCCAAAGGAAATAAAAGCAGGATGTGGAAGAGACATCTGCACCTCCATGTTTACTGCAGTGTTATTCACAGTAACCAAGGTGTGGAAACAACGTCAGCGCCCATCAGCAGATGAATGGGTATGGTGATATATATATATAAATGTATGAAAGTGAAAGTGCCAGTTGCTCAGTCATATTCCACTCTTTGCAACCCCACCAGGCTCCTCTGTCCATGGAATTCTCCGGGCAAGAAGATGAGTGGGTTGCCATTCCCTTTTCTAGGAGATCTTCCCGACCCAGGGATCGAACTCAGGTCTCCCACATTGCAGGTGCATTCTTTACCATCTGAGCCATCAGGGAAGCCCAAGCATATATATATATATATATATATATATAATATATATATATTATATATGAAATACTACTCAGCCATGAGAAAGAAGGAAATTCTCCCACTTGTGACAACAAGGATGGATTTCAAGGACATTATGCTAAGTGAGATAAGTCAGACAGAGAAAGACAAATATCATATCACTTAAATGTGGAAACTAAGAAAGCTACATTCATAAAAATGGAGAGTAAAATGTTGGTTACTAGGGGCTACAGGCTGGGGAAATGAGAGAGATGTTGTTTAAATACATCTTAAGAGATCTAATTCACAGGATAGTGAATATAAACAACAATATTGTATTATAATCATCAAACTCCTAAGAGACTAGATCTTAATTATTCCCACTACAAAAAAGAAATAATTAGATGATGTGTAGAAGTGTTAACTACCACTACAATGGCCATCATATTATAGTATATAAATATATCAAGTCAGCATGTACACTTTATATTTAAACAATGTTATATGTCAAATATATTTCAGTAAGAATTGAAATTAACTATATTAACCCTAAAAACAATCTGTGGAGATTCTAATGGGGCATTTGCGTATCAGTAAGGGTCTGATAAGATAAATGGAGAGAAGGCATGAAAGCAGGTGGACTGGGAAAACTCTTCATGGGCCATCCAAGTGCTCTCAGATCACTCCCAGATTGTTACCACTTTCTCCTACAACCAGTCTTTATAGTTAAGGTATGTGCCATATTTCCTGGTGTGAAATGAAAATGAAAACTGAATAACTTCTTTTATTTTCACCAGATTTATATTCAAAGTCTTAATTTTAATTTTCTTTTATTCCTCTTTTACTCTGCCGAGAGGTATTCAGTGTCAAAGACTTTCTGGCTCAATATAGAGGTACAGATGTAGAAAATAAACTTATGGTTACTGAGGGGTAAGCAGGGGATGGATAAATTGAAAGATTGTGGCTGACATATACACACTACTATATATAAAATGGGCTTCCCTGATGGCTTGGTGAGCAAAGAATCTGCCTGCAATGCAGGAGACACAGGAGACTCGGGTTTGATCCCTGGGTTGAGAAAATCCCCCGGAAGAGGAAATGTCAACCTCCGAGTATTCTTGCAGGGAAAAATCCCATGGATGGAGTACCCTGGTAGGCTACAACCCAAAAGGTCACAAAGCACTGGACATGACTGAGCTACTAAGGACAAGCACATATATAAACCAGGTGACTAATAAGGACCTACTGTATAGCACAAGGAACTCAATACTCTGTAATGGCCTATATAGGAACAGAATCTAAAAAAAGGAGTGTTTATATGTATATGTATAACAGATTCACTTTGCTGTGCAGCAGAAACTAACACAACATTGTAAATCAACTCTACTCCAATAAAAATTAGAACAAAAAAGACTTTGTGACTCCATCAGCTGAGGGCATCACCTCCATTCAGCCCTATCTCCTACCCTTGACAAAGGGTAACCAGGCAGCAGTTAAATAGCTGTCCCCGCGTGAACTCTGACAGTCCATTCCCCCACCTACCCAAGGCTCTCTGACCAGCCTGTTGCTCCTAACTGGTGCTCACACCCTTTGCGATCCTGCAGGGGGAAGTGGGAGCTGCCCAAACATGGCATCTGAGAACAGTCTTCAGAGTGTCAAGGAAGGAGCTGTGTACCACGAGGACCCTGCTGGCTTCCAGAACTGCCCTGTTACTGCAGGACAGATAGGACCTGCCCTCAGGAACTTTGCAAGGGCCTCAGGTTCCATATGAGGGCTTGGTGCCATCCTGGTCTTTGATTCCCCATCTCACTTGTATTCCTTTCCATTTCTGCTAAATGCCGAAGGACCAAGTGGGAGCCATTGATGTTGTTTTCCCTGCTGACTGAATGAACAGATCAGCTTCTTTCTCAAGGCATTCAAGGGCCGTGTGATCTAAACTTTGCAGACCCTCTGGTATCTTTTTCTGTCTCTCAGTTTAAACGCTTTGCCCTGGTCAGGCAGTGTCTGATGTCTCATTTCCAACTGGACTCCTTTGAGCCTGTAGCTCTTGCCTCTGACGGTATCATGCACCCCATCCCAGTCTGCTCATTCTCTGAGACCCAAGCTTGGATCAAACTTCTCGTGAAAGCTCTTCTGGCTTTTGTGCCCTTGCTTCTTTTCAGGGATCTAAACTGGGAGCCCTGAAAGTGTTTAAGGGCTGAGAACTCAGATGGGAACCTTAGTGTTAATTCATGTCCATAAACACGTTGACTTCCCAGACCACTCCATCAGCTTCTGAATGATGGGTACTTTGTCCTCCTGTCTTCTCTGAGACGGTCGGCACAGGACAGGATGCAGGAATGCAATCAGCTCATGTGGCTTAGCAGCGGGCTGCTCTTGTTTATTCTGTTGACTCTTCATTTTAATTTGCAGAGAATGAAGTCTGAAGTATCCCAGCCTTGGAGCTTAAGGGGTGCTGGGCAGGCATTTGCTACATTCTGACGTCCAGGCAGGGGCATGACCAACCCTCTGAGCAGATTTCCACGCACCCCTTCTTTTCCCACGCACCCCTTCCTGGCAGCCTCTGTTGGTTGCCCCCTCTTGGGAACTGTATTTGGCAGAATTCGAGAGAGTCTTTCATATGCTTGGCCATAGCCTCCACCCTGGAGGGCCCTGTATACAGTCTCCCCTATGCTAGGTCCTGGGGGTAAAAGGGAAACTTCCAAGAGGAAGACTCGGACCCTGCCATTGGATGCATGGTACATGGTTTCCAACCCGAGGGCAGTGCTGGGAGGATAGGAGATTTGGACAGACAAGGAGACCCTGGGAGTGTCCTTTCAGATGTGGGAGAGGAGCTGAGGCTGGTTTCCTTTTGCCTCTAGTATAATTCCTTTGTAATCTCTCTGGACCTCTGTTTTCTCCTCTGTCAAATGGGTTTAACCAACTGCTCATTGATCTACAGGATTGTGGGATAATGATTTGAGGTGATGTGAGGGGAAATACAATTTTGAAGTTGACAGGCAGCCTCTGATTGAAGGATCGGACCCTCCCTGCCCTTTGCATGAAGTTAGTTCTGCCTCACTCAAATTTATACTCTATTATCATTTTACCATTCTCATTTTAATAGATTGTTGGCTGAGTGGGTTATACTCTTTATTAAAACTTCTTAAAGAAAAGCTGCTAAATATATATATATATATGGTTAATACACTGTAGAAATATGCAACTGTATCAGTTTGTCATAGAAGGACACATTCTCTGAGTGTGAGTGTGTGTATGTGTGTGTGTGTGTAAGTCATACCATGGGGACATCTCCTGGCTATAAAGGAACCTGGAGATATTGAGGAGCATCAGTTAGGAGGTCTGAGGTTCCCTAGTCTGTCACTTTTAAAATCAGCTATGAATGGGGTAGAACTTGGAGGGGGTGCCCTGGAGCACTTGGGAGTCTAAACCAGGGCAGGTTTAATTTGGGAAGTTAGGTGTTTGTTCTTGAACATCACATTCTGTTCAGGTAAAGCTTCTTTTCCAGCTGTGGAACTAAAGGCTGTCCTCAGGCCTTGGAAGGCAGAAAGAAGATCCCCTGCAAAAGGGCTTGTGTTTGAATGGAGTCCATTTGGAATCAGACCAAAGATGTCCTTTGGATCAATGAATTTAAAGCCCACTCTTTCCTGTTTTACTGGGATTCTTAAGATCAGAGTATGAGCTTTGAAAACTTGACTGCTTTTACTGATTTGATTGATTGATTGATGGATGATGAATTAATTAAGTGCTCTAGCCTGCAGATAGACTCACAATTTAAATTTTTTGCCAAGATTTAAAAAATCAGAGACTTTAGAAGGTCTGGACCCATTAAGTCCTTACTCCTGGTGCTGAGCATAGAGGGTGCCAATCTTTCTGTAGTTGAAGCCCACTGCCCAGCTGCCTTGGCATTTTAGGCCACATGCCTGGGCCTTCAAGTGCTTGTGTTTGCAGCCCTGAGGTGGTCAGCTGCACCAGTGGGTCTCTGTGGGCACTTTTATGTTGACAAGTTAGAGGTATTATGTACACCTCAAACCCTTGTCTTAGCTGATCACAACCAGCTTTCTGAACCCAAAGCAGTCATTTCCCACCCATTGCAAGCTTCTGCAGTTTCTCCAGTGTTTTTACAAGTATGTTATGGACTGAATGCTTGTGCTCCCCTAAATTCACATGTTGAAATCCTAACTCCTACAAAGTTTTAAGAGGTGAGGCTTTGGGAAGTGATTAAGTCATGAGGGTGGAGCCCTTATGAATGGGATTAGTGCCCTTTTAAAGGGATCCAGAGAACTCCCTTGCCCCTTCTGCCATGCAAAGACACAGGAAGAAGACAGCTGTCTGTAAAGGATAGAGTTGGCTCTCACCAGACACTGAATCTGATGGCACTTTGATCTTGGGCTTCCAGCCTTCATAACTGTAAGAAATAAATGCTTGTTGTTTAAGCCTCCCAGTTTATGGTATTTTATTATAGTAGCCTGAACAGACTGAGACACAGGGTATGATCCAGCAGCCAAGTGGACTTGGGCAGGAGCAAGAGCAGGGCTGAACTTGGCTGGATTCGAGAAGCATTAAGATGAGTGATCAGCTTCAAAGGTGGTTCAGATAGTAAAGTTGCAGAGTGGAATTAAAGACTGTCCTGGACTGGGATTCTGCAAGGAGATATGATGAGCTTATACAAGTGTCCCATATTTGAAACTTCATTTGACTCTTCAGATATAAATTCTCTAGAAATTTTGCCCCTATAGAAAAAAAAGTCCCCCCATAGGCATAAAAAGTATGAGAGAATGAAAATATATGTAATCATACTTTAAATATATTTTTCCATAATAGTGTCACTTAAAAATTTATGAATGTAAACACTTATTAATTATAAATTGTTGATAATATATGCATAGAGATGTGAAAATATAGAACAAAGTCATATGCTTTCAGTACAGAATGAAGAGATCTTTATTTAAAAAGTCATATCTTTTCTAGAATAGAGCACAACCATTTTAGATACTCAGAATCCTATATCAGGGGACCTCCTAAGGCCCTGGAGTTCTATGAAAATGCATCTCTTTATTTTCCATCCAGTGAAATGGTTAAAAAATTCTGTAAAACTCTGTCTGTTCATTGGCTATGCTGTCTCTAGCTGTGCTCTAACTAACATTGCACTAAGAATTGCATTTTTCTCTCTCCTGACTTAGATTTAAATCTTGCAATCACTGCTGGGAAGTGAACTGTATCATCTTGAGAAATCAGACCACAGAGACAGGCTTGCAGCTGGCAGGCTGGGTCATCTTTAATCGCTTAACCCTTCATATCAAAGGATGGGTTGTAGCAGTAGATTCTTCCTCAAGAATTTGCCATGGCATATTTTC
Source organism: Bubalus bubalis (assembly GCF_019923935.1). Lineage (NCBI taxonomy): Eukaryota > Metazoa > Chordata > Mammalia > Artiodactyla > Bovidae > Bubalus > Bubalus bubalis. Next base: position 42,600,734 of record NC_059178.1, read on the forward strand.
TCAAGGAAAAGCTGAACGTTAAAATGAAACTGAGTGTGCACAGCAAGAATCTTGCCTTACAAATGGTTGTTTGTGCCTATACACACAACTGGTTTTGTTGTGTGTATCTCCATGTAGCTCTTTCTTGCGAGCTTGTGTCCATGTCTGGGGTATATGTAACTGGGATGTGTATGTACAGTGATTTATGTGAGACTATACAATGAGTCTTTGTGTGCATGTGTGGATGTAAGTATGTGAGTGTGTATGAGCATGCGGTGTGTCCAAGGAAAATTCTTCCTTATCTCATAAAATAAGATCCAGGCTATTTAAAACTGGTATAGCAGATTGTTTAAAAAGGGGGCTGAGATAATTCCCTTTTTGTATTTACACCCTCTTAGACTGACTCTGCACTTGGCCGTATGCTTTGCTTCAGTCAATGGGGCATTACCAAATGTGACACAGAGACCTGAGAAGCAATTGCACATTGAAGTTGTCTTCTACTGCTCTTGGAACCCTCAACCAGCATAATGCCAATGAACAGGATAAGTCTGCTGGAGACATGTGGCCCAGTGGCTCCAGCCACCCCACCTAACAGCTACCACTAACTGCCAGACATATGGACGAGGCCGTCCTGGACCAAGGAGTCCTCATCCCACCTGTGAGCTTTATCAGCCACAGAAGTGATCCCAGGGAGACCAGCAGAAGAACCACCTTGCTGAGCTCAGCCCAGATTGCCCACTCACATGATCCTGAGTTAATATGAAATAAGTGGTGTTTCAGATCACTAAGTTTTGGAGTAGTTTGTTACACAGAAAGAGTTAATTCACTGATCTAGTTGGTAGTAGAAGGAAAAGTTTCTCTGTTGGAGGAAGGGGTGTTTGTTAAGAATTTCTAGGCATGAATCAAGGGAGACATGTTGTTTTGTGTTTAAACATTCTTTGTAATCCTGTTCTCACCTTATGGATTTAAAAACATAAAAATTAGCTCTATTGGAGGACCCACCATTAATTTTCACCAGAAATGAATGTTAACAAGACAAGCATGGGCATAGGATGGTGGTGCTGGCATGCTCCAACAATTCTTCACTGAGTCCTTGGGAAGAAAGCCAAAGAGAATCAAGCCCAGGGAGGATGCTGCACTACACAATCTATGTGGAAGCTACAACTTGCTCTTGGGAAGTGAAAGAATTCATCTCATCCTGGCTCCCAGTCTGCCTCCATGGGGTGGGCATCACTTCAGCATCTATTACCCAGGAGCTCACCCCAGGCGTATGACTCCTTGAAGAACAGCGCCTATAAAATAAGGCTCTGAAAGAAACAAGATTCTCTTCCCTGCCTGAGGCTTGCCTTTCGGGAACCTGCCACCTCTTTGCATAATTGACTCTAGGGATGATTGTCCCTCTCAAGGGAGAACATGTGTACTTATAGGGACAAGACCTTTACCCTGCAGATCACAACAGGAAATCAAGATATAACTATCAGCCTATTCTAGGTGGCTCGACTTACATTTAGAAGCAGAGGTTGTGTGAGAAAATTCTTTCTCTCTCTCTCTCTCTCTTTCTCTGTGTAAATGTAAGAATACTGGCTCAGAAGTCAGGGTGCATAACTTTTGCATTCCCAGGTTCAGTCCTATTTTATAAGAAATTCCTACTTGGTGTGATTTGAAAGAGTTTAGGGCAGAATCTAATCTGCTCTTTGCATCAGTGCTTTGGATCGAAAGATATTTTATTTCTAAGAATCCTCTTTCAAAACACAGGAATATTCAAAAAACTCTATTATCTGTTAACACTTAGATAGGAAATCACAGAGGTAAGGCAGGGGGTAGAGGTTTTGGAGCTCTTATGGGAACCCTAATGGATGTGTGGGCACCAATACTTATTACCTTTCATACTTGAGGTTTCATTCAAACTTGGACCTGCCCAGCCTTCTTGCAAATAAATACATCTCACACACTACCCCAAAGCATGTGCTACATCAATTAGGTCAAAAGACTCAGTGTGATGGACATTCTTTCTTTCTTTTTGTAGATTTAAGAATATTATAGAGGAAGAGAGTAAATTGAATTAATTATATTATTATTTGAGTTACCAGTAGAGAAACATGCTTTTTAAAGAAATAGCTATCTCCAAGCCCTATGCAAAGTCCTTTACAAACTAGTGTGTATTATTACAGCTCCAATTTTCCACATAAGTAAACTCAGATCCTTAACTGGTAAGTTCTAATGCCTCATCTATGGCTGCTGGTAAATGTCAGAATGAAAACTCAAATACAGCAGGCCTATCTGATGTTAAAGCACTGCTTTTATTATTTAAGTAATTCGTATGAAATATTTCAATCATACAGAAAACTTCAAAGAGTGACACAGCAAACACCTGTGTGCCCATCACCCAATTTCATTATTAACAGATCCTAATAATCTGCTGGATCTTGGGCTCATCATCCCTTTTAAAAGATAGTTTTATTATGTAGTTCAGCTCTGTTCAGTCACTCAGTCATGTCCAACTCTTTGCAGCCCCATGGACTGCAGCACACCAGGCTTCCCTGTCCATCACCAACTCCCAGAGCTTGCTCAAACTCATGTCCATTGAGTCGGTGATGCCATCCAACCATCTCATCCTCTGTCGTCCCCTTCTGATCCTGTATTCAATCTTTCCCAGCATCAGGGTCTTTGCCAATGAGTCAGTTATTATATATGTGGATTCCTAACATTTCTTAACAAGCAATATAGCTTGGTTGGTTATTTTAAACTTTTCAGAAAAAGAAATCTTATGATCTATAGTCTCTGGCACTAACTTTTTTTTTCAACAATATAGTATTACCAAGAGTCAACCATATAGTTGTATGTAGCTGCAGTTCATTAGTTTTGAGTCCATTATAATATTTCATTGTGATGTACTCTAGAATTTCCTTATCCATTTGGAATGTTTCCAGATTTCCCCCAAGAATAGTATTGTTATAGATCCTTTTGTACATTCTTCCTGGTGCACATATGTGCAAGTTTCTCTTGAGCACATACCCAGAAATGGAATTTGGGGGTTGTAGGATAAAAGGCTATTTAATTTTATAAGATAATGCTAAATTCTTTTTCAATGAGGTTTTACCAGTTTACTCTCCCCCTGGCAATCCTGTGTATCCATACTGTCTCTAACATTTAATATCATCTTTTTTAATTTTGTCAATTAAATCAGACACAACTCGTTATGCATTTCCTAGATATTTTCTTAAATGTTTATTGGCCACATGTGTTTAGCCTTCTGTGAGATGGTTCTTTATGTCTTCTGTCCCTTTCTTTCTATCATCTTGCTTGCTCCTTTCTTACAGATTTATAGCAGCTCTTTGTATATTCTCGATACTAATCCTTTGTTGGTAGTATGTGTTGCAAATATATTTTTCAATCTGTAGTTTATCTTTTCCTTATTATGTGTATAAAATACATTTTGGCACCTTCTCTACCTCTTTTGACACTCCCCCCATTTAACACTATTAGCTATTCCCAGAGCAAAACCAACTTGACATAATCTGGTATTATACTTCTTAACATATTGGCATTTGTTCCCATGATTTCAAGGAACCATCTATTTAACATGTGTTTGTGTCCCAGTGGTGGATGAATATCCTCAAGGTACTTGGTTGGATTTTAATAGGGGGTTTCTGAGGCCTAAGATAGTGACTTGGAAGAAATATTTCTGGGCTGGGCGGCCACCGCCTTTCATCTCTTACCTGTCTACACCCACCGCTCTATGGGCAGCTGAAATATGTTTAGGATTCACATCTTATAGAACTTTTCTGAAATACAATTCCCCAGGAAGCTTTCATTTTTCTCCAAGTAGTAAAACTCTCACTTCCTGATAGTTACGGAGATAGGCTTTGTTGTCATAATGCTTTCTCTGTGTGCTGCTTTGCAATCAGAGTTTTCGCCACTCAGTGGATCCATCACCGAGCAGCACATTACGGCAAACGCATATCCGTTTGCCTCTACTATTGTCATAATCAAAAGGCGGGGCTACACTGAAATATTTGCTTCGTGCATGCATATCTGTTATCCGAAGGGCCTTTTAACCTAAATGGTGTGCTTTCTGTAATGTCTTCGGTTAATGAATGGGTCTGTGAGGGCCTCAGAGCGGTGCAATGTGGGAAGAACGCTATAATTTCTTTTTAACATGCAGGAATTCTGAATACGAGAAAATGCATGCCAAATTTTATTGCTTCTAAATCTGAATAATTGTATTTCTGGGCTGTGCATCTGGGTAGATAATAAAGCCACAAAACAATTTAATGAAACATATAAAAAATAAAATGACATTACTAAATATTATAATATGAAGAAACTATTTTTTGCATATTGTCACCTAATCTTTCAACCATATAGCAACAAATAATGCAACCATAATTGAAAGTTTTATTATCCATCTGAGTAAATTGAGCTCAAATTTACCTTGTTCTCGTTAGTTGGTGGGCAAGCCTATTGGGGTTACTGACAGGATTTCATTTTCGTGGTGGATTATTTTTTTCTCCTTTTCTATGGAATCTAAAGTGGTCAATAAATAGCCCTGCTGCTTAATCGATTCTGAACCCAGCTCTTCAGAAGCCACTCCTTGGCCCTGTGACCCATGCTGGCAGCCAGCCCTGTGTCTGCTGAGTTTCAGAAACTGGCTTCACGTATCATGAGGCTTTCCTGGTCCTAAAGCCCCACAGACACACCAAGGACCCAAAGTCTTTTACTCTCTGCGGCATGCCATGTTCCAGTCACACTCTATTCCTGCAGCCCTGCATCTTCTATGGCAGGAATTTCATTGTGTTTCTTGAGCAGGGACTGGAAATATGTTGATTAGTGTTGGCCTACCCAAAAGATTTCTCATTCCAGTTTTTCAAAGGTCCTTGAGCCATCTCATGGCGTGGGATGGGGTCAGAGCTATACCACAGGAAGAACCCACTGGTATTTCTGATCTTGAGACCCTCCAGTAGCCTGCACTGATGGAACTGAGGTCTCTGAATTTTCAGGGTGGGCCGTTGGGCATGGGGGATGCCAAGACTTGGGGAAAAGATGGGATGTCTTTGTGGGAAAAGCTCTACTGATTTCAGTAGTAATCTTTGGTTATGTTAATTATAAAATATTCATTTTTTTCCCTGGAGCCTCGATTTGGAGAATCTTGGCTGTTTCCCTGCTTCTGAGTCCACTGCAGTGGGCCTCTTGACGGTCCAAGTCGTGGATAGGTCCATGGGAGACAGGATGCTTCTTCATCAGGCAGACTATGGGACATCTCACTGTGAGAAAGCCCAGGCCCCAGGCCTCATCACCCTTCTTTCTTACTCCTGGAATGCCTTTCATCCTCCTTATCTGCAGGAGAGACTAAAATGAAGCAGGTGATACTTCCAGAACTGTTCTCCCTTTATAGAACCTGGGAATGGAGTCTGACCCTATTCCATTAGAGTCATTTTTTTTCCCCCTCAGGGATCTTGCCCTCCTTTCCTGCCATTTAGCTTAGGTTAGTCCTATTCTAGATCATCTGTGCTCAGTTGCTCTGTTGTGTCTGACTTTTTGTGACCCATGGACTGTAGCCTGCAAGGCTCTTCTGTCTATAGAAATCTCCAGGCAAGAATACAGGAGTGGGTTGCTATTTCCTCCTCCAGGGGAATCTTCCCGACCCAGGGATTGAACCTGCGTCTCCTGCATTGCAGACAGATTCTTTACCCACTGAGCCATCAGTTCTGTGCTTCAAGGAGATGGGGTTGGGGATTATCCATCTGTTTCCTCCTGAAGCTCTGATGTGCTTATGTAGACATACCCAGACCCTTATCCTCAACCTCCAGCTGCAAATACAAAAGGGTGAGTTGGGGGCGGAGACCCAGCATCTCTGGCCTTATTGCGGCTGGATGCTGCTGATTCATCAACAGTTACTTCAACACAACAACAACAACAGATACATCAACACATACTTCTCTCCAGGCAGAGCAAATCCCTGGGGGGCACATTGGTTATGCTTTCCATCAGCACACAAGTCCTCAGCTTCTTGAAGTCCCATTAGGATTAAGAAAGCCTCATCACACCCAAACCCCACACTCCTTTGACAGCAAGGTCATGGTGATACTTTGGAGAAATTATTTTCAAAGGAGACTTAAAAGAATATATGCTGCTTGCTGTGTGCCAACCTTTCTGACTCATCCTTAGATTCTGGAGGGAAATGGAGGTAACCAGGAAAGGTGAGACGGAGAAGACTCTTTACTTTCTCTTGCCCTTCATGTAATTCAGTGTAACACTTTGAAAACAGTGGATTTGGCCAATCTTAATTTTCCTAGTAGCTCCTTGGGGGACAGTATATGCTCCTCCCTGCCCCACTGGAGGGACAGCTACAGTCCTGACATCTCCCCAGGCTCCTTTGCCTGGGTTGGGGATGGAGATGAGAAGCTGGGGGCATGGGGATGGGAGATGCTGAGCTCAGGCTTTGCTCACGCCCTGGTCAGATGCAGCCAGTCTATGGGATTCTAACCCATGCGTTCTCACCATGGTGTGCAGGGCAGGGCAAACCAGAGCTTGTGTGGCTGTGGGAACTCTAATTTAGGGGTGAAGGGCTGAGCAGCCCACTTGGCCACAGAGCTGAGCCATGTCGATCTTCTGTTTTTGACCCCTACAGCTCTGAGGGGACAAGGAGGAAAGACGGATGTGCCTGATATTGTGATGGAGGAGAAAATTATCCCAAATTAAAGTTGGGAAGCGAAGCTCAACAGCAGCATCATTCTTTTAGAAACACCTTTTTTGTCTCTGAATCGTATTAATTTTTTTAAACTGAGGTAAAATGCACATAAAATTTCCCACCTTAACCATTTTAAAGTGTACAGTTCAGTAGTCTTAAATGCATTTACATTGTTGTGGAACCAACGTCCCTAACTCTTTTCATCTTGCAAAACTAAAACTCCGTACCCATTAAACAATTCCCCATTTCCCCTCCTCTCCATCCCTGGACAACTAACTATCCTTTTATTTCCTGTAGCTATGAGCTTGACTCCTCTAGATACCTCATATAAGTGGAAGCATACAGTAATTGTCATTTTATGATTGGCTTATTTCACTTAGCATCATATCCTCAAGATTCATTCATGTGGTAGCGTGTGTCAGAATTTCCCTTCTTTATCAGGCTAGATAATATCCCATTGTTTATCCTTTTGTTTATCCATCCATCCGTCAAAGAACACTTGGGTTGTCTTTACCTTTTGGCGGTTGTGAATAATACTGCTATGAAAAGGATATACAATATTTCTTCAAGATCTTGCTTTCAATTCCTTTGGGTATATACCTAGAAATGGGATTGCTGGATTACACGATACTTCTATGTTTGAATTTTTAAGGAACTGCCATAATGTTTTTCATAGCAATGGCACAATTTTACATTCCCAAAAACAGTGCAAACAGGGTTCCAAATTCTCTGTCAGGGTTCCTTGCATCTGTTTTACTTGGAAATAGCCATTCTAATGGGTGTGAAGTGATAATCTCATTGTGGTTTTAATTTGCATTTCCCTAATGATTAGTGATATTGAGTATCTTTCCATGTGCTTATTTGCCATTTGAATATTTTCTTTTAAGAAATGTCTATTCAAGCCCTTTGCCTATTTTTAATCTTTTTTTTTTCAGCTGTAGGAGTTCTTTATATATTACAGGTATTAATCTCTTATCAGATATATGATTTGCAAATATTTTCTCTCTTTCTGGTGAATTGCCTTTCCACTCCATCCATTATGTCTTTTGATGAACAGTTTCAAATTTTGATATAGTCCAATTTATTTATCTCTGTTTTTGTTGTCTGTGCTTTTTCTATCCATTGCCAAATTAGATGTCATTAAGTTTTCCCCTATATTTTTTTTAATAGTTCTTATGTTTAGGTTTTTGATCCATTTTGAGTTGCTTTTATATGGTGCAAGGTAAGGATACAATTTCATTCTTTTGCATGAGGATATCCAGTTTTCCCAGGTTTATTTGTTGAAAATCATTTAATCATATAAGTGAGAATTTATTTCTGGGCTCTGTATATGATTACATTGGTTTATACGTCTGTTTTTATGCCAGTACTGCACTGTTTTGATTACTGTGGCTTTGTAATTCATTTCAAAATATGGAAATATGAGATCTTAAACTTCCTCAAGATTTTTTTTTTGTTGTTCATTCAAGCTCCCTTGAAATTGCATATGAATTTTTGGGTGAATCTATTTCTGCAAAGACCACCATTGTAATTTTGATAGAGATTGCGTTAAAGTTGTAGTTTGCTTTGGGTAGTATGAATCTCTTAACTATGTTAAGTCTTGCACTTGATGAATACAGGATGCCTTTCCATTTATTTGTACCTGCTTTAATTTTTTTTTAGAAATGCTCTGTAGTTTTTAGTGTATGAATCTATCATTTTCTTAGTCAAGTTTATTCCTAAGCATTTAATATTTTTGATGCTATTATAAATGGAATTGTTTTCTTAATTTGCTTCTTTTGGGAGGGTCATTGTTAATGTATAGAAATGCAAGTGATTTTAGTGTGTTGATTTTGTATTTTCCAACTTTACCGAATATGATTATTATCTCAAATAAGCTTTTCCTGTGTGGAACATTTAGTGTTTTCTAGCATATTGAAAGCAATGACACCCCACTCCAGTACTCTTGCCTGGAAAATCCCATGGATGGAGGAGCCTGGTAGGCTGCAGTCCATGGGGTCGCGAAGAGTCGGACATGACTGAGTGACTTCACTTTCACTTTTCACTTTCATGAATTGGAGAAGGAAATGGCAACCCACTCCAGTGTTCTTGCCTGGAGAATCCCAGGGATGGGGGAGCCTGGTGGGCTGCCGTCTATGGGGTCGCACAGAGTCAGACACGACTGAAGCAACTTAGCAGCAGCAGCAGCATATTGAAAAGCAGAGACATTACTTTGTCAACAAAGGTCCGTCTAGTCAAGGCTATGGTTTTTCCAGTGGTCATGTATGGATGTGAGAGTTGGACAATAAAGAAGGCTGAGTGCCGAAGAATTGATGCTTTTGAACTGTGGTGTTGGAGAAGACTCTTGAGAGTCCCCTGGACTGCAAGGAGATCCAATCAGTCCATCCTAGAGGAAATCAGTCCTGAATGTTCATTGGAAGGATTAATGCTGAACCTGAAACTCCAATACTTTGGCCACCTGATGCAAAGACCTGACTCATTTGAAAAGACCATGATACTGGGAATGATTGGGGGCAGGAGGAGAAGGGGATGACAGAGGAGGAGATGGTTGGATGGCATCACCAACTCCATGGACATAGATTTGGGTGAACTCCGGGAATTGGTGATGGACATGGAGGCCTGACGTACTACGGTTCATGGGGTCACAAAGAGTCAGACATGACTGAACGACTGAACTGAACTAAACATGTAAATAATTTTTAGAAACTTTTAAACAAATAGTTTTTACATCAGTGCTCCAAGGGGTTTTCTTACCTCTCACCTACTTTTCCTCCTAGTACCCATTGCTGCCTTCAGGGGTGCTTTCTTTGTGTCTAGTCATGTCACCTCTCTGATTAACCAATTTCAGTGACTCCAATGTCTTTCTGGTAACCTCAGGGAAATGCCCCAACTCCTGAGTGGGGCTTGGAAGGCCCCTCACGATCTGGCCCTGGCTCCAGAGGCCCTGAACATGCTTCTTTGGACAAGCTTGCTTGTTTCAGGACCTTTGTGCTGTTTCCCTCTGGCTGAATGCCTACCATTTCCCTGAACCCTATCTCAGGCTCACTCTGTGGGTCAGAAAGCCGTTTGACCTGATATACCTGGGTTAGGAAACCATGGCACATGGCTCCATGGGAACCTGTGTTTTATCCCATGGTATATCCACAGAGTATTTTGGTTGCTTATTTCTGTATATTTCCCAACTAGACTGTCGTGTCTGCATACAGGGGACTGTGACTTACTCCTTAGTGCATCCTCAGTGCCCAGCACAATTATAGCCACAGAGAAGGTACTCAGGAAGGACATGCAGTGTGCAGCTTTGGAGAGGAATGATTCCATTCTCCGAGGGAAAGAAGGCAACTTGGCCTGGAAGTGAGAGGAGCTTCTGGGGGACAGATTTCCCTTTCTAATCAATTAAGGTTAGAATAATTATAACTACTTCATACAGTCCACATCAAACCAAATCCATGCAGATAATATTCCATGCAAATAATGTTTATTGAGGGCTTCCCTGGTGGCTCAGATGGTAAAGAATCTGCCTGCAAAACAGACCCGGACTCTATCTCTGGGTTGGGAAGATCCTTAGAGTAGGAAATGGCAACCCACTCCAGTATTCTTGTTAAAAGAATTTCATGGACAGAGGAGCCTGGATGGCTACAGTCCATGGGATCACAAAGAGTTGGACACAACTGAACGACTAACACACACACACACACACACGCACACACACACACACACACACAGTGTTTATTGAGCATCTACTACAATCCTGTTCCTGTTGGGACACCAAGATGGAAATGGGTAAGATAAGGAGAAATATTTACCTAGAAATTGATTAGGGTGAAACATCCTAGAGAAGAAAGCAAGGACACAATACACAGGAAATGCAGAATTCAAGAAATTGTGTGGGCAGGGGATTAAAAGAACAAAGGAAGATGGGAGAGGTTTGGCAATTTAGCAAGTAGACAGTAACCCAGTGTCCTGGGGCATAGTGCCTCCAACAAAGGCTGTAAACTGCTCGGTGCTCAGGCACAAAGCACAAAAGAGACAAGAGTCCTGCTCTGTGTTCCAGGGTTAAGGAGGGACCTCGCTGGGGAGAGGAGGTGGCCCTTTTCATCGGTCCCGACTTTTCCGTCTCAGTCATCATATGGAGTTAAGACCAGAGCCTCAAGAAGGAGGAAGATGCAATATGATGTGATATTGTGGTTTATTAAGGTGCTGCTGTGTGCTAGGCTTGGTGCTGGCCCTTGAATGACTGTCTCATTTTTTCTCTCAATAACACCTAAAGGCACAGGTGCTATGTGACAGATGAGCAACTGAAGGTTGTAGACTTGATCCACTTCACAGTGATAGGCACATCTGGAGAGAGTTACATTGACTGTATAAAACATTATAAGGATACTTGGGGACTTAATAACCAGTTTGGGACTGGAGGCAATTTTTTCTTTTTAAAGTATAGCAGAGGTAACATGTAAAAAAAAAATTTTTTTTTTTTTGGAAACTAGAGAAAACTGTTAAAATTATAATTTCAAAGACTTTTATTTCCTTATCATTAATATTTTTAAAAAATCAGGTAAAAAGTGTCTTTTACTCCCCTGCTGTGTACACCACATTCCGTTCAGCGCTTTGAGAGCCAGGAAAGAAGGTGGAATTGATGTAGCCTCACAGACCTGATGGGGGGTGTATTTTCCGACATGAGTGTCAGCTCTGAAATTGCTGGGTGTTTTCTTTTGTTCACAGCTGTATCCTTAGAGGCAAAAGAGTGCCTAGTATGTAGTAGATGCTGAATAAATACTTGTTGAGTGAATCCATCAATACACAAAATTTCACTCACAAGAGACAGTTAAAAACTGTGCAAAATGACAGGAAATCCAGAACCAGGATGTGCTGTCTGAGCATTACATGCCAAGGACTGTCCAAAATGAAAATGCTGACACCACTTGCCATTACTGGAGAAGGCCAGGGGCTGCCATTTGCTTGTCCTAGATGTGGACCTGGAGTTGGGTGTTGAAGGATGGACAAATAGGAAAAGGAAGGACTGTTCTGGACGTGGGAGGGGCTTGAGTTGAGCACAGGATGTGCAAAGGATGCTGAGGATGGATGAGCAAACTGAGGCTTTAAGACATGCCCGGGATGTGCTGCTCAGGGAATAAGTGGATTTAAACCCAGATAGTCTGATTCCAGAGCTCAGTCCACATTTCTCTGATAAAGCTAGTTGATAGCTTGGAAGAGGAAGGCTGTGACGATCTATCTCAAAGGCAGGGAGGAGCTGTGAGGTGCGACATCCTCTGATTGATACATATTTCTTGTCCATGGAGGTCTTTTGCACCCAGGAAGTGGAGACAGTTATTTACCCTGCCATTTCTAAGAAAGTGAGCATTAATTAGAGAACCAGTTGGAAATTCCTTGGTGAAAAGTAATGCACAAAGACGGAGCATTTCTGTACCAGTCAGTGGTGAAAAATAAAGGGCATTTCAAAGAATATTCTCATACAACTCGATTTTTGCATAGAGGATTCAGACCAACTGCTTTTGCAGACTTAAATAATCTCAGGATAAAAGGTACTATATAAATGCAAAGTATTATTATTATTATCCAGCAGTAGAAAAGAAGGACATTTCAAAGAATGTTTCAGTAGAATACAATTTTGTTTTGCACAGAGAGTTCAAGGGAAAAAGCTTTATTTTATAGACTTAAATAATATCATTATGGAGCTACAGTAAAATAAATAATACAGATATGGTGTTAAGATAAATAATACAGTTAGGAGGCTTAAATAAATAATGGTGGAGAGAGAAGAGAAATTAAGAGTCCTGGGAGAAGGCAGGGGGAGATGCAATTTTGAATTATAAGTGGTAGAGAATTGAGGTCCTAAAGTCCTAAAATATTCAGGATGTTTCTACACTGACCAAAAAGATGGCAGCGGATAGTTCACAATTCAGTGGCTGATCTGACAGTATTTTTAGTAATAGACTTTTTTTAGTGATAGTCTTTTCCCATTGTTTCAAAGAGTGCAATATCAAAATTTTTGGCTAAAAAGTTAAAAGATAATTAAATCCACCATTTTAACATTTACACACAATGATATCCTACCCCTTCTCCCCTAATCCTTGTTCCTTGATCCTCTATTCCTTGTCCAATTATGGAAAAATAATGAGCTCATTTTCTACAAAATTCAGAGATGCTTCCTGTAAAAAGTCTGTCCCGGCCCGTACCCCTGAGAGCACCCCTGCCTTCCTCCTCAGTGGGTGTGGGTCTCATCCGCCTTTTGTGGCTCTGATGTTTCTTTAGGGTTTGGTGTCCCATCTTTTTAGAGAGACAGGGTTGCAACTTTCCAGGCAGAAAAACTGAAGCTCTTCCTCAGCCATGAACTTTAGTGGGGAGACCTGGTAGACCCAAATTCTGAAGAGAGTGACATGGAGTCTCTGGGGCAGGAGCAGAGGTGGGGAACTGCAGATGAGCGCAGTGGCTGGTTCTGAGCTTGGGATGAAGACTCCCAGACTCAGGCTCCTGCAGGTGGGATCTGCAGCCCAAAGGGGACCAGGGAGGGGGAGCACTGAAGGCAAGGTGAGACTTGATCCTCCCAAGGAGAATGTGGGATTCTGAATTCTCCAGGCTGTGAGAAGAGGGAATTACTGTAAGGTAAAAAGTCCAGAAGAGGCTCAGACCTATGCTTGGGAGACAGAGGGATTCCCCGGAGGCCTAGTCCTTGAAGTCTGGGGCAGTCCCATCCGGGGAGGGGGTGTGGAGTCTGGGCTGGAGGTGCAGGATTTTAGCTGGACTAAAAGGCCTTGTGCATTCCACCCCCAGTCCACAGACTGGCAAACTGGGCCCTCCCTGTATTGGAGAGACATTTTCAGCTCTTGAGACAAGAGAAGATTTTTCTCAGAAGCGTCATTTTTCTGTTGGGGACTCTGATTCTCCATCTAGATGTACTTAAACGCCCAGGTACCACTGTGCTTGCAAAGAACAGCATAAGGGAAGCCTCATTTTCCAGAAGATGGGGTAGGGTCTCTCTACTTTCAACGGATCTGTCTTCTTGTCCTTCAAAGCCTAGTGTGAGTACACAGCCTCCTTTAGCCTGACCTTATCTCCCTCTAACACAGTTTCTGCAGCCTGGTTGGATAAATGCTTGCATTGTCTCTGCTCATATACTCTCTTTTTTTCTTTTTCACTCAGGAAGTAGACGATGGGCTCCTATCTTCTCTTGTCTCTTCCAGATCATTCTACTCAGGTATAAGGCATGCAGTAATTGTTCGGTGGAGATTTATGGATTTGAGGAGAGACAGGAGTGGGGGAGGAGAGGAAGGGGGTGGAGCAAGCCTCCGGTCCTCAGGATGTAGCCACGCCCCTCTGAGTTTCCTTACTTGGCTCTTGAGGTCATAGGTCAAGTTGGACACTCCCACAGGGAGACAGTCAGGAAAAGCCTTGGGGTGGGGGTGGAGATTGTTTCCTTGGGAACAAAGAGTTGGATGTGCTGTTATGTAACTTTGAGGGGAAAGAAAAAACACAACAAACAAAATAGAAAGGCAGGGAAAATATAAATAAAAAAGAGTGCAAAGTTTTATTGTCAACTGCTGCTGTCACCTCCTGGAACTACAGTCGTATCTAAGAAATATGTGACATACTAATAGGAAGTAATTTACCCAAGGATGTTTTTGTGCCTTGAATTGCCTTCCCTGCTCAGCTGCGGGAACTTCGTGAGTGTATATGCATGAGAGCGGGCGAGGTGCTTCAGAAACTTCCCAATTTGTGCACAATGTGACTTTTATAAGGCCATTAAACTCATCTTGGGGAAAAGCACTCCAGAAAACAGTGATCCATGGGATCTCAAGGAGCCCGTGAAGGCAGACAGAGATGGCAAAATGATGACCGAACCCTCTTGGCTAAAGTGACTTTGAGGTGGCGGCTGTTTCTCTGCTCACCCTCCTGCCCACCCATGCTTTCTTCCTCTCCCTCTGCCCTTCAGTTGCTGCAGTGGCTGGGTGGCCTTCATCTATACTGCTTTTGATCCAGAGGGCACTGCCATTTTTTCTTGCTGTGGCTGGGTGGGACCTGAGGTTGGGACCCAGGTCTAGGGGGCTTAGGTCTCAGCCCAGAAGCAGCCACAGCGCCAGTTCTGGCCTCAGGGGGTTTGCGGTGAAGCTCGGCTGCAACCTCTCACAGGCTGTGCCCACAGATGAGGATCCAGGCTTTTAAGCAGCCCGGTGGATCCTCAGTGCTTGGGGAGGAAGGTCCAGAGAGAAGAAAGGTACAGAGAAGGAGGGTGGAGAGAGCAGGGAGGGTAGCAGAGATGGCAAGAGAGTGGAAAGAGGGAGAGGAGTCAATAAGAGAAGGGTACAGTGGAGGCAGAAAAGGAGGACAAGGACGAAGGAGAAGAAGATACAGATCAGGAGACAGTCCTGCTTATATCTTTCTCCTCAAATGCCTGCAGACGCTTGTTCAGTAAACATAGGCAGGGCCACGATCAGAATATAATCAGAAAATCGAAACCACGAAGAAATGAATAGCACCAAAGGCAAGAGATTTGTCTGTCAGGTGGGTGTGACCACTAGGAGCGCGCGTGGCCGTGTTGAGCTCTCCCGGCAACTTTGATCTCCTCCCTCTGGCTCTCAGGTCCCACCGCTGTCCGCCTTGGACAGGGCATGCGCAGTTCACAGCTGCTGAGAGGCCAGGAAGGAGTCCTCGTAGCTACTCAGGGCATCAGGAGGCCCTGAGCTTCCTGCCAGGCTGGGGGATCGGCTGTGATGAGAAGCCAGGGGATGGGTGGGGAGAGGGCGGAGCGGGTCGGCCAGGCCTCTACCGCCTCATCGCTGGACCAGGAAGCAGGCTCTGTGCACAGAGCCACTGGGAAAGGGGCACCCGAGGGTGCTCAGTGGGTGTGGGTGACTGGGCGGCGATAGGGCAGGGAAGGAAGCAGGGTGCCTTTAATTTGTACTCCAGCCTGTCTCTCTCTCTCTCTCTGTGTCCTAGCTTGGGAAAAAAGAAATGAGCCCTTTATCAATTTTTAATAAATTGAAATGACAAATAATCCATTTAATAAATTATTAACTGAGAAAATTACTGAAAACTGAAATATCAAACAATCGTGAGCAAATGCTCGGAGCAGTGTGTTTATTAATAACAAGTCCTGCCTCAGGAGAGCGCTGATGCCGTGATTCTGACGTGGCTGCTGTCCCCACACAGACTGTGGCCCAGCATGGGAGGGGCCGGGCACTGGGGCATCCTTGGGGTGGGGGACACACGCTGGTGGAGCAGGTACGGTAGCCTGGGAGCTCACAGACTGACAGCTTGGACAGCTCTTGGGAAGGTGGTACCTGGATGTGGCACTTTGATGGGCACCAGGGCGAAGTCCCCAGTTTCTGCCATCATGGTCTTGGAAGGGAGCCGCAAATAATCCCATCCCTGGAGTTTAGTGCTTTAAATCAAAAGCTACACATTCAGAAAAAATTATGTGTGTGCATGTATGCACGTGCATGAGATTTTGTATATATAAAGGATGACGTCAACCCGCAATCTGCCTGGTGTGATGATCGCTGAGCTGGCGGTCCTACAGCAGACCTGACTGCCCACCCTGAGGGCTCGGGGGGTTGGTGCTTTGTGGTGGCAGAGGGCCGGGCCGGGGGGCTGGGGCTGGGGAGGCTCCAGCACTGTGCAGGGAGGGGACATGGGGTGACAGTTTTGGGAGTCCTTTTGCAAAGTGCCCTTGGTGCTCCTGAAAGGCCATTGGCGATCACAGAATCCAGGCCGTTATTCACTCTGAGAAATGGAAGTTCAGAGAGGTGGGTCTGGTCTGCAGTATCAGTGCTAGTGATGGAGAGGCAGAGCCAGCTAGGGCCTGGGTTCCTGGTCATATGCCCTTTCTATTATGGCTCCAGGTCACAGGCTGGTTCTAACTTGCTGGTCCCCGAGAAGCCTCCCTCTCACCCCATTGCTTCCTCTCTGCCCTCTGGGGTGCCTGATCACAGGTAGAGTCCCACAGATCTGTCCAGGGTCGCTGGCTCTGGAGACATCACTGCATAGCTGGCCGTGGTCTTCTTTGCATTGCCTGGGCCTGCGGTCCGAGACCACAGGCATCATCTCCTCCTGAGCTCTGGCTGTCTCTAGAAACATAACCAAGCCTGCCAGCTTGCCTGCGCTCTCCCAAGGCTGCGATAACCCGGAAACGTGGTTTCTTCATGATAGCCCTGCTGTGGGGCTTGGAGCTGGGCAGGTGACCTCCTTGTGTCCTAGTTCTTTTATCTGTAAAATGGGGATAATAATAAACAGGGTAATTTGATGGCTGGGATTGAAACAGTCCCATTATAAAAATACAATGCAGCAGTTCGGGCTGACAGGCTGTAGGCTTGAAGATGGTGCTGCAATGGGTATTTTTAGGAAAGAGGGAAATGGGGGGAGGGATGGGTGGTTTATAAATGTTTGTTGCATTAAAAAATGTGCTAGTTTGAATTGTGCAGAACGGAGTATCATTTGTTTCTAGAAAAATTCACTGCTGTGGAAATGAATTAGTTTACATTGAATATGTGATGGTTCAGAGAAAGGGATATTAACCCAATTTGCATTTCTTTGAACTGAAATAAATTATTGCCATGTTTGCATTAGTTGGGTCAACTGAATGTGATTGGGCAGACCCACAGTGGTGAGGGCTGGCCCTGAGCTCAGAGTGTTACAATGGGGTCAATGAGTGCAAATCAGCAAGCCCCCTTCAAATCAGGGCTAATTAACCTTTTGAGGGGGACTGTGACCCCTTTGGGGGTCTGATGAAAGCAACTGGCAGACCTATCCCATACAACTGTGTAGGGATCTGACACTGAGTCCTTTAGCCTGTCCGAGTCCAAAGAAGCCAGTGTCTATTGTCTTGATGTCTCAAGCCCAAGTCACAACCCACATTGGTTAGAATTTAGTTTCTGAGGTCTCTCCTATCTGTGGAAAACAGGATCCTGGTACTGAAGAAGGGGACAGCTAAAGACAAGCTTACGTGTGTACTCAGAGCTGGGGTGGTGGACATTTCAGACCATACAAGACAGTCCCAGCTAGGAGAAGGAGCTGACTATGCCACCTGCATAGTCAGGTGGCATAGTCAGCTCCTTGGAGAAGGCAATGGCACCCCACTCTAGTACTCTTGCCTGGAAAATCCCATGGATGGAGGATCCTGGTAGGCTGCAGTCCATGGGGTTGCTAAGAGTTGGACATGACTGAGAGACTTCCTTTCACTTTTCACATTTCACTTTCATGCATTGGAGAAGGAAATGGCAACCCACTCCAGTGTTCTTGCCTGGAGAATCCCAGGGATGGGGGAGCCTGGTGGGCTGCCGTCTACGGGGTTGCACAGAGTCAGACATGACTGAAGCGACTTAGTAGTAGTAGTATGCCACCTGCAGGCCTGTCAATCACAAGGACTGGCTTGGTGCGCCTGGCTGGCAAGCCACAGCCCCCTCTACCTTCACTTCTCCATGCCCAGGTCTGCTTTAATTCCATGTTGAGCCAAATAAAAGAGTGTCTTCCAAGGGCAAGGAGGTGCCAGTGTCTGGCTTCCTCCAAACCTGGCCCTGGCCAGCCCCCAGGAGAGTTGAAAGGTAACATCAGGGCCATGAATCAGTGAGGGGGCAATTCGTGAACTCATAGTTGGTGATGGGCTTCCCTGATAGCTCAGTTGGTATGGAATCCGCCTGCAATTCGAGAGACCCCAATTCGATTCCTGGGCCGGGAAGATCTGCTGGAGAAGGGAGAGGCTACCCACTCCAGTATTTTTGGGCTTCCCTGGTGGTTCAGCTGGTAAAGAATCCACCTGCAAAGCAGGAGACCTGGGTTTGATCCCTGGGTTGGGAAGATCCCCTGGAGAAGGGAAAGGTTACCCGCTACAGTATTCTGGCCTGGAGAATTCCATGGACTGTATAGTCTATGGCGTCACAAAGATTCAAACACGACTGAGTGACTTTCACTTTCACTAATTGGTGACGGCATATGCGGACAGTGATCCCTATTGTAGATGGACATTGAAAGTGTCAGTTGCTTAGTTGTGTCTGACTCTGCAACTCTGTGAACTGTAGCCCACCAGGCTCCTCTGTCCATGGACTTCTTCAGGCAAGAATACTAGAGTGGGCTGCATTCCCTTCTCCAGGGGATCTTCCTGACCCAGGGATGGAACTTGGTCTCCTGCATTGCAGGCAGATTCTTTACCATCTGAGCCACCAGGGAAGCCCAGATGGCTGTTGAACATAGAGGTAAATCCAGAAGAAATGGAAACTATTCACAGATACATGCCTGGAATTTGCTGTTATCTGTCGGACCAGAACAGCTTAAGGAACCCAAAAACTGTAATATGAGGGGAGAGAGATTGTGGGATGGAGAAAATCACCTTACCTTTCCCCGGTAGAGGGTGGCAGAGCTAGCTAGTTAGCAACCAGTGACCAGAGTGCCTTATTTAATGAGTCCCCTACTTGAACTTCCTTTTATTGGAAAGAGACAACTGGTGGACAATAAGATGATAAGGGAGAACTTAATTTAAAAAATAACTTCAGGGTGAAGATCCTTTTGCATCACTTTTCTGCTTAAGACCCATCCATTGTGCTTTAGTGATGTCAGGCTAAAGCCTGAGCCCCTTAACTCGGTATACAACTCACTCATCCTACTTGACTGGTGGTACTGAATTTCCCAGATGATTCACACCCTCTATTATGGCCAAACCTTTATTTCTGCTGCTTTCTTTGCTGGGGACATCCTCTCCCCTTTCTCATGGATGTCATTCCTCTAGGCAGTTTGCCTTTGTCAAAGGACAGAAATTGGTATGGACCTAACAGAAGCAGAAGATATTAAGAAGAGGTGGCAAGAATACACAGAAGAACTACACAAAAAATGATCTTCACGACCCAGATAATCATGATCGTGTGATCACCAACCTAGATCCAGACATCCTGGATGTGAAGTCAAGTGGGCCTTAGAAAACATCACTATGAACAAAGCTAGTGGAGGTGTTGGAATTCCAGCTGAGCTATTTCAAATCCTAAAAGATGATGCTGTGAAACTGCTGCACTCAATATGTCAGCAAATTTGGAAAACTCAGCAGTGGCCACAGGAGTAGTAAAGTTTAGTTTTCATTCCAATCCCAAAGAAAGGCAATGCTAAAGAATGCTCACGCAGTTGCACTCATCTCACATGCTAGTAAAGTAATGCCCAAAATTCTCCAAGCCAGGCTTCAACAAAATGTGAACCATGAACTTCCAGATGTTCAAGCTGGATTTAGAAAAGGCAGAGGAACAAGAGATCAAATTGCCATCATCCGTTGGATCACTGAAAAATCAAGAGAGTTCCAGAAAAACATCTACTTCTGCTTTATTGACTATGCCAAAGCCTTTGACTCTGTGGATCACAATAAACTGGAAAATTCTTCATGAGATGGGAATGCCAGACCACCTGACCTGCCTCCTGAGAAATCTGTATGCAGGTCAAGAAGCAACAGTTAGAACTGGACATGGAACAGCAGACTGGTTCCAAATCAGGAAAGGAGTACGTCAAGGCTGTATATTGTCACCCTGCTTATTTAACTTATATGCAGAGTACATCATGAGAAATGCCGGGCTGGATGAAGCACAAGCTGGAATCAAGATTGCCAGGAGAAATATCAATAACCTCAGATATGCAGATGACACCACTCTTAAGGCAGAAAGTGAAGAAGAACTAAAGAACCTCTTGATGAAAGTGGAAGAAGAGAGTGAAAAAGTTGGCTTAAAACTCAACATTCAGAAAACTAAGATCATGGCATCTGGTCCCATCACTTCCTGGCAAATAGATGGGGAAACAGTGGAAACAGTGTCAGACTTTATGTTTTTGGGCTCCAAAATCACTACAGATGGTGACTGCAGCCATGAAATTAAAAGACGCTTACTCCTTGAAAGAAAAGTTATGACCAACCTAGACAGCATATTAAGTAGAAGAGATATTACTTTGCCAACAAAGGTCTGTCTAGTCAAATCTGTGGTTTTTCTAGTGGTCATGTATGGATGTGAGAGTTGGACTGTAAAGAAAGCTGAGTGCCGAAGTAATGATGCTTTTGAACTGTGGTGTTAGAGAAGATTCATGAAAGTCCCTTGGACTGCAAGGAGATCCAACCAGTCCATCCTAAAGGAAATCAGTCCTGAATATTCATTGGAAGGATTAATGCTGAAGCTGAAACTCCAATACTTTGGCCACCTGATGCGAAGAACTGAGTCATTTGAAAAGACCCTGATGCTGGGAAAGATTGTAGGCAGGAGGAGAAGGGGATGACAGAGGATGAGATGGCTGGCTGGCATCACCGACTCAATGGACATGAGTTTGAGTAAACTCCGGGAGTTGGTGATGGACAGGGAGGCCTGGCATTCTGCAGTCCATGGAGTCGCAAAGAATTGGACATGACTGAGCAACTGAACTGAACTGAACTGGACAAGATTTGAGCCTCTGTGATGATACTCACTGCATTACATTATTGGCAGTAGGAGAAGCTGATGGGGACCAGCCAACCAGTGGGCTCCTCAGGGCAGAGCCATGACTCATTCTCTGTTGGGGCCTATGGCCAGCCAGCCACGTGGGAGGAACTTGGTAAATGCATCTTGAATGCCTGCATCCCTAAGGTAATGACTCAATGAAGAAAAGGACTTCAGTTTCACTGTCCTGCCCTTCACCCAACCGATTCCCTCTACAACATCAAATATGGCTTATATTAACTAAGCTTCTCTCATCTGTCAAGTGGGAATACTACTGTCTTCCTGATGACTTTTGTGAGGGAGAAATGAGTGAATTCACATAAAAAGCAGTGCCCGGCATTCAGTAAGCACTCAATGAATGCACAGTAGTATTGTTCTCTGTAAATAAGTTTGCTGTTGTTTTTCAGTCGCTAAGTTGTGTCCAGCTCTTTGCAACCCCATTGACTGTAGCTTGCCAGGCTCCTCTTCCATGGGGTTTTTCAGGCAAGAATACTGGAGTGGGTTGCCATTTCCTTCTCCAGTAAATAATTTGAGAGACACCAAACCCAGAGTTGTCCTGGAAACAAGAAATGTCACCTCTCTTAGTCATTAGACCCACCATTAACAACTTGAAAATGCTTCTAGAAAGTGACCTCTGGAATATTAGCATCAGACCTGGGACCAGGAATCAGACTCTGGGAGACCATCATCGGGACCCACTCAGGCTGCCAGTTCTGCCAGGAGTCGCCTGGCCAATGGTGGTCAGGCGGGGCTGGAGGAAACTCCTAGCAGAGCCCGTGCCAGTCCCTGGCTAGGCTTTACTTAAGTCAGGGGAAGGAATTCATGCTGGGTAAATGAGGTAATGAATGTGCAAGTGCTTTGCAAATTGCAAAGTGCTATACAAATGTGAAGCATTGTTACACTCATCTATTTCTCTTCTTTGTGCTCCTAGGGCTTCCTAATGGGAACTCTTTTTGAAAGTCTTAGGCTGGCTTTCAGTTAACTAAAGGAAAAGAGCATGTGCAGGGTGGTAGGAAGGGGGGGTATCCTGTGCATCCCAAGAGTAGCAGAAGTCCAAGCTAGGAAAGGGGAGGGACTTGCTGGCAATAGGAACTAGGACATGAAAAGGCTAAACGTGTGGTGATTAGTCCCTCCCAACCTGGACCATTTCCCAGGGCTGGGCTATCCTAGAACTGCTCAAATCATTCTAAAGAGACAGTTTGGCTTGTGCTGAGAAGGGTGAGCACAAACCCAGGGCCCTAGTGTCTGTGAATAAGTGTGGAGTGCAATGGACAGTGTCCCTAATTCCTGCCTCCTGCTTTGCCCAGGCCACTACAAACCATCTCCAGCTGCTTTGTCCAAAAGACACAGAGGGAAGAACTCGACTCTAACATCCTTACACTAGGTTCATTTGCTTCCAACTGTGCCTAGCCTGCTCCCAGGCTTCCCTCCCCACCTCACAGCCGTGGGTAACCAGGCAACTGCAGAAATTCATGATGGTTTACATCTCAGCTTCAACAAGGTCCAGCCAGCCTGGACAGAGGAGCCAAGGCACCAGACCCATTTC
This sequence comes from Bubalus bubalis, assembly GCF_019923935.1. Taxonomy (NCBI): domain Eukaryota; kingdom Metazoa; phylum Chordata; class Mammalia; order Artiodactyla; family Bovidae; genus Bubalus; species Bubalus bubalis. Next base: position 42,623,391 of record NC_059178.1, read on the forward strand.
CCAGGCCATTGTTCATGAGTTTATGATTAAACTCAACTTGCTCATGTTTATTTTGCCAGGAGCTGAGTAGCCCCACCTAGAGAGAATCACATGAAATCTCAGCCTCTTAGATCCCACTAGGCTGTGAGATCCCACTAGGGTGTGAGAACAAAACCTTACATGATTGCAGAGATAATCATGAAGATAATATCTCCTTCAATGCCTGGAGCTATCTACACCATGGGCTTCCCAATGGTGGAGGTCATTGGGAAATGGAAAGCTGGAAACAGCAGACAGCTCCTAAGCTATGAAGCTTAATCATGAAGTGGGAATCATGTCCCCATATCTGCTTGTTCATTGCTTCATACCCAGCACCTGGCACAGTTCCTGTAGACTAGGGTCTAATGTGTTTGTTCACTTAGTGAATAAATGAGTGAATATGAGTGGATCATCCCAAGGCAAATTTCAAAGATCTCAGTAAGAAAGTGTTGAAATAGGTTTTTGCCCAAATGTCAACTGATTTTCCCATGGTTAACCATATACATCATTTCCTCAAACAAATGGGTGTGACTTAGAGAGGCCATTGAAGATGTAAAGGCAATGTAGGTGGTTGAAGAATTTCATAAACCGAGGACAGGGGCAGGGAGTGAGCATGGTATGCTCAGGGAACAGTGAAAACTAGAGGGGTCAGATGTTAAACTCCTGCTATTTGAGTAAATGGTTTCATTCAAGACTTTCTGATCTCTTAGAATGACATTTAATCTTTCCTACTCCACCCCTCCCCCAAAGGGCATTTAAAAACTGCAACTAGAATTGAAGAAAGTCCATAAGTCATTGTCTGGTCTTGCTGTTCCCAGTCTTCCGAGTGTATCAAAAGCATCTGTGAAGCTTTAGGATCCATAACTGTCCGGGCTCCGTCACAAACCCATTCCATCAGGCCTTCTAAAAGTAGAGCCTGGGGGGCAAGTTGCAAAAACTTCACGGTTGATATTGATGCTCTGAAAACAACTAGCCTAGTTATTCATTTCACACAATTCATGGAGTATTTTCACAACATAAAAAGCATTGCTTTTTTAGATGGCGCTTCCTAGTTTCTGGAGTTTCTTCAAGTGTGCCCTCAAAGTGGTTTCCACATCCCGTGTGCCTACCATGTGACCAGGTAGAGAGCAGAGGGATCCTCAAATTGTCCACAAAGAGCAGCATGGCTGTTTGCCCTTGGTTGGCTGTACCGCTGAGCATGTGGACACAGCACAGGCGAGTTTTGTTGGAGGTGGAGGACAGGTAGAGCCTATGGCTTTGACCAGAGGGACTGTCAAAAGAGTAGGATACCTGTGGCCATTCTCCAGAAGTGTCAAAGGCAGTGTATTCCAGGCCTAAGTGACTCACTCATTAATTTTTCCTTCATTCATCAGCTATTTACCGAATGCCTACTACATGCCAGGCACTGCATGCTGTGTGAGATGGCATCTGTCTGCCTCCTGAAAATGGCAGTCGGGCTGGGATGTCATGGGCAGACAGAGACAGTGCATGTCAGCAAATAAATAATTTTTAAACAGATTCCAGTAAGAATGACAGTAAATAAATAATTTTTATACAGATTCTAGTAAGAATGACAGTCAATAGAGAAAGCCTCCAACTACTCTTCACACTGTTTGGATTCTACTCAACCCTACATGGGTCAGTGGGTGTGGCCACTTGCATCCCATGACACACTGCCCATAATGCCTGGGTTTTGCTCAGCTCTCCATCCTCCTCCATCTCCCTCACGTTCTCTATGTAATTTGCATTTTAACGTGAGCTGATGCTAAATATTTTACAGATGAGGCAGCTGAGGTCTGAAGAGCACATGGCCAGTGAGTGGGGTGGTGGGCTTGGCTTCGGGCTTTGAACCCCTCCTTGTCCTTCTCTTTCAAGTCTCTACCCACCTCTCTTCAGTCCCCAGAGTAGATTGCCTCAGTTCCTTCTCTATTTAATTTTCTTTATTATAGTCAAGACTTCAATTAACTTTTCTCTGTAGAACGACTGTATTAGGCAAAAGTTTGTGTGGGATCCAATAAAACGTCAGATGATATTGAGCCTACGTCAGGCAGAGCCTGCAGCATGATAAGTTATTATGTGTAAATGTTACAACTTTATTTTGAGGAGAATACATGTGTACTATCAAGCTGTTTTATGGATACGCAGCATGATTGATTACAGCACGCAGATCTGTCACAACAAGATAAACTCAGATAGAATAGTCTGGATAGTTAGGCCTCAGCAGTATGTTATCAAAAGACGACTCTAGGAATGATAATTCCTCTCATTTCAGCAATTCTTGATGCCACTCCCCAGTAAAAATCCATTTCGAGAGAGCTGACTTCTGATGCTGGGGGGATTCCTCTTCGCTCTTGGGTCTTTTTCCATTTATTCAGCGACGAGTCATAGAAGGCTGTGTTTGCCATCAAAGCCGCAACCACAGCTGGGACTTGGCCCAAAGTGGGCAGGTGTTGGGGGTGGGGACCTAGGGTTGCTGCCTTGAAACAGCCCATTTGTCAGCTAACAAATAGGCAAACGTGAAAAAATGGCCATGATTTGTGTAGCACATAAAATAGTTGGGTAAAAATGGATTACATCAAGTAGCAGACTATTTTGCAGATCAGCCCCAAGCAACTTGTTGCTAAAAAATAACTGGATGGAATTCGTCAGCAGCTTTTCAAATAACCATTTGTTTGTGAAACAAAGAATTGGTTGAATGACTTAAATCAAGCTCAAGCCTGCAGCTCTTCCTTGAAGCCATTGCTGACTCCATGGGCGATATGGTGGTGTTCTTTGAGTTCCTCTATGGTCTGGGCCCGCTCTTTAGACAATGAGTCACCCATGTGCATTCCCTTGGATCCCCGTCCTGACTTATGACTTCTCTTTGTTACACACTTTTTTGTGTGTGTGATTATAGAGAGGTGTCATGATGCAGTGGAAGGGAGTTCTAGATCTGAAGGGCAAAACCCTGTGCTGGTATCTTTCTCTATTGCCCATGGGGTCCCTGACTCCAGGCAAGGCACTTCTCCTGAGCCACAGCCCCATCATCTGAAAAGCAGGGACGATGACACCTGTCTTATTTATCTTGCAGGATTGTGAGAAGCAAGCAGGCAAATAAAATATTTGAAGGCACTTTCTAAACCATGTAGTTCTACCTGAGAAATACTTATGAAGTGCCCGAGACCACTGCACTTGCCTTGGATACAGATATGGTCTCTTCTGTTTTATTTTCCTGATCAATCTTCTCAGATCTCAACTTCTCTTATCAGGGGGTCCAGTTCCTTATTTCTTACCCATGGCCATGAACAAAAGTAGGGAGACAGAAAACAGAAAGCTCTGCTCACCATGACATACCTGCTTGGGGGTGGTGCTTTTACTGCATCCTGGTCTACAGGGCCTGTTTTGTCTGTGGGCCCTTTCATGGTGTGCTCCTGATGCCCTTGTGGGTCCAGATCCCTCTTGTTGTTCAGTTGCTCAGTTGTGTCCAACTCTTTGTGACTCCATGGACTGCAGCATGCCAGGTTTCACTACCCTTCACCATCTCCCGGAACTTGCTAAACTCATGTCCATTGAGTCGGTGATGCCATCCAACCATCTTGTCCTCTGTTGTCCCCTTCTTCTCTACTCACCACCATTTTTGGGGTTTCCTATACTTGGATTCTCACTCGCACGTGCTTAGCCACTGTTTCCCCAAAGTACTTCTCCAGAGGGACTGGGTCCCGAGGCATTTCCAGTTTCCTCACAAAATCACCTTGTCCCCATGAAACCTCATAAACACTAGGATTCATCCTGGGTCACCAGTTTGCCTCCATCTTCCCTGTTGTGAGGTGCCCTTTGGAGTTCCAGCCATGCTTTCTTGCTAGAGGTTAGCATCCCGAGTAAGAGCAAGGATTCTGGAGATCAGCCTGCATCAGATCAAACTGCGGTCTCACCATTTCCTAGCAGTGGGACTTTGGGATTTTAGCCTCTCTGAACCTCAGCGTTTTCATCTGTAAAATGGAAATAAAATGGTACCATGTCATAGGACTTCTTTAAAAGTTAAATAATAGATATAAAGTCCTTGCAAGTGTCTGGCATGAAATAAGAAATATAGACATGTTATTAGCTGTTATCTATTATGACTTATTGGGACTACCCTGTGGCTTAGGTGGTAAAGAATCTTCCTGCAATGAGGGAGACCTGGGTTTGATCCCTGGGTCAGGAAGATCCCCTGGAGGAGGAAATGTCAACCTACTCCAGTATTCTTGCCTGGAGAATTACATGGACAGAGGAGTCTGGCAGGCTACAGTTCATGGGGTCACAAAGAGTGATGAACACTCTTTGTTTGTCTTAGTGACTAATACGCATGCATACACCCACACATTATGACTGATCATGGTCACAGTGATCCAGACATACAAGTTCCCCTACTTTGAAGCTGTGCTGCAGGGATTAGGGTGTGGGCTATGTCCCCCTCCAAAGGCTCCTGGACTCCTAATACAACTAATACAACTTAGTCCACGCCCTTTGCTTCCATGACACTTGCCAAGAGTTAGATCTGCTAAAGCGAACAGAAAGGGGCAGAGGAGAAGTTGTATCCATCAGCTTTTGCTGTGCACAAAAATCATTACCAAAATGCAGGGGTTTAAAATGAAAACTGTTTCTTTAATTCATGGTTTGTTGTTCTGGGCTGGTTCAGCTGATCTCTGCTGGATTCTTCTCAGGCATCTCTTGTCACCTGGTAGGGTGGCTGGTGGCTTGATGGGCTGAGATGTTCACTCACACGTCTGAAAGTTGGTGGGCTATTGGTCAGGAATTGGCTGACTGTTGGCTGAGGCTCTCAGCTTCCAGCAGGCTAGTTGTATCTTCTTCACACAGTTGTTTCAGGGTTGCAAAGATGGCAAAATAAGAAGCTATGAGAACTTTAAAAAAATATTTATTTATTTGGCTGCACCAGGACTTAGTTACGGTATGCAGAATCTCCAGTTCCCTAACCAGGGATCAAACCTGGGTCCCCTGCATTGGGAAGGTGGAGTCTTAGCCACTGGAACCCACCAGGGAACCACCTGCCAGTACAAGAACTTTCCAAGCCTAAGCATGGAAATCACACATTCTTTTGGTCAAACCCAATTCTTAATGGAAGATTCTTGGCTGCTAAGAATCTGTGGTTATTAGCAGTTAATTACGATAGTAAACCCTTTGCTTAAGACAATGGACTCTTTCTTAGTTTCCATTTGCATTCTAAGAGGGCCGGTAAATGCATCTTTACCAGCGGGACTCACTCTCTCTTTTAAACTAATTACACATCCACTCTGTGCCAGGCACACTGCCTACAGAAAGATCAGGTGGTCAGAGAGTACTCAGGGAGAAGGGGGAAGGAAGTTTGGAACGGCTCTGCTAGTATCTTGTGGGGGCATAGCCTGGTCTAGAGGCAGTAGAAAGGCCTTCCTGAGAAAGTGAAGTTAAGCCTGAGTTGAAGGATGTCAGGAGAGAGCCATGTCTGGGGGTCGAGAGTAGTAAAATGTAAGGATCCAAATGAAGTTATGGAAGAAGATCACCCCATCTTGCTCCCTTAGTTACAAGTGAGAACAGTGAGGCCTGGATTCTCCCACATTTAGGGGAAGAGCAGAGACCCGGGCCTCCTGGCTGCCCTGTCTTGATTTGTACCTAGAATTAGATCAACAAATACATTTCAGCTAAAGGTGCCTTGGAAAGTCCATTACAGGCTCAGTCATTTTTCAGTCTCTGATTCTACCCCACTCTTAGGAATTCCACATTTCTTCCACCCCTGGCTCTCATATCCCATGTATCTCTAAAAGCAAAGATCCGCTCTGAACTGGCTGGTGAGGAACCAAAACAGATGACCCCTTCACGTCTGGTTGTGTGGCCTGTGGACCCATGTGGCCAGCGAGGCACCTCCACTATGGGCCATGCCAAGGGACCAAGCCTAGCCCCCAAACTGCAGGTAACATGTCAGAAGATGCAACCACCAAGAATTCCATCAGATATTGTTTGGTTGCAAGAAGGTGCAAGAAGCCATGAATCTATCATTAGGCAACTGGAACACTTGGATCCTGCCTGAATTAGAAACATGCTACCCAGCAGGGTGTTGGCTCTCCTTTTGGCCTTAATTTCTAGCTGAGGACATGGACTGTCCCCAGTCTGACAGAAGTCAACCATGACCTCCACCCCGGGCCATTGTGCCACACTTTGCTCTACAGCCTTCAAAGCATCCACAAGATCATCATCTCATGAGATGATGATCTCACAAAACTCTATCTAGATGCCAGATGGAAAAGTTCTCATTGAGTATATGAGGAAATAGAGGCTCAGAGGGGCTTGGAGACTTGCTTAAAGCCTCCAGTTAGTGGGGGCTTGATCCACAACATAAGGCCAACCCTTGAGCCTTCAAGAATAGAACTTTTATGGAGAAAAACAGAACAAACAGCCTCTGGCTTGGCAACAGACCATATCCTCAGGGTCTCCTGCACCCTGTACAGGTCTTGTCAAACCCAATCAGCCCAGGTGTTAATACATTCTCAAGCCCTTCTCTCTCTCTCTCTCTTTTTTTGGCTGCACCAGGATGCATGCAGAATCTTACTTCCCTGACCAGGGATCAAGCCTGTTCCTCCTGCAGTGGAAGCACAGAGTCGTAACCACTGGACTGCCGGGGAAGTCCCCGGGGAAGTCTCTTTGATTCGACTTTCTTGCACATGACCTGGCCTGCCTACAACCTCTGTATGATGCTTCCAGCCCCACACGGCCAGAGCAGGTTGTCAATGGGAAGCAGAGGATACAAGACTTATTGCATGACACAGACACTACAACATCTACCCGACTAGAGGTCAGTCTCTGGTGGGCAGGCGAGGAATCCTGGAGCCATGCCTTATTTAGCCGAATCGATGCACACAGATTGCCCAGCTGTTAGACATGGAGGAAGGACCACAGGGAGCTCCCGGGGTGAGGAAGCCTGGCTTAGAATATCTGACAAGGGGGTGGTGATTAGACTCCTTTTGTGTTGTTGAGAGCAGATCTAGGGCAAACTGCTGAGAGTGCCGGGAAGCAGATTGTAATCCACTGGGAGGAAGAACTTTCTACCCCTTCAGAGCTGTCCAGAAGGAGAAGGCTTTGTCTTAAGTGATCGCCTATCTGTCATTCAGGGGAGTTGCCAGCCCCATTGCTGAAGAGCAAGAGCTGACAGAAGAGGCTTTTTCAGTCAAACTGAAGCCCATCAATTTCTCTTTATTAGGCCCAACCATTGGTCCTAATTTTAGATTCTGGAGCGGCATCAAATAAAGCTAATCACTCTTGCACATTTTACAAGAGGGGCTTGTAAATGAGTTTCTAATTGGTGGAATTTCAGGCATGGTTATAAAGTGCAATGAAGAATTTCAGGCCAGTGGGGAGATATTTTGGGGAAGTGTGGTCTTTTCACAGCCCTTAAATCATGCCTCAGAGCTGACCAGCCACCATCAAGGGTTGGACGAACATAGTAGAAATTCGTTTAATGTTCAATTGCTGAAGATTCTTTTGGTGGGAGTGAAATGGCATCAGTATGGTGTTAGAAGTTTTCTTGGAGCTTTGGCGAATGTCCCTTGCGTTTTAGACTCTGATAGTGAAACTGAGGTTCCCAATTTAAGAAATGGTAGGGGCAGGAGGGGGCTTGCAAATGATCCGAGCATTTGGTCTGCTTGCTTGCAGAGATTTGTGGAAAGAATGAATGTAAGTAGTGTTTACAACATCTGCAGGCTAGGTCTGAGAGGAGTTCTACCTCCTGGTACTGGCCACGGAAGTCATTATTGGAGGTGCTCTGGCTTCTGCCTTTGTGGTCACTGTGAATTGAGAGCAACATTCAATAGGACCCCAGAGGTATTTGAACCTTCTGCTGGAAGTCACAGCAGGGACCGGTGACACTGCCAGCAAGGTGTGTGTTCAGGGTCTCTGCCTCCCCTCTCTGTATCACTTCCCTTCTGCCCTTTTCTGCATGCACATTGTTTTGGATCACACTGGGTCCCAAGTATTGTGGAAGCAGAAATATGTCTCTGTAGCTCTCACTGAGGTGCTAGTGGCTTACTCTGTGCAGTCTGCATGCCCCTGGAAGGTGGCACAATCAATTTCTCAGGCATTTCTTGCTTTCCCCATCTTCCTTGTTTTTTTAACTGGCCAGCATTACTCCTTCTTTCTGGCGATAGCTAGGAAACATAGCCTGGTTCTCTATGCATGTATTCATCCATCCATGCATCCACTCATCCATGCATCCAACTCATCCATGCGTCCATCCATCCATGCACACCTGCATTTGACAAGCACTTGCAGGGCTTTCATATAGAGTCAGACGCTGTGTTAGGCATGATGGGTAAAATGTGTTAGGCACTCAAGGTAAAATGAGGTGCTTGCATGAGTAGCTGAGAAACAAGCCTCCAAATATACAAGTTCAGTACAATGAGACAGTGACTGCAACAGAGGTTTGTGCAAAGGGCAGGAAGACCCAGGGAAGGCATGGCTGCCTGTGGAACTCAGGGAAGGTGTGAAAGGAGCCTTGATAAATGAGTCAGCATTTTCCAGACAGACAAGTGGACAGAGAGCGCTCTGTGCAGTGTGCAGAGGTAAGGGGCGGCATGCTATTTAAAGAGAGGTTCTAAGGGGGCAGACTTCAGCTTGTGCTCCCTGTTGTACATCTGCTCATAGTGGATGCTTGTCCTTTCTAGAGTGCACAGCTTTGCATGTATCATTAAATTTATACACATGAATGAATATTTTACTTTCTAGCAAACTAATACATGTACATGAATTACAAAATTCAAATTTATGTCAAGACTTACCAAAAAACCTGGCTGTTCCTCTACCTCCTGTTCCTCACTCCTGAGTCTTAATCCCTAGAAACTCCATTTTCAACTTTTGGAGCTCTTGGTACTGCTATTTACCTTCATGTTTTTAAATATGTTTTTACACTGTTTTATCTTCAGGACATGATTTTTAAACAAATTTCTATCTACAGAAGTGAAGACTTTCTCTCAGCTGATACACCACCCCTTCTCTTTCTTCCATCCTCCCAGCTTAGTTATATTGCAATCTTTTGAGTGGATTTTAATATTTTCATATGTATATTTATGAAAATATTCTTAAAGGGATACAAATATGATTATTTCCTTTCTTAAGCAACCTTTTGTTTTTGTAAGAGCTAAAAATGGTTTAATAATTTTCCCAGTTTTCTATATTGTTTTTGTTGTTCAGTCACTAAGTTCAACTCTTTGCGACCCCATGAATTGCAGCATGCCAGGCTTCCCTGTCCTTCACTATCTCCCTGAGTTTGCTCAGACTCATGTCAATTCAGTCAGTGATGGCATCCAACCATCTCATCCTCGGCTGCTCCCTTCTCCTGCCCTCAATCTTTCCCAGCATCGGGGTCTTTTCCAATGAGTCAGCTCTTCGCATCAGGTGGCCAAAGTATTGGAGCTTCAGCTTCAGCATCTGTCCTTCCAGTGAATATTCAGGGTTGATTTCTTTTAGGATTGACTTGTTTGATCTCCCTACTGTCCAAGGGACTTTCAAAGCACCACAGTTCGAAAACATCGATTTTTTAGCACTCAGCCTTTTTTATGGTCCAACTCTCACATCTGTATATGATTCCTGGAAAAACCATAGCTTTGACTATACCTACCATTGATACCAAAATCCTTAGGTACCAAAATCCCTTAGACAAACCCACTGCATGACTGGATGGTGCTGTTTTTTCTAGAGACCATCCCTCGGGGGCCCCAACCCCTAGCTCCATTTGATCTGGACCGGCCCCTTCTGGGCCCACGGCACCCCTCCTGCCTCAGTTTCCCCTGCACCACTTTCCTCTGGAAAAGGAAAAGACCTCCTTCTTCCAGGATCTCATGTCTTCTTTGTATCACTGTCTTACTTTGGTGAAGATCCTCTTCCAGAAGCTTTTCATGAAAACACACATGGGGTAAGATTTTAAAGCTCTTTTTTAAAATTGGAGCATAATTGCATTGGAATGTCGTGTTAGTTTCTGCAGTACAACAAAGTGAATCAGCTATATGTCTACATATATCCCCTCCCTCTTGAGCTTCCCTCCCACTCCCACCCATCTCACCCCTCTAGGTCATCACAGAGCCCAGAGCCGAGCTCCCTGTGCTGTATAGCAGCTTCCCATTCGCTATTTATTTTACATATGGTAGTGGGTACACGTCAAAGCTTCTCTCTCAGTTTGTCCCACCCTTTCCACCCCCTCTGTGTCCATATGTACATTCTCTACATCTGCATGTCTATCCCCCTCCCCCCGCAAATAGGATCATCAGTACCATTTTCTAAATTCCATACATATGCATTAATATAGGGCATTTGTTTTTCTCTTTCTGACTTTATTCTGTATGGCACTCTCTAGGTTCATCCACATAGAGCTCTTATGTGTCTGAATATGTCTATTATCTCTTCACATTTGACTTACCAGTTGGCTGGATATAGAATTCTAGGATGGAAATGCCTCGTTTTGCAATATTTCAGATTCTAGTGTTACTATTGAGAAGTCTGGTGTTTTCCTGATTTCTAGCCTTATAACGTGAGATCTCTTTTCCATTCTTCCTTGGGAGTTTTTATTCCTACTCTTTATCCTTGGCGTTTTGAAATTTCACAATGAGATGTGTAGATTCACATCTTTTTGTCATTCACATATTTGACCTTTTGATAGAATCTTTATACCTGAAATTTCATACCCTTTAGTTCTGGAAATCTCCGTGGGATTTATTCTTTGTAATCACCTTTCTTGTTCTCTCTGGGCTCTCTTATTGAGATGTCTATTAAGAGGCTATTGGATTTCCCTGAAGGATGTTTTAGTTTCCTTATTATTTCTTTTCTTCACTCCATTTCATTGTCCTTTGTCTACTTCCCAACAGATTTCTTAGATTTATCTTCTAGAAGTCTTTTTTATTTTTCATTATATTTATTCCATATTTGACATCCATACACTTTTCTTTTCTGACTGTTCTCTTATAATAGCTTTCTGTTCTTGTTGCATATCTACTTATTTTTCTGAAGATATTAGCTATAGTTTTTTTTTTTAAAGAATTCTTTTGCCTCCTGCTTCACCTTTGTTTCCTGAGTCTCTTATTTTCAATTTCTGCTGTTTTTTTGTTGGAGTTCTTCTTAAATGCCTGCTGATCCTTGACTATTCACATTTCAGAGTGTGGAAATACTCCATGGGACTGACTGTAATTCTGTGATTATGGGTGGACCTTTTTGATTGATGGGCTTCAGTGTGGCATGATTGGGTCCTGGACATTTTGTTAGTCAACTCACAAATGTCAGACCCTCTAGCAATAAACCCTCTAGCTTTTGGTCTTATTGTCAGTATTCTGGGACCCCAGAAGGTGAAGGAAATGGAATATCTCATTAGTGCATCTTTAGACTTGACTTTATGTGGCTGCTAGTTCTAAAGGAGACAGGCTTGAGGCCTGACCCTTAGACCACCTGTATTTAGGAAAGAGGAGGATGGTGAAGTTAATGAAGGGGACAGAGGAGTGGCCAAGAGATCCAGGGAGGGGGAAATGATCAACAACCAAGATGTTCACTCTGTTTTCTTTAGGCAACCATTGAGCATGTTACAGTGGAGGTAGAATCTAGCTTGTGGGAGGGAGCTTTGGGATTCAAAGTTATGAAACCTTGTGTGCCTGTGTGCTTAGTCGCTTCAGTGATGTCTGACTCTTTGCAACCCTATGGACTGTAGCCCAACAGGCTCCTCTGTCCATGGGATTCTCCAGGCAAGAATACTACAGCGGGTTGCTATGCCCTCCTCCAGGGGATCTATCTGACCCAGGGTTTCAACCCACATCTCCTATGGCTCCTGTATTGTAGGCGGATTCTTTACTGCTGAGCCACCTGGAAAGCCCAGCTTGTGGGAAAAAAGAAGGAAATGGAGGAAAGAAAGCTAAATGGCTCTGTAGAAATTAAACTCTCCATCTCACTAGAAACTTGTCCTTCCATTGGCATTGCTGGCTAGAGTTCACATTCCTCCCAAATGATCTGAGTATATTCTGGAGAAATAGGGAATGCATACACATCAGCCATCAGAAGTGATTGACAGGAGACACCAGGGATTCTTAAATGTATGAAAGTAAAACAAACACTTTATTTAAGGAAAAGGCAACTTGGAAAAAAAAAGCCTAATAAATAACTCAGTACAGCTGGCTTAAGCACTTTAAAGCCAGTGTCTGTGATAAGCAATGAAAACATTAATATAAAATGCTTCACCATAAATGAGTACAATTCAGGCTGATGTATTGCAGCTGAGCTGGCTGTTGGATGGCATGCTTTTAAAGCGATGTTTACAATTGGTCTCTTTTCCTTTGGTAACTAGAGGCAGAAATGGCTGGAAGCCTTGCCAGGGTGTGGCTTGGAGCCTTGGAAGGGTGGGAGCCTGCTGGGTGGCTGGTCCCCCACTATGTTCCTAAGCAGCTCAAGACAGGGCAGGCAGGAAGCTCACAGCAGGGCGGTGCCAGGCCTGTGTGGAGAACAGGAGCCTGGGTCTCATCAGTGGCCAGCTGTGAGATCTGCAAACAGGGGGGCCAGGTTTCTGGGCTCTCTGTCTCTTCAGCTAGTCCTGGAGGTCACAAAGGGTGTTCCTTGGGTGTTTCGAGACCAATGCCTGCCCCTGCTGACTCCCTGCTTCTCTGTCCTGCAGCCTCTTGGCAGTGATGTCCCTTGATATCCCCAAAGTCCATGCAAAATAAGCCCGTGTTTCATTTTGACATTTTAAAATTTACAAACTGGAGGGGAAAATGCCAATTGTTTACCATGTCAATGTGGTTATGGAAGAATTAGATAAAATGTCATATGACAGAATGTAAACACCTTTTAAAAACTGTGTGAGTAATCTGATAATCATCCTCTATTAGGTAATAATAATAATAAGAGCAGCTCATGTTTGCTGAATGCTAATTTCGTGCCAGGCCCCAGGTGAGCACCCAGTGATCCATCCTGGGGATGTAGCCACATGCTTCCTGTGGTCCTGGCTCTGTGCCTGTGTGGACAATCTTTTCACAGCCTCTGAAAGCCCTTTATTTTTCCCTGTCATAGGCTTTGGGCTTCCACCATGGCTCAGTGGGTTAAGAATCTGCCTGTAATGCAGGAGACACAGGAGATGCGGGTTCCCAGGAGGAGGAAATGGCAACCCATCTAGTATTCTTGCCTGGAAAATTCCATGGATAGAGGAGCCTGTCCTATGGACTGGTGGGCTATAGTCATAGGGTTGCAAAGAGTTGGACATGACTGAAACGCACGTACACATGTCTCAGGCTCCACTAAGATTCTGCTTCTCCTTTGTTGCCAACACCTGTTTTTCTGTCCCAGGTTTCCAGCAACCCTGGTGGTTGGTTGGGGAACTGCAGCTGTTTTGTTGGTTCTTTGTCATTGTTTTCAAGACATAAATTACAGGCCCTTTCCTTAAAGTGTTCAACTATCAATCATTACAGGGAAAAATAAACAAAACAGAGGAGATGATGGAGAGGTCAAAGATGCTGGGTTCTCTTGGTGGTTGTTACTGGATAGTGGTTCCTGAACTGTTTCTTAACCAATGATGCCAAAGCCTCCCAAGGAGGGGGCTGGAAGCCTCTCCAGCTGTGTCTGGGTTCTCACCAACAGCCCGTGATGGCTTAGGAGTGAGGCCAGACCACTCAGACCCACCGCTGACCCCACTGGCTAAGTGGGGTGACCCCACTCAGTGACCCCATGCTACCGGGGCTGGGTGCCATCCCACCCGCTGAGTCCCACATCAGGGGAGGAATCGGGCTGCTTCTCTGGACCCCAGCATTTCTTTTCTCTCTGAACTCAGATAAACCTACACTGTTTCCTGCCAGATTCCTGTGGCTTCTGCCACAGGTAACCGCAAATGGAGTGGTTTAAGACAGAACGACTGTGTTCTCTTACAATTCTGGAGGTCAGATGTCTGAGCCAGGCCTCACTGGGCTAAAATCAGGGTGTTGGCAGGGCTGCATTCCTTCTGGAGTATCTTGAGGTGAATCATTCTTTTTGGCCTTTTCCAGCTTTCAGAGGCTGCTCACATTCCTTGGCTCCTGGCCCCCTTTCATCCTCAAAGTCCACCGTGGCGGCTGAGTCCCCACCGCCTGTCACTCTGATGCTGACACTCTGTCTTCCTCTTGCATCTTTTAAGGACCCTTGTGATGCCATTGTTCCCACCTGAATAATTCAGGCTCATCTCCCTATTAAAAGTCAGTTAATTAGCAACATTATTTCATCAGCATTTAATTAATTGCTTAATCCCCTCCTTCAGAAAGATCCCCTGGAGAAGGGAATGGCTACTCACTCCAATATTCTTACCTGGTGAGTCCCATGGACAGAGGAGCCTGGCAGGCTACAGTCCATGGGGTCAGAGTTAGACACAACTTAGTGATAAACAACAACTGTGTGTGTGTGTGTGTGTGTGTGTTTAGGATAGTCTATGTTGGTCATAATGTGTGTATGTTGGTCCAGTGTGTATGTGTGTATATATATATATATATATATATATAGTTTTCATTCCAATCCCAAAGAAAGGCAATGCCAAAGAACATTCAAACTACCACACAATTGCACTCATCTCACACGCTAGTAAAGTAATGCTCAAAATTCTAAAGCCAGGCTTTAGCAATACGTGAACTGTGAACTTCCAGATGTTCAAGCTGATTTTAGAAAAGGCAGAGGAACCAGAGATCAAATTGCCGACATCTGCTGGATCACTGAAAAGGCAAGAAAGTTCCAGAAAAACATCTATTTCTGCTTTATTGACTATGCCAAAGCCTTTGACTGTGTGGATCATAATAAACTGTGGAAAATTCTGAAAGAGATGGGAATACCAGACCACCTGACCTGCCTCTTGAGAAATCTGTATGCAGGTCAGGAAGCAACAGTTAGAACTGTACATGGAACAGCAGATTGGTTCCAAATAGGAAAGGGAGTACATTAAGGCTGTATATTGTCACCCTGCTTATTTAACTTATATGCAGAGTACATCATAAGAAATGGTGGGCTGGATGAAACACAAGCTGGAATCAAAATTGTTGGGAGAAATATCAATACCCTCAGATATGCAGATGACACCACCCTTATGGCAAAGTGAAGAACTAAACAGCCTCTTGATGAAAGTGAAAGAAGAGAGTGAAAAAGTTGGCTTAAAGCTCAACATTCAGAAAACTAAGATCATGGCATCTGGTCCCATCAGTTCTTGGGAAATAGATGGGGAAACAGTGGAAACAGAGGCTGACTTTATTTTTCTGGACTCCAAAATCACTGCAGATGGTGATTACAGCCATGAAATTAAAAGACTCCTTGGAAATTAAAAGACTCCTTGGAAGGAAAATTATAACCAACCTAGACAGCATATTGAAAAGTAGAGACATTACTCAAAGGTCCATCTAATCAAGGCCATGGTTTTCCCAGTAGTCATGTAAGGATGTGAGAGTTGGACTGTAAAGAAAGCTGAATGCCAAAGAATTGATGCTTTTGAACTGTGGTGTTGGAGAAGACTCTTGAGTCCCTTGGACTGCAAGGAGATCCAACCAGTCTATCCTAAAGGATATCAGTCCTGGGTGTTCATTGGAAGGACTGATGTTGAAGCTGAAACTCCAATACTTTGGTCACCTGTTGTGAAGAGCTGACTCATTTGAAAAGACCCTGATGCTAGGAAAGATTGAAGGCAGTCGGAGAAGGGGATGACAGAGGATAAGATGGCTGGATGGCATCACTGACTCCATGGACGTGAGTCTGAGTGAACTCCGGGAGTTGGTGATGGACAGGGAGGCCTGGCGTGCTGCGATTCATGGGATCACAAAGAGTCGGACATGACTGAGTGACTGAACTGAACTGAACTGATATATATATATATATATATATATATATATATATAATTTCTAAGATAGAGGGGGAAGGATCATTCTGGCAACCCCCTCTCAGTGGAAGGCCAGCCACTCCTCCAGATGTGGTCAGGCTGCTCATCCAGGGCACATCGCACAGCTCTGGGACCATGTTTTGGATCCACCACTATGTCATTTTGGATAAGCCACTTCACCTCTTTGAGCCTCAGTTTTCTTGTTCCCCTGATGGGAAGATCTCATTTAAAGAGTGTGGGAAGAAAAGTAGCAGATGTGGAATTCTTCTTCCTTTCACTACTTGCCTCTCCCCACCTTTCACACTCGTCCACTCTTCCTTCTCCTCGTCCTCATTGTGCTTCATGCATTTCTAAAGCGTCCAGGAATAGGGTGCTGCTATTTTCAGGACCCCTCCTTCCATCTCTCTCCCTCCCCCTCTCTTTCTTTCTCTCTGTCACACACAGACATGCATGTACAGACACACACATACACCTGGTTTGTGAATGAGAGTTAAACTCACAGGAGGGAGAAGCTGAGGACACGGAGGGGAGGTTTAGGCAGTGGAGTTATGGATGGAGGAGGGGAAGGCCTTGGGCCCAGAATCATCTAAATTGATAACTCAAACAGTTTTTGGATTTGAGAGCCCATTCCCCAGGCCCAATGCTGCTTTCCAAGCTCTTTTTTTTTCTTCCATTTGGGAAAGTGATAGCTGAGCAGCATCGCAGAGTGGGAGGGGGAGAGGGGTATTTTTTAGAGGCTGAATTCACCAGGAGTGATTTCTGAACCAAAAAGCAACCCAGACAACTCCTGTCCCTACCAGAAAATCTGCACATAAAGGACTGGGGAAAAAAGCCAGCTCTTCAGACTCCTGGATCACCTCTGCGCTTTTTCCCAGACCCCAATTATAAATCTGAACTGAACAGATGCATTTCTATGGAAATGCATTAAAATATTATTAGGAACAGCTTTTGCATTAGTGGTAATAAATCCATACCTGCAGTCACCCTTCACTTCTTCCCAACTCTTTGATAACTTAGAAAATATAAATTCTGCTCCAGTGTAGATTTAAGCAAATGGATTGGTGCCCTCCTTCCCTCACTCTTCTGGTCTGGTGCCTCTGGATCCACTTGCCCCACTCCCCAGGCCTGCCACGTGGCACCATCCAGGATGGGGCATGGGGGCGGGGGGAGAGTGGAGAGCTTAGAGCGGCAGTCGCTGACCCTGACCTCCAATCCACCACGTGGCTGTGAAGGACCGAGTCACCTTCAGTGCCCCACGTGGTCGGCTCCTTCTAAATGGGCCTCAATGATCTCTGCCTGGGGATTCAGACCCTTGGTGTGGGCTACACCTTGTGACTAGCTTCTAATGAATAGAATATTGTGAAAGTGATGGAAGGCCATTTTGAGATGAAGTTGCAACAGGTTGACTTTCACCTTGCTAGCCCTCTCTTGTCTTCTCAGCTTGCTGGTTCTGATGAAGCAAGCTGTCGTGGTGGAGAGACCCACAAGGCAATGACCCAGGAGTAGTCTCTGGATAACAGCCAGTGGGAAACTGAGATAGATCCTCAGTCCAGTGGCCCTTGGAGAACCTAACCCTGCTTACAACTGCTGTGTGAGCTTGAGGCAGATCCTGCCCCTCTGAACTTTGAGTTGACTGTGGCTGTAGCTGACACCTGGGTTGTAGTCAGTGTGACTCTGAAGCAGAAGCTATGCCTAGATTCCTGGGTCACAGAAAAAGGAAAATAGTGAAGATACATAATAAACACGAACAGTTCTAAGGGGCTAAGTTTTGGGGCAATTTTTTATGCAGCAGTAGGTGACTAATACCCTCCTTCTGTCACTAATCTGTGAAATGGAACCATCTCCACCAGTGCTTCTAAGTACAGCAGGACAAATGCGTATTAAGACACATTCTAACACTAAATGTGGTTCAGTGTTTTTTATTCTGTAATTTGTATTTGCATCAGTAATAGTCATTGATTTATTCCCCGAATACTTGCTGAGTGCCAATTATAGTTAGATGCCATGCTGTGAACATTGGCTACAGCAATGCATACAGCATTCTTTCCTTCGATGAGCTCACAGCCTTTGTGAGGGGAGTGATGAATACTTTGCAAACAGAATATATTAAAGGTCTGAAATACCCTCAAAGTGGTTTGGAAGTCTGGATGCCATAAACAACCTTGCATGACAAATTGCTTACCCAAGTAGCAAGAATTCTTGGTGATCCTATTCCTCCTTTCTCAGTGGGAGTGCTAACAAGAAAGAATGTGTCCAATAAGAACAGAAAGCTTAGAATTGGATGTAATGCTTGGGTATAGTCCTGAAGTGTGTATGGATGCACTCTGGGATTTTGAACTCAGGTCCTAGGACACATTTTCAATAGGGTTCCCGCAGCATTCTGGACATTCGGCTCTGGCCCCATGATCTCCATCCATGGCAACCCCTGCTTTTCATACTATTACCAATCCCTCCGAAGTTTTCTCTGATTTCTCCTTCAAGACCTCCAAGAGCCCCTGGAACCCTAACTAATAATGCAGCACCAGATTCTCTTTGGCTTCATGTATGATGTTTATTCTCCCACTCAGTCCTTTATTCAACAAAATGAAATGGAGGCTCTGGGTACCCCCAGAAGGTGAGAGCAAATGCTGGGTTTGCTTAAAAAATGGACTGAAAAGATAGCGGTTGAAAATCTGTTTAAGGAGTGGTTGGTCATCTAGAATGACCCAGATCCTAGGTTCACACTGTGACAGGAGAAGGGAGGCTTAGTCTTTGGATAAATTGAACCACATTGGCCCAGACTCTGCATCACAGGCCACAACGGAGGGTCAGGTTTGATGCCTTAGTGAAAAGAGTGCTTAAATGAAGACCATGCTAGGCCTGTGCTAGTTGCTTCATTGCTTCCATGTAGATGAGACTTGGATTGATTTTTTTTCCATTTCTGACCACTCACTAATCCCAGTATCGACTGCTTGCAGAACATCTCTGCTTGGAAATTCCAGCATTATTGCAATCACAACTCTGCAAAACCATGCAGCTTCTCTCAGCACCATTTTGGTCCCCATACATCCAGGCATCCCGTACCTCAGGGCCCTTAAACTGGCTTTCCCCTCTCTCTCCTCATATTGCCTAGGCTTCTTCCACTTCGAGCTTTTTCTCATACTTCACCTTTATGATGTCCTCCTCTGATCATCTTATTTAAAACTTTGAACAACAGTTGGCATATAGTCTTCCCTCAATAAATGTTTTTAGAACGAGATGTCTGAGCAGAAGCTGAAAGCCTGCGTATTTTTGGTATGTGTGCTAAAATATATATAAGATAAAATTTGCCATTAAAACCATTTTTAAGCGTACAGTTCAGGGACATTAAGTTCAGTTACATTGTTGTGTAACCATCACCAAAAACCATTTCCAGGACTTTTTCATTATCCCAAACTGAAACGGAACTCATCAGACAATAACTCCCCACCTTTTCCCTTCCCACAGACCCTGGAAACCACATTCTGCTTTCTGTCTCTCCGTATTTGACTCCTCTAGCTATCTCATGCAAGTGGAATCATACCATTTCTTTGTATAGTTTATTTCACTCAGCAAAATATTTTCAAGGTTCAACCATAGCATGACATGTGTCAGAATTTCCCTCTTTTTATAGCTGAGAAGTATTCTATTGGATGTATAGATCACATTTGGTTTATCTATTCATTTGCTGATGCTGAACGCGCATGTGTTTTGCAAAGATGATGCCTGAAGGACTAGAGTGTGAGACAGCGAGAAGGCTCAGTGACCCCTTGTATTTCTCCTGACAGCTAAGATCCACTGAGCTGTTCTTCTCACAGGTTTATGGTGCTTACCCTAGCAAGGGAGAAGGACTTTTGAACCATGAGAGGAGGCCCCAAAACTCTGGGTATGGAGTTATTTTCCTTTCTCCAGTATTTCAATAGAAGCTGCAGACAGAATTTATGAGAGCTGTGAGGATGAGTTATCTACCTTATGGTTCATAAACAATTAAAAAATGAACTCTATATCTCCAAACATTATTTATATCAATTCTTTATTGAATAGGTGACTTCAGGCTAAACACGTAACACCAAAAAACAAAACTTGAAAAAAAAAGAACAA
Source organism: Bubalus bubalis (assembly GCF_019923935.1). Classification (NCBI taxonomy): domain Eukaryota; kingdom Metazoa; phylum Chordata; class Mammalia; order Artiodactyla; family Bovidae; genus Bubalus; species Bubalus bubalis. The sequence goes on from NC_059178.1 coordinate 42,643,351, forward strand.
CTATAGCCATCAGCAATAGAGAAATCACCTTGCTAGCAGGCCCAAGGGAATTTCCACAGAGTGCCTGTGCTGCTGTGGGCTGGCAGGACCCAAAAACGTGCTGGCAGGTGGGGTGCTCTCTGGACCCTTGAGAGGGCACTCACATTCACTCGGCCTTGGCATCTCCTCCTTCACCTTCTCTTGTTCTATCTTGTTTCCTCTTGCTTCTTCTATTTTCCACCTAATAATGTACCCAGAGATGCTTGTTGTTTTAAAGAGACACATATCAGTTTTTCTTCTGTTTTGACCTTGTACCCCAGGCATATGTTCTTCCTTCTTGGATGTGTTTGGTGCAGTTCTGGGCACTCAAGTTTCTTCTTAAGACAATGGAGGGAATCTTAAGCACCGTTTCATCTACTCTCCTTGCACTCGCTCTCTCTCTCCACCAGCCACCCAGGGCTTCATGGAGTACACAAGGTGAGCCATGCTACCTGCCTCCCAGGTGAGGCTTTTCCCCGCTGTCCTGAAGGCAGGACAGCTGGGCGAGCATCTATCTGATTCCCTGCTTGGATTGGTGTGTCGTGGGGAAAAGCATCATTCGACTGTGAATGGCAAAATGTGGAAGAAAAGCAGAAGACTGATGAATTCCAGGGGAGGTATTTGGAGCTTGGGATGGCTTGAGGGTCCATCCCTCTGGGAGCTTGAGGATATCCAGTGACCAGTCCCACAACCATCAGAGATGGAATCAGAGGTGAGGAGGAGTCCCCAGTGAGGACTCCCCAATGTGCTCTTGCATAGCAGATGTTGGGGTCTAGGGTGCAAGTAGGAGAGCATCGCACTCTAGTTCCTTAGGACTTCAACAGGCTCCCGTGGGCTGCCTGTGGCCCTAACCACCACGCACAACATGGTTTCTATGGGGAAATGCATTTTGAGTACCAGGAAACTGACATCCACTCAAACTTTTGGAACAGAGCCTGCTCTTAAGTTGGAGACTGCTTGAATACCACATTCACAGCTAAATTATATGGATAGGCCTATTTTTAAGATATATGCCTATTTCCAAGACACTCAGCTTATATAACAATGGGAATCGGAAGAAAGAACTGGTAGAAGTCGTGTTCTTGGTGGAGAAGGGGGAAGATGTGAATATTCGCTGTGTAAAAAACACAGTTCTACCTGGCAGGAGAGTAGAAGACACTGAAAATATCTAAAACATTCTCTAGGTTTGTATGGTTTGACCCACATAGTCTTTCTTTTAAGCAACACCACACCCATATGGTTCTTAATTTTAAGACCAACGTTTGAATTCTACAGTAACAAAGAAGACTGAGTTAAATTTAGAGGTTAGGGTGTGGGCAAGGTCTGCATGCTACGGGATTTGCCCAAGTCATGAAGCATTGTTAATTTCCTGTCTCCCTTTGGTGTGTGGGCTTTCAGGATGGGCCCATGATGAACACCCAGTGCCACCTACATTCCCTGGTCCCAGGTGGGCTTTACCTGCAGGAACTGGCAATAGCTTTGTGCATGACCCTGACTGGTGCCAGTTTTCCAGTACAATCAATTATTCATGGTCAACACCCACATCCGTTGATCATTAACTCAGTGTTAAAAACCTTAATTTTCTCGAATCTAAAAATGAACTAACCTAGATTCACTTCATTTTACTTTATTTCAAATAACTCAATTCAACTCAGTAATTCATGAAGTTAAATTTAACTACTTTAAATCAACAACCCAAATCAGCTCAGATGAGAACTGAATTCAATATTCTAAGCACTGGTAAAACCACTCTAGTTGGCTGGTGGCATGTTCTTAACTATGGAAAGTCACGAAGCTGGTTCAGTTGGCCTTTGGGTTGGCAGAGAGATGTGGGATGAATCGTCTCCTCCTCTCCAACTGTGTGTATTTTATTCATAGACTGCCCTTGTATCCTAGACAAAAATAACTAACGTAAATGCTGTTGTTTTTCAATTGTGAATTTAAGAAACAGAATTTTAGTTCTGATTCATGCCTCATGTTTGGAAGAGTAGTTGGTGTCTCATGACAAGAAAGATATGGAGGAAAATGGGCAGGGTGGGTACCTGAATTCTTGGGTACTGGAAGCTGGCTCTTCTCCGTGGCATGATCACCATGGCATCCACACCCCTTCCCTGTGCCTTAGTGAGGAGGTGGCCTCTGAACCCAGGAAAGGAAGACTCCTACAGTATGTGTAGCTTCTCCATGCCTGACCTGTTCATTGGTGGAGGTCTGTTTCCCAGAGGAGGAGCTACCCAAGCCTAGAAGGACAGATCTGTGTTCTAATAGGGGCAGTGAGAAAAGGAGGTAGGTAGGTATGGATGCTTTCTTGTATCCTAAACATTGTGAAGGTGAAGAACTCCAGCAGAATGGCAAGAATACTATGTTCTGGGTTAGGAGGCCTCAGGTCTGATAACTGCTCTTTTACGAACCAGCTGGGTGATCTTGTGCAGATCTCTTTCCTTGCATGGGCAAGCTGATTGCTAATGAGTCTTCTAACTCTTCAATCCAAACCAGTGGTGGTACCTCTGGGAGGTGCCTGTGTCTCTGGGCACAGCGTCTACCAGCTCCAGCAGTGGACGGCTGGAGCGGGAGCAGCTTTAGGTTTACAGTTCTTCACTTTCTGCATATTCCTGACCCAGCTGGTTAGCGTTTTGCTGCCTGGCCCCATGAACCAGTTAGAATCTGAAATTAATAGTTTGGTTTCAGTAGCTCTAGATGTCACTGTTAAATTTTTTCCTTAAATACCGGCCCCATCTCTGCCTTCAGCACCATCCTGGTATCATAAATGTATGCCTGGCTCTGTATTAATCACTTTTCATTCATTATCTCATTTAGTCTTTACAGTAGTTCCCCAGGGAGGTATTCTGCCCATTTTTCAACTGAACAGGCTGGATTTCAGCCCACATCTACCTGATTTGCAAACTCAGTCCTATAAGCCCTATTGATACAAGCCTCAATAAGGATTTTTTGCTGCCGTTTGCTACCTTGTCATCTAGTCCTTTGGAAGGGACCGAATGCTGTCTTGAAACCCAGGCCACTTGGGTTTGGTCTTCTCTCTAGCAAGTTTCTGCCTAGACTCCGTGATCCTGGACCTGTTCCTTGCCTCCTAAGCTAGTGGACAGTTTCTGGTTCTAACTGAACCAAACACCTGAGGCCAGGATGTTGCCCCCATCCAAATTTGATCACACTGGCCATCCAGCCTATGCTGCTGAACCTCTTCGTCCTCTGAACTGGTGGTCTCAGGGCTCACTGGAGCCAAGGCTGACTACATCACAACCCTGTGGGGCTCTTCAGCACTGATTTGAAGTCATCCCTATAGCCCTCCGCTTCATTTCCCCTCCCCTGGGCATCTTCTTTTTCTCCACCTGCCCTGCTGAGCACTCAGCACGAGTCTCACCTGATTCCCCTTGACTTATGACATCTGGGGCCTGTGGGAAAGAGCATCGTGAAACATGGTGATCCAGCCCCAGACTGGAAGGTGACCCCAGGGTCAGGCCAGCAGGGGGTGGTCTACAGGATGGTCAACAGAGCTCCATAAATATACCTTTTGTTTTACTTGTGTGTTCCTGTCCATTCTCACTTTTTTTTATTTTTTGGGCCTGTGGAGAGCTCTTGAGCTTAGAGCCACAGGGGAGAGAGGACTTTTCACCGAGGTAGCCCAGTCTTGTTCATTCTATCTCTGCTCCTTGTAGGATTTGGTTGTTTTCCATTTTAAATATACGCCTTGCGTCAGTGGCTGGCAGGCACACAACCTTTAAAGGAATTTACTTAAAAAACCCATTCTCTCCTGAGAGAAGCAGTTCTACAGGGAACTGTGAGATTTCTAGGAATGTTTACCTGTGTGTGTGTGTGTATGCAGGGGTGGGAGTGATGGTGGGGTAGTGGTAGTTGCCTTCTTGCTTACCATTACCTTGGGAGGTCAGAGTTCACTAACATGGGCTGGGCTGGGGATACTCACATGCCCACTAACACTGAGGCTTACTGAACACACAGACTTCTGCTTGTGATACTACTATCGAATCAACTGCTGATAGCGATGATATTGTGAAGGGGAGCCAGGGCTTATTAATGAGCTAAGTGGATTATGGCATCATGAGTTTATATTTGTCTTACAATGACTCACTGTAACATATTTTGGGGGACTAAGACTCTGAAGATCCCTGACTGAATGCAAATGCCATCCTGCAGAAACTCATTTTGTAATCATCAACCATTCACATTTTAGTATAAATAAACCCGTAGCTGACTCAATGACCAAATACAAGGTCTTTCCATATCTACAGGGCTTTGCTGGTAGCTCAGCTGGTAAAGAGTCTGCCTGCAATACAGGAGACTTCAGTTCAATTCCTGGGTCGGGAAGACCCCCTGGAGAAGGGATAGGCTACCCACTCCAATACTCTTGGGCTTCCCAGGTAGCTCAGATGGTAAAGAATCTGCCTGCAATGCGGAAGACCTGGGTTCAATCCCTGGCTTGGGAAGATTCCCTGGAGAAGGGCATGGCAACCCACTTCAGTATTCTTGCCTGGGGAATCCCCATGGACAGAGGAGCCTGGCTACAACCCATGGGGTCACAAAAATTGGACATGACTGACTGACTAAGCACAGCACAATCTACTGATTTACCCTTTGATTCAATCACTTGAGAATTTTTTTTTCTTAAGCTTCAACTGTGTACTTTGTCCTATATACAGGGAAACCAAGAGAAGGAGAAAACCTTGTCCCTTGAGGGAAGTTTTTGGGGACTGAGAATTTCCCACTGGAAACAATAAAGCATGATTAAGATAAATTATAGTTAGGAGCTAGATCAGGTGTTATAGACAGTTGCACATGGTTGACTGAAGCAGGTTTAGATGGGACTGAGGTTTGCTCTAGGAGGAGCTGAGATCTGCCCTGAATTTTCGCTCTTGGAATAGCCCAGACAAGGTTGATGTGATTGAAGTCAGAATGAGTAGTATAAATACTGCAGAAGGAGAAAATGGGAGGATTGCAGAAACTAGAGCAAACCGAAGGCTGGCCTTAAATGTAAGGTAACCTCGAGTGTTTGATTCTGTGACAATGATGCAAAGGGAAATTCCATACTCTTTCCCTGTCTAGCTGCCTGATTTGATTCTTTCATTAGCATTGTCCATGTCAGATGAGAATTTTCTATCTCCAGGCAATTCCACCATCAATTTTGTGGGCCGACATGATGCTCTGCTTACACATAGTTGATGTTTAATAAGTATATTGAATCATTGAACAAATGATTAATAAATAGACAGCTTTGAGCATATCTGCTAAGCCAAAACACTTCAGATGTTTTGGTGTGATTCTTCTGGACTCAACTTGGTTTATCCCAACCCTGAATCTGAGTGGGATAGGATATTCTAACAACCAATGCTACTTTCCAGTCACTGGGCAGTGTTTCCCTTCTCTCTCTTTGTCTGTCATCAGTGTTCACATTGCCTCACTCAAATCCAGCTAGACACAGCAATTATTTATTTTTCCATTTATGTGGTTAGATGCTGTGGAACAATCAAGCCAAAAAATGTCACCCTTGCCTTCCAAGAATTTAAAATTAGTCGTTGTTTTCTATGATGAGCAGTGAAGACTTCCTCAGGAAGGAAGAAATTTTAGATCTAATTATAATAGCACATCACTGAAAATGCACACGATCTGGTTTCTTTCCTAAATATCAGTGCTGTGATCCATCATCAGATTATACCTTTCAGAGGGTAAACCACCTGAGAAAAAGAATTGGATATTCCTGAGACATATGTGACACTCTCTCAAGTTGTGGATCCCTTCATCCAACCAAGAATCCCTTCACCCAAAACAAAGGTCAGGCCAAAGGTCAGGGCACCCACACCCCACCCTAAAACACAGATATTCTAGAGGAATGTGGTGACTCGGTGTTGTTGTTCAGTCGCTCAGTCATGTCGGACTCTTTGACCCCATGGACTGTAGCCTACGAGGCTCCTCTGTCCATGGGATTTCCCAGGCAAGAATACTGAAGTGGGTTGCCATTTTCTTCTCTAGGGGATCTTTCTGACCCAGGGATTGAACCTGGGTTTCCTAGATTGCAGGCAGATTCTTTACCACTGAGCCATCTGGGAAGCCCACATTAGAACTCCTTGAGCTCAAACTTGTTCAGTTCAGTTCAGTTCAGTCGCTCAGTCATGTCTGACTCTTTGTGACCCCATGAACTGCAGCACGCCAGGCCTCCCTGTCCATCACCAACTCCCGGGTTCACTCAAACTCACGTCCATCAAGTCAGTGATGCCATCCAGCCATCTCATCCTCTGTCATCCCCTTCTCCTCTTGCCCCCAGTCCCTCCCAGCATCAGAGTCTTTTCCAATGAGTCAACTCTTCACATGAGGTGGCCAAAGTACTGGAGTTTCAGCTTTAGCATCATTCCTTCCAAAGAAATCCCAGAACTGATCTCCATCAGAATGGACTGGTTGGATCTCCTTGCAGTCCAAGGGACTCTCAAGAGTCTTTTCCAACACCACAGTTCAAAAGCATCAATTCTTTGGCACTCAAAGTTGTTACCATATCCTAAAACTCCAGGATATGACTGAATGTGCAGTCCTACAGCTTCTACAGAAGGGCCTCATACGTGGGGTCTCAGCCTCCAGAGGACAGTTTCCTGTCCTGGGGATCCCCCTGGAGTCCGGCTACATCCTGGGTCAGGAGCCCTGCTCCTCAGCTCAGTCCCCAGCTACATCTGAGGAATCTGGGACTGAGACCAATGCTAAGATGCTTTCAAAATCTGGTCTTCCCTCTTTCTCTTTCTCTGCAGCCAGAACGATGGAATATTTAGACTTCTTCCAAACTCCCAACACGTGGGCCTTTGAACCTGCACTGGCTGCTCTGGTCTTTTCCCGCTTGATTGTGCTGGCGCCCTGAGGGCTGGACAACCGTTTATCATACGCCATGATGAGGACAGGTGCACCAACCTTCTTGTCTGCTCCAGCTGGGTGATTATAAGGATAATAAAGCAGACAGCCCTGAACTTCGTGATGACTTTATAATCCAGTAAACACCCAGCAGGGTAGAACTGGAGGCAGCAAGACTCATATTGGAGAATGAACAAAATCAGACATGGCCCAGGAGGTGAGGGCAGGCTCCCCCTAGTGATGGGACAGAAGATGCCCAGGTGGAATAGGACAGCTTCCGGGACTGGACCTGCATGTAGTCCAAACCAGAAGAGTTAAAGGGAACGAGGGCGGCTGGACACAATTCTAAAGGCTGGAATCTCCCCAGGTGAGTTCTTCCCAGTGATTCTGTGGGCCTGATAAAACGCAGAGATGTTTTATCAAGTCCTGTTGTTGGCATGATTTTGCTCTCTTCGGGCCACTCCCCAGCTTTCCCTTTCTCCGGGCAGGGAGAGCACGAGTAGACCCAGGGTTGGCGTGGAGGGCTTAGGATCAGGGCTGCGTCTGCACCATCCCCTGCTGCTCCCTGAACTGGGTTAGGGCCCAGCCCTGCTCTGTGTGTTCATCACCCACACCTCCTTCTCCCAACAAACCCACGCACCCGGCCCCCGTTAGCCTCTGCCTTAGCCTCATGTCTCCCGCCACAATGCAGAACATAACCAGGGGTTAGATTAATTGTTGATCACTTTGTGGGCTTCCCTGGTGGCTCAGATGGTAAAGCTTCTGCCTGCAATGTGGGAAACCCAGGTTCAATCCCTGGGTTGCGAAGATCCCCTGGAGAAGGAAATGGCAACCCACTCCAGTACTCTTGTCTGGAAAATTCCATGGACTGAGGAGCCTGGTAGGCTACAGTCCATGGGGTCGCAAAGAGTCCGACACGACTGAGTGACTTCACTTTCACTTTTGTGCATAGCCGTGGCTTCCTAGTATGTTAGTATTTCTATTTTGTGTGTGTGTGTGTTTTAAGCTGGATATCTTGTTGCTGGTCCATAGTAGGTCCTTTGTCAAGTTTGTTGATTAACGGTTTAATGTTTCCTCTTTTTCCATGCCACTTGCATACCACCCCCCCAAGTAATTTCTCATGACAGTTAGGAATAGGGTGGGGCTAAATTAATTGCCCTTTTCTGTTCTCCATTAGAGCTCTGCTTGAGTGTTGATTTTCTAAGCTGCCTTTTTGGTTGGCCTGAACTGACTCCAATGCATCAGAAATGCCAATAGTATCTTGACCCTCTGGGATATAAAAATGGTTTTATCTATGTGTCATGTTTGTAATTTTGGTTGGATCATTCTAGTAATAACATATTTGAAGACAGCCAGGCACCAGCTGGGAATACTGGGAAGCAGAAGACCTACTGTGAATAAGGTCTAAAGCTGTCAGTGGAGGGACTGACCTGCCCCACAGAAAGTTCGGGAAGAAGATTCAGGCCTGTGAGCAAAGCGAAGTGCCCCCTGGCTCAACAGTCATGGGCCACATTTCAGTAGCAGAGGCTGAATCAGCTGTGGGGTACCAAGTCAGGTGACACTTAAGAAGGCAGGAACAAAGTCATTCAGTAGACACTGAGACAATCGCTAGTTAGGGACCCATCCCTGGTTATCTAGAAGGGAATGCCAAGAGCTAAGAAGCACCACATCCTAGGAGGACAGGTGTGGCTTTCTTCCTCCCTTCTATCTTTACTTCCTTCACCAAATACTTAATGAACATGCCAGAAACTGCTGGGTCCTGGCACAAGCTTGTGCATGAACAGACAACACTTGCTCTTGGAGCTTGAAGGGGAAGACTAAAAGTAATTAACAACTGTGCAAAATAATTATGAATTGTGAAGGAAACAGTGCTAAGAGAGCAAATAACTGCTGGTCGGGGTGGCTGGAGAACCTTACCTAAAGCGTGGAGAACAGTGTTTGGCATGGATGACCGGGAAAGCAGAGATGTGAAGGATGAGTTGGAGTCATCCAGGTTCAGAAGGTAAGAGAGAAACGCAGTGGAGAGAAGAGCATATGCAAAGGTCCTGAGGCAGAAGTGCTTTGGCTTGTTGAAGGAAGTAAAGAAGATCAGGATGGTGGGAGAATGAGCAAGTGAAAAAGGACAGGTTGCTAGAGCTGGTATAGTTAAGGGAGCTGTAAAGGTACAGAGCTTGTACAAACAAACAAACGTAGCATTTAGTGACATAAAATAATTTCTTATGATTTCCTGGTGGCTCCGGTGGTAAAAAATCCACCTGCAATGCAGGAGACCCAGTTTTGACTCCTGGGTTGGGAAGATCCCCTGGAAAAGGGAAAGGCTACCCGCTCCAGATTTCTTACCTGGAGAATTCCATGCACAGAGGAGCCTGGCAGGCTACAGTCCATGGGATTGCAAAGAGTCACACACAACTGAGCAACTAACACTCTCACTTTCTTTCCTGATTATCATTATTTCTTACAATTCTGTGTAGTTCTTCCAATTTGGGCATGTAGCTGGGGTTAGATGGCCCAGAATGGCTTCCCTTACAGGTCTAGGGTCTTGGCCAGGACAGCAAGGATGGCTCCCTCTCCAAGAGGTTGCTCCTCCTTTCACAGGAAGCCCAGGCTTGTTCACATGTGTTTGCAGATTCCTAGCTAGAGAGGGCAAGCTCCATTGAGCATGAGTTTCCAAGCCTCTGCTTGGGTCACAGTTGCTAATACATATTCCATTGGCCAAAGCAAATCACACAGCCACATTCTGTGCTAAAAGCCAGAAAAATCCATCTATTGATGGCAGGAACTGAACAGCATGGATGTTTTCAATACAACTGCAGGAATGAAAGCAGAAGCTTTGTTTGTTCATTGGGCACCAGGTCCTAGTTGGAGTTCATTCGATTGTTTCTCCCTCCCTTTCTTCCTTTTCTTAAATAAAAAATTATCCAAGGTGTGATAGGTGCTATGTCAGATCTGCTGCTGAGTAAGCATGGATGGTGTGGTCAGGTAGCTCATATTATAATGTGGGAGGTACATAAACAGCCTCGTGCAGTGCACACACGCACCTTGCACGGGTGGCCACACCAAATAGTGGAGCATCTCTGCAGTGGAGGTGAGCCCGGGTGTAATGATGAGAGACACGGAGGAAGCCTGACCCTACAGCGAGGTCTGGGAAGGAGGCTTTCCTTGGAGGGGTGATGCTTGAGCTGATTCCTGAGGAATAAGAAAGTGAAGGCAGGCATTCAGGGAACAGAAGGGGAGCACGGCAGACATCTGAGGTCAGCGATGACTGGATGCTGAGCCTGAATGTGTGGACCTGCAGGTTCAACCCCTCTGCTTCAGGCCATGCTTGGTCCTGAGCACCATCTGAATGCACAGTGGTGGTGGTGGTGGTGGTGATGGTGGTGAGACCAAGGAGTCCAGCAGCGCAGACAAGTTGGGGCAGGACTGGATCGAACAGTGACTGCAGACCGTCATGGTGTCTATGTCTGCACCCTGAGCCCAAAGCTCTTTGCATCTTGTGCCAGGAATCTCCCATTAGACTGCGGAACTCTGGGTCACAGAGTCAGTGCTGGCAGATGGCGCTAGCAGGGCCCCAGGACCTCCTTGCTAGAAATAGGTTCCCAATTCCCTCGTACAGATTGTATCCTGAAGGGACAATGGGTGTAAGTACATCATTCTCCACCCCTTCCATGTGTGGGAAGGGAGTGGGGCTGGGGGGCTGCTGAGGAAGAGAAAGCATCTCAGGAAATGTGTATATTTATCCTGGCCTCGCCTTAAGAAAACCCGACCACCGATCCATCAAAAATGAATTTGAGTTTGGATAGCAGTAGCGTTTAAGGCAATGCTCTTCCCTTGTATTGATTCTCTGTGGGTTGAAATGGAACAATTTTAGAAATGTAGTCTTAGGTTTCCTTAATCTGTGTGGCTCTGGGAGGAAAAGGCTGTTGTCGCTCATGCTAATAACCACAAGGAACACGGTTCTAAAGTGCTTAGCTGGAAAATGAATTCCAGAAGCCAGCCCTGGCCATGCCTCCAGGGAAGTTGTTTCCTAAAAAGTCAGCCCTTCCCCACTTTTTTTTTTTTCCTTCAAGGGAGTTGCTTCAGGTGCAGGATCACTTGGGAAATAAAAATTAACATGCAGAATTGAGGATTCCCAGAAAGTGGTGAGTTGGCATGGGGTGGGTGGTCCTCAATGTCATTGCTGAGTGAGGGGGTGTTGCTTGTGCACGAAGCCCAAGGGAGGCCTCGGCCTCTCACCATCCAAAGCATGTATCTTCTTGGAGTTCAATTATAAGATGTTCACATTTTAGATTTAAGGCACTGAAGTTACCTGTTCAGATGAGTATGATGCTTGACTGTCTTGTGTTGAGGTAGCATCAGTCATCTCACAGGGTGCTGAGATGAGGCATAAGGGAAGTGGAGAGAAGAGAAAGAAGAGAAGTGTGTTGCAGTGGGGGCACTTGCCTGGGAAGAGAGCAGGGTGGAACCAGCCAGGGACAGTGAGTGGCATGGTATGCCTGGGTTCAGGATCTAACTGCAGTGAGGCTGGCTACCCTCAAAAGGGAGCTCTGGATCTGCTAAAGGAAGTTGTATCTGTTTGTAGTTTGGGCTGAGCTTCCTAAAGCTCCACAAGTCCTGAAGACTTGTGTTCCAATCCTTTGATTGTGAGTTTCCCAGGTGTTGCTAGTGGTAAAGAACTTGCCTGCCAATGCAGGAGACATAAGAGACAAGTGTTCGATCCTTAGGTAAGGAAGATCCCCTAGAGGAGGGCATGGCAACCCACTCCAGTATTCCTGCCTGGAGAATCCCATGGGCAGAGGAGCCCGGTAGGCTACAGTCCATAAGGTCATGAAGAGTCAGGCATGACTGAAGCAACTTAATATGCATGCACACACCTTAGATTGTAGGGAAGATAGGGAGGTCAGTAGCTCTTTTCCCTCAGAACTTGCCTTTTTGCCGCTGGCAACTAGCAGAGACCTTGTGGGTTTTTGCATAAATACCATCTCTATTTGATAAAGCGTTGGCACAGTTTTCAGTGTCCCTTGGAGGAGCAATCTGTCTTGTGGCATTTCCCTTCTTTGTACCTGAGGTTTGTCACTTCACACTTCTCTTCCTTCTCACCTCCCACTTGTCCTGACCCAGATCTGGGGGGCCAGAGCAGGGGAGGAGGTTGGAGGGTGATGAAGGATGGATGACTTCTCTTCCAAGAAGGGTTCAAGTCCTGCCTCACTCAGGGAGTGGCCTTCCTATCCCCCTTCCCAGGCAGCCATGCACCTCCAGATTAACACTTGGCCTCACCATAAGTAATTTGCTTCTAACAACTGTGATCCTTGTCACCATCAGCAGCTTGCATCGGGGCATGGCCTGTGTGCATTGCCGACTCAGACCTCAGGATGCAGATGGGGTGGCCTCCCTGAATATTCACCAGCTGGCCAGAGCTCTGGGGAATAGGACTCTCCTGTCATGTTTTTCAGACTCTTTAGGGTGGAAGATGCTCACTTTGCAATGAGTTGGGGTTTACATCAGGTGGGGTTCCCACAGGCACAGGCTGAACCTCCTAGGACGGAAACTCAGGAGAGTGGGGCCGTGCTGAGACTGTGATGCTCAGGGTCTGGGTGGCTTTTCAGATTCCAAGCAGGCTGGCTCTAATTCCCAGGTTATCTTGGTGCCCCTTTAGAAGCAGGAGCTCATAATCTCCTGTTCGCTCCATTAATAACCATCACTTCTACTACTACTCTGTCTGGTTTTAGCATTTTTGTTTACTTGCAGCTTCTGCTTATTTGAGCAAACTTAAGACTTAAAGCCTTGCAGACTGGCTGCTTTTGGTGTGATTTATGTGGTCCTATTATCAACTGGCTCACTTTCTTTCTCCCCATAAAATTTTTTTTCAGCAGAGGAAATAAGATATATTCATCTGATTACCAATGAGCCTGTTTGCTCACAATTTGGGTGCCCACCCCTTCAAAGACCGGTGGCAGACATTGTCTTTTCCTGAGTTAGGTGCTCAGCCCAGATCTGGTCCAATCCAACCAGCTGTGGCAGTGGGTTGTGGGGGAGGATGTACAACCATAGGGACATGAGTGAGAAGAGTGCTTGGAGGGGATTTATACTGGAGCCTTCTGTTAGCTTGTCCTGTTTTCCTCGTGCCTTAGGACTTCTGATGTCTAGTGCAGTGCCCAGCAAGACTCAATACTCAGCAACTGTTTGTGGAATAAATAAATGTGCACTGCCTATGTTATCAGGAAAATTTCTTTTTTCACTAACGTAGATTATGAGCATTTTTGGCAAGCATGCATGTGTGGTAAGTCACTGCAGTTATGTCTGATTCTTTGAGATGTAGCCCGCCACGCTCCTCTGTCCATGGGATTCTCCAGGCATAAATACCGGAGTGGGTTGCCATTTCCTCCTCCAGGAGGTCCTCTGATCCAGATTGAAACTGCATCTCTTATGCCTCCTGCATTGACAGGTGGATTCTCTACCACTATCGCCACCTGGGAAGCCCAGGTATACAGTTAGAGGTTACTAAATGCCTTTAGGCACTTACTGCTTGGTAAACAGAGAAACATTAGAGGGTATGGCTCACCAGCCCTTCTGATGGGGACTTTAGAGGACTTTAGGTCAGTGTGTCCAATAGGAAGTAATTTTTAGACCTTAGAATGAGGAGACTGAGCAGGTGGGTAGGACCTGAGGAAATAAAACCAGGTCTTATTTTTAGGGGCCTTGTGGGCAGATCCTGGACTCACTTGACTATAAGGAGAAAAATGACCCTCTTAAACCTCATTAACTCAAACTCCACTAATTTAGAGTAAGCAATCACTCAGACCCACTGAGCTGAATTTTGCTTTTGCTCTTTGAAAAATGTATCTATAAAGTCAGTGAGCAGTGTCAGATGGGAAGCAGGAGGTGGGAACGGGGGCGGGATCCCGCTGACTGCTGACTGCCAAGCTCAGTGTCAACGCTCAGGAAGCCCTCCCTGAATTCTTGATCCAAAGACACTCAGGCCCTTCTGTGCTTGCCACCTTCCGTCATGGCCTTTAGCACAATGCAACAGATTGGGAACCCCTTGAGGATAATGCCCCCAGTCCCTTTTTCTCTGTATCTCCTGATCAGAGCCTGCCTAAATAAATGTTTTATTTCAGGGAATAATTAAAGCAAAGCTTCCACAGAACAGTCTTTACAGAAAAAAGAAAGTTGTGTTCATTTCAAATAGGCATTATCTTAGGAGTTAAGTTTTATAGTTCTTAGCCACATCCTGAACAAACTGGTCTCCCAGACCTAGTATTATCACTGTACAGTCAGTGTTGAAAAGGAAACTTGATGGTGGGATTAAAGTCAATAGCTTTTGAGTAGTTAAACTATTTCTAATTAGAAGTTAATGTTATGTCTGACTTACTTACAAATGTATCTACCCCCTCCCTCACTCTGGGATATTAGGTCATGAAGATAAAAATGGATAAATGAATGAATGTTTTATAGTCTTCCTCATTGTGTTCAGGTCCTTTACCTCATGTTGTGACAAGTTGCCTCCTGGTGGGATTGGGTGCACAGAGGGTAGGTATGATGGAATTTGGCAGCCTGGACAGACTCAGCTGGAGCCCAGCTAAAAGCAAGAACATCCATAGATGGGCAAACCTAAGGGCAAGGGTAGATGGAAGGCTGGCTTTGCACAAAAGACTCTTATGGTAAGTGCTGGGAGCAGACAGATGATGCCCTGACAAACATCCTCAGGGAAGTCCTAGAAAGGCCAGGAGGAGGGATCCTGTGTCAGCAACTGCGGACCTGGCCAGCAGGTGGCATCCCAGGAATGCTGGCAGTTTCCAGGGTCCTAGCCTTCTACCCATAGCAGCAGTTATAGTGCAAGTCTTGTAAGCTCCTGAAAAGGAGCAAGGTGGAGATCCAGTTCTGGAGGGTATAGAGAGCAGAGAATGCCTTCAGGTGCCAAGAAAAAGCAATGAATGCATTTACCAGAACTGTGGTGGGTATTATTTGGTCACAAAGATAAGATAGTAGCCCATTAATAGCACTGAGACATGACGTCAAGGCCAGACTGGGGCAGAGGTGACTTGGAGCTGAGTCATTGAGGAACAGTCTACAACTCTTCCAATTCCTTTTGGCAGTAACCTGAGTGTAGCTAAAGGGGCAGAGGTCTTTCTGGAGTCAGAGGTAGTATAGGAGTCCTAGGTATCAGATATGTGACAGTGCCAGAATTGGGGGACTAATTACTTTGGACAAACCCTTCTGTTGAGGACTAGGAAAGATGAACAATAACAAAAAGAAGCACCCTGAAGGCATTGAAAAGCTAAAGAAGTTGTGAAGAATTTCTCAGGAGAAGATAAAAATCCAGAGATAAGCATTGGTAAATCACTCTCATTTTGGGTTGGGGCTTTGAAAGGACAGATGAACTAGGAGTAAAAGAATCCTCTCAACACTCCAACCTGGCTTGAGTCACTGGATAGCCCAGAAATTCTTGACACTTGACACTGGATTAAAGCCATCCAAGATTATTATTGTCCTCAAACATAGAGCAAAATCAAGTGAAAAATCATCTCTGGAGGAAAATAATGACTTTCTGGGTCTTAAATTATTTCTATAAATAATTTTTCAAATACATTGTCTGACATATGGTCAAAGATAAGCAGACATAGGAGGAGACAAAAACAGCATGGACGAGAGCTTGCCCAAAGAAAGACTCATAGGGTATCCACATACTGAAAACATCAGGCATGGGCCTTACAATAATTATATTTACTATTCTGAAGCAATTAAAACAAGGTGAAAATTTCAGCAAAGAACAGAAACTATAAAATTGACATAATAGATTTTATAAATTAGATACATAGAAATTATAGGGAAAAAAACTATACTCTAAGTCAAGAACGTCATCAGTTTACCTGAAGGTTAGATATAACTGAAGAGCGAATTAGTTAACTGGAATATATGCCAGAAGAAAATATCAGAATGAAGACTACTCACATAAAAGGTGGGGGTAAAGAAAAATCAAACAGAAAAAAAGGGCAAGTGATATAGAGGAAACAGTGATGTGTTTCAACTTGTTTAACTGAAATCCCAGAAATAGAAGGGATAACGGAATAGAAAAAATAATATCTGGGAAATTTCCAACAATGTTAAAAAACATTAAGCCAAAATGCTATGAATGACAAGCAAAAAAAAATAAAATTTCATGTAAACTATTACTTTAAAAGTGCAGAAAACCAAAAACAAAAGAAACTCAAAAGCAATCATGGGTGGAAGGTAAATTACCATTGAAGGGCAATAGTAAGACTGAAGAGTAACTTTACAATGGGAAAAAAAATAAAGAAAGAAAGATGGTCAAAAGAAAATAAAATTGTATTTTTAATATGCTGAAAGGAAATATCTGGCAATCCAGAATTTTACTCCTGAGAAAATATCATTCAAGAATGAAGGATAAAAATAAAGATCTTTTTTATTATAACAAACAAAAGGGAACTCAGTACCAGCAATTGTATATTAAATGAAAAGCTAAGGGCATTCCTCAGGTGGTAGGAAAATGAGCTCAAATGGAGAAATGAAGATGCAAGAAGAAATGAAGAATAAAAACAGAGTACTGCTGCTGCTGCTGCTAAGTTGCTGCAGTCATGTCCAACTCTGTGCGACTCCATAGACAGCAGCCCACCAGGCTCCCCGTCCCTGGGATTCTCCAGGCAAGAACACTGGAGTGGGTTGCCATTTCCTTCTCCAATGCATGAAAGTGAAAAGTGAAAGTGAAAGTGAAGTCGCTCAGTCCTATCCGACTCCTAGCGACCCCATGGACTGCAGCCTACCAGGCCCCTCCATCCATGGGACTTTCCAGGCAAGAGTACTGGAGTGGGTTGCCATTGCCTTCTCCGAAAACAGAGTACAGGTATGACCAAATCTAAATTACTATTGATTGAATAAAATAATGATAATATTATCTTGTGGAGTTTAAATTAATACGCAATTAAAATAAATGCAAAAGTGGCATGTAATTTAGGAGAGGTATAAATAAAATAAGAGTATTCTAATGTATTTTTCCTGCCCAGGAAATGGATGAAGTTTCCACTAACCATTAGACTTTGGAAAGTTAAAGAAGCCAAACTTAGTTTCCAGTTTAACCAGTAAGACAGGAGAAAAACAAATGTATAACTAACAAGCAACTACATGACCATCCTCTAAAAAAAATATCCAACCATGAGAAAGAAGGAAAAGAGAAAGAGCAACATAGAATAAGAGTGATAGACATGCAGAAACAAATAACGAAGGGGCAGATTTAAATCACATATATTAACAATAACGAGAAGGCAGTGGCACCCCACTCCAGTACTCTTGCCTGGCAAATCCCATGGATGGAGGAGCCTGGTAGGCTGCAGTCCATGGGGTCGCTAGGAGTCGGACACGACTGAGCGACTTCACTTTCACTTTTCACTTTCATGCATTGGAGAAGGAAATGGCAACCCACTCCAGTGTTCTTGCCTGGAGAATCCCAGGGACGGAGAGCCTGGTGGGCTGCCGTCTATGGGATCGCACAGAGTCGGATATGACTGAAGCGACTTAGCAGCAGCAACAATAACAGTAAACGTGAATGGACTTCAAAGAAAAGACAAATATTGTAAGACTGGATTAAAAACGTCTTAATTGTACTTTCTTTTTGATAAGCAAAATAAGAGGATTATAAAAAACGAAAGGATACAAAAAGATACTGTATTAAGATTAGAAGAAAGATAAAAATTAAAATGTTGCTAGATATAGGGAAGCTTTATAAATGATTAAAGGTTCAATTTACCAGGAAAAAAATAACCATTCAAAATTTTCATGCACCTAAAAATATGACTCTAAAATATATAGAGTAAAAGATGACAAATCTAAAATGAAAAAATAAGTCCACAACTACAATATATACGTTAGGATCTCAGTTAGTCCCAGCATTAGAACACACAGAAAAAAAATGACTAGGGATAAAAAAGATTTTTAAAAGATGAATAAATTTGACTTAAAATGTATACATATACTGCATCTAACAACTGCAGAATGTATAGTTTTTACACGCACACACAGAAAGACTGATAAAATTTGACTGCATCATTGGTCATAAAGCAAATCTCAGATTTTAAAAATTGAAATCATACACAGTATGTTCTCTGATCAAAAATAAAAAGATAACTGGAAAAATCCTCATTCGTCTGGACATTAAGATATGTTCTTTTAAATAAGTCACTGGTGAAAGAAGAAAGTCATGAAATAAAGCAAATTATTTGGAACTGGATTATAAAACAAAAACAAAACATAAAGTATATCCACTTGTGGAATTTGGGAAAAGTATTTAGAAGGAAATTTTATGTCCAAAAATGTATGCATTAGAAAAATGGTCTGAAAAATAATAAACCATTTTAAAAGTTAGAAACAAAGCTAGAAAAATAAACACAAAGAAAAATATTGAATAAGGATGAAACAAAAAATATAAAAGTAAAAACTAGCATACAAAATAAAGGATAAATAAAACTAAAAGTCTGTTTTTGAAAAGAATAACAATTGATAAACTCCTGGTGGGACTAGGCTTAAAAAAAGAGAAAAAGCACAAGCAATTAAAAATGAATATTATGGATTTGGGAAATATAAGAAAGAAAAAAATAATGTTTTATAAACAACTCTATGCAAATAATTTGAAATTTTCTTTGGAATAGACATTTCTAGAAAGAACACAACCTACTAAACACAACACTGACTAAACTTCAACCCTGAATATTCACTGGAAGGACTGATGCTGAAGCTGGAGCTACAATACTTTGGCCACCTGATGCGAAGAACTGACTCACTGGAAAAGACCCTGAAGCTGGGAAAGATTGAGGGCAGGAGGAGTAGGGGACAACAGAGGATGAGATGATTAGATGGCATCACTGACTCAACGGACATGAGTTTGATAAAACTCTGGGAGATGGTGAAGGACAGGGAAGCCTGGCATGATGAAATTCAAGGGGTTTCAAAGAGTCAGACATAGCTCAGTGACTGAATAACAATACAAAGTGTGAGTTTTACACCTTAGAGATCTATTGTGAAACATAGATCTTACAGTTAACAATATTGTGCTACATACTTAAAAGTTTGCTGAGATTGCAGATCTTATGTTAAAAATACTTATCACAAAAATTAATACAATTAACAGGGCATGAGGAAACTTCTGGAGGTGATGGACATGTTTATGACATAGCTTGTGGCAATAGTTTCATAGGTATATACTTATCTCCAAACTCATTAAGTTGTATACATTAAATGTACACATTTTTTGTATGTCAAGCCTGTCTCAATAAAGTGTTTTCTTAAAATAAGAATTATTAATTATATGAAAAAATCCAATGCAAACAAAACATAACAATATTTATGTATAAATATTGGCAGATTTTTTTTTTACATCATGGCCAAGGACAATGTGCTCACTACCATTATTTCTGTTCAACAATGTACTGGATGCCCTAACCTGTGCATCATAACAAGTGGAAAAACAACATCACTTTTATTGAAAAGTAAGAAATAAAATTGTCAGTATTCATAATATACTGTTGTATATATAAAAAAATACCTCAACAAATATGCAAATAAATCATTCAGTTCAGTTCAGTCACTCAGTCATGTCTGACTCTTTGTGACTCTATGGAAGCCAGAACACCAGGCTTCCCTGTCCTTCACCAACTCCTGGAGCTTGCTCAAATTCATGTCCATTGAGTCGGTGATGACATTCAACCATCTCATCCTCCATTGTCCCCTTCTCCTCCTGCCTTCAATCTTTCCCAACATCAGGGTCTTTTCCAGTGAGTCAGTTCTTCGCATCAGGTGGCCAAAGTACTGGAGCTTCAGCTTCAGCATCAGTCCTTCCAATGAATATCCAGGACTGATTTCCTTTAGGATTGACTGGTTTGATCTTGCAGTCCAAGGAACTCTCAAGAGTCTTTTCCAACACCACAGTTCAAAAGCCTCAGTTCTTCACTCCGCTTTCTTTATGGTCCAACTCTCACATCTACATGACTTCTGGAAAAACCATAGCTTTGACTAGACAGACTTTTGTTGGCAAAGTAATGTCTCTGCTTTCTAATATCTGTTTAGGCTGCTTGTAACTTTCCTTCCAAGGAGCAGGCATCTTTTAATTTCAGAGCTGCTGTCACCATCTGCAGTGATTTTGAAGCCCAAGAAAATAGCCTGTCACTGTTTCCATTTTTTCCCCATCTATTTGCCATGAAGTGATTGGACCGGATGCCATGATCTTAGTTTTTTGAATGTTGAGTTTTAAGCCAACTTTTTCACTTTCCTCTTTCACTTTCATCAAGAGGCTCTTTAGTTCCTCTTCACTTTCTGCCGTAAGGGTAAAATAAATCATTAGAATTTACAAATGAGTTTACCGAGTGTTCTGTAAACAGGTCACTACTCACAAACCAATTGATTGTGAATTACCAACCATAAACAATTTGAAATTCCAAGAATAAATCTAAAAAAAAATACAAACAAGATGTAAATTATGCTAAGGAATAGCCAAAATACTCTTGAAAAGAATAAGAAGAATATTAAGATTTCTTTTAAAGCTGCAATAATTAAGATGGTGCAGTATTATTGTAATAAGAGGTTAATGGATGAATGCTAGAGAATAAATTGCCTATAAAAAGACCCATGTACATAAGGGCACTTGATTTATGATAAATGTTACACCATATTGCAGTGGCCAAAGAAAGGTCTTTTCAATAAATGCTTGCAGAACAAAATAGATCTCTATAAGGTTAAAAAAGAAAGAAAAAGATTTTGACACCTATCTAACACCATTTAAACCAATTACAAATGGATTGTATATATAAATATAAAAGCAACATAATAAACCTTATGGAAGACAAGATAAGGAATATCTATAATCTCAGAAGAGGAAAAGGTTTTTAAGCAGGAAACAACACTGATTATATAGAAAATATTTGATCATTTTTATATATTCAAATTTAGAACTTCTGTCTATTAAAAGAAACCACCAAGAGAGTGAAAATGCAACTCTAAGAGTGAGAAAATATGTTTACAACACATAAAACTAACTCCAGAAGAAAGAAAGAACTTCTAAATAGCAATAATAAGAAAAGAAAACCCAAAGAAAAATGGGGAAGAGAGTTCAACAGGGTTTCCACAAAAGGACCATGTATTCACATGACAACATGTCCACTTTCATTAGTAATAAATAATAATAGGGAAAATGCAAATTAAAATAAGGAGATAACATTACATCATTACAAAATGGTTAATTAAAAAAATCTATTAATAGAAAGTTTTTAAAAGGATGGGGAGCAATGAGAGCTCATATACAATACTGGTGAGAATGTAAATTGACACAACCATTTTAGAAATCAGTTTGGCTATGCCTTCCACAGCTGAAGATATCCATATTCTTTGATCTAACAATTTCACTCTTAAGTGTATAGTCAGCAGAAATTCATGCACACACAGGCCAAGAGATAATTCACAATAGCCCAAAGCTGGAAACAACCCAAATGCCCATCACCAGTAAGATGGAAAAATGCAATCTGGTATATTCATACAGTAGCATCGGAGAAGGCAATGGTTACCCACTCCAGTACTCTTGCCTGGAAAATCCCATGGGCGGAGGAGCCTGGTGGGCTGCAGTCCATGGGGTCACGAAGAATCAGACACGACTGAGTGACTTCACTTTCACTTTTCACTTTCATGCACTGGAGAAAGAAATGGCAACCCACTCCAGTGTTCTTACCTGGAGAATCCCAGGGACGGGAGAGCCTGTTGGGCTGCTGTCTATGGGGTCTCACAGAGTCGGAACGACTGAAGCGACTTAGCAGCAGCAGCAGCATACAGTAGCATACTATTCAGCAAAGAGAGTAAGCAAACTACTGTTGCATGCAAAACCTGGATGAATTTCACAAGCCTAACATTAAGCAAGTGAGTCCAAATGCAAAACAGCACATGGTGCTTAACAGCATCAAAACAAACAACCCAATCCAAAAATGGGCAGAAGACCTAAACAGACTTTTCTCCAAAGAAGACATACAGATGGCCAAGAGGCACATGAAAAGATATTTAACATTGCTAATTATTAGAGCAATGCAAATCAAAACCTCAATGAGATATCACCTCACACCAGTCAAAAGAAAAAAAAAATCTACAAATGATAAATGCTGGAGAGGGTGTGGAGAGAAGGAAACATCCAACACTGTTGGTAGGGAATGTAAATTGGTTTAGCCACTATGGAGAACAATATGAAGATTCCTTATAAAAAGTAAAATAAACCACGAGTCATCAGAGAAACCCAGAGCTACCATACAACCCTGCAATCCCACTCCTGGGAATATATCCAGAGAAAAACACAATCCAGAAGGATAAATGCATCCCAGTGTTCATTGCAGCACTGTTTACAATAGCCAAGATAGGGAAGTAAGAAGATGTGGTACATATATACAATGGAATATTACTCAGCCATAAAAAAGAATGTAATAATGGTATTTACAGCAACTTGGATGGACCTAGAGATGATCATACTGAGTGAAGTAAGTCAGAGAAGGAGAAATACTGTATGGCATCTCTTATAAGTGGAATCTAAAAAGAAATGATACAAATGAACTTACTTCCAAAACAGAAACAGACTCACAGACTTAGAGAACAAACTTCCAGGGGAAAGGTGGGGGAAAGGGACAGGTAGGGAGTTTGGGGTGGCCATGTGCACACTGCTGTGTTTAAACTGAATATCCAGGTTCGAAGCACGATACTGGATGCTTGGGGCTGGTGCACTGGGACGACCCAGAGGGAGGGTATGGGGAGGGAGGAGGGAGGAGGGTTCAGGATAGGGAACACAGGTATACCTGTGGCGGATTCATTTTAATATTTGGCAAAACTAATACAATATGGTAAAGTTTAAAAAAAAATAAAATTAAAAAAAAGAAGTAAGGCACAAACCAACTGCTGAACTTTAAAAAAAAAAAAAAGATAAACAAGGAACTCTTGATCATGCTTACATGTAGAGAGTAGGACTAGATTAGAACATTTTTTCCTAGCCCAGGACTAAGAATGAGAATTTCTCTTCCTCATTTTCGCTTTTGTTTACTATTCCAATTGTTCTCGTGTGTGTGTTATCTTTGTAATTGAAAAATAAAATCCTACTTCTGTCACCTAAAAAAATAAAATAAAATAAAATGAATATCCAACAAGGACCACCTGTATAGAACACCGGAACTCTGCTCAATGTTTTGTGGCAGCCTGGATGGGAGGGCATTTTGGGGGAGAATGGATACATGTATATATATGTATGGCTGAGTCTCTTCGCTGCTCACCTGAAACTATCACAACATTGTTCATCAGCTATCAGTTCAGTTCAGTTCAGTCGCTCAGTCGTGTCCAACTTTTTGCGACCCCATGAATCGCAGCACGCCAGGCCTCCCTGTCCATCACCAACTCCCGGAGTTCACCCAGACTCACGTCCATCGAGTCAGTGATGCCATCCAGCCATCTCATCCTCTGTCGTCCCCTTCTCCTCCTGCCCCCAATCCCTCCCAGCATCAGAGTCTTTTCCAACGAGTCAACTCTTCTCATGAGGTGGCCAAAGTACTGGAGTTTCAGCTTTAGCATCATTCCTTCCAAAGAAATCCCAGGGCTGATCTCCTTCAGAATGGACTGGTTGGATCTCCTTGCTGTCCAAGGGACTCTCAAGAGTCTTCTCCAACACCACAGTTCAAAAGCATCAATTCTTCGGCGCTCAGCCTTCCTCACAGTCCAACTCTCACATCCATACATGACCACAGGAAAAACCATAGCCTTGAATAGGCGGACCTTTGTTGGCAAAGTAATGTCTCTGCTTTTGAATATGCTATCTAGGTTGGTCATAACTTTCCTTCCAAGGAGTAAGCATCTTTTATTTCATGGCTGCAGTCACAATCTGCAGTGATTTTGGAGCCCAAAAAAATAAAGTTTGACACTGTTTCCACTGTTTCCCCATCTATTTCCCATGGAGTGATGGGACCGGATGCCATGATCTTTGTTTTCTGTTTGTTTTAAGCCAACTTTTTCACTCTCCACTTTCACTTTCATCAAGAGGCTTTTGAGTTCCTCTTCACTTTCTGCCATAAGGGTGGTATCATCTGCATATCCGAGGTTATTGATATTTCTCCTGGCAGTCTTGATTCCAGCTTGTGCTTCTTCCAGTCCAGCGTTTCTCATGATGTACTCTGCATATAAGTTAAATAACCAGGGTGATAATATACAGCCTTGATGTACTCCTTTTCCTATTTGGAATCAGTCTGTTGTTCCATGTCCAGTTCTAACTGTTGCTTCCTGACCTGCATACAGATTTCTCAAGAGGCAGGTCAGGTGGTCTGGTATTCCCATCTCTTTCAGAATTTGCCACAGTTTATTGTGATCCACAGAGTCAAAGGCTTTGGCATAGTCAATAAAGCAGAAGTAGATGTTTTTCTGGAACTCTCTTGCTTTTTCAATGATTCAGCGGATGTTGGCAATTTGATCTCTGGTTCCTCTGCCTTTTCTAAAACCAGCTTGAACATCAGGAAGTTCATGGTTCATGTATTGCTGAAGCCTGGCTTGGAGAATTTTGAGCATTACTTTACTAGCATGTGAGATGAGTGCAATTGTGCGGTAGTTTGAGCATTGCCTTTCTTTGGGATTGGAATAAAAACTGACCTTTTCCAGTCCTGTGGCCACTGCTGGGTTTTCCAAATTTGCTGGCATATTGAGTGCAGCACTTTCACAGCATCATCTTTCAGGATTTGAAATAGCTCAACTGGAATTCCATCATTTCCACTAGCTTTGTTCGTAGTGATGCTTTCTAAGGCCCACTTGACTTCACATTCCAGGATGTCTGGCTCTAGATGAGTGATCACACCATCGTGATTATCTGGGTCATGAAGATCTTTTTTGTACAGTTCTTCTGTGTATTCTTGCCATCTCTTCTTAATATCTTCTG
Organism: Bubalus bubalis; assembly: GCF_019923935.1. Lineage (NCBI taxonomy): Eukaryota > Metazoa > Chordata > Mammalia > Artiodactyla > Bovidae > Bubalus > Bubalus bubalis. The sequence continues at coordinate 42,668,162 of NC_059178.1, forward strand.
CTTCTGTTAGGTCCATACCATTTCTGTCCTTAATCGAGCCCTTCTTTGCATGAAATGTCCCCTTTGTATCTCTAATTTTCTTGAAGAGATCTCTAGTCTTTCCCATTCTGTTGTTTTCCTCTATTTCTTTGCATTGATGGCTGAGGAAGGCTTTCTTATCTCTTCTTGCTATTCTTTGGAACTCTGCATTCAGATACTTATATCTTTTCTTTTCTCCTTTGTTTTTTGCTTCTCTTCTTTTCACAGCTATTTGTAAGGCTTCCCCAGACAGCCATTTTGCTTTTTTGCATTTCTTTTCCATGGGGATGGTCTTGATCCCTGTCTCCTGTACAATGTCACGAACCTCATTCCATAGTTCATCAGGCACTCTATCTATCAGATCTAGCCCCTTAAATCTATTTCTCACTTCCACTGTATAATCATAAGGGATTTGATTAAGGTCATACCTGAATGGTCTAGTGGTTTTCTCTGCTAAGTCACTTCAGTCGTGTCTGACTCTGTGCGACCCCATAAACGGCAGCCCACCAGGCTCCCCCGTCCCTGGGATTCTCCAGGCAAGAACACTGGAGTGGGTTGCCATTTCCCTCTCCAATGCATGAAAGTGAAAAGTGAAAGTGAAGTCGCTTAGTCGTGTCTGACCCCCAGCTACCCCATGGACTGCAGCCTACCAGGCTCCTCCATCCATGGGATTTTCCAGGCAAGAGTACTGGAGTGGGGTGCCATTGCCTTCTCCAAGTGGTTTTCTCTACTTTCTTCAATTTAAGTCTGAATTTGGTAATAAGGAGTTCATGATCTGAGCCACAGTCAGCTCCTGGTCTTGTTTTTGTTGACTGTATAGAGCTTCTCCATCTTTGGCTGCAAAGATATAATCAATCATCAGCTATACCACAACACAAAATAAAATGTTTTAAAAAAGAATATATATGTGATTCCTTTTATATAAGGCTCTAAGAAGGCAAAATTAAACTGTAGTGTTTAGGAATGCCAATTAGGTAATAAGATTATAAAGAAAAGCAAGCACGTGATTATCATAAAGATCACGATGGTGGTTACCTTTGGCTGGAGAGAGAGAGGCAGTTGGAAGGTATCTCGGATGCTGGAAATATCTTTATCTTGACCTGGGTAGTGTAATTATTTATTAAAGTGTAGACTTATGATTCAGGTACCTTTATGAAGGTGTGATATAAATTTGCTATATTGTTGAAAGACAAACAACACTTGCCTCCTACCAAAGTGAACATGAAAGTGGCTTAGTCGTGTCTGACTCTTTGGGACCCCATGGACTATACAATCCATGCAATTCTCCAGGCCAGAATACTGGAGTGGGTAGCCTTTCCCTTCTCCAGATTCAGGGGATCTTTCCAACCCAGGGATCGAACCCAGGTCTCCTGCATTGCAGGCAGATTCTTTACCAGCTGAGGCATGAGGGAAACCCAAGAATACTGGAGTGGGTAGCCTATCCCTTCCCCAGTGGATCTTCCCAACCCAGGAATCAAACCAGGGTCTCCTGCATTGCAGGCAGATTCTTTAGTAACTGAGCTATGAGGGAACAGGTCCTTGTCGGATGTCCATTTTAAACACAGCAGTGTGCATATGTCCACCCCGAACACCCTACCTGTCCCTGTCCCCCACCTTTCCCCTGGAAGTTTGTTCTCTAAGTCTGTGAGTCTGTTTCTGTTCTGGAAGTAAGTTCATTTGTACCATTTCTTTTTAGATTCCACTTACAAGAGACATCATATAGTATTTCTCCTTCTCTGTCTGACTTACTTCACTTACTATGATAATCTCTAGGTCCATTCAAGTAGCTGCAAACTTCTACCTCCTTCTTTTTCTCTTCCTCTCCCTGCTACTTTTTTCCTGAGCCTCATTTAGGTCCACAAGTTATAGAACTACTTTATGTAAGAACAAAATAAACATCTTTTCCTAAAGATTTTTCTCTTTTCACAATTCTATTCTCCAAAGAAAAGTATCCCGGAAGATGTATGTTAAGAAAATGGAACTGCCTGGAATGGCTAGTCACCTCAGGGCTCATCTGTAGTACTTTCCACATTCCATTAGTCTCTGCAGTTGTGGGGGTGGGAAGAGTCATACTGTTTGGGGTTTGGAGCTCTGAAAGCAGTGAATAAACTCTGGTTGAAATTTTAAAGTACTCCTTGTTCATGATGATATTGATGCTCCTAATTCTTGGATGAAGGAATATTCAGTTCAGTTCAGTCACTCAGTTGTGCCCGACTCTTTGCAACCCCATGAATCGCAGCATGCCAGGCCTCCCTATCCATCACCAACTCCCAGAGTTCACCCAAATTCATGTGCATCAAGTCAGTGATGCCATCCAGCCATCTCATCCTCTGTTGTCCCCTTCTCCTCCTGCCTTCAATCCCTCCCAGCATCAGGGTCTTTTCCAGTGAGTCAACTCTTTGCATGAGGTGGCCAAAGTATTGAAGTTTCAGCCTCAGAATGAGTCCTTCCAATGAACACCCAGGACTGATCTCCTTTAGAATGGACTGGTTGGATCTCCTTGCAGTCCAAGGGACTCTCAGGAGTCTTCTCCAACACCACAGTTCAAAAGCATCATTTCTTCGGCACTCAGCTTTCTTCACAGTCCAACTCTCACATCCATACGTGACCACTGGAAAAACCATAGCCTTGACTAGACGGACCTTTGTTGGCAAAGTAATGTCTCTGTTTTTTAATATGCTATCTAGGTTGGTCATAACTTTCCTTCCAAGGAGTAAGCATCTTTTATTTCATGGTTGCAATCACCATCTGCAGTGATTTTGGAGCCCCCCCAAAATAAAGTCTGACACTGTTTCCACTGTTTCCCCATTTCCCGTGAAGTGATGGGACCAGATGCCGTGATCTTAGTTTTTTGAATGTTGAGCTTTAAGCCAACTTTTTCACTTTCCTCTTTCACTTTCATCAAGAGGCTCTTTAGTTCCTCTTCACTTTCTGCCATAAGGGTGGCGTCATCTGCATATCTGAGGTTATTGATATTTCTCCTGGCAATCTTGATTCCAGCTGTGCTTCTTCCAGCCCAGTGTTTCTCATGATGTACTCTGCATATAAGTTAAATAAGCAGGGTGACAATATACAGTCTTAACGTACTCCTTTTCCTATTTGGAATCAGTCTGTTGTTCCATGTCCAGTTCTAACTGTTGCTTCCTGACCTGCATATAGGTTTTTCTTTTAGAAGGAATATTACCTACCCTTTGTGGGTGTAAGCAGTCCTGATGAATGTTGAGAATGCTAAGAAGCCTTCTCTGGCCCTTGGAAATGAAGGTAAGCAAACCCTTCACCCACCTGTTAAAGTACCCAAAATCTCTACTCACACCTGCAACCCCTTAGGGGTTTATTACTTCAGCTTACAATTTTTTCTCAAGGCTCTCCTAATAGAAGTTGCCCCTAGGAGGAAGATGTTAGAGACATATTCAGCATCTGGTACCACTGTGAGAATGAAATCTTTGATATTATCTTCCCTGCCTCATCTCTGCGCACAGGGAAAGATGAAAGACGGAACAGGCTCTATGACAGGAAGAAGGGAGGGGACTAGGGATGGTTATGAATAGTCACTTGTTCTCTAGCTATTGAGTTGTAACCGCTTATTAGATATATGTTGTCATTTAGTCACCAAGTCATGTCTGACTCTGATACCCATGGCCTACAGCCTGCCAGGCTCCTCTGTCCAAGGGATTTCCCAGGCAAGAATACTGGAGTAGGTTACCGTTTCTTTCTCCAGGGGATCTTCCCAACCCCAGGATCAAACCCGTTTCTCCTGCATTAGCAGGTGGATTCTTTACCACTGAGCCTCCAGGGAAGCCCTTTTAGAGATACAGTTTACAAATATTTTCTTTTATTTTGTGGGTTACCTATTCATTCTGTTGATTGTTTCCTTTGCTGTGCAGAAGACTTTTGGTTTGATGTTGACCTGTTTGTTTATTTCTGCTTTTGTTGTCTGTGCTTTTGATTTCACATCTAAGAAAGCATTGCCAGGACCAGTGTCGTAAAGCTTCCCCCTAGGTTTTCTTTTAGGAGTTTTACAGTTTCAGGATTTAGGTTTAAGTCTTTAGCTTATTTTGATTTGATTTTTGTGTATTGTGTAAGTTAGGGTCCAATTTCATTCTTGTGAAAGTAGGTATCCAGTTTTCTCAACCATTTGTTGAAGAAGCTATCCTTTCTCCATTGTATAACTTTGACACCCTTGTTGAAGATCACTTGACAATATGGCAAAGGACTTGAATAGATGCTTCCCCCCAAAAGACATACAAATGAACAGCAAGTATATGGAAAGATCCTCTAATCATAAGAGAAATGTAAATCGAAGCCACTATGAGATTTCAATTCACAACCTATAGGGTGGCTATGATAAAACACAGAACCAAACCAAACCAAGTGTTGCCTAAGATTTGAAGAAATTGCAACCCTTAGCACGGTTGGTGAGAAAATAGAATGGTGCAGACTCTATGGAAAAGTGTGGAATTTTCTAAAAACAATTAGTTTAAGGAAAGTTCTACAAAGCCTCTGGGAGTCCTTGAGCCAAAGTCTGTGGATTTAAAATGTTAGGATTTGGAGCCCTTAGTCAGTCATGTTCCAGGTAAGTCCAGGAGGTGCATTCTCCTGGCTGTCAGGGTAAGGAAGAAGAAGGAAGGTGGGATTCTGACAACAGACCCTGGGGCCTGCCCTCAGTGGGGAACTTTGAAGCTGGCTGACTTCCTCCTTTCCCCTTTGAAAAATCACCTTGGGGAATGCAGATAATCTAGTTAGTGAAGCTGAGACTCAATGGCTCCAGCTGCCTGCATCCTTCAGCCTCCGTGAGACTTCCCTGAGCTTCTTCTTCTTGGAGGCACCGGAAGGCCCCCTAGAAGTTAGATTCTAGAGGCAAGGAGAGAGGCTGTCAAAGGAGGACTGGAAGGGTTAGGCTGGGGGCCCTTTCCTTCTGACAATGCAGCTGCTGAAAGCATGCATCAGGGTCACAGACAAACAAACCCAGAATCCTGCTGTGGAAGACGACACCTGACTCTGTTCTGAAAGAGAAGGGAGAGAAAGTCTAGGTTCCACACACTGGTTCTGGTGTTCTTTTCCTCCCTGAGCCAACCCCATTGAACACCTCTTATCCCCTTCCAGATCTCAGCATTTCCCTATCTCACCTGCCTTTCCTCTGAACCACTTCTGATGCCTGGGAACAGGATCATGCTTTTATCTTCTCCTCCCTCCTCACCCTGATGCTGGGAAAGATTGAGGGCAGGAGGAGAAGAGGGTGACAAAGGGTGAGATGATTGGATGGCATTACCAACTCAATGAACGTGAGTTTGAACAAACTCCGGAAGATGGTGAAGGACAGGGGAAGCCTGGCGTACTGCAGTCCCTGGGGTCACAAAGAGTCTGACATAACTGACTGATTGAACAACAACGCTCCCCATAGGGCAGGACTTCTCCTCTCCCCTCAGACCTCCTTGCCCTCAAGGCTCATTTGAATCCTCTTCCATGAAGCATCTGTGACCTACCTCAACTGAAGCTTGCTATCCCCACGGCACTTGCAATATAAACTGACAACACAGGATATCGGTTGTTGTCTAATTGTTTCCTGTTGTGTGGTCAGGCCACTCAAGGTAACTCTGGCTCTGTGTACATCCTCTGTTCTACCCATGGGTACCTACTTCACTTATACCCTACTTATGTGACTCACCTCCCTACATACCTGCCCCAGGCCCCAGCTAGTGAATGTTCTTATCAGATGTGATGTGCAGCCCAATGTGTAATTAGTTGACAAGTGAGAAACACAGCCAATAAGTCATGCATGTGTGCATGCTAAGTTGCTTCAGTTGTGTCTGACTCTGTGACCCTATGGACTGTAGCCCATTGGGCTCCTCTGTCCATGGGATTTTCCAGGCAAGAATACTGGAGTGGGTTGCCATGCCCTTCTCCAAGGGATCTTTCCCACCCCAGGGATTGAAGCCACATCTCCTGAATCTCCTGCATCGCAGGGGGATTCTTTACTGCTGAGCCACCAGGGAAGCCCCCAGTAAGTCCGACTTGTTCCAAAAAAACGGAGAAAACATTTTATTTATTTATTTTTTTTTTTAATTTTATTTTATTTTTAAACTTTACATAACTGTATTAGATTTGCCAAATATCAAAATGAATCCGCCACAGGTTTACATGTGTTCCCCATCCTGAACCCTCCTCCCTCCTCCCTCCCCATTCCATCCCTCGAGAAAACATTTTAGCAGGGAGAAATTCAAGGTACAGACTTACTCTGAGTCTTTAAAAATGGCAGAGAAAAGGAGAAAATCCCAGGTGAGTGCAATTCATTAGCAAAAGGGGAAGGTGGGTATGTGTAAATCAACTGTGGACATAGAGTGTCCAGGAGATTCCATGTATAAGGAGATTCCAGGATAAGGCTGTAGTTACACCAGGGAGCCTCACTTGTCTGACTTAACCGGCCTTTGCAAAACGTGGTGTGACCTAAGGCAAGGGTGCTTGGGTTAGGAGCTACGGGTCTGGGCTCTAATCCTGCTTCATCACTTACTTGTGGTGTGACCTTGAACAAGACATTTAATCTTCTTGAGTCCTTGTTTCCCTTCTGTAAAATCAATCCCTGTCTGTGTTAAAGGGTCTTTGTGAAGATCTGAAGAGAAAACATTTGTGCAACTCCTCCAGACATAGCCGTTAATGGATGTTGGTTACTATCAGGATTTCTGACCTCTTTAATACACTTAACACCTTCTCTGAATTCCCAAAGCCACCTAATGCTTGTGTCATTAATGTTGACTCCCTGTATCACCTGTTTTCAATCTCTTAATTGCTACACGTGTTTGTAGGAGTTTCTTAATTAGAGAAAAAACTCACTGTGGGCAAGGGGCTTATCTTAGACATTCACAGAATATTGTGGGCACATACTGGATGCTCAAAATGTTGTTGCAATGATTGATTTCTGTGTCCAGGAAGACCAAAGTAATCCCTAAAGATTTCCCAGAGGAAGTAGATCTCAGAGTTGACATTGACAGATGGGTAAGTAATGACAGGTAATGTTCAAGGAGCAAGATGCACAGTGAGGGGAATGATGTGAGCAGAGTAGCAGCTTTTTTTTTTTTTTTTAAATTTTTTGAAAAACTTTTATGGATGCCTGATTTCTCTAGAACATTCTACCAGGTTTTGAAGTCATTTATCACACTGGTGCTTTGTGAGAAAAGCAAATGAAACAAAACCAAAAGAGAAAATATCCATCCAGCAGCTGGACAGCTCAGTTATTTTTAGGGACAGGAGAATAAGCCAGTGTTTGGGACTCAGCAAAACATCCCACTCTGTTTGGGGTTGACCAGTCCCTGGAAATGCACAGACCTAAGCATTTTCTCAGCTGTAACTCTCCAGCACATGTGTATTTGAAGGGAAACTTAGTCCATCTGTTTCTAATTCATTTACATTGAACTCATCAAAAAAGCTGTTGACATGTCCTTTGCCTGGCCAAGTTCTCCATGGGTTTTCGGAAAATCCCAATATATTATTGAGTTCTTTTTGGTGTCCTGGGGTTGTTGGGCTTTGTCTTTTTTTAGCAGCTTGCAGGGAGAGTGGAGAATGCTCTGAACTGGAGTCATTCCAAACCTGCAAAGCTCTGCTCTTCCCTCATTGAGTCTCAGTGGCTCTCGGAGTCTGATCAGCTTGGAAAGAGAACAAAGTACCAGGCATCCCCAAGGTCTCAGGTTTCCTCTACCGTGCTCGTGCTCGGAGCAGAGTCTGAGGGATGGCTCAGAAGAGGGAGAAAAGTGCTTTAGAGGCAATTTGGCCAGGAGACTAATTACAAAATGAAGTGTTTTCATTCTAGATACTGTGTGACCTTGGGTTAAGGAAGTTTCTTTTCTGTTCTTCAGTTCTCCAAAATACAGTAGGAGAATGATACTGCAATTTTTGATCCATCTACTAGAGATGGCTTGTGTGGTTGGTGTGTGGATTGTGACTTTATAAACAAAAATATCACAGTAAGACAGTATGATTTTCCAGATACCCAGATGGCAGTCCTGACCCCTTTGAATGTGTTCTCCCATCTCTAGCCCTGGGCATGGACAATGCTGAATCGTCACTCAGGGGTCCAGCCTGAGTGCATATCATGTCCTGAGTGATGCTGACTGCTCCACAAAGGGTTGGGTTGTTGACATCTGAGTCCCCAGCCTCTCCATTCAATACACATACTTGGGCAAACATGGAAGGACAATTTGTGTTCCTGTTGTCATAGGCATAGTTAATACCCCATTGGAAGAGATAAATATGTACCCTCTAGAGAACTGAAAGCTGAAAAGGAACTCAGGAGCTCACAGCTTTCCTCTTTATTTTACATATGAGGCAAACTGGGACTCCAAGAGGCAAAATAATGTGCCCAGTAATTACTGTGCTAAGTTTGATCATATTTGGCAACACTGGATGAAAGATATTATTACCCCCGTTTTGCAAGTGAAACAACTGGGGTACAAAAGAGGCTGATAACTGGTCAAAGTCACTCGGTGAGTAAGTTATAAAATAGAATTTGAACACAGCTCTGTTAACTTCAAAGGTCAATTGACACAGAGCTAGCGCATTGAGGACCACAACACGGAATCCTGGATCTCCCAGATAGAGTGTTCTAAAATGTAAAAAGCCAGGTTCTTTGTTCATTGTGCTTGCCCCTCGTCCATTCACAAGGGGTTGGTTGCCTGGAGAGAGGACCCCAGTAGCATAGGTAGAGAGGGTGATGAAAGGGTAAGTAGATGGAGAGGAATCTGAATCTCCCCCTCTGAGGGCACTGTGCAGGGTCAAGCCCTGTGAGCAGCTTCCAAAGATTCCAGTATGGCTGCCATAATTGAGCAAGTGAGGTTTAGAAGCCAGCAGGCAGCAATGACCAGTCGACTCAAAGAAGGACTACCATAGTACCACTTCTGTAAAAGACACTTCGCACTTTCTACCTTTTTAATCTTTTTGCCTGAATACATGACGAATGTGAGGGAGTAGGAGATGTCTTAAGAGTAGACCAAGCTCCCTTTGTTCTTAGGCTAGGTAGAGCCTGGCCAGTGTTGGAGGAAGGAAGGAAATATGGGATATATGGTGGAGTTCCGAACAAGGCTCAGCTCATTTGTGCTTTTTAAAAATAATTAGAAGTGATTAGCCAGCAATGAGATATGCCTGGGTTGTCACTGAAGCTGGGAAAAGGGATTTGACAGGGCCTGTCTGAAAATGGGAGTTGGGAAATGATTTCTCTTCTGTGCCCTATGAGTTCCAGCTGTTCAATGGGCTGATTATCTTCTCTTTCCCCATCTGTCTATCAAATGGAGGGAGCCTGAGAATGAAATGTGTCTTTAGATGAGCTTTCTTTTCCTCCTCTTCTCTTGGGCACATTTTGCTCGTGTCTGCACTCCCTGGTTTTGGCCAAAGAAAAAGAACCGGGTACTGCCAGGTCTCCTATTCTTCCCAGAATAACTATTCAGTACCAGAAAGTCCAGCTAAAGAGGGAGGGAAGGAGAGAGAAAGGGAAGGAGTGGGGCGGGGGGTGGGGGTGGGGCGGAGATAGAGAGGAGGGAGAGAGAGAGAAAGGACAAATGTCTGGGAGGGAAAGGGGAAAGGGACAAGGTGTAAGGGACAGAGCGAGTGAGAAACGCAGCAGCGGGGAGAAAGAGTTGCCCTCTCAAGCCCGAAGAGGGAAGGGAGTAGGGGGTTGGGAAACAGGGAGAAGAGTGGAGGGAAGAGGTGAGAAGGGTGAGGCACGGCCTGGGGGTCAGAGCTGGAGCAACTTCCTGCTGGCCCGCGGCCCAGCCAGCTGCTGGAACAACTGCATCCTGGCGGGGGTGTTTCCAAATGGAGCTGCCTCTTCCTGGACTTCCTCCCTCACACGCTCGGGCCTGCCCCCTTAGGCCCCTCCCAGCGCGCTTGCGGTTCCTCTTACTCGTCGCCAGTGTCCAAACAGCTAAATCAGCTCTGAAGGTATGCGAGCAGTTGGGCAAGAATGGGGTCAGCCAGGGGAAGCAGTGCTTGCTCCTGGACGGCACCACGCCAGGTGCGGGAGGAGCTGACGGGCTGCACCAGTGCTGCCCTGACCTCCCCTTGAAAGAACCCTGAAGCAGGAGTCGGGACCTGGGGACTGAGACAGGGCATGGTCTTAGCGAGCTGTGAGTCTTCTCAGTTCCATCATCTGTAAAATAAGCTGAAGTCCCATTCTGATGATGACTTTGGGGGGAAAAAAATAATTCGCAAGTCTCCCTTTAGCATCCTTTGCTACCTGGTTCCTGAGTTCGCATAGAGGCGGTTTAAATGAAAGTTGCAAGCTCTCATCGTCTCCTCAGTGGCTTTCATCTTGCTGTAGGGCCTCAGGCCTGTGGTGGGGTCTGACTCCAGGGGCCTCTGCAGTGGTGCCCTTCCTGGGAGGGGCGGCGTGCCAGATGGTGTCAGGTGTCAGGGCCAGCCTTCAGCCCCCGAAGGAGGGAGAGCTTGTCCCCCACCCCCCACCCCGCTTCTATGATGTCCCCTTAGTCTTTCTAGAGTCCCCCATTCACTGGGGTCACCCTTGGGCATCTACCCCACTCTGCCTCTCAGCTGACAGATAATTAATCTCTGTGAAGCTGCCACAAGACCGGAAAGGTTCTAACTGCTATTTGATGAAAAGAGGTTCTAGTTTAGCTCTTCCTTGGGAAGTCTCACTTCCAAAGGCTGTCTTGCTCTTGCCCCAGATGGCTCTTCTGGTCCTTCTCTTTCCTCTTCTGTCTTCTTCTTTTCCCAAATCCTATGACAATGTCTTTGGGGGCAGCCAGCTCAGGGGAGCTGAGCCTTGATTCTGTGGCAGTGGGAGGTGATTTCAGGGAGCCCACTCAGCTTGGGTAGTGGGGAGAGGCTGGAGGAGGGGGTGGACAATCCCCAACCTCAGTTCCTGTCAGCGGTCTGACCCTAGCACTGCTGTGTAGTTTACCTCTGGGACTGCCACAGCCAGACTTCTGGTGGAGTCATTCCCAGGACCCCAGCCTTTCCTGAAACCTCCTGCCCTGGGAACCCCGCCTCCCTTGAGGTATCTGCTTCCACAAACCCTTCCAAGATGCTTTCAGGGGGCAGTGATGGTAGAGTTCAGTTCATTTCAGTTCAGTTCAGTTGCTCAGTCATGTCTGACTCTTTGTGACCCCATGGATTGCAGCACACCAGGCTTCCCTGTCCACCACCAACTCCCAGAGCTTATGCAAACTCATGTCCATTGAGTCAGTGATGCCATCCAACCATTTCATCCTCTGTCATCCCCTTCTCCTCCTGCCTTCAATCTTTCCCAGCATCAGGGTCTTTTCCAATGAGTCAGTCTTCTCATCAGGTGGCCAAAGTATTAGAGTTTCAGCTTCAGCATCAGTCCTTCCAATGACTATTCAGGACTGATTTCCTTTAGGACTGACTGGTTTGATTTCCTTGCAGTCCAAGGGACTCTCAAGGGTCTTCTCCAACACCACAGTTCAAAAGCATCAATTCTTCAGCACTCAGCTTTCTTTATAGTCCAACTTTCACAACCATACATGACCACTGAAGAAACCATAGCTTTGAATAGATGCACCTTTGTTGGCAAACTAATGTCTCTGCTTTTTAATATGCTGTCTAGGTTGGTCATAGCTTTTCTTCCAAGCAGCAAATGGCTTTTAATTTCATGGCTGCAAGCACCGTCTGCAGTGATTTTGGAGCTCAGGAAAATAGTCTTGTCATTGTTCCCATTGTTTTCCCATCTATTTGCCATGTAATGATGGGACCGGATGCCATGATCTTAGTTTTCTGAATGTTGAGCTTTAAATCAGATTTTTCACTCTCCTCTTTCACTTTCATCAAGAGGCTCTTTAGTTCCTCTTCACTTTCTGCCATAAGGGTGGTGTCATCTGCATAATTGATGTTATTGATATTTCTCCTGGAAATCTTGATTCCACCTTGTGCTTCATTCAGCCCTGCATTTTGCATGATGTACTCAACATATAAGTTAAATACTCTGCATGTAAGTTAAATAAGCAGGGTGAGAATATACAGCCTTGATGTACTCCTTTCCCTACTTAGAGCTAGTCTGTTGTTCCATGTCCAGTTCTAACTATTGCTTCTTTAACTGCATACAGATTTCTCAAGAGGCAGGTCAGGTGGTCTGGTATTCCCATGTCTTGAAAAATTTTCCACAGTTTGTTGTGATCTACACAGTCAAAGGCTTTGGCTTAATCAATGAAGCAGTAGATGTTTTTCTGGAACACTCTTGCTTTTTCGATGATTCAATGGATGTTGGCAATTTGATCTCTGGTTCCTCTGCCTTTTCTAAATCCAGCCTGAACATCTGGAAGTTCACAGTTCACATACTGTTGAAGTCTGGCTTGGAGAATTTGAGCACTACTTTGCTAGTGTGTGAGATGAGTGCAATTGTGCAGTAGTTTGAGCATTCTTTGGCATTGCCTTTCTTTGGGATTGGAATGAAAACTGACATTTTCCAGTCCTGTGGCCACTGCTGAGTTTTCCAAATTTGCTGGCATATTGAGTGCAGCACTTTCACAGCATCATCTTTTAGGATTTGAAATAGCTCAACTGGTATTCCATCACCTCTACTAGCTTTGTTTGTAGTGATGCTTCCTAAGGCCCACTTGACTTGGCATTCCAGGATGTCTGAATCTAGGTTGGTGATCACACCATCATGATTATCTGGGTCATGAAGATCATTTTTTGTGCAGTTCTTCTGTGTATTCTTGCCACCTGTTTTTAATATCTTCTGCTTCTGTTAGGTTCATACCATTTCTGTCCTTTATTGTGCCCATCTTTGCATGAAATACTCCCTTGGTATCTATAATTTTCTTGAAGAGATCCCTAGTCTTTCCTATTCTATTGTTTTCCTCTATTTCTTTGCACTGGAGAAGGAAATGGCAACCCACTCCAGTATTCTTGCCTAGGGAATCCTCATGGACCGAGGAGCCTGGTCGGCTACAGTCCATGGGGTCTCAGAATCGGACATGACTGAGTGACTAAGCACAGCACATCTCTTGGCATTGATCACCGAGGAAGGCTTTCTTATCTCTCCTTGCTATTCTTTAGAACTCTGCATCCAAATGGGTATATATTTCCTTTTCTTCTTTGCCTTTAGCTTCTCTTCTTTTCTCAGCTCTTCGTAAGGCCTCCTCAGACAACCATTTTGCCTTTTTGCATTTTTTTTTCTTGGGAATGGTTTTGATCCCTGCCTCCTGTACAGTGTCACGAACCTTCATCCATAGTTCTTCAGGCACTCTTACCAGATCTAATCCCTTTAATCTATGTCACTTCCACTGTATAATCGTCAGGGATTTGATGTAGGTCATACCTGAATGGTCTAGTGGTTTTCCCTATTTTCTTCAATGTAAGTCTGAATTTGGCAATAAGGAGTTCATGATCTGAGCCACAGTCAGTTCCCAATCTTGTTTTTGCTGACTGTATAGAGCTTCTCTATCTTTTGCTGCAAAGAATATAATCAATTTGATTTTGGTATTGACCATCTGGTGATGTTCATGTGTAGAGTCTTCTCTTGTATTGTTGGAAGAGGGTGTTTGCTATGACCAGTGTGTTCTCCTGGCAAAACTCTGTTAGCCTTTGCCCTGCTTCATTTTGTATTCGAAGGCCAAATGTGCCTGTTACTCCAGGTACCTCTTGACTTCCTACTTTTGCATTCCTGTCCCCTGTGATGAAAAGGACATCTTTTTTGGGTGTTAGTTCTAGAAAGTCTTGTAGGTCTTCATAGAACTGTTCAGCTTCTTCAGCATTACTGGTTGGGGCATAGACTTGGATTGCTGTGATACTGAATGGTTTGCCTTGGAAACAAATAGATCATTCTGTCATTTTTGAGATTGCACTCAAGTACTGCATTTTGGACTCTTTTTGTTGACTATGAGGGCAACTCCATTTCTTCTAAGGCATTCTTGCCCACAGTAGTAGATATAGTGATCATCTGAGTTAAATTCACCCATTCCAGTCCATTTTAGTTCACTGATTCCTAAAATGTTGATGTTCACTCTTGCCATCTCCTGTTTGACCACTTCTAGTTTACCTTGATTCATGGACCTAACATTCCATGTTCCTTGGCAATATTGCTCTTTACAGTCAAAACTAATCAAACTGATCACATGGACCACAACCTTGTCTAACTCAATGAAACTATGAGCTGTGCCATGTAGGGCCACCCAAGACGGATGGGTCATGGTAGAGAGTTCTGACAAAATGTGGTCCACTGGAGAAGGGAATGGCAAACCACTTCAGTATTCTTGCCTTGAGAACCCCATGAACAGTATTAACAGTATGGTAGAGTTAGGGTACCATTCGCTCCACCCCTGAACATTTGTGGGGATCTATGAACATTGTGAGAAAGGTCCCCCCCACCCCACTGGTATTTCCAGCCTCTTTCAGTTAGAGCGAGGTTCACATGGTCCCTTGCTATCTTCAGTCTATCTTCAGTCTCTTCTGGTTTTGGCTTCTTCAAAGCTCTGCACAGACCCAGAAAGTTTATGGGTGTCCCCAGATGAGCAGTAGGACTTGAGGACAAACACAGGAAGGGTGTGTCTGAACTTAGAGGAAGCTCCCCAGATGGTCCCTGGGGAGGGTGTTGACTTTGGGATTCCTTAGCCCCCTGGAGAGGGGTGCAGTGCAGGTTGAAATGTAATTAGATGCCTCAGGTGTATTTATATGAGTTCACAGGACATCAATCCCAAGCACCAAAATGGATCTACAAGCAGGAAGTGACTTGCCCCCAGTTGATCACCTACTGTGTGGCCCTTGATAACTCATTACCCCTCACCGCAGTCCTGCTGTTATGTATCTGTATTTATCTGTAAGTGCTGTTATGTCCTTTTACAAATGAGGGCCCTAGGGCTCAGAAAGATTATGAAAATAGCCTAGGAGCTCGGTGGCAGAGCTGGGATTTCTAGGCTGGGATTTTAAGAGGAACTTGGCCCGTTTGGATCCTGTCTTGGGGAAGTGTGATGAAAGGGACAGTGGGGCACTGCTCCTTTGCTCCCAGGGGACTCCCCCCCAACCCCAGTTACTCCCAAGTCAAATTCTTGTTGCTTCTCCTCAGCCCTGCTGGGAAGGTCTTCCCTTCCTGCTTCTGACCCCCTCACCTCTCCCCCTGCCATTTTGAGCTCTTGCAGTGAGCATGGGAGACCCGAGGAAGTTTACTCTGCATGTGGGGTTTCTTCCTCTGTTGGGACTGGGTGCTCCTGGTTTGCCCAGGTGGGGTCTCATGGTGTCACTCCCTGAAGTGCTGAGCATAGCTAAGCCATGAGAGCTTCTCTCGGGCTTGTGTTTGCCAGGCTCTGACCTGAACCAGCTTTGTCTGGAGGCTGGGGCAGGGAGGGTCCCTCTACCAGCAGGCGCTTAGCTGGATTGTGGCTGAAGGTAACGGAGTGCAGCAATGGCTGGTGGCCCCCATGGTCTTGAGTTGCCATGCACAAGCCTCCTCACAATCCCACATGCCTGTCCTCAGCACAGCCAGCTTCCAGTGTCCCTCCTTTCCCCTTGTCTGTGTGCACCAAGCTTTCCACAGCAGGGTTCTGGTGCATGGATGCAGTCACACAAATGCGATCACAGGAATGGAGTCACACAGTTACGTGCTGACACTCACAGACATCCTCTACTTAGCTTCCCGGATGACACATCATTGTATGTACTTCCCTGTGAATCTGGTTAGTGGCCCCACCCACTGGGCACTGGTGTCACTACGGACACCCCTGCTTCCTCTGGGCATGGTCCTCTCTTCCGGGCCCAGGTCTCCTGCACCTCTCCTGTCTCATGCACCCCTGTGATCTGCCTCTGGGCACCGCTGCTGCTGTGGCTGCCTCCTCCACGGCCAGATGACGCTAGGGACTGAGGCTGCGTGCAGTCCACAAGTCAGAGGGTGCCCCCTACCCCTCTGTGTGCTTTAGATGGAGGTCACAAGTAGAAGCTTGTGCTGCGATGCCTGGCAGAGCTTTTGGTCAAGTGGTGTTTTCTGGATTTTACTTGTTGCCACCCTTGAACCTGAGACATGGCTGGACTGGGAGAGGTGTGTGAGGAACAAGGATCATGCCGCTCCCAACGTGATGCTTCTTCCGCAGCCATGAGTGCTCGGTGCCTGGGCCAAGCCTGGCTTGCTGACTCCTGCTTATTTTAAGAGGGCTTTCTGCCAGGAAGCTGCTTGTGTGCATGTTCGGCCGCTCAGTCGTATCTGACTCTTTGAGACCCCATGGACGGTAGCTCGGGAGGTTCCTCTGTCCATGGGATTCTCCAGGCAAGAATACTGGAGTGGGTTGGCATTCCTTTCTCCAGGGGATCTTTCTGACCCAGAGATCGAACCCAGGTCTCCTGCATTGCAGGAGGGTTCTTTCCTGCTGAGCCACCCTGGAAGCTGCTTAGCCCCTTGTGAAACGGGTTCTGGAGGGATTTCCCTCACCTGGTTTCCAGACCTCTCTTGATCCCAGCAAGCTGATATGGGCAATATGTGTCACTGTGACCCCATCTGCTTCTTTATCATCTCCTTTGTGTTCTTTCTGCTTCCAGCCCTCCATTGTGCCTTTTCTTCTGCCTGGAACAAGTGCAGGCGCATGCCTATGTTGTGATATCTCGTGGCAGCTTCTCTCCAACCAGCTAAATCCTACTTTTTCCTTGGGCCCCAGCTGAGACCCCTCCCCCCCAACCTTGGGAAGCTTCCCTTGATTAACAGCCCTGCACCACTGCTCTCTCTTCTCAACTGCTATAGCCCTTAGTCGGACCCACCCATACAGTCATGTGACCACTTTACCCCTACACTAGATGAGATGTTTGTGTCCCTCTACCTCCAATTCCTATATTGAAACCTAATCTTCCATGTGATGGCATTTGAAAGTGTAACCTTTGGGTGATTAGGTCGTGAGGGTGGAGCCCTAGTGAATGGGATTAGTGCCCTTATAAAAGAGGCCCCAGAGAGCTTGCTCCTTTCACCTTGTGAAAACACAGCAAGGAGATGGATGTCTATGAATCAAGAAACAGGCTCTTAGCAGACACTGAATTTTCCAGTGCCTTGATCTTGAACTTCCAGCCTCCAGACCGTGGGCAATACATTTCTGTTGTTCATAAGCCACTCAGCGGTACTTTATTACAGCATCATGAACAGACTAAGACAACCCCCAAGTAGTTCTCTACCTGGTATCACTTCTCACCAGTTCTCTACCTGGTATCCCTGGACTAGTGCCCCTTGAGGTCTTGAAGTACATGCAGTTTGCTTCTCTTGCTTCTTGCAAAGCACTCACTGCTTGCCTAGAGCTCAGCAAAACTATGATGCCTGTTGGAGTAAGAGCATGGACATGCTTGATGTGGGCCTGGGAGGTCCAAGTAGCTCTTTTCTTTGTGCTTCCTTAAAATCCTGACTTGGCTAATTAAGACACACTGAGAAGTCAGGAGAACTGGCATCTTCTGTTTGCATATCATGCTCTGTTCTGTCCTGCCCCCGTCCCCCAAGCCACCTGATTGACAGCCCTGAGAGCACAAGCGCCTGCAGGTCCCTTCCAGCTGCTGCCTCTCCACCTCTAAGGAGGGAGATTTAGTTGTATGGATTTTGGCAAAGGTTTAAAACCTGCAATAAATAACAAAAAATTCAGCCTACCATTCTGCATATTTTATAACTCAGTCTAATAAAGAAATAATCCAAGATGGCACCTGCTAAGAAAACTTAGTTTATTGAAATATGACTGTAATATAGAAAAGATGGCTAATGCACTAGGCTGCAAGATATTAATACTCTACACTTCAGTTGGTGTGTTTAAGTCTCTCATGTATTTTATTTTATTTTATTAGGAGCCATATCATTAGCTTTTAAAGACATTGTGAGTGAGAGAGAGAAGAAGAAAAGAGATTTGAACTATTAAAAAAAAAAGTCAGCAACTCAAACTGCCTTTCTTTACAAATGAAACAAACAAACCAAAAAAAAAAAAAGTTTTTTTTTTTTTCATAAACATTTTTTTTTTCCTGGCTGGGATATTAGGACAGTATATTAAATTCCCCCAAAAGGAGGCCCTAGAACTATTTACATAATAATATCTCCACTGTGGTTGTGACAGATGGGCTTCACTGACGCAGACATACTGTTAGGGGCTTAGCAATAGATTAAAAAAAACCACCACAATACTGTGTAACATAATAAAAGTGTATTGTAATGTACATCATAACTTGTGGCCAAGGTTAAATTTGCAGTCGGAGTATGAAAGTCGTATTCCATTATACAAAATAGATGTTACACGGAAAAGCATTAAAGATGAGTTGACTCAACCATTTATTTTTAGTTTATATTTTATTCTATTTTCCTTCGCCCTACTTATGCAATATTTTTTTAATCACATGAAATGACATCGTTATGTACCCCCTACCTACTCCCACCTCAGAGTGAGGGGCAGCCTGGGATCTACAGACTTTCTTAGTTTTGTAGATTCATGTTTCAGGGGACCCTGAGACTTCGCTCTGTTGGAAAATGGCTGTTTGTAGTTTTCCTTATTTTGCTTTACTCAAAGCTTCTTGCTGGAGGTGAGACTAGCAGTGAGGAGGATCTCCTTTGGCTTATGTGACATCTTTGGATATAAGCTATAGTTCTAGGGCAATGTGGCCATCAAGAGGTGATACGTATATGAGAGCAGAGACCAGTGGGATCCATCTCATGGAGGTTGGATGGGGAATGCTTTCCTAGGCAACCCTGTCTTTCTTGTTCCAGAACTTGACCATTGGCTTCGTCTCTCCACCAGCATACATTCTAAGGGGTGGGTGAAGGGAGAGACATTCTTTACCCTGTGAAGAAGTATTTATGGGGTGGGATCTCCGCTGAAGACTTTTTCCTCATCTACTGTCCTAAATCACCACGTGCTTTTCAGTGCCAACGGAAATGACAATTTTTAAAAAAAAAAATAATCACAAGATAATAGAATTTTGGAGCTAGAACAAAACATCTGTGCAAAAAGTCCTCCATGGACCTCATTTTTTAAATCTGTAAAATGGGAATCCTTTAGTTCCTATTTCATGGGTGTGGTTATGAAGTTTTAATGAATAAAGTGCTTAGCACATAGTACTCAATAAATGACAAAGGTTCCATTTAATCGTTATAAATATTATCTCACTTAGAGATGGTCTTCTGGAGACTAGAAAGGGCAATTGAAGAACTGTGTTTTCTCCTTTCTGAACTCTCTCTTTCCTTGGGTCTCTCTTTTAGGCCAGAAATTAATTCATCCACCCCTCCTTCCTTCATCCTCTCCTTGCTTCCTTCCTTCCTTTTTGTGTTGGTTTAGTCTACCCTCTTGCTTTCTGCAGTATTATCCATTATGGAAGCCTCCACTGAGTTCTTCTCCCCTTCCTGGACTAGCTGATCACTCCTTTATTTGACAACCCTGACCTCTTCTGAAACACAGAGCAACTTCCATCTACTTACCCATTCGGTAACAATTTGCAGGTGGAAGTTAGAGATACTGTCATGGCAGCTCAGAGAAGAATTTTGAAAAACAGAGGTCTTTTACAAGGAGGGAGCTCTATGTTACCATAGAGCTCTTTCAACCAAAGGGTTGAAAGGGTATCTGTGGGCCTTTGTGGGGGATGCTCAAGGGTAGATTTCAGCATTCAAGGAGGCTAGCATTGCAAGTAGTTCAAGAGATCAACTAGTCTAAGCCTCACCTTTAAAATATGAAGATGGAGGAAACTGAGGCCCAGGTGGACAGGAGGCTTCTCTGCCAAGAGTCCCACAGCTCAGTTACTAGCTGGCTCCATGCTTCACTGGTGGTTGATTCTCCTTCCCACCACCATGCCACAGACGCTGTGCCAGGTGTGGAAATTAACTAGAGGACTTACAAACTTGACGATAGAAAGCCGTTGTTTTGAGTTTTTCTTTTTGTCTTGAGTTGCAATTAAGGTTTTGCTTACTGATGAGTGATCTTCTAACTATTTAATATTTAAGGAGGGCAAGATTATATTAATTGCTTCTATGTGCACAATACATGTACTATACAGGGAGACAAATCTTACCAACAGATGTTCAGTTACTATTTGTTGATCCAACTGAATTGGTTCTGAACTAGTCTGAGTTAGTGTCTTCACTTTGGTCAAAGCCAGCCTCCTCTTAGAAGACACTGGCGATTCGGTATAGAACATATATAGTCTCTCAGTACTCCTTGGCAGTGGGCAGAATGTTAAGGCGTGGTTTTAACGAAAGGCCCTCCCCATGGGGCAGGGCCAAACCAGGATATACAGGAAGACAGAGGCACTGCCCCGGTGGTGAGCCTGGCTCAGGGAATTCAGTCAGGGATTGCTCTGCTGAGGAGGCTGATGTTTCTGTGCTGGGGCCAACCATCAACCTCGCAAGGTCGGAGAAGCTGACTGCTAGGGACAATTCTGGGGAGGAAACAAGCACCATCTTCTTGAAAGACTGTCCTGAATTCTTAGTGCTGCATCTAATGGGACCTCAAACACAATCTGAGCATATGGCTACCTGCATGGGGTTATTTAAAGAGTCCTGCGAATTTGAAGGGTATGATTCACACCAACGCTGTTCAATAGAAATATAATGTGAGCCACAAATAAAATGTAAAATTTACTTGCAAGCATATTAAAAAAGAAAAAGAAGCAGGTGAAGTTTATGTTATGAATATATTTTAACTTAATTCACTACCTCTAAAATATTTGAATTTCAACATATTGTCACTATAAGACGTTAATAATAAGATGTTTACACCCTCTTCATAATAAGTCTGAAATTTTGTGTTTGTTTACATTTAAATCAACATTCAGAAAACGAAGATCATGGCTTCTGGACCCATCACTTCATGGGAAATAGATGGGGAAACAGTGGAAACAGTGTCAGACTTTATTTTTCTGGGCTCCAAAATCATTGCAGATTGTGACTGCAGCCATTAAATTAAAAGACGCTTACTCCTTGGAAGGAAAGTTATGATCAACCTAGATAGCATATTCAAAAGCAGAGACATTACTTTGCCAACAAAGATCCGTCTAGTCAAGGCTATGGTTTTTCCTGTGGTCATGTATGGATGTGAAAGTTGGACTGTGAAGAAGGCTGAGCGCTGAAGAATTGATGCTTTTGAACTGTGGTGTTGGAGAAGACTCTTGAGAGTCCCTTGGACAGCAAGGAGATCCAATCAGTCCATTCTGAAGATCAGCCCTGGGATTTCTTTGGAAGGAATGATGCTAAAGCTGAAATTCCAGTACTTTGGCCACCTCATGCGAAGAGTTGACTCAATGGAAAAGACTCTGATGCTGGGAGGGATTGGGGGCAGGAGGAGAAGGGGACGACAGAGGATGAGATGGCTGGATGGCATCACTGACTCGATGGACGTGAGTGTGAGTGAACTCCGGGAGTTGGTGATGGACCGGGAGGCCTGGCATGCTGCGATTCATAGGGTCGAAAAGAGTCAGACACGACTGAGCAACTGAACTGAACTGAAAGTATATATCAACTGGATAAGAAGTTTCTTAAGGAATACACAGTTTTGCAAGATGGACACATTCTAGAGGTTGGTTACATGACACTGTGAATATACTTAATAAGAAATTATACAATGAAATGGTTAATATGGGAATTTTTGCATATTGAACCATATTTTTTAAAAATGAAGCAGGTACATTTGTATGGGAAAATCCTTAAAATGTGGTTAAATATTAAATCAAAATAATAGTAGTGTTAAAAAATAAAGTATATATCAACTGGAATTCAGTCAGTTCAGTTCAGTTACTCAGTCGTGTCTGACTCTTTGCTACCCCATGGACTGCAGCACGCCAGGCTTCCCTGTCCATCACCAACTCCCGGAGCTCACTCAAACTCATGTCCATCGAATCGGTGATGCCATCCAACCATCTCATCATCTGTCATCCCCTCTCCTCCCACCTTCAATCTTTCCCAGCATCAGGGTCTTTTCCAGTGAGTCAGTTCTTTGAATCAGGTGGCCAGAGTATTGGAGCTTCAGCTTCAGCATCAGTCCTTCCAATGAATATTCAGAACTGATTTCCTTTAGGATGGACTGGTTGGATCTCCTTGCAGTCCAAGGGACTCTCAAAGAGTCTTCTCCAACACCACAGTTCAAAATCATCAATTCTTTGGTGCTCAGCTTTCTTTATGGTCCCACTCTCACATCCATACATGACTGCTTCTCAAGTGGGCTTCCCAAGGGGCTCAGTGGTAAAAAACAAACAAACAAACAAACAAACAAAAAACACCTGCCAGTGCAGGAGATGCTGGTTCAATCCCTGGGTCAGGAAGATCTCCTGAAGTAGGAAATGGTAACCCATTCCAGTATTCTTGCCTGGGAAATCTTAAGGATGGAGGAGCCTGTCAGGCTACTGTCTATGGGGTTGCACAGAGTTGGACATGACTGAACATGCATGCACTTCTTAAGTACTCAATAGCCCCAGGTGGCTGGCAGATACCATATTTGATTGAATGGGTCTAAAGCATCATTTTCTTCCAAAATTCTGCCAGTTGGGCCAGGAGAGGGGAGTGGATTAAGGGATCATTACTAACTCACATCCCCTTTGAAGTGTTCATATTTTAATTCCTTATCAATCTATTGATCTTCAACAATAGTGATCAAGTTTCTAAACCTCTTTCCAATGTGGCTGGAGTAGAAACACAACCAAGGATTTAGCACCGTTGGTGGGGTTTTGGAGCTCAAGGGGAATTAGAAGGTAGCTGCAGGGATATCACATGGAGGGTGCTGGGTGAGCACAAACAGTTGAGATGAGGATGTGAGTGGCATCAAGGTAACGCCCAGGCCACATGTGACAGTGAAAAGAGCATAGTGTCTCTAGGATCAGGACTGTCTGGATGCCCTCGCCTGCCTACATGACTGTAGAGGAAACCACGAACCTTCCTGAATCTCACCTTCTTTAATCTGTAACCTGGAGGTAATAAGCCCTTTCCTAGCTTCCTCAAAGGGGAATTGTCAGGCTCCAATTACATGATTCATAGAAGCAGATTGGTGCAAATGCTAAAGTCCTCAGCTCATGTAAATTGTGAGCCATCTAATTATGAGTCTTCCAGCAGGGGTGATACAGTTAATTCAATGCAAGCAAGTTTTAATAAGGGCCTGCTCTAAGCTAAAGACTGTAGCAAGGGAGGAGGTGTCAAAGAGGTGAACCCCTCTGCAATCTCCTGCCTCAGTTAGAGAGACAGAACCCAGCTAGAAACTATTAGAAGACAGAATATAATTCCCGCAAAGTGGTTTGCACAGACAGTCCAAGGGGAGACAGCAGAGAGGGTGCAGTGTGAGCAGGGGAATAAAGGGGTCAGTTGTGGGATTGGGGGGCCCCAGCTAGGATTCAGAGTTTGAAGGGGCAGAGCAAGAGAGGAAAGAGTTCCTGCTAGAGGACACAGAACAAAGTCCAGGAGTGGGAATGAAAAGCCACACCTTAATGAGAAACTTCTGGAATAAGACAGGAGAGAGGGATAGAAAAGGGTGGCCATGGGTCCCTTTCCTGTCAGTACCCTTCCCAACATAAGAGATATCAGGCAGAGGCCAAATATCTGATGCCCAGGTCTTCTATCTTGCTCTGAAAGTGGGTCACCCATTGCAGAGGAGACTAGTCCACTCGAGATAAAACTGAAATACGACCACAGCCATGGCAGGGATGCTCAGATACACACCAGGATGGCCGTGGGCAGCTCAGAGAAAAGGGGCTCTGATCTCAGACCATCTCTATGCTGCACATGCTGATGCCAGGAATAAAACTGGACAGAGGCCCCGCAGGAAACAAAATTGTCAGGTATTTCCAAAAGTTCTGGGGGTTTCTGCCTTTCAAGCCAGTTCTTTATTATCAATTTACTATTTAATATCACTTTTTTTTTTGACTTCCCAGGTGGCTCAGTGATAAAGAATGTGCTTGCAAATGCAGGAGATGAAGTTTCCATTCCTGTTTCGGGAAGATGCCCTAGAGAAGGAAATAGCAACCCACTCCAGTATTCTTGCCTAGAGAATCCCAATCAACAGAGGAGCCTGGTGAGCTACAGTCCATGGGGTTGCAAAGAGTCAGACATGACTTAATGACTGAGCACACGCACATATCTGTTTTTTTACATCAGAGTGTTTTCTATCATGAATCCATAGGTTACACACACACACACACACACACAACACAGACTCCACCTGCATGCATTGTAGGTGCCCTCAGTCCCTCAGCAGGCACACACAGATGTCCTCTCCTAACACACACGTGCACACACACACACACACAAGCCTTAGGAACATGGAGGACAGACTGATCTAATTGGAGCAGTGAATGAATGAAGACTCAGGGCTGAGCTGATGTATAAGACTGCAAATTAGGCACCCAACCGGTGGCTACAGAAAGGACACCAGGGGCACTCTGGTCCCCTCTTCTTTCCTTTCCTGTCAATATTCTGTCTGTTCTAATATCCTTCAAGCTTTGGGGTCCTTGCTTGCCTGTCACTTTCCCCCATTCTTAGGTATACTTTATTCCCTGAGTTCAGTTGGGTCTAGGAATATGGATATTGGAGAAGGTCAAATTTTGTGTGGAGATAGGGTGCTTCAAAAAAGTTCCCTCTGCCCCAGAAGCTCTCTTACCCTGACTGTACTATTTCCAGCTCCTTCTCTGAACTACCCTTGCCCTGAGAAGAGGAACTGCTTTATCTGGATTTGAATGATGGGCTATTTTCTAGTGTTCTTTTATTAGGCAGAAAATGCAGGCTGGGGCCATTTTATTCTTTCTTCCATATTCTTTATATTTAGTGCACAATTGGGTCTAACTTAATAAGTGCAGTGTGGACAGAAGAATGGATAAGCACAAGATGATGAGTTTACAAAATCACATTCCATTTGCCATTCCATCTTGATCTTAAATTGTGCTTCAAGGATCTGAAATGAAGCCGTGTTTCTATCCAGAGGTCTAACACCAGCCAAAGTATGACAAACCCAAATCCAGACAAATTCGTAGTCCCAGCACCGACTCCCACTCCCGTGATACGTAGGCTAAAGTCATAAGCACTGCCAGAGGTCAACTGAAATGACCCATCAAAGGCGGCCAGATGCAAGAATGGCCCCGATGGCTCTGAAAAATAAAGCCAACAGGACACCTGATTAATTCAGAAGCAAAACATGGGGTCATTGTCTGTTCTTTTCCAACTCTCCTGACTGTTGGCACTCTGCCTTGCACACTGGGTGATGTGTTCCCCAAGAGCAAGGATTGAAGTCTCCCAGCTTTAAAGTCAAGAGTTGACTTTCAGGGGTTTCTCCAGCCTTGGAGCTAAATTTCACCTCCAAAATTAGAATTCGAGTCTGGTTAGTTTGAAAAGTAGGAGGGCTTATATATACCTCAAGGGACCCCATGACCATGACCTTGGCAACATGTTTTCAATCTTCAGGAAGGGAAACTAGCATATAGATGTACTGTCTACATGCCAAATATTGTACCAGTTATTCTCAAATGTATTATTTCCTCTAACTTTGATGACAACCTTATGATTGAAGATTGTTTTAGATAAGACTGAAGCTCCATGAGCTAAGCAGCTCACTGAGTCCCCCACAGAGCTGGCTTTCAAATATGCAAGCCTCATATTTTGGCCCTGCACCCGTGGACACACGGTGGAAGAGTGGAATGCCCTGAATTAACATGGAATATAGTAGGAAGCACAGGGCAGATTAGGGTGGGATAAGACTTCATTTCCACCTTTCCCCATTCCTTTTCCCCAAGAGGGTCTCATAAGCTCCTCCCATGCTCAGTGCAGTTGGCAGACCTCTCCAGAGGATTTGCAATTCAAAGAGATATGTGAATTGAAAGGGAAATATCCCCAGTGGTAGGTACCTAGTGTCCACTGAGAGGACAGCTGGAGGTGGGTGGACAGGTCCTAAGGATTTTAGAGCCTGGGCATAAGGCTGTCTACTCCCAGTATCCCCTTCCTCTGCCAGACCCACTTCCCTCTGCCCTTTCTTATCTGGCTCCTCTGCTTCTTTTCAGGACTCTGAGTTGCTAGGCAACTCCATTTTGGAGCTGAGGTTCTCACTGTGGCGAGCAGCTTCCACGCAGGGACGGGGAGTTGATGGCGCCGGTGATTACAGGTGTCTGTGCAGAAAGGCAGACAACAGCACCCACCTCATTGCCTTCCAGGGACAGAGGAAATGAGAGGTCTGGGAAGGGGAAGCAAAGTTTTGCCCAGGCCACTTTCCACCTCTCCGTTCTGCTCTCCGGTTCCCTTCTCCCACCAGCAGGGCTTCCTTCCACTCAGGCCCCAGGATCTCCCTGGTGCTCCTGGCTTCCTAGTGTCCCATCAGACCACAGAGATCTGGACCACCCAGGCCCTTAACACCTTTCCTGGAGCTCCCTCAGCTGTTCGCCCTTTATGGGCATGATGCTCACCTTGGGAGACCTCCATGGCTTCACTTTGTTAAGTAGGCTCTGTAAGTAAGGCTCTCTGTTTCTGCAAGCTGGAGAGGTGAGAGCTCGATCCATTTCTGTTGTGCTCCTTTGACTGCAGGGAAAGTGATGTGTCTATTCATGGTCAGCCTAAGCTGCCTCCGGGGTGATGCTCAGAGGGCAGCCTAAGGGAGACTTGCCGCTTCCCTGGTACAGGCTTAAACGTTTACTGAGTTCATACTCTGGGTCAGGTACCACCCATTCTTGATGCTGGTGATTCCATAAGCAAGGAGACATTCAGTCTCTGACCTCACAGAGCAATACTTATATTGGACGAGAACATCAGCAAACAATAGACAGTTAAACAAGTAATGGTACTTCGTAAGGTGGCTTTGACAGTTCCCTTCTGGAAGGACTGTCCTGCTCAGAACTGGAGGGACCCTGGGTTTCTTTCTATCAATGTACACCCTGGACAATGTGGAGCTCATCACTGTGGCATTTCCCAGATCACCGTTAAGTAGTCCTGGTGGCAGAGGTGATCCTAAGTGTGTTTATGTGTGTGTCACCTTCATGGACGCGCGTTTGTGTGGTAGAGGCTTGAGGATATGAGGATCAGAGCTGATGGTACTGCTCAGAATGAACCAGCTTGCTGAATGAAAATCGAGGCTGTCAGTCCAATACAGCTTTGGGGAAGCGCGTGATCTAGCCTGGCCAATCAGAGCTCAGTGATTAGTTAGGCAGGACCATGTGGTCTCAGGTTAGCCAATTAGAATTCATTCCTGCATTCTGGGTAGGAGGAGTTCTTTTTCTGCAGGAGTTGCCCAGCAGCTATTGCTCAACTTGAGGCGAGCACAGCCCACCCAGAGGAAGTTGGAGAAAGCGAAAAAGTGAGAGCCTGAGGCCAGTCTACGTTTGGATCTTTGGGTTTCATAAGCCAGTATACTCCATTTTATTTTATTTGTTCCATTTTATTATTTTATTTGATTAAGGCTTAAGCCAGTTTGGACCACAAGGAGATCCAACCAGTCTATTCTAAAGGAGATCAGTCCTGGGTGTTCTTTGGAATGAATGATGCTAAAGCTGAAACTCCAGTACTTTGGCCACCTCATGCAAAGAGTTGACTCATTGGAAAAGACTCTGATGCTGGAAGGGATTGGGGGCAGGGGGAGAAGGGGACGACAGAGGATGAGATGGCTGGATGGCATCACTGACTCGATGGACGTGAGTTTGAGTGAACTCCAGGAGTTGGTGATGGACAGGGAGGCCTGGTGTGCTGCAATTCATGGAGTTGCAAAGAGTCGGACCTGACTGAGCGACTGAACTGAACTGAACTGAAGCCAGTTTGCTTGGATTTTTACCCCTTCCCCAAGTAAAGTTTCTGTATCCATATGATGTCATCATTGCTCCCCACCCCTGGGTCCCTTTGTTGCCCAAGTATCCAGGGTTGTCCTCCAGGCTGAGGAGTCCTTTCGTAGTCCAAACTCCGAGTTTCAGGCCAGGGACTGCGTATTCCCTCTTCTTTCTGGCAGAACACACCTGTGCTCTGCTCCATTTCTTCAGGGCCCTACCCTCAGCAAAGTTTTGTTTGATCAATTACAGTAGGTTGTAGATGGCTAAAGGGCTTCCTTGGTGGCTCAGCAGTAAAGAACCCACCCACAGTTCAGGAGATGCTGGTTCTATCCCTGGGTCAGGAAGATCCGCTGGAGGAGAGCATGGCAACCCACTCCAGTATTCTAGCCAGAAAAATCTCATGGACACAAGAACCTGACAGGCTATGGTCCATGGGGTCACAAAGAGTTGGACACAACTGAAGTGTCTAAGCACACACAATAGCTAAAAGTTGCTCTGGCCATATTGATGGTATTTTCACGTTTGTACTGTGGTTCTTTGCTGTAATCCATGGACCGGGATACCTAATGGTGGGAGTCCAGGCAGTGTGGCAGGCTGCAGAGAGATAGCTTCATAGGATGCTCCTCTTAGTGACTCTGAAGTTCCTTGGCTGGATGTTCAGTTTTTCTGCCTGTGTCCATGGCTGAGGGCCAACTACCTTGGCTCACAGTGAAATGCCAGGGCCTCTGCCACTGCGAGGAGGTCACGTCCTTCTCATAGAAGGAGGGAGAAAGGTACTGAAGGGAAAGCTTTTGGAAACAGGCATCCAATGAACCTCTGAGTCCTGGAGTGGCCTGGACTAGTCAGTGACTTTGCTCTTCTCCTTTATATGAGTGAGCTGAACCCCCAAGTCCTCTTCCAATGCTCATGTCTTCAGAGGGATGTCTGTGACTCTGAGTGACTCCTGGGTCTTGTGTTTTAGCATGAGAGTATCCCCAGAGGGAAGCTTCCTAGGTGTCTCAGTGGTAAAGAATCCACCTGCCAATGCAGAAAATGTGGGTTTGATCCTTGGGTCAAGAAGATCCCCTGGAATAGGAAATGGCAACCCACTCCAGTATCCTTGCCTGGGAAATCCCATGGACAGAGGAGACTAGTGGGCTACAGTCCATGGGGTGACTAAAGTCATACAACAACAGAATCCCCATAGGAGTGTAAGGCATATTTAAAAGGATACTTTGTGCAGTTCACTCTCATTTCACAATCCACTCAGAGTTTTCTTGCTCCCTTCTACTGGTTTCAGCCTTGTTTCGTGACTTACTCCTGTTCATTGCACAGGGCGGTGAGTGGGAAGTGTGAGGAGTTTAACTCCTGCAGTTGGGACAACTGGGTTCCAGTCTCAACATGGCTACTATCCAAAGAGCCGAGTCCTTGAAAGAGGTACCTGGTACTTTTGATCTGTGTTCTTATTTGTAAAATGGGAATGAGACCATTTTGCTTTGCTCACAGGTTGTGGTTTATGTGACACATTAAATGCAAATGCAATGAAGAGATAGAGGCTGTGTAAAAATACCAGGGATTGCTTGGCACTTGGTTTGCTGGAGGCCAAGTTTCAGCTTTCTTTGGTTATCCTGCATCTGGGTTCATCCTACCCTAGCTGCCTCTGCCATGCCTCCCTGACCCCAAGGAAAATCAAGTCTTGTGCCTGAGCTGCACCTGTAGGGCAGCCAGTGCTGTGTCTGTCATCAGCCCTCTGAACCTCTCTTCAGAAAAGGTTGATGATGACTCACCAGGGCAGCAGGTGGCGAGACGGGTCTAAAATTATAGTGGAACCGACCATTCAGAAGAGACAGGCGCATATGGAATTGGTACCTCTGCCCTGATCATCATCAAGTTCTCAAGGAATCACCCGGAGACAAGGAAAAGTAGAAAAATATTAAGCTCCGTGGAAATACTGCTTTGGATGACATTGTCAACATTGCCTGACAGATGCAGTATTTCCACAGAGCTCTCTGGAGCCACTAAAGAGATCCTGGGGACTGCACAGTCTGTGGTTGCTGTGTTGATGGCGGCCTTTGTGACATTCATATGTGACATTAACAGCGTTGTGGTACAATGGCCAGCTACTTAAATATTTCAATAAAGAATCATTTGATATTTAGGAAAAAAATTTTTACAAAAGGAAAAATTACCAAGGGAAAGTGTTACATTTTGGTAATACACATTGGAAGACAGGGTTAGTTTTCTGCCACATCCAGGAAGCAGTGGGGCGAAACTCCATCTGACAATGGATTGTGAGATGGCAGCTCAGAGAGGGAAGGATATCAGCTCAGCCTCACACAGCCAGTCCCTGGGCTGAGGTGCAGTCTGTGAGCAGAGCAGGAGGTGCTCCTCCCAGTGTCCTGTCAGCTTACTCTCCCAATTTCCAGGTTAGAGATTTGAATCAGATACAAGGCAAATGCTTAGGCAAGGGAAAAGGGTTTTGCCAGCTTGCTCCACAGGGAAAGAGTCTGTGATATGATATGAAGCCGAAAATAGAGTGTCTCAGGAAAGAAGGTTTGGCCGCTGACTGCCTTGTGGTGGGTGTGGGGGCCTCCTCCAGGAAGGCGGGAGCTGAGATGAGAATAGGACACGGTCGCTGCCCGTGGTGTACTGCTGAGCGCAGACGCTCTGGGCGGGCGTTTGGAATCCGTGTCATAAGAAAGGGGTCCCACCGGAAAGGCTGCTTTAGCAGTGCTGTCCTGCTGGGGTCTGTGGAACATCCTGACACAGTCCGGGGCTTGAACAAGGGCCAAGGATTTATCCAGAAACAGCAAGCCCTGTACAAAGACGATCCCGGATTTAGAACAGATGAAAGGTACTTTGAGGGAGTTCAAAGAACGGGCGCATGCTCCCTGATGGCTTCTTGCTGGATATTTTGAGGTGACTGGGGCACGTTTTCCCGCCCAGCTTCTCCCAGGGGTCTTTTCTAACACAGTTTCTCTCCATTAGTATATTCCAGACCTCACGGGTTCGGAAGTCTTAATATGGAAATTCCTGCAGTGGAGGGAACAGGCTTCTCCCAGTTGGGGTTTGCTGAGGCCATTATTCTGATGATGTTAATGGTGATGATTAATTGGCTCTAACGATGGAGATGTGGAAAGTAATGAGGCTACCTGATTGGGCGACGGGAAAGATGGAGCTTGTGGCCACGTGGTGAGGATGGTTCTAGTGACGGTGTTGACAATAGCAGGGAGCACAGTATTAGAAATTTGTTGAAAAATCTAGGGGACAGACCTTAACTTGAACTTTACTATCTTCTCCGGGAAGGCAGATAATTGGCAAAAAAAAAAAAAAAAAAAAAAAAGATAAATGTGCCTCTGACAAAGGGGAAAAGAAAATACCTTTTCCTGTGGTCAGTTCTATCTAACCAGCTACTTGGTGTCAGTTCTACTAGGTATATTGCAACACGGCACCAGCTTTCTGGTGGACCCAGGGCAGTGTACATGAAGAAGCAAACTCTACCAAGTTGATACTAGTGACCACAAACAAACCTGTGACCTCCCAAATGGAGGGTTAAAACAAGGAGACAGTCATCCTCATTGTCATTCTCCAAACAGCGTCTAGAGAGAAAGGATGTGAAAAGTCAGTTGTCAGCTCTTCTTATAGATCTGAAGCAATCCCACTGCTTTCGAGGAGCATTTCATGTGAGGTTGTGCTTGCGATAAGCCTTCTACTCCCGTTTCCACCCTGGAGTCCCAATGTCCTTGGTTTTCTGAGTCACTGGGTCCAACTAGTGATATGACAGCATTAAGGCAAAGGAACTTTGAGGTCTGACTCCTTTTCATGGCACCAATGGCATCCGAAACAGCAAGGGAAAGGTTAAGGTCTCCAAAGGCTAGTGAAGGAAGAGGGTGACATGAGTTCTAGGTAATCCCAACTTTGCTGATTCCCAAAAGCATTAAAAGAAAAAAAAAAGAGATTAGCCAAATTTAACCAGTTACCATCAAGTAACAGAGATACCTTTACTTCATCTGATTTTGGTGACGTTGTGAAATGTGAGAAGCTTGATTTCAGAGCCCCTAGCCTTATTTTCCTCTCATTTTCTTTTTCCTTCTCTGTGGATGTCCTCATATCCCTGCCTCAGTTGTGCACCATTATTCCTCCATTCCAGGGATAAAATCCCAGGAACACACTCTGTGATGTTGAGACAGAATAACAATAGTGTGGCTGCCAGATCTGTCATACCGTGAACATGTGCTCCCTTCCCAGGGAACT
The DNA here is from genome assembly GCF_019923935.1 of Bubalus bubalis. Lineage (NCBI taxonomy): Eukaryota > Metazoa > Chordata > Mammalia > Artiodactyla > Bovidae > Bubalus > Bubalus bubalis. The sequence continues at coordinate 42,700,073 of NC_059178.1, forward strand.
TTCTCTCTGATGAAAAAGCCTAGAGAAGAAAGTGCTTACCCATGGTGGGGATCGGAAATGGTAGATTAGCACAGAGAAGATCCTTTGCCCTGCAAACCACACCATGAAGGTGGTGCCATGTGCTAGGGCATGTGGTTTAATGGGACTGAGGGCTCTGCCCTTTGGAACTGTGGTTCTGTAGCTTGTCTCTGTATTAACTGGAGGAATGAAGATAGCAATATCCTGCTAACTATTGGTTAATAAAGAGGACCCACCTTTTCCTAGAAAGTGACTTCTTCCTAAGAAAAGGAAGGTGAGCTGTCAATTTCTTCATTGGTCCTCGTGTTTTATTAGCTCTTTTTTTTTCTGGTGAGTGAAAAAAGAAATGCTGGGAAGCTAGAAGTGTAACTGAAAGGAATTGTGCAGAACAAGTTCAAACTATAAAAGGATAAAAAGGATTTTGTTTACTGGTTGTTTTAGGTCCAGAAGTTCTCAAGAAGACTTATCAGCATGCATAAGATTGGAACCAAGGAATACAGTAACATTTAGAACTCCCATTCATTCAGTCATTCATTTATATAACAAATATACCTGGGTTAATTTTTATAGGGCCAAAGAATTTAGGACTGAAAGTGTTCCAGAGAGGAGAGCTGTGAGGCAGCAAAGGAGAAAAGGGAAAAAAGGAAAGTGAGTTCCAGTTATCAAATGTTGTGTGGCAGATTGCCCCCAAACTTAATAACCTAAAATATAGCAATCATTTTATTGTTTTCATCTCTGAAAGTTCAAGGATTAACTAGGCTCAGCCAGGCAATTCTTGTTCAGGGTCTCTCAGGTAGCAGGAAGATAGTCAGAGAAGGCAATGGCACTCTACTCCAGTGCTCTTGCCTGGAAAATCCCATGGATGGAGGAGCCTGGTAGGCTGCAGTCCGTGGGGTCACGAAGAGTCGGACGTGACTAAGCGACTTCACTTTCACTTTTCGCTTTCATGCATTGGAGAACCCACTGGAGTGGGAACCCACTTGAGTGGCAACCCACTCCAGTGTTCTTGCCTGGAGAATCCCAGGGACGGGGGAGCCTGGTGGGCTGCAGTCTACGGGGTCGCACAGGGTCAGACATGACTGAAGAGACTTAGCAGTAGCAGCAGCAGTTATGGGGGAGGGACTGGAGTGATCATAAAGTCTTTCTCACTTGCATACTGGTGGTTGTTGCTGGCTGTTGTCTGGAACTTCAGCTGAGGCTCTTAGCGAGCTGATGACCTATACTTGGACTCTTCTTGTGGCTTGGGCTTCCTCACAGGATGGCAGCTGGTTTCCAAAAACAAAAGAGCATCTCAAGAGAACTGGATGGAAGCACTATCCTCTTGTATGTCCTGGCTTCAGAAGTCACAAGACTGACTCAGATTCCAAGTCAGGGAACACGACCTGTCTCTTCATTGGAGAAATGTGAATGCCAATTGAAAGAATGTATGGAGAACTTGTTGCAGCCATTTTGAAAAAGGTAGGTAGATCCAGGTGTGAGTGGTCTTGAATGAAATCTTGCTGAAGAACTAATACTAATTAATGAAGACAAATCTGGAATAATTAGTCAGCCATACTAGGAAACATATAATCAAATGAGTGATTTTGTAACATGAATAGTTATGGCTAAAAGATAGAGTCAGAGCAGACTTCATGGAAGAAGTAGGACTTTGAGGTGACTTTGAAGCCTGTGTAAGGCCTATTTGAAAGAAAGAAAGTGAAAGTGTTAGTCACACAGTCATGTCCAACTCAGACCCCATGGACTACAGGAGCCCGCCAGGCTCCTCTGTTCTTGGGATTCTCCAGGGAAGAATACTGGAGAGGGTAGCCATTCCCTTCTTCAGGGGATCTTCCTGACCCAGCAATCAAGCCGGGGTCTCCTGCATTGCAGATAGATTCTTTACTGTCTGAACCAACAGGGAAACCCAGGGTCCATTTGGTTATGTTTAATTTATGTTCATTTTTCACCAACACAGAAAAGAAATGATAATAAACAAAATTATAATTATTGGTAATTCTTCCCATTACCGATGAGATAACTAGTTAACATTTCCAGGTGCATCTTCCTCAGTTTCCCCACTCCATAAATGTATTAATATTACAAATTTGCAATCCTACTTAACTTTTTAATTTTGTGAATGTTTTCCAAAACTATTAAACATTTTTCTAAAATATAATGTTGAATCTCTGCAGAGCATTCTGTCATGTGAATATGCTATGGTTTACTTTTAAATCATTTACTGTTGGGAATTTAAACTGTTGCATTTTTTTATATGGGAATCTTGGTGCTTATCTATGATTAGTCTCTTAGGATTAATTCCTAAAGGTAGAATTATTGGTCAGAAGTTTTCCATATTTTAGAAACCTTTTACATAGCTTGTCATGGTGACTTCTAGGACAGATTATGCTGGTTGCCCATCCCACCAGGCTGAGTCCCTATTTAATTGCACGTTTGCCAATATTGATTGTTACTGGCTGCAAAGGACAGCTTTCTATTTGAGAGACCAAAGTGGAACTTTGGGCTTTACTCTGATTTTATCTTATTATTAGAAGGGAAGTATTTCCCCATATATGTTTTTATCATCTCAGTGTTTTTTTAAAAGTGACTTGCTGGTTTAAATTATTTGCCTATTTTTTCCATTGGCATTTTCCCTCCTATTGATTAGTAGCAGCAATTTATAAATTATTACTCTTTTGTTTAACACATATGGTGCTTTTTTCTCGTTTGATCTTTTTGTTTTCCAGGTTTGTCTGTGATGGAGTTTTTAGATGGAGGGAGTTTTTTTAAGTTTCTGTGTGGTCACATCTAGTAATCTTTTTATTTATATATTTTTCTTTTGTTCTTACCTATGAAAGTCCTTATTAATAATAACAGATTAATTTTTACCTTGTTTTTCTTTTGTGTTCACACACATACCCACACCCACACACATACATAAAACACTGAATTGTCAACTCAATCTGGACTATATCTTAAGGTACATTCTGTGGAGGGGTCTCCTAAAGTTTGTTTCCCAAATATTTACCCATATGTAGGATGACAGGATTTAGATCAGTAGAGGGAGAAGCCTGCACCCTTAAAGGGAGAAATTGTGTGATTCTGGTTGAAGTAGAGGGGGGCTGTAGAGGGATGCCAGGCAAAGTTGGTGGGGGGGGTGCCTTATGGCATTAAGAACCATACATGTGACATTGAAGTCACTCAGTCGTGTCTTACTCTTTGTGACCCCATGGACTGTAGCCTACCAGACTCCTCCGTCCATGGAATTTTCCAGGCAAGAGTACTGGAGTGGGTTGCCATTTCCTCCTCCAGGAGATCTTCCCGACCTAAGGATTGAACCTGGGTCTCCTGCATTGTAGGCAGATGCTTTACCATCTGAGCCACCAGGGAAGTCCATACAGGGAAGAACCATACAGGTTGGGGAATAGGGAAATTGTTGTTTTCTGTTCCTGAACATCTCTTCAGGACTTGTGAGGAGTCAGGTACTCTGGTAAATATACGTAATATTTCATTTAATTCTCACTACTGCCTACGAGGCAGGTACTATTATTATCATTTTATAGATGAGATGATTGAGGCTTAGTAAATGGCAGGGCTGGGACGGAGTCCAACTCCAGCTATTTTCAAAGCTCTGGCGTTCAACCGCTGTGCTTATTCATTTCTCAATATAATTAACCTAAGAGTTTCAGAAAGTTCATCCGGAAACATTGTACCAGTTAAAAAGGAGTGGGGAGTGATTGAGGTCAGGAGCTTTGGAGATTCTGGAGGATACAGTGACGAGGTCCTATAGAGAGGCAGGGCTGGGGATGGCCCATGACAATACAGAGGGATGAAGAGAAGCTGGGAGCAAGCGGTGCAGGGACTGGGAGGGGAGCTTGCTGAATTTAGTATCTTTCAGTTTTGGCTCTTATTCTAAATATTTGATGGGGGTCTTGCTCTGGGTCTTCATCAACTGACCTTAGCAGTTACCACTCTCCTGAGACTTAAACAGAAATATCCAAGGACCAGATAGTCTTGTATCAAAATTGAGAAAAGGACCCAAAATGCTTCTTTTCCCATCCATCTAGATCCTCCAAGGAAGCCAGAGTGATTAAGGGAAGTTTATTGTTTTTCCCCCAAGGGATGAAGCTGTACCTTCATTCCCTCGATGAACGTTAATGAAGCATAGAGTCTGCTGTGAGGGACCTAAAGACACATTGAAACAGAGCCTGCCCGCATGGAGGTGAGACTGAACAGAAGTAGTAACTTGCCCTTGTACATAAACATCACACAAAATGGGAATTTCAAATCCCCCCAAAGAGGCATAGTTAATAGGTTATAGGAGGTCTAAAAAGAGAGAACTATTCTTATTGGGAGGGCTGGGAGCAGACAGAACTAATAACTAGTTTCTGAGTTGGGTTGTGCTAGGCTTGCTAGAAGAAACAGAGAAGAATCTTGTGTAATTTTCAAATTTTAAATATATTTGTGTAGGATATGATGAATATAAATTAATATAAATATAATTCTATTATAGTTAAATTATCAATGACATCATTCAAAATGCTCCTATTCTTACTTTTTCTGTACTTGATAAAATATTCTCAGGAAAATGTTGATATGTCTCACTATGATTACATATTTTCTCTTTTCCCTTATGTTTCTTCTGATTTTTGTTTTATATATCTTTTTTCTTTGTTGTTAGATGTCTAATGGTTTATGATGTTGATCTTCTTTGTGAATTGTACCCTTTATCTTTACAATATTCATCTTTGTTTCATTTAAAAATCAATCAATTAATTAAAAAAATTAAAAAAAAAGACTCGTGTAATTTTCATTCTTTGTTTGCAAACCCTGTGACCTGCCCTCCTACAGGCATGGGTGACTCCCTTGGCATTTGTCCCTCCTGCTCTTCAATCATGGTCTTGTCATGCTATAATTACAATAATAGAACAGCTCAGTTGCTTAGGATGTTCTAAGAAAGAGGACAAAAGCAAACATATAAGAAATAAACTGCAGCTCAGTGCACAGATCATGCATCTTTATCAAAAGAATTACAGAATGGATGCTGCTTTTCTTCTCCACCCCAGCACAAATTGAAGTCCTAACTCTATTTCAAAGTCTTCCCAAATAACTCAAACTGCATAGATCACCCACAGCCCTTATATTTATAGCCCCAATTTGGTCTTGTGGTTCTTGGTAACGGAGCAATCATAAATAGACTTAGGTCTGCAAGAACTCCCTTGAAGAGGCTCCTTGGCCTCACCAGACAGGTCCATGAGGAGAGGGAGAATGAACCTCACTGCTTAAGGTGGCCTGAGTTTGAGTCCCAGTCCTGTAAGTTCCTCTCAGTTTCAAACTGTTACCTAATGTCTCTAAGCACCAGTTCATTCATCTGTGAAAAGGGAATAAATATCAGCACCCACTTCACTGGATTGTTATGAGAATTATGTGAGGTTGTAGAATAAACATTCAATACATAGGCAGGATTAATGCAGAATGAGTACAAGCAGAAGTCCCAGTTGGATGCTATTCCATATATTTCATTGAATTTTTATAACTGGACCATTTTTGGTCTGGCAGTTCTCTTTCCCTGGTTGTGTCATCAGAATGCTTGGAATGGGTCTTTCTCATCTTGTGACAGGGCGAGTATATCCTGATGAACATATTCTTTGTGTTATCATTTGAAATCTCCTCTGAAGTGTTGGCAAGTGCCCTAGGTTTGGAACTGTAAGTCGGAGACTGCAAACTGGCCAATGTTCCCTTTCCTCCTGTATATAACCCGCCAGAACAGGCGGCTCACTCTGCTGGATCTGCCAGTTTTACTTATCTGTACTCTTTTCTAGACAGTGAGTCCAGGGGGGAGAGGATGGGTCCTTGATCTCAGCTGCTGCTAAGTCGCTTCATTCGTGTCCGACGCTGTGCGACCCCAGAGACAGCAGCCCACCAGGCTCCCCCGTCCCTGGGATTCTCCAGGCAAGAACACTAGAGTCGGTTGCCATTTCCTTCTCCAATGCATGAAAGTGAAAAGTGGAAGTGAAGTCGCCCAGTTGTGTCCGACTCCTAGCGACCCCATGGACTGCAGCCTACCAGACTCCTCTGTCCATGGGATTTTCCAGGCAAGAGTACTGGAGTGGGGTGCCATTGCCTTCTCCGTTGAGCTCAGCTACATGATGTGTATTGCCTGGACACACAGCACAGAACCTGGCACATGGTGAACATTCACTATTTGTTGACTGGATGGCATGTTGCTGCATGGGTGCCCAAGGATTAGTGATAAACACCTGTTGGGCCCTTTATTTATTTATTTTTTAACTTACCTAAACTTCACCACAACCTTGTAAACTAGATACTTTCATTTCCAATTTATTAACAGAGAAACACCCAAGGGCAAAGAGTGACGTGCCTCCCTTCTCCATCCACTGTCTCGGTCATCCTAAAATACTCTGATTTTCATTATCATTATACCACTTATTAGCCACATGCACCTGGCGAGTCACAAATCTTATACAGAGTCATATTTTCTTATAATCAGAGCTGCCTTGCTGCCTTGGGAACATTTTAATGTTTTCTGGATATTCACAATCCTGACAAATAAGTGACTCATCATGATATTGTTTTGATGATGCCTGACAATGGCTTCTCTATTTTTAACATTGAGTGGCAGGAACCAATAATATTAGGCCCTTTTATCCTTTTTTGAGAGGAAAGAAAAGTGAAAGGTTATGAGTTTAAGGAGTATCTGTACGGAGGGAGGGCTGGCCTCACCCAACACCCAGGAGAGAAACTATCCTGCTATCTCCAGTACCTGTTCTCAGCTTGCGGCTCCAGGCCACATCAGGGTCTGCTTTCTGGGAATCTTCACAACAGTGTCTCCAGCACTGTCTACTTTGTGATTGCTGTCAGTTTCACCTTGGGCATGTCTCTCTCTAACTATACTCCTTGCATATTTTCTCCCTTTCTGGTACATTTCTGTTTACATAGCTCAGGTTCTTCCTCAGCATTTCCAGCAACTTTCAAATTATTGACACAGTGTGAGAATCCCTTTTATTTTTTGAAAGTATGGACGATTGAACAAATGAATGAATAAGTAAATACATTTGGAGAAGAATTCAGAAGGTGTCCAAGCAGTGTGTGATGTAGAACAGAGAAGGCAGGAAGGGAGTTGGTGGTGTTTCCTGGTGGTTCACATGCAGGCTCTGGGGTCAGAAGGCCTGAGATGGGCTCTGGTTTTACTACCCACCAGCCCTGAGACCTTGGGTGGGTTACTTACCTTTGTGAAGCCAGCATGAGACATGGCAGTAGCTTTATCACTTAACTATTGTTGTGTCACAAACCACCCTAAAACTCGGTGGCTTAAAACGATGATCATTTTTACTGTTCACGTGGCTGTGGGTCAAGAAAGGCTGTCTAATCTAGACTGGATTTCACTGGGGTGTCTTCGTGTCTCCTGTACCAGTGGGCCAGCCTGGGAATGATCTCCTGGGTTGACAGAATTGTAAAAAAACAAAAGGAAACATATAAGGTCTTCTAGGGCCTAGGTTGGGAGAAGGCAATGGCACCCCATTCCAGTACTCTTGCCTGGAAAATCTCATGAATGGAGGAGCCTGGTGTGCTGCAGTCTATGGGGTTGCTAGGAGTCGAACACGACTGAGCAACTTCACTTTCACTTTTCATTTTCATGCATTGGTGAAGGAAATGGCAACCCACTCCAGTGTTCTTGCCTGGAGAATCCCAGGGATGGGGGAGCCTGGTGGGCTGCCATCTCTGGGGTCGCACAGAGTCGGACATGACTGAAGTGATTTAGCAGCAGCAGCAGCAGGGCCTAGGTTTGGAACTTGAGGCTGCCATTTTCACTCACATATCATTGTGTGAAAAATTATATATATATATATATATGTGTAGGATTTCACTATATGTATGATTTTCACTCACATATCACAAGTCACATGGCCACACTCAAAGTTAAGGGGAGGGGGAATATGCCAGGCTGGCTCATCATAAGGGCACCCCGATGGTATGGATGCTGCAGGTGGGGTAGGGGGTGAAATATTTAATTCAGTAATGCATTTTATCATACTACCTTTCTGAACCATGGGAAAAATGGAAAGGGATGATCTTTGTTATGCTCTCTGCCTGGCATTTTGTGAGCACTTCACATGTGATTAGTTAGGTTACACATCTTGTAAGCAGTGCATAATCCACAGCTATTGTAGCTGTTGTAACTGTTATTGTCAGAAATGCAGACATGTTATCCCAAAGATCAAGACTCATAGAGAACTAAGCTGGAAGGAGCTGATGAAGCACTCTTTGTTTGGGTAGAAAAAGGAAAATTTTACTCATTCAGCAAATATTTATTGAACACCTGTGTGTCACACACTGCACTTGGGATACATTTGAGAACAAAGCAGACAATGTTTCTTGGCCATGTGGAGATTACATTTCAGCTGAGAAAGATATAGGCATAAAAAACAGGAAAATAAGTAAATGATACAGTATGTTGATGCTCTGAGAGACTGTAGTGAAGAGTAAGGGAATGGGGTGTGGTGCTGTGCACACAGGATGCAGGATTAAATCAACTGATCAGGTGGGCTTGTTGAGGAAGCAAGCACAAAGGCTTGAAATAAGGACCTGGAGTGAGCCAAGCAGATGTTGAGGGAAAGATGTTTTAGTCAGGGTAACTCCAGAGCCAAGAGTTTGAGGAAGGGATGCCAAGCATGCTTGAGTAACAGCATGGAGTTCAGTGTGACTGGAGACCAGGAACAAGGGGAAGAATAAAGGAGTTGAGGTCGGAGAGGTCATGGGGAGGAGGGTCTGCTGGTCATTCCAAAGGCTTCAGTTTATTCTTAGTGGAGTGGGGTGCTCCTCAAAAAGTCAACGTGTTAGCCACTCAGTTGTGTCCTACTCTTTGCGACCCCATGGATCGCAGCCCACCAGGCTCCTCTGTCCATGGAATTCTCCAGGCAAGAATATCGGAGTGGGTTGCTATTCCCTTCTCCAGGGAATCTTTCTGATCCAGGGATCGAACCTGGGTCTCCTGCACTGGGGGCAGATATTTTACCACCTGAGCCACCAGGGAGGCCCTGGCGAGCTCCTAGAAGGTTTTAAACACATGATATTGTTCTTATGTTAAGTGCCATGAAGCTTATGTTTCAAAGCAAGTGGCTGTTGTGTTAAGAATACTTCCAAGAAGGCAAGGTAGTCTGTGAGAATACTCAAAGAAGGCAGAAATAGTCAACTGGGCTTGGGTGGTGACAACAGAGGGGTGAGCATCTTGAGTTTGGATATGTTTTGAAAGTCGAGTCCACAGAATCTACTGGAAGATTAGATAAGTGACAGAAAAAGAGGGGCCAAGGATGACTCCATGGCCTAAGTACCTGAGACTGGAAATGGTGTGGGTAAAATAAGATTGGGGTGGTAAAAAGTTAGGTTTTCAATTTCAAGTATGTTGATTTTGAGAAGGCTCTTAGATATTCAAGTGGAGATGGTCACAGAGGCAAACTGGATACACATGTCTAGAAATCAGTAGCAAAGTCTTGATTCATGAGCCCACATTAGTCCTTGAACTCAGAGGCCTGGTCATATCAGCAAGGGAGTGAGTGCTGGTAGAAAAGAGGACCAAGGAGGTTCTCCAAAGCCCTCCACATGCAGAGAGAGTGTGGAGACCCGGGAAGTGGATGGTGCTGCCTAATGCTACTAGAAGGGCAAGTGTGATGAAGATTGGGAGTTAATGGGGAGATTCAGCAATGTGAAGGTCACTAGGCATCATGATAAGAAAAGTTTTGTGGTTGAGAGGTTTTTGTGAAAAAGCAAGTTTAAGAGAAAGTGAAGAGAGGAATTTGAGAGAGAAGAGACAACCCTTTGGGGAGGCTGGTTGCAGAGGAAAACAAAGAAATGGGTCAGTAGTTAGAGAAAAGCAGGATCAAGAGAGTTTCACTGTAATGGCGGACATAATGGTGTGTTTATGTGCTGATGGTAATCATCCAGTGGTGAGTGAAACACTCGTAATGCAGGGGAGAATCGGAGAAAGGACAGTGACATGGAAACCACCAAAGGAACTGCTCAAGCTCTTCCGGCTTTTTACTCCTGGCATTCCTTACCCCAGTAGGGATATTCATTACACGATTATGACTCTCTCCTGTTAAATGATTGCATCAAGTCCGGTTGATAGTCTCAGTTCCATCATTAGCATCGGCGTTTCCTCTGTTGTTGTCTATTATCCTTCCACTCAAGGCACAGAAGCACCAGGGCATTTATTTTCTAAATACAGAACCCTGAACCATTTCCCTTGCTTCCCTTTGTTGCACAGGGAGGCCCATGAGAAAGCAGAATTGGGCTCTGTGAACTTAGTCCATGAAGGGGTACAGACAGACTCTATTTTAAGACACCAAGGTCATGTTGAGACAAACCGGGATTGACCATGAAAGAAAGGGATGGGTAGGATCGACGGCTTGAGAAATGGGTCAGGGGAGGGCTGTCCTGTTCAGAGGCAGGGTAGGGATGGGGGTTTTGGAAGGAGTGGGGTCTCCACTGTCTGTGGCTTCCCACTAAAGAATCTAACTTTTCCCCTTGACTTTATGCGTCCACCTCCTATCCTGCAGCCTTCCTCTGTTCACTTCCCAACTGACATCACTCTCTGTGTCCTAGGAGCAGTTTCTCCCTCAGCCCCACATGGGTTGTGAGCTTTCTGAAGCCAAGGGCTGTATGCCTCACATGCTCCAGGGCACTTACTCCACTGTCTGGAGAAGGACAAGGAACTGATTAATGCTTGGCAATTCTTGGGTGGGGGGTGGTTTACACTGGTCGGTTAGGAGCAAAGCCTGTAAACTGGAAGAGATTTCAGCCCCATCTTCAAGTCAGCTGGGAAAAGGGCAAAATGGGGTTTGATGGGGGAGATTTTGTTCCAACTTTTTATATCAAATCTGTAGTATGAGACTAGAATCTGGTCTTTCGGGTCTAGTGATGTATCGGGGGTCAGTCTTCTCTCTTCTGTCTCCTCAGTCTACAGTGGGAGCATGGTAGTCAGCCTCTCCGAGAGGTAGTGAGCTCTCCCTCCTTGGGGATAATCTATTGGAGGTTACTTAGGGCTTTGCAATGCAGGAGACCTGGGTTTGATCCCTGGGTTGGGAAGATCCTCTGGAGAAGGAAATGGCAACCTGCTCCAGTATTCTTGCCTGGAGAATTCCATGGACAGAGGAGCCTGGCGGGCTACAGTCCATGGGATTGCAAAGAGTCAGACAGGACTGAGCAACTAACACTCACTTTCAGTTACCAGTCATGGGTTCTGGGGATGGCTATGTTGCTCTAGATGTTCTCTTGGAACCCCATTGTTTCCTGTGACATGCCCAGCCCCACTTGAATGGGGGAGTGGTGAGTTCTGTGATGCTTACCCCAGGCTCACCCAATATCCCTCAGCCCCACCTACTCTAACCCTGTAACCCTATGGCTGTTTCTTACCTCTCCCAAGTCTGCAGCTGACTTCCACATTCCAGGCTACACAGTCCCATTACCCCCATCTGAGGACAAGGGCACAGGGGAGAGATATGGGGAGTTGCATCAGGAACAAGATAAACTGAAGCCATTATTCGGCCACGTCCATGGTCAAGAGGGTATCTGTGTTCTAAAGACCAAACTGGGATCGTGATCTGTGTTCATGATCCCAGTTGTCACATGACTAAGAAACCAGCAGTGGGTGTTTGTGTCTGGGTTTCCCAAGTGGGTCTTCTAGTCTACCTCTGCTCCTTGTATCATCTCTAAATTTTGGTTGCTGCCTGCATTCCTACTATGAGAACATCAGACTTTGAACAACAATGCACACACCCCAGACTGAAGTTGAGATTTATGTTTTATTACTAGATGTCACTCCTGAGTGTGAATAAATATGCCAGTATCCTGAAGGTGCTACTATGGAGGAGCGGAGGGAATCCTGAGAGGTAGAGGGTCCTGCTACAGGAGAGCAGAAGTGGGGGAGGGTCTAGAAAGTGGTGGTTGGGGTCCCTCAGAAGGAATTTTCCACCTTTACCTTTCTGTGGAGGGTAAGCCCTGTATACCTGTCCCTCCCCCCAGCCCCCGCCCCTCCTCACACAGCGGCTTCCAAAAGGCCTTCAGACTCCAAATGACACCCTCATCAATGAGCTTGCATTGCAAAACCACATTTTGACAACACATTTCCCAAATTTAGTCCCCTAATCCACTCCCAGAATATATTATGTTTTGCACCCAACAGATGGATTGGAAGCTTAAATCTTCTGCTTGTTCAGAAACCAACCAGAAACCAAAAATACAAACACTCACACCCTGCAGGTGTGAGTGCCATGGTGGGGGTAAGGGGAGGAACACGGGTGTGTGTGTGAGGAAGCGTGCACGTTGGTGAGAACAGCTGCGGGTAAGGGACCTAGCATCACCTGGGCCTGAGAGGCAAGCAGCTGCTTTCTATAAACCCTTCCCAGCACCCATGGTTTTGGTCTTTCAGTGCCAGGCAGGTGTAGGATAGCATGAGGTCTCCAAAGCACAGGTCTGAATCCTTGAGGGTGGGGACTGGCAGGGGTCTCTCCTTTACATGACTGAAGAGTTGAGAGGCCTAAGCAGGGGAACTGAAACCATAGAGCCCCCCTCCAGCATGAGATTCAGGACCACACACTGGACTCCAGCCTAGAGCTTGCTCCCTTCCACCAGCTTCTATTTGGAGCCTTGGTGGGGCTTTGAAGGTTTCCCTCTCTCCAGTTTTTTGGGGATCCCAAGTTATTATGCCAGAGAACACACTTCATCTCCTCTTTGTGCATAAAATCTGCTATAATCTCTGTAAATGAAGGTAGCTGGGGGAGGGGATGAATGGGAAGAGGGGGTGCCAGGGGCACTTATGGGGAATGCTGGGGAACACCCCAGCAGTTGGTTCATTAGGGGAAGCAGAGAAGATCTCTGGGGGTCTCTCAGAGATTTCAGAAAGCCTTCCCCACTATCTTATTTTATTCCTCATCATTGAAAAATTGCTCAGAAGGCAATAGAAACAAGGTGTTCTAATTAAACAGATTTGTTTACATGTTGTGGCAAGAAAAACTAATTCAATCTGATATACTGTATGTTCCTGCTGTACTTTTTCTCCTTTCCTTTATATAAAACTGCCCATTTTTAACTAGTATTATGTTAAGTATTTTAAAGAGTGTCCTTGATTAAAAGAAGTTGAGCAATTTCCTACTCCTCACAGCTTTCGAAGGGTTGTCAACAGGGCGGGTTATGGGTGGAGCTCTGAGACATTTCACTTGCCATTTCTCCTGATAGTTCTTGAATGTGATACCCAGAAACATGGGCTCTTCTGCCAGGCTGGAGCCTTCGATGGACTTCCCACCATGACCAAGTCACAGAGGACAAGGGTGCAGGCATCTAGCGGTTCCCTGATCTGGGGTCCCTGTGGCTGAGAAACAGTAGGGCCATTGGCACAGGTCTTGCCTAGAAGAATGGCAAGAGTCCCATGGTGTCCTGGGAGAATCCACAGAGAGGAGTGGGCTTGGAGAAACTAAGAGGTATACTCCTAATAAAAATGATGATAATTATGACTGCAAAAGCAACATTATATGGGAGCAACTGGGATGTTTGTGTTATTATAGAATAAACTTTCTGTCCATTAATACTGTCCAAGAGAGAATTGAGATGATCCTATGATCCGATTTGGGAATGTCTGAACAGAAGCCAGAGTACCAGCTTTCCAGTGTTCCTTGAAAAGAATCTTTGTTTGGATTAAGAAGCCTGGCTGGTTTCTCTCCACTCCTAGATTCTCAGAGCTGGTAACAATCTGGCAGCTTCTGGAGAGTGGGGACTCTGTTTTTCTAATCTTCAACCCCTTGCACTGTAGCCAGTACCGAGGTGAGTGTGTATCAATATTTGCAGGTTTGAATTGAGAACCTCTGTTCTGGACGAGTGCCTCATTTGTTCTGACCTCCTTGCCTTCATCCAGGCTGTTTCCTTTACCTGGGAAACCTCCTCCATTCACTCATCCTATCAAGATGGAACCCAATCCTTTGAGCCTCTCACTCTCACATTCCCCAGATCAGTGCTTCTCACGCATTCATTTTTTATAGTTATAACCAGTTCCAAGTTACTCAGCCTGCCATTTAATGGTGGTACTTGGTGAATGCCTTTTGACATAGTCTTGTCCCTCCACTGAACTATGCTTTCTTGCCCTGTCTTTTCAACAGTACCCCGTGTTGTCCTGGGGAGACATGAGTGGTGGTCAGGATAGCCTCGCTGATGGGCTTAGAGAGGGTAACCATTAGAGAACCACCTCAACCCTCTCTGCTTGCCTTCTTCCCTTCTTCCCTTCTACTCTGTTCATTCTGTGGGTATTTAATGAATACATCAGCAAAAGATCCCATAGGAACTTAAACAGGCAGGAGGTAGGATGTCTCCATGTTATTACCTGGCTGGTGGAGAGTCCCCTCCCTGAGTATTAATTTGGAGCATCGAGAGAGGAAGCCCTTAGGTCTGAGATGGGGAGAGGAGCCTGCTGGAACAGTCCACCTTCAGACTGTGGTCTAGAGACCCTGCCTTTTTGCTTGGCTCCCTCCTTCCTCTTTTCTGACCTGTTATATCCTCTGCTGGGTTTCCTAGGTGGTGCTAGTGGTAAAGAAAGAGAGTGAAGTCACTCAGTCATGTCCAGCTCTTTGTGACCCCATGGACTGTAGCCTACCAGGCTCCTCTGTCCATAGGATTTTCCAGGCAAGACTACTGGAGTGGGCTGCCATTTCCTTCTCCAGGGGATCTTCCCAACCCAGGGATTGAATCCATGTCTCCTGCATTGCAGACAGGCACTTTACCATCTGAGCCACCAGGGAAGCCCAGGGAAGTGGTAAAGAATCCTCCTGCTAAAGCTGGAGACAGAGGAGACACATGTTCTATCCCTGGGTTGGGAAGATCCCTCAGAGTAGGAAACAGCAACCTCCTCCAGTATTCTTGCCTGGATAATCCCATGCACAGAGGAGCCTGGTGGACTACAGTCCATGGGGTCGCACAGAGTCGGCCACGACTGGGGACACACACATGCACAAATATCCTCCAGCACCCAGAGACTGTCCCTCCGGTAACCCCAATATGTGTCTTGGGCTACTGCTCAAGATAAAAGTGGGGTTAAAACCCTAGAATTTGACTCTCTTTGAAGGAAATGCAGCTCTGCTAGGCCTCAATAGTCTATATCTGCCTTGATGGGATATATGCCATGAAGTTCCACAGTAGGGCAATGATTCCACAAACAGAGCCCAGAAAGAAGAAAACATGTGAAAGGCATGAAGCCTGTTCTCCCCATTTGCCTGTACTAGGTCCCCTCCCTACATAGGATCTAGGGGAGTCTTTCCTTTCTATCGCACATTCTCATAGCCATGTATTTAATGGTTGTGCTGCTTTATTTCTTCAAAGAGATTTATTGAGATCCTTCTATGTGCTGGGCATCATGCTGGATGGTCTGATGACCTAATCCATAATTCAGAACATTTGACTTAGCCTCAAATCCCACTCTTGCTTTACCAAGTCCAGCCAGCTCAACAAAGCCAGTTTTCTCCCCATTCACTGCCTTCTACTGGCCTCACAGCTTCATTCTGCCTTCAAACACTGCCTGTCTCAACAGGACACCTTCTCCTCCAGATCGAATGAATCTCCAACCACAGTTCAGAGCTGTCTGCACTGTGTAGCCCCCATTTGCCCTGCAGACCCATGCCTCACTTGCCCTCTGCCCTTCAGGATGCCCTGCAGAAGTTGCACCCACAGGCACGTGAGCCCTCTGGCTTCCAGTTGGTTGGGCTAATAAGAAAGGGCTTACGTGGGATTAAGGTGTTTCCTCTCCTCCTTCCCTCCCTTGGGGCCACACTGCCTGTTGCTGAAAGGCCCTGCCCCACCAGTGCTCTACATAAGCCTCTCTTCCTTTCAGTGCTCCCGATCTCTCCCTCTTCTCATCCCTTCAGTCTGAGGCCAGTCACAACTCCACTGCTGCTCTTCCTGGCCTTCCTCTTGCTTCCTCAACATTCTACCTGCCTCGCTGATGCCATCCAACCATCTCATCCTCTGTTGCCCCCTTCTCCTCTTTCCCTCAGTCTTTCCCAGCATCAGGGTCTTTTCCAATGAGTCGGCTCTTCACATCAGGTGGCCAAAGTATTGGAGCTTCAGCTTCAGCATCAGTCCTTCCAATGAATATTCAGGGTTGATTTCCTTTAGGATAGACTGGTTGGATCTCCTTGCTGTCCAAGGGACCCAAGAGTCTTCTCCAGCACCACAGTTCCAAAGCATCAATTCTTTGGCACTCAGCCTTCTTTATGGTCCAACTCTCAGTCTGCTTAAACTTGGCACACATCTAAAAATGTTCTCTGTATTCATTGAAACAGTCATTATAATGTTGACATTTCTCTTGTCTCTCCTGCTAGATTATGAACTCTTCAGAAAAAGGACTGGGAATGTTTTTCTCATATCTTTTCTAGAACTGTGTAGAAGGTAAATGCCCCAACAAGTGCCTGTTGATGGACAGATGACTCATTACACTAGCAAGGTCAGGGTCGAGGGTCATGGGCTTGGAGATTAATTTCAAATTTGAAGATAAAATTCAAACCTGTCTTCTCTTTTCAGGGAACTAAGCTGTCTTGGTCAAGTCATTGCTCTTAGATTCTTAACTTGCAAAATTGAGATGATAATACAAATTACTGCACCTCTCCAGGTCTCATTTTCATCATTAAAAGAAGGGTAGTTGTGGTAGTGATTTTGTGAGGATTCAATAAAATTTGACATGACAATGTTTCTTACTCTGTGCATTTGAATTAAATCTGAAGATACAATTTGGGGCCAAGGGCTTCTTGGGTAGTACACTGGTAAAGAATATGCCTGCCAAGGCAGGAGACATAGGAGACTTGGGTTTGATCCCTGGGTCGGGAAGATCTCCTGGAGTAGAAAATGGCAACCCACTCCAATATTCTTGTCTGGAGAATCCCATGGACAGAGGGACTTGGTTGGCTACAGTCCATGGGGGTCTGAAAGAGTCAGCCACGACTGAGCACACAGACACATTGAAAACTTACAAGTTGATTTAAAAATATGAAAACTGAGCATATGTACTACCATTGCTAGGGGATACCATTTATTATTTTATACAAGAGTTTTGTTAATATTTGCTCATTTAATTTGATGCAATAGACACTGATAACACCATTTTACGGAGGAGAAAACTAGTCCTGCAGGTTAAAGAACTTGCTTGAGGCGCCAGAGTGAGGAAGTAACAGAGTCCAAGTTTATACTCAGAGTGTCACCTTCTGATCAGGGATCCTGACCCTGGCTGTGAGCATTGCCTCAGAGTGACTTAGCCAAAGCCTTCAGCCAGAGATATCTCCAGGAAGTCACCTGTCACCCTCCACACATACTGTGTACTTGCTTGTTGCATGCATCTCCAGGAGGAAGGTATCTCATCTGGAACTTTCTTTTAGAGTCCGCTGGGCTGGGAGGTGTGGACAGCTGAGAGGAAGGGGGAGGGAAGTGTCCTTTTTTGTTACAGCCTCATCTTCCAATTGAATTCCAGGTTTTGCTCTAAGCTGTAGAAAGGAATCCCGATAAAATCTTAGGGATGTAGACAGTCACCAGAGATCAAGCCATTGGTCTATATACATGGAGGAAGTGACCTGGAGGAGTGTCAGAGATTTTGAAAAGAGACTTATCAAAGTACCTACCCCTTAATGTAAGGATATCAGGAATTTTTATAATAGGAGCTTCATTTTAATAGTAATAGACTGGCTCAGACAAAATGCAGACTCCTTGCTGGCAGTTAAGGCAGCATGACGTCTTGAGCTGTCGTCATCATCTGTCCACCTTAATGTACATGGGTCCCAGCCCCTGGTTGGTGCTATTAGGGCCCCCAAGTCAGAACAGACCACAAAACAAAGCTTTATTTAGCAAAAACTCATTTTTGTTGGGGAGTTGACCAATATAGAAAAAAAGTTGAGGAATTGGTCAGACTCATGCATAAATTCATCTGTGTTCACAGTGACACTAAACTCAAGCAAGTTTAGGTACAAACAGACTCAACAGCCTAGCTCCCTTGAATCCAGTGGGGTCAATCATGTATTAGGGAGAGGGGAGTATAAACTTCAAAGTAGGGACCAGGGTCTGGGGCTCACACCAAACAGATGTAAGTTGGAGTAGGGCGCTTCATACAGACTCTCACAGGAGCCATAAGAGGGCATTAAAATGGGCTTTAGCACAGGCACAGTTGCCCTTTGCCCTGTATTTTAGTACCTGCATCATGGGCACTGACCCACAGAGGCTGGGTGGGGCTACTTCATCTCTGAATCAGGTTCACAGACTGAATACCATTCTTACAGAACAGAAATCTCAATGAAGGAGCAGGCTTGCTTCTTCAAACTAAGGGATTCTCCAAACTAAGGGATAAGGCGGACAGACACATACAACTTTCACACAGTGGTCTATAATACCCAACAGCTGGTCTGGCTTGCTGGTTAAACTTGTAACTCTGGAATTAGACTGCTGTCATTCAAATTTCCCAATGAGTTCTGGTTATCTATTGCAGAGAATCATTTGTCGTTGTTCAATTGTCCAGTCTTGTCTGACTCTCTGTGACCCCATGAACTGTGGCATGTCAGACTTCCCTATCCTTCACTATCTCCTGGATTTTGCTCAAACTCATGTCCATTGAGTCAGTGAGGCCATCCAACCGTTTCATCCTCTGTTGCCCCCTTCTCCTCTTTCCCTCAGTCTTGCCCAGCGTCAGGGTCTTTTCCAATGAGTTGGCTCTTCACATCAGGTGGCCAAAGTATTGGAGCTTCAGCTTCAGCATCAGTCCTTCCAATGAATATTCAGGATTGATTTCCTTTAGGATAGACTGGTTGGATCTCCTTGCTGCCCAAGGGACTCTTGAGAGTCTTCTCCAGCACCACAGTTCAAAGCATCAATTTTTCACTGGTCATCCTTCTTTATGGTCCAGCTGTCACATCTGTACATGATAACTGGGAAAACCATAGCATTTCAGCTGAACTAATTCAAATCCTAAAAGATGATGCTATTAAAGTGCTGCAGGGAATCATAAGGAATTAAAAAAAAAACCCTATTTTATTGATTCTCTGGATTGGCTGGGCTCAACTGGTTGGTTCTTGTTTGGAGGCCTCTTTTGTGGCTGTGGGCAGATGGTGCCTGGTGTTGGAGTTACATGAAGGCTCATTTGGGCTGTATGTCTAAGGTGGAGTCTTTATTTATATGTCTGGCACCTCAGTGGGCATGGCTACCATAGCTAGGAATCACCTAGGCATCTTTCTTTTCCTACCTAGTCTCTTCATGTGGCTAGCTTGGGTTTCTTCACAGCATGTCAGTGTCAGGGTAGTTGAACTTGTTACATGGTGGTTGACTTCCCCCAGAGGAAGTGTTCTAAGAGCTTTGGGCAGGTGCCATGAGGTTTCTTATGATGTGACTGCAGAAGTCACAAAGCACCACTTCTGCAAGATTCTTATTGGTCAAAAGCGAGTCAGAGAACCAGCCCAGTTTCAAGTTGATAAATCCACATAATGGTTTGCATGGTGGGGGGTACAGATCATTGTGGGACCATTTCTAAAGATGAGTTATAACATATCTTATCAGTTGTGGGAGTACAGATGAGGCATTGAGCATTCAGTGCTTCTGTTTCTTCGTCTGTGGATTGGGAAAGGAACCTATAATGCCTACTTCCCAGCATTGCTTACATATTAACATATACACATCAAGGGATTCCTATAAAGACTAGCATAACTAATGGGTTCAACCACTTTTAGATCTTATTACTCATGTGTTGCCTTGATCGAGCACTTGAATTTCTCCCTAATATTTTAGTATGTCTGTGTCTTGTCTTCCCAGCCAAGTTGTAAGCTCTTTGAAGTCAAAGATTATCCTATAGTTTACTATTTAAATTTCTTTTAGTTGCCCTCAATAAATGCCAACTGAGAGAAATCTAGAAGGAAAAAGAGATAAGGGAGCTGGGGACCATGCAAACAAGTTTGGGCATCTTTATAATTTTCTCTGGGCTCAGCATAGCACCCAAGCTCCTGGAGAGCTGACCTTTGCCTTTTCTGGAAAAAACTAATAAGTTTTCCGAGATTGTAAAGGGGACATTATTAATCTAGTTAATAGATTGCACTGTTTTTATGAGGACTTCAGCCCATTAATTGTTTCCATGCAAATGGATGCCGTTAATTACAAATTAATCTTATCTTTTTGTTAAGGCAGGGCCATCAGGACCTCCACTTGGCAATACTTGTTGGCACTTGATATGAATCAATGCTTATACTTGAAAGTAATAAAACTGCATTTCTTTAAAGATGGTTAATAAATCAGATCTTCATTAATGCAGATAAGCCAGACCCCCTACTTG
This sequence comes from Bubalus bubalis, assembly GCF_019923935.1. NCBI lineage: Eukaryota > Metazoa > Chordata > Mammalia > Artiodactyla > Bovidae > Bubalus > Bubalus bubalis. The sequence continues at coordinate 42,720,417 of NC_059178.1, forward strand.
TCTAATTTAAAGAGATCCTAATTCATTACTGTGATTCATGTGCTCCCCTGGGGATGGCGGCCAGCAGGGCAGGGCACATAGTAGGCAGTTAATAAATCCTGTATTTTTCAGTTTGTCCCGCAGTGGGAGGCTGTCCACTAGTCTTTCTCCTCATTAGAAAGCATCACTTAGATCCTTGCCAGGCTTGGTACCACTTTTCACGTGGTCATAGTGGACCTTAAAGAGGAACCATAGCCTTCCAGGAAAGCCTGTTGCCTTTATGCTACATCTATGCTGGGAGCGCAAACTAAGGGTGGTGGACACCAGAAGCACTGTTGGGGTCAGAGATGGCTTGTTTAGCAGGTGCTTGGACTCTGTTGCTGGTGGAGGCAGTTGAATGGGGACTGTCTGTCCTTATGTCATCTGCCTGAGCATGTTGTACAAACAAGTGGATTATGTGACCCAATTTTCCCCAGAACCTGTTAGGAATCCACTTTCCAGTGATACTGCTAAACCATTTCTCAGCCTATGACTCTTCACAGGCACATTTCCCTTCATAGGGGAGCTGGTGCTTCCTCATCATATTTACTGCCTGCAACTGGCCTTCTATATACCTTCTTGAGCCAATGGGATCTCAGGAGCCAAACCCTGGCTTCCTTTGTTTGAGGAACAAGTGGAAGCCAGCAGAAACAGGGGGTTTGCCCATCTCTCTCCATCTGATGTGCCAGCCCTTTGCAACAGGGAGTGGCCCAGATGTACCACTGAAATGTGGGGTGAGGTCTGCAAGAGTGGGCATGAGAGAGGAAACGTGGCTTCTGTTTCGGCTTTGAGGAGCCAGCAGTGTGATGAAATGCTTGCCTCTGTTCCACCGAATTCATTTCTCTAAAGTTCCACTGTGCACAGAACCATTTGTTTCCACATTGTTTTTATTAAACAAGAAAGGCGAGCTTTATTACTGCGCAAATGAAAGCAGCCGGCAAAGACAGATACTTCCCAGATTCTTATTAATCTCCAAGAGTTATGGGGCCTCTGGAGTCCCACAGAAATTAACATACTCCACAGAATTCTCTTAACTAGTCACCCAGAGTAGCTCCTCTCCCTGGTGAGAGGAGTGATTGCTGTCTTGCTCCCACCAGCTACAGGAGGGCTGTCTGGGCTGGTCCAGGACTCTTGCCCTCTCACTCCGTTCTATGACCCCACCCTCTCCTGGGTTGCATGTGTGCTAACCTCAAGCTTTAATGCACAATCCTAGATTTATTTGTACACCGGTTCTGGGCACTCTCTGGAAATGTGGATTTAGATATAGTTCACTTCACTCCCATATACAATTAAATATGTATGGATTATTTACTATTGTAGTATGGGAGAGCCTTGACATCTGTGAGATTATATCCCGAGGCTTTTGTGAATCTCAAACGCATGAAAACCAAAGTTATGTATAATTCCTTCTTTCCACAAGTGCAATAGCAATCAGTCATTCCACCGATATTTACTCATTGCCATCCAGGAGCTGTCCATAGCACTCTCTGCCCCCAGACAACCCTGGGCATGATGGGGAGGCTGGAGAGACATGGGAGAGTCTGAATGAAGGGATGACAGAATCTGTCTTATGATTTTTAAGAATACCAACCACTGTGTTAAGGAGAGACCATGAAGGATGAAGGCAAGAAATAAGACAACTAGTTAGGAGACTAGTTGTTGAGTTGTTGCAACAACTCAAGGGAGATTAGTTAGCCCAGGGTAGACAGGTGGAGGAATTCAAGACATGCTATGAAGACAGAGGTGACACACATAGAAACTGCTGTTGCCCCTTCAGATTTCTAATGGGAGGGAGGGACTGCATTTGGGGAAGGATGGATGCTACCCAGTCAGCCAGGCTCATCCACTAGGAAGACAGCTAACTCAGCCTTACAGGCCCCTGAAAGAATTAAAATCACAGCAAAATGGTGACTTCTTGTCATACCATGGGATTTAGGGGTCTCTTGCAAGCAATCAAAGATGGAACACTAGAATGCGTGACTTCCAGGGTCTGCCATATTTACATAAGATTTGAATTGTTGTTGTTGTTCATTTGCTCAGTCGTGTCTGACTCTTTGTAACCCCATGGACTGCAGCAAACCAGGTGTCTCTGTCCTTCACCATCTCCTGGAGCTTGCTCAAACTCATGTCCATTGAGTCGGTGATGCCATCCAACCATCTCATCCTGTCATCCCCTTCTCCTCCTGCCCTCAATCTTTCCCAGAATCAGGGTCATTTCTAATGAGTTGGCTCTTTGCATCAGGTGACCAAAGTATTGGAGTTTCAGCTTCAGCATCAGTCCTTCCAATGAATATTCAGGATTGATTTCCTTTAGGGTTGACTTGTTTGATCTCCTTGCTGTCCAAAGGACTCTCAAGAGTCTTCTCCAACACCACAGTTCAAGAGCATCAATTCTTTGGCACTCAGACTTCTTTATGGTCCAGCTCTCACATCCATACATGACTACTGGAAAAACCATAGCTTTGACTAGCCAAACTTTTGTTGGCAAAATGATGTCTCTGTTTTTTAATATGCTGTCCATATTGGTCATAGGTTTATTCCAAGGAGCAAGCATCTTTTAATTTCATGGCTTCAGTCATCATCTGCAGTGATTTTGGAGCCCAAGAAAATAGTCTGTCACTGTTTCCATTGTTTACCCATCTATTTGCCATGAAGTGATGGGACCAGATGCCATGATCTTAGTTTTTTGAAGGTTGAGTTTTAAGCCAGCCTCTTCACTCTCCTCTTTCACTTTCATCAAGAGGCTCTTTAGTTCTTCACTTTCTGCCATAAGGGTGGTGTCATCTGTGTATCTGAGGTTATTGATATTTCTCCCGGCAATCTTGATTCTGGCTTGTGCTTCATCCAGCTTGGCATTTAGCATGATGTACTCTGCATATAAGTTAAACAAGCAGGGTGGCAATATACAGCCTTGATGTACTCCTTTCCCAATTTGGAACCAGTATGTTGTTCCATATGCAGTTCTAACTGTTGCTTCTTGACCTGCATACAGGTTTCTCAGGAGGCAGGGAAGGTGGTCTGATATTCCCATCTCTTTAAGAATTTTCCACAGTTTGTTGTGAACCACAGTCAAAGGCTTTAGTATAGTCAATGAAGCAGAAGTAGATATTTTTCTGGAATTCTTTTGCTTTTTCTATGGTCCAGCAGATGTTGGCAATTTTATCTCTGGTTCCTCTCTAAATCCAGCTTGAACACCTGGAAGATCTTGGTTCACCTACTGTTGAAGCCTAGCTTGGAGAATTTTGAGCATTACTTTGCTAATGTGTGAGATGAGTGCAATTGTACAGTAGTTTGAACATTCTTTGGCATTGCTCTTCTTTGAGATTGGAATGAAAACTGACATTTTCCAGTTCTGTGGCTACTGCTGAGTTTTCCAAATTTGCTGGTATATTGAGTGCAGCACTTTCAGAGCATCATCTTTTAGGATTTGAAATGGCTCAGCTGGAATTCCATCACCTCCACTAGCTTTGTTCATAATGATGCTTCCTAAGGCCCACTTGACTTCTCACTCCAAGATGTCTGACTCTAAGTCAGTGATCACACCATAGTGGTTATCTGGGTTATTAAGATCTTTTTGTATAGTTCTGTGTATTCTTGCCACCTCTTCTTAATCTTTTCTGCTTCTGTTAGGTCCATACCATTTCTGTCCTTTATGGTGCCCATCATTGCATGAAATGTTCCCTTGGTATCTCTAGTTTTCTTGAAGAGATCCTAGTCTTTCCCAGTCTATTGTTTTTCTCTATTTCTTTGCATTGTTTACTTAGGAAGGCTTTCTTTTCTCTCCTTGCCATTCTTTGGAACTCTGCAGTCAGATGGGTATATCTTTCCTTTTCTCCCTTGGCTTTTGCTTTGAAAGATTTGAATAGTGTATATTAATTTAAATAATTTTCTAGCTGATTTTCCAGTAAAGAAGTAAAATAGATTGTGTCACTCTACAGGTAAGAAAGGAAAGGCTCAGAATTCAGGTGACTTTTCCAAAGTTACAAGTTAATTAGGTCCAAGGTTAAAGCCCAGGTCTCTTGCAAGCCTGGATCGCCAAACATGGCTTTTCCCACAGTAGTAGCATGTGATCTCCTTACTGAATACCTGGGGCTGCCCTGGGGTGGATCAGGTAGTGAGAAGGAAGAGCAATGCCAGGGGAGGTCTGGTCCTTGTCCTAGAAGAGCTAGTGGTATCTTTGCAGGTAGGACTCATACAGACATACAACAATTAAGAAGTGTGCTCTAGAATGGTGCTGCTTAAGGTTTAAAGCAGTATTTGACCAGGTACAAGAGCAGGGGTTCTGACTACAAATGCTCCAGCCATTAAGAAGGTCATCCCCATGGAATGCTCATGGGGTGAGTGCTCCAAGGCAAAGCATACAGGGCAGGGTTGTGTCTAATAGCTGCGGGTCAGTAAGTGTGTTTTGATAATTTCTATTCTCTTATCTCATGATGCCTCCTTCACACCAGAGCCCTTTGGCTCCAGCAAGGCCAGTGGCCCTAGGTCCTTTTCATGATAAGCTCACTTCTGCTATCAATGCCGTTGCTTACCCTGGTTCTCCTAGCCCTCTTTCCAGAGAGAAGCCAGCCCCACTGTCATAACAAATTATTACTGCTATGCACCATGTATCCCCCCAGAGGCACAGAGAAAAGTTGGGAGAAGCTTGGAGGGTAAGAAAAACACCTGGAGAAGCTTGGACCGGGAAGGGGTTAAGAGTGTGAGAAGAAGAAGAGGGGCTTGTTTCTTACATACCTGGACTTGGGCATTTCTGGATGCTCGAAAGGGGTCACTGCAGAGTGAAACCACAAAGCAATTTAGATCATGGAGGAAGGACTTGTTCTCCTAAAATGGGAGTTGTTACTAGAAACCAATCCAAAGGGTTCTGTGGACTTCCCAGGGGGCTCTGAGGGATTCCACCTGTAGGGACTGGGGAAGGTGCTGGGACAGATGAGTGATAAAGGACAAGTCTCGCTCCTTGCAGGGGCGGGGGGCCCTGGGGGGCCGGGCCTGCAGCCCTGGAGCAGAAGGACAAGGCCTCCCAGAGCTCTTCCTTCCTTGGGAATGAATTTCCCCTCTGGAGAGCACTGCAGGCGCTGAGCTCTCTGAAGTGTGAATAGAGTGGGAATCAGGGAAGCCAGGACCCTCCTCCTGTCCCTAGGTCTCGGAATGGAGATGGAGCCAAGGCTCAAGCTTCTAGGAGTTTCCGCTTCTCTGTGCCTGGGGACCAAAGGGAATGAGGCGTGTGTGTCATGTACAGCACTTTTGTCCTATCCTTTGGCATTAGTTGTGGCTCTCCTTCAGTATATCTATCACCCAGAACAACGACTTGGAAGTCCCTTTCTGGGGCATCATCTTCTGTCTTGGAATGAGATTGTCAGCTTTTCCAGGTGGGGCATCGTTGGGGAGGAGATGAGGGTCTGGTGTGAAGAGAGGTTCCCAGTTCAGGGTCAGTGAGTGGGATGTGTGTGTATGTGCCTATGTGTGTGTGTGTGTGCATATGTGTGTGCTCATGTGCATGTGTGTGTGTGCATATGCATGTGAGTATGTGCATGTGCATGCATGTACATGTGTGTATATGTGCATATGCATGTGTATGTGTATAAGTATGTGCATATGCATGTGTATGAAGGAAATGGCAACCCACTCCAGTATTCTTGCCTAGAGAATCCTGTGGCCAGAGGAGACTGGACGGCTGCTGTCCATAGGGTCACATAGAGTCAGACACGACTGAAGTGACTTAGCATGCATGCATGCATTGGATAAGGAAATGGAAACCCACTCCAGTATTCTTGCCTGGAGAATCACAGGGATGGAGGAGCCTGGTGGGCTGCCATCTATGGGGTCACACAGAGTCGGACACAACTGAAGCGATTTAGCAGCAGCAGCAGCATGCATGTGTGTATGTATGTGCATGTGTGTGTGTGTGAATATGTGTGTGCATGCGCCTATGTGTGTGTGTGCCTATGTGTGTGAATGTGCCTGTGTGTGTGTGTGTGAAAGAGAGAGAAGCTTGGTGTCTGTGGCAGCATCCAGGATTCCTATGGAGTCCCCCAAATGCAGGAAAATTCTAGAGATCACTGCAAGAGGGGAGACCTCAGAAAGCAGGTCCTCTCTATCTCAATCCCATGCCCAAGCTCTCTGAGCCTTGAGGTGGGACTTGGGCCAAAAGAGTGGCCAGGGATGATTATCCGATAGTGACATTTACATCTGCTGCCTGGCACTTTCCTCCTCAGGAATTCAGTTTTTCTCTGTTTCTTTTTATTTAATGTTTCTGCCCTCTACATGAATTTAGATCTGAGAATGCAGGTGACCTGGCTGCCATACTGGCATGTCCCCTTTCTAGTGTCCATTATTTCCCAAGCCCCCCTTGCTCTCGTCTGTTTCCTGTCTTCATCCTGGGACATCATGTCCCTGACTCCACAGACAGATGGGTCTCTTGAGAAGGACTCCCCTCTGCCTCAAGTATATTCTACTCTTCAGTGAGAGAATGTATAAATGCAGGTTCCAGACTTTGAACAGGAAGGCACATGGGGAGAGGTCAGAGTGACTGGGACCCAGGCCTCCTGAGACTTAAGGGAGGTGTAGTCCCAGTGGGCACATAGGAGCCCTATTCCAGATGCCTGACCAACCTTTCTGCACGCACAGGAGGGCAAGAGAGAAAGAGAGAGAGATGCGGAGAGAGGTGGAGACAAAGGTGGAAGTAACCATAGTGATAGAGGAGGAGGGATATGGAGTGGGTGAGGGAGGAAGGCAGAAAACAAAGGACGGAGGAGGAGGGAGGGAAGAGGAGGAGAGGATAAGGAAGGGAAGAGGAAGAAGAAGAGGGAGAGGAGAAGAGAAAGGAGAGGAAAAGGGGAATCTGGAAAATGAACTGCATCTAGAATCAGAACGTTTGTCTTGAAATCCAAATTCCATATTTACTAATTTTAAGAATTCAACAAATAACGTCTCTCTCTCTGCTTGAATTTCTTCCCTGTATCATGAGGAATTATATCCAATCTTGCCAATCTAACAGGCCAGTTGTGAAAATCAAATGAGGAAATGTGTACAGATGCATTGTTGTGGTATGAAATGTCCTCTAATACAAATAAATACATGCATGTCTGTACCCCACCCCGGCTGATCTGCATGTTGCCTCACGGAAGTTGTAGCACTACCTCCTCTACAGGGGCCATACTGATTTCTCTTGTACCTTTGCCTTTCCCAATTCCTATATCTGGGATCCTTTAGTCTTTACTCCTAACCATCACCTTACATGTTAATTGGAAGCACTCCTCAAGCATCTCTCAACTCCTCTGGGCTTTGGGAAGCATTTCTTGATTGCCCAACCACCTCTGATAGGTCCTTTCTCCGAATTGTGAGCCTGTAATGAATGGGAGAAGGGGCTTCCCAGGTGGCGCCAGTGGTAAAGAATCTACCTGACAATGCTGAAGACATAAGAGACATGGGTTCGATCCCTGGATCCGGAAGATCCCCTGCAGGAGGGCATGGCAACCCACTCCAGTATACTTGCCTGGAGAATACCATGGACAGAGGAGTCTGGTGGACTTCAGTCCATAGGGTCACAAAGAGTCAGACACGACGGAAGTGACTTAGCACGCACACACAATGGGAGAAGATGACTCAGGAAGGACTCCTTCCTCAGCCCCACTCTGTTTTTGCATCTGGTTATCAGCTGGAATTGTGAGCTGTTTTAAATGTGAGCACAGGTGGGATGGTGTTATCGAAATATTTAGGAACTATTGTATTTTTACACAATGCCCTGCCGTGTCCCGGGGTGAGGGATTATGTGTAGAAAGAAGACAAAGACAGAGAGTTTTCTTGTCAGGCTAAAATAAAGAGACTGTAAGTTTCTAATAAAAGATGGCAGACAAAATGGCGGGCGGTGCTTCCCACCTCCATCGCGGGCTCTGATGAGGAGCTGACCCGTTGTGCAGACTGCTGCCCTCCCTGTAGAGAGAATCCGTGGTATATCGGAGGCCCAAAGCTGCCTTAGCAAGTCAGGCTATTTTGAGGGGTGATTCTTGACTGTTCGAGAAGGAGTAGCTCAGAGAACAGAAGGGAGTACCTCTCAAACAGTTTTCTGCATTGCAGGGATGGTAGGCTGCAGAGGGAAGCCTCCGGTTTGGGGACAGAGGAGGGTGGGAGGGAAATGTGTGGTGACATTAAGCTTCCCTGGGGATCACAACACCCTGGCATATTAATATATGGACTTTGCTTCCATGGTTGCCCGCTTGCACTCAGATGAGGAGGAAATGGTACAGGAAGGAAACGCAGAGCTGAGCGTGGGTGTGGAGTCGGACTATTCACGGCCATGGGCTGTACTCTCTGAGCTGACTCTCAAGCACACCTAGAATCTTCTCTAGTTAGTCTCTCTCTCCTTCTCGCTGTCCTGTGTTCCCAAGCAGATTTTCACAACCTCAAAGACGGAAACTCTATGAAATACTCTGTAGTTCACAGTACTAGCATACTGGAGGGATTCTTCTAATCTCCTGTTGAACTGATATGAACACAGTAAGACCCATAATAGAAACACCGGACAAAGGTTCAAGCCAGGCACTGTTCTGAAGAGTATGTTAAACACTCATTCCCTAAGAGCCTTATGCGGTAAACACTACAATTGAATACAAACAAGGACACCACCACAAAGGGAGATGGAATAACTTGACTAAGGTCACATAGCTAAAGAATGATAAAGCTGAGTTTGAATCCAGGGAGACTGACTCCAGCATCCAAGTTCCTATCTGCTGAGCTGAACTATGCTTTCATGCTACGGATGTGTGTATGTGTCTGTCTGCGTGTGTGTGCATGCATGTATATGCACAGGGCAGAGGGTCCATATCAGTCTAGGAGAAGTTAGAAGTGACCAGAAGAATGCAAACTCAATAGGGAAGGAATCTTGGTGGGCTTCGAGAGACAGAAACCTCTTTTGCAAAGCGAATATCCCTCCAACACTTATGCAATCCCCACAAATAGGAATATTCCTAAAATAGACCATTTCTTCACATGCTATGTTTGTATCGGTCTCCTCCCGGTCTCATTTTTAGAACAGTAGGTAATCTTGACTCTTATTAGTTGTCTGTGTTTTGAATTCTCTCAGGACGGTCTTTCTGAGATGGCTTCTCTTAGTGCTCACCAAAAGCACCTGGGCAAACAGGCTGTGATGCTGGGGGAACAGGAAGGGAGCGTGAGTAACATGGCCACTCTCAAGCCACCGTTAGCATCCTCTCCATGAGGATTAATTATGTGTCCTCGAATAGTGCTGTGAGGAATGTGGGGGCAGGTCCCCTTTTGTCTCCATCTCCCCTGGCTTCCCTGGTAGCTCAGCTGGTAAAGAATCCACCTGCAAAGCAGGAGACCCCGGTTTGATTCCTGGGCTGGGAAGATCTGCAGGTGACGCGATAGGCTACCCACTCCAGTCTTCTCTGGTTTCCATGGTGGCTCAGACAGTAAAGAATCTGCCCGTAATGCGGGAGACCTGGGTTTGATCTCTAGGTCGGGAAGATCCCCTGGAGAAGAGAATGGCAACCTACTCTAGTATTCTTGCCTGGAGAATTCCATGGACAGAGGAGCCTGACAGGCTACAGTCTATGGGATCCCATAGAGTTGGCCACAACTAAGTGAAGTGACTTTCACTTTCACTTTCTTTGCCCTGGCTCCCAGCACAGATTCTAGTCGATCCCCACTGGTTGTTAAATATGGACCCACTGGGAGAAGAAATGGCCTCAGCCCAGAGCCCTCTCCATGTCTGGTTGGGTTCATGGGCAAGTCTGAGTTTTGCTCAGGGACCAGCCTTTGTAGATGCCAAAGTGAAATTCTCAGCTCAAGTTTGTGTGGAATTTTCCTTATTGAGGATAATGCCATTTCAAGAGGACAAACGTTCTTTTTGGCCTATTTCATTTGTTATCAGACGTCCTATCACTTGAAATACTGAGAGAAGATGTGTTTTCTCAGCTGTAGGGACGCTGTCTTAGGGGAGAGATTCTATGCAATGGAAGTTCAGCAAACCCAGGGATATGATTTAGAAGCAATTCACTAGGTCAGAGACACCTTTAAATCAGAAATGTGGCAAGGGGAGAGGAGAGAAATCGCAAACAGTCAGTTATTTTGTCTACAAATCAAGAGCATGGTAAACTTTCTCACTTTTAACTTCTGTTGAAACAATGACCATAAACAACGTACAATGCTAAAAACTAATTAAACAGCCATCCTAAATCAACAAAAAATGGTAAATTGAATTTTAAGTAACATTTGCTCCTGTGAAATGTGTGTGGGGCAATGGGAAGGGAAATGTGCTTCTCCATGCTGGCCTACCTGAGGCTGACACTTCTGTGAGTTAGGCTTATTAATTAGTGAGTTGATCAGCCTGTCCTTATTACCTCAGCTGCCTTTGTGTTTCACTGAACACTCCTCTCAATAACCCACCGTCACCATCACCACCATCATTGTCATGCCTTTCTTAAGCCATTTGTCCAACTAATGCGTTCTCTTTTTTTCTGCTTATCTAAATTCAACTCATCCTTACCATGTTCTCAGTTCTTTCCTTCAGTCTACTCAACAGTGTTCCAAGATTCCTGCCTCTTAATGGACACCTCAGTGATCGTCTGGACCACTTACTGCCCACCTGTTACACCCAGCGTCACAAAAGCTATTTACTCAGTTCTTATTCTCATGCTCCACAGTCCCCCTGCACCCCATGCTAGCCAGGAAGGGCTAGATTGTACAGGAACAAAAGATTCCCAAATGTCAGGGCCTCAACACTAGAAAGGTTTTATTCAAGGATCCAAGCACAGTGGGGTCTCCTCCAACTAGTAACTGTGTCTTGGGGTTACAGGACCACTTTGGTGCTGTCCAGGGGTAGCTGGTGCTTTCCAATGACTCATCCTGGATGTGGACAATGTCATTTTTGTGCACATTTCATTGGCCAATTTGTCACACAACTGCCCATCTGCAAGGCAATTGAAAAGTACAATTTTCCAGGTGTCTTGGAGGGGAGGAAAACTGGGTATTGGGTTTTGATGCCAGCTACATCAGCAATTAGATAATAATTGTGTAAAAGTACCTTAGATAGCTTATATTTCTTAGTGTCTCTCACGTTTTCTGTAAAATAGGCTCTCAATAAATGTTTGTTGACTAAGTGACATCATCAGTTATCCCTTATGGAACATTAATTTATGATATTTTTATCTTACGAGGGACAAGCAGAGTGGAATAAAGACTCATAATTAAGGTCTGACACATGGTAGAGCATTCATTCATTCATTCAACAAATGCCTTTTAAGGCCTTATATATTCAAGACAGTGTTGTAAGCATTTGTAAACAATGTACTGATTGTTGTCCTTGCATAGCTTGCATTGTAGAGAAGGAAACAGACAACAAACAATAAGTATAACAAATAAAGAAACTACATAGCGTGATCGAATGTGATGTGCTGTGGAAATAAAAGAAGGAAAAGCAGATAAAGGTAAAGAATAAAGTCACCACTTCCCTGGTGGCTCAGATAGTAAAGAATCTGCTGCAATGCAAGAGACCTGGCTTCGATTCCTGGGTCGGGAAGATCCCCTGGAGAAGGGCATGGTTACCCACTCCAGTATTCTTGGCTGAAGAATCCCACGGACAGAGGAGCCTGGTGGGCCACAATCCATAGGGTCACAAAGAGTTGGGCACCTCTGAAGTGATGTAGCACAAAGGATATAGAGATTGAGAGGTTTTCAGTGAAAGTAATTTTAATTAGAGTTGTCAGGGCAAGCTTCATTGAAATGATTTTGGAAAAGAAGCAGGTGAGCAGATATTTGGAGGAAAAGCAAGTAGGAAGAAGGAAAAGGCTTTGCTAAAGCCTTAAGCTGTGACATATTTGAGGAACAGCATGGAGTTCAGTGCAGCTGGAGTGAGATTGTGTGGGCAGCTGGAGATGAGTTTAGAGGGATGATGGGAGCACATCATGAAGGCTTGTAGGCTATCATATGACTGGATTTTTCTCTGAGTCAAATAAGAGGTGATGTGAGACGTTCTGATGCTTAGTAATACATAATTACACATGTATTCTATGTGTGTCTATTTTAATCCAAAGTAGGAAGTTTAGCTTTTGTCTCATTTACATTTCTTGGCTCTCATAATAACATATTTACCTTTGCAGAGAACTTTTTCATGAATTATATCATAAAATAATAATTATAAAGATAAGAGGGGGCTGGCACTATTATCAGCTCCCACTCACGTCATGTTTATGGATGACCGAGATGGAAATTTTGCCTAGAATCCTTGTGGCCCAGCTACCCAAAGGATGGGGCTATTAGGGCTTAACTTCTCCCTTTCTAGCCTCTCCATACTCGTATCATAAGGTCTTAGAGAAAGAAACTTAATCAGCAGAATCAAACGGGCGGTGAGATGAGTTCCACATAATCCCCACTCTCATTGAGTCTGAACATCTCTTAATAAAACTCACAGTTGTTGTGGGGAAGGGATATGGGGCTGCTGTCTCTCCAGCCCGCTGAGCTACCACCTGCTCCTGGCAGGGGCCATGATGCTCATCCCTGGAGTATCATCGCTTGTTTTCCAGCCTGATCTCCCTTCCAGGGAGAAAATAACCACTGGTCCGTGGGCTCCAGCAGTCTCTCCCCAGTTCCATTAGGGCCCGTGTTCACTGCCTGCATCATGTTACCAGTGACACCAGCGTGATGACCACTCTCCCCTGGAATTCCTAGGGGGCTTTCCCACTTGTTTGGTTGTCTCAGATCTGGTCAAGGTGGAGCTTGTTTCCCTTCCCCAGGCCAGGCTTATTTGTTTTTAATTACTTATTCCATTGCTGCATGATAGTGATTGCTGGATATGAGGCCAAGTTTGGAGATGTTTTATCCCTAAATTTGCTATCAGGCACAGGGTCACAAACCCCCCACACCATGCCGACCCTGCTCCTACCCTGGATGGGCTCTGCTTAGTTTCCTAGGGTGTCTCCAACAACTATGAAGTAAAATGAAAGGGAAAGTGTTAATTGCTCAGTAGTGTCTGACTCTTTGGGACCACAGAGACTGTAGCCCACCAGGCTCCTCTGTTCATCGGATTCTCCAGGAAGAATACTGGAGTGGGTTGTCATGCCCTCCTCCAGGGGATCTTCCCCACCCAGGGATCAAACCTGGGTCTCTCGAATTGCAGGCAGATTCTTTCCTATCTGAGCCACCAGGGGAGATCTATTAAGTAAACACAGAATCAATGATAGTCATTACTTCCTGCCACTCAGTGTCCAGCCCTTTATGAGAATATTAACTCTTTGATGAATATGTGGTCCACGTTCCCTCATCTGACTCTTGGTCTCTGCTAATTGTGATGATTACGCACCACCTTTCCCTGCCCTTTACTGTCTTGCTCTCTGCCCTGGATGCTGAGCCCTGCATGCTACCTTCCTGCATGCTACCTCCCCCAAGCTCCCTTGCAGCCTCTGTCTTCCTGTTGGGTTCAGTGATGGGATGCACCAACAGGGTGCAGGGGTTGATGAGGAGACTGCAGTTAGGATGTTTCTGCCCCGCTGTCTTACACTTGGGACAATAGCTCTGCTTGTAGCTGTTATATTTATGCCTGCAGCTCCTGCCAGGTGGGCCCTCTTCCAGGACTCTGGCTCTCCCTGTGTTCTGGTAATGTTAATTCCTCCCTCCTCTGGTCCCTCAGGCCCCTGCTGTTCGAGTTTTAGGATACCTTGACATCTCCTGTTGACTTCCTTAAACCTGTACCTAATCCCACTATCAAACTTTTTTCAAAACCCCAGCTTGGGTGCCTTCCATTTCCTGCTGGGCCCTCAGTGATAGACCAACAAACACTTCTCTCTGAGGCAGGAACAGGATATGGCTGTAGGTCCTAGGGGTTCCCTGTTGTCTCCTCTCCCAGAGTTTTTATCCTCATCCTTTCCTGCTGGACAGTTTGGTTAGGTGACTTCAGCCACCGTCAGCCTCCGGGTTGGGAGTAAACTAAAGGTCATCTACCACTGAGTGCAAATGCTGCAGGCTGGAGGCAGGGGTGTGGGGGTGTTGTTGAAATAAGAAGATGTATTCATTGCCTCTGACGAGTCCACAGGCTGGCTGGGGTATAAGAAATCACACACCACTGAAACAACACATACCATTGAAACAATAGGAGTATAAAAAACAATGATCATTATTATCTGTTAAGCATGGGCTTCCCAGGTTGCACTAGTGGTAAAGAATCTGCCTGCCAATGCAGGAGACACAGGAGACGTGGGTCTGATCACTGGATCAGGAAGATCCCCTGTAGTAGGAAATGGTAACCCACTCCAGTATTCTTGCTTGGGAAATTCCATGGACAGGAGAGCCTTGTGGGCTATAGTCCACGGGGTTGCAAAGAGTGGGATGAAACTGAGCATGTGTGCGTGCGTGCACACACACACACACACACACACACACACACACAATTTATCAAGCACTTTGTGTCAGGCTTTGCGGCATGAGAGATTTCATTAAGGAGGCATGATTTGACCTGCACCTTGAAGTAAAGAAATGAGCATATGTGGAGAATGAGAAAACGGAGGATGAGGACACAGTGCCAGTCCTAGACTGGCAACTCAACTCAAGGGACTCTGGAGGAGGCTGCTCCTGCCACATGATTCTCCCTAAGACCCTGGGTGGCGTGGCATGCCGTGGGCTGGGACCTGGAGCATGGCTCCAGAGGGGAGCTTTCCTGGGGCACAGCTGCCTGCACTAAAGGCTCTTCACAACCCTTCCTCAGCCCATTCTTGTGTTCCCCTTGAGAATGTGGACCTTGACCTCCTGCTTTGCCTTCCTCCTTGCTTCCTATTGGTCTGATGAGAACATGTACTCTTGGGGCCAAACTCAAGATTCATCCATCTATCCAGCCACCCATTTCTTCACTCACTCACTTACTCACTCAGATCAAAACATCTGTCCCTGTTATTCTTATCCTATCTAACTGTATATCCACACAAAGCCAGCCTGCAAATCCTCAGCTGTGGACCCAGTCATACCAGCTGAGGGGCACAGCTGGAGAAAACCTCACCACAAACAGGCCAATGCTGGAACCACAAGCTCACTAGGGTCTCAGCATTTTCCAGCAAGCACTTTGTATGTCCATAATATCCTGTTATCCCTAAAGATTATCATTTCAGATCCTCGTCACTCCCACTTCTGACTCATTCACTTCCTCCACTCCTCAATTATCCTTACTGCCTTCTCTACCCTCCTTAACAGCCTCTTCAAGGCCTTGCTGCCTCATAAGCTCAATGTGAGAATAATTCATCTCTCTTCCTTGACATCCCCTTCCACTGTGAGGATTGTCTTCTCTTTCATCACTTTTCTTTCACCTAAATCCCCGCCATTTCCCCATATCAATTCATGGACTCACACATGAATTCTCCAATGATGACCTGTGGTTAAATATTAAGGACTTTTTTGGTTCTTATACTGCTTTCTTGCTTATGGTGTCAATGTCCTTCTTCCTGCAGGAACTTGGTAGATGTTTTTGTTTTGTGACTTCCAAGATCCCACTTCCTCTGTGGTCTCCTCTTCTCTCTTTCCACTATTTACCTCTCTTTCACTTCTTGTTCTTCCTCTTCTCCTTTCCTAACTCAACTTCTAAACTCATTGTTTTTCTCTGTCTCCATCTAGAAGCATGAACTCTAGACCCAGTTGATATGAGTTTGAATCTTGACTCCATCACTTCCAAATTGGGCAGTTTTCATACCTTGCTGTGACTCCATATTGCCTAGCTCATAGTTGACATTCAAAGAAGGCAATGGCAACCCATTCCAGTGTTCTTGCCTGGAAAATCCCAGGGACAGCGGTGCCTGGTAGGCTGCTGTCTATGGGGTTGCACAGAGTCGGACATGACTGAAGCGACTTAGCAGCAGCAGCAGGATAGTTGACACTTAATCAACATCAATCATTATTCCTCCAATTGTCCAAGCACAAACCTGGAAGTCATTCCCGACTTCTTCTCCATCCCTTCGTCTTGTCCCAGCCACAAGGATCTTGATCTTCTGATTGTTTCTTGGAGCTGTCCATTTTTTGTTCCCTTCAGAACTGACCCAGTTCAGGGACTCGTGTAGCATCTGATTCTTAACTGTTCTATTTGTTTCCAGCTTTAGCTGCCTGATCCAATTTTTACTTTGAATCAAAGCAATCTTTCTAATAAATAATTATAGCCTCATCCATGCTTAAAATCCTATTAGGATTGCTACTGCTTTCAGGATGGAGTCCAAATGCCTTGGCATGCAATGGGAGGCCCTCACAGAGCTGCTTCCTGCTCCTTTCAAGTCATACTTTCCACTATCCATGCCATGACCTAGCCATCTAATTTCCTACCTAAAGATGTTCATTAAACATGGATCTGGACCTGTTGGATGAGACTTACTGGCATCAAATGTCCCAAGAGTCCACGTATTTGCCAAGTGTCTCCTGTCTCATGTGTCTGTTGTTTAGTTGGTAAGTCATGTCTGACTCTTTTGCAACTTCATGGACTGTATCCCACCAGACTCCTCTGCCATGGGATTTCCCAGGCAAGAATACTAGAGTGGGTTGCCATTTACTTCTCTAGGGGATCTTCATGACCCAGGGATTGAAGCCACGTCTCCTGCACTGGCAGGCGGATTGTTTACTGCTGAACCACTTGGGAAGCCCACACTTGTGTCTGAGCACTTCAAAAATTGGGAACCAGTGCTTTAGAAAATATTTAGCAAAAGCATGCACAGTCCTCAACCTCAATGAAAGGTCAAAATGAAATTAATCAATGGCTAGATGATTTGGTCCTGGCTATAAATGCCATAGGAAGGAGGTTAGAGAAAGGTACTGTGAATTTCTGCCTCTTTTCCTACTTTTTGCCCACAATTTCATCATTCTATCATTCATCATTCCCATTTCTTCCTAGCTTTTGTGGAGGGAAATGTGAAATTTAAGAAAGACTTATTCCATCCACTATCCATGGACCCTCATATCTTCCTTCCTCACCATGTCTGAGATAAGACTTGTGTCCTCACAAGACAAACAAGTTTAATTTAAATCCTGGGTTTCTTTTGCAAGCATCTCAACTGGATTATATAGCCTGTAGCTCAAATGGTAAAGAACCCGCCTATGATGCAGGAGACCAGGATTCAATCCCTGGGTTTGGAAGTTCCTCTGGAGAAGGGAATGGCAATCCACTCCAGTATTCTTGCCTGGAGAATTCCATGGACAGAGAAGCCTGGCGGGTTACAGTCTATGGGGTCGCAAAGAGTCAGACACAATCGAGTGACTAACACACACACATCCAACTGGATCAGGGTGTGAGCTATATGGAATGAGACACAGGAACCCCACCTGAGGGGAAAGTGAGATGAAACAATTATTAGCTTTGGAGTCAGAATTCCTAGGATTGAACTTAAGTAAATTTGTGTATTCCCTTGGACAAATCATAGATCCTCTGGGCATTGCATCTGGCACCCCTAAATGGGCTGGGAAAGATGATTATCAAATTAGTAGCATTAGTATACCTTTTCCATGGGATCATTATGAGACTCCTGTAGAATAAGAGTTGTGAAAACACCTTTAAATCTTAACATGCCATGTTGCAAAAATAGATTTAAGAAGGCTAGAAAACAACATTGGATCCTCAGATTGTTAGTATAGATATTTTCTTCCAAATGTGAGGTGGATGTTGAGTGTGGGTGAGGGGCCTGGTGTCTGAGGAGGGATTACCAAGGGTCTATTTGAAGTGAATCTTAAAAGCAGGAGGAATCTATTCCATGAGCCAGTTTCTTTATGTTCTTCCTTCAAAAAGGGCCATGTCCTTGTCTGCTTTTTGCTCTTTCTTTTGGAGCAAATTGAACTTCTGAGAATCTTAGAATTGATCTTGGAACACCGGGTTTAACATGTTAATACTTGTGGAGAAGTCTCTGGTGGAGATGTCCCCCACCTTGGTCCCCATCTACCTCTCAAATTTAAGCTCCCAGTGGATCCTAAAATCCATCTCCATTACAGTCTAACTGGTTTGATCACTCTGGCAACCCAGAGAATTGCCTCTTGTATTTAAGACAGGCTGACTTGGGATAGGAAAGATTCAGTAGGTATACGTGTTTCTTTGGAGGTAAAGTATATCACTTTGCCAGGGTCAAAGAATTCCTTCTGAGAGGATCCTCAGTACCACTTGGGAGTGCTGAGTCCAAAGTAGTCAAGTGAGATAACAACTGGGAGGCAAGCAGAGCTCCGCTCTGAGTCGACAAAATCCACACAAAGTCAGCCAGTTTTTACTGCTTATCTTTGGTAATTCTCTGCTCTCTCTCTCTTTCCTCTCCTTCCTCCTCCCCTTTGGCCCCCCACACTGAGGAAGGCCAGGTTTTATTCTAGCAAACTTGGGTAACAATAGATATGATTGTCAGCCTCCCTGGGGCTGGCCGGGTTTTTATGAAATTAGACATATTTGTCTTGATGTTTAGGAGCAAGCATGAAATTCAAATCTGTGTGTTGGCATTCCGCAGGCTGGGGCTTTAATATTCAATGACATGACTTCATTGCGGTTTTGACAACACTATATAGAAGCTGTGCTTACCATTGAAAATTAAAGCCACTGAAAGCGTTGACAACAGCAAAATTGTGAATGCTTCCCAGCTCCTGAAGTGATTGCTATTCCAGTTTGTCTAGAAGTGCTTATTGTGTTTGTAATGCCGTCAGTTCCACTTAAAGACGACTTGAAGTCGATGCCATACAGGTAAGTACCAAAGAAATCTCCGTCTTCCTGTCTCTCTCCACTCCTCCATAGTTTCCCATACAATTTTTCCACTGAGGGCCCATTTGCATTTGGTTACAGAGCCCCTGATTCCCTCTACTTGGGAGCTGGTTGATTGCACTTTTTTTCAAGTTTCCAGGTTAACCAGACTTTAATTTTTCCTTTTGTTCATTTGCCTTTTCTTTGTCTTCTTTTTCTTCCCTGTGAGTATCGGGAACACTGGGCTTTAGTGTGTTACTGTTCAAATCCCCGAGCATGTGACTCCTCTCCTCTCCTGTGTAAAACGAATCTTAGGTGGGGGTTGAGGAGGACTTGGTATCTGAAGAAGGATTATAAAAGAAATTCTCTTTTGAAATGAATGCCAACTGTAAGAAGAGATGACTCTGTTGACCATGACTTCAGTTTGGGTCTTTGTAATATTGACAACGTTCAAAAGAAAACTTAAAAAATAACTAATAGTGCTCAGCTCTGCTGTTGTTGTGGGTGGTGGTGTTAAAGCAGATGAACTAGTAGAGAATTCTAATGGCCTCTTCCCTAGGCTGGATGCTTGCTTCAGTCTTTGAAGATTTCTTCCTCCGCCACAAGTGGACATACGATGATTTTATCAGAAAAACATTCTTGGTACAAGCCTTTCATCCTCAAGCAAGCCGAGACTCTTGGAATGTAAAACTAGGATGCAAATAAGAGAGCTGAGAGGAGGGTCTGGGGCGCTGAAGGCAGTGATCTAAGAGGGACTTTGTGGCAGATGAAGGTGGCGGTGGCTGTAGGAAGGGTCCGGGGTGAGAGGCAGGCTGTATGGACATGCACAGCCTCAGTCCTAGGGAGCCAGTAAGGGGCAACTACCAGGCTTCACCCTCCTTCCTTCCTCAACGCACTCCTCATTGTAATCCACTTTCCTGCTTTTCCAGACCCTGCTGGAAAAAGAGGTTTTTGACAATGGATGATGAGCCTTCTTTTCTGTTTCTAAGCAACCTCCTTGGATTTTGGAAAATAAGAACTTATCACCAGAGCAGGGCTGCTATGGGGCAATTTGAACGAGGCACCAGGATACAGACATCTGTACCCTGCACTCTTCCTGGACATGTCATGATTCCTGAGAGTTGCCGTCGTCTCTCCTTTCCCTGACTTTTCAGAAGGACCATGTCATTCAGTTCAGTTCAGTTCAGTTGCTCAGTCGTGTCCGACTCTGTGACCCCATGAATCGCAGCACGCCAGGCCTCCCTGTCCATCACCAACTCCCGGAGTTCACTCAGACTCACGTCCATCGAGTCAGTGATGCCATCCAGCCATCTCATCCTCTGTCGTCCCCTTCTCCTCCTGCCCCCAATCCCTCCCAGCATCAGTCTTTTCCAATGAGTCAACTCTTTGCATGAGCTGGCCAAAGTACTGGAGTTTCAGCTTTAGCATCATTCCTTCCAAAGAAATCCCAGGGCTGATCTTCTTTAGAATGGACTGGTTGGATCTCCTTGCAGTCCAAGGGACTCTCAAGAGTCTTCTCCAACACCACAGTTCAAAAGCATCAATTCTTCGGTGCTCAGCCTTCTTCACAGTCCAACTCTCACATCCATACATGACCACTGGAAAAACCATAACCATGTTATTAAGGGGAGCCATATACTCAGATGTCTTCCCAGGAAGCCCTGAAGCTTAAGAGACACTGTGTTTGTTACTTTTCAGTACTCCTTTGAACCTTAACAAATTATTGGTGTTCCCTGGTGGTCCAGTGGTTAGGACTTGGCTGTTTCACTGTCAAGGCTTTGGTGTAACCACAGGTTGGAAAACTAAGATCCCTCAAGCCATGTGGCATGGTTGGGGAGAAAAAAACGTTTAGTAGAATTAAACAACATGGCTAGATTTTATAATTTTTAAAATATATTTAAACTAGGGGACTTAAAAGCAAAAAAAGTTGTTTGGTGTTTATTAGCTTTCCCTGCCTACCCAGACTCTGGCTTGATGTTTATCTCCTGCTATGGCCCACACAGATTCTGGTCTCCTTTGCTATGGGTGCCATCCTTCTGTGACCATCCCCAGGGCAGGGAACGTGGTCTCTTGAGTGGATTGGAGGTTTGGGATGAGCGCTGGTGATCATTTCCTGACTTTTCACTATGATTCTCTCCTTGGTGCCTAACTGCTCTTACTCTGGGGGTCAGGTTTTTGTTTTTTCCCCTCTTTATTTATTTTGGCTGTGTCAGGTCTTAGTTGTGGCACATGGGATCACGAGGGACCCTTCACTGTGGCAAGTGGACTCTCCAGTTGTGGTGCAAGGTCTCTAAAGTGTGAAGGCTCAGTAGTTGTAGCATGTGGGATCTTAATTCTCTGAGCAGGGATTGAACCCATGTCCCCTGCATTGCAAGGCAGATTCTTAACCATTGGCTCACCAGGGAAGTCCTAGGGACCATGTTTTCAATTTAAAAAGTTAGACTTCTGTCTAGAACTTTGAAACATGGCATTGTTGCACGGTATTTTGAATATGAGTGATTTAGACACCACCAATATGCAACTTTATTTTTGTTTTTTTTTTGACATTGTTTTAAACTTCATTAGTGAGAATAATTTCCCCCAATGCTCCACGAGAACTGTGAAAGATATCATGACTTTTCTCCTCATTTTTAGATGCTATTGTTGATGTAGGCCATAAACACAGGATGGTCCAATAAATAGTGTATGGAGTCTCATGCATACGTGCTAAGTTGCTTCAGTCATGAACGACTCTTACCGACCTCATGGACTGTAGCCTGCTAGACTCCTCTGTCCATGGGATTCTCTAGGCAAGAGTACTGCAGTGGGTTGCCACTTCCTTCTCCAATGGAGTCTCATGTAATGGTCAAAATAGAACAAAACCTGGAATTGCATATACTTCCTTGCCATCATTTGAACTGCTTTGGGCTGGAAGCCTGGGTGGGACAGAAGACACGGCTCTTTGACTGTCTGCTGCTCCCTGCTTTCTTGCTCTATACTCCCTGCTTTGGTCATGAGGTCTCATAATGAATCTCACAAGGTTGGAGGCATGGGAGGGAGTGGTGAGTGGATGAGACAGTATCTGCTCGGCTGGGGACATCACAGTCTCTGGTATGGGCCGAGGGATAGAGCTGATTCTTCCTCTCGAAGGCACTTTCTTGGGATCTTCAGAGGTTCCCTTCTGGTTCCCTTTGTTCTGAAGTTTCCCTGACCTGTGAGTGACCCCCATCCAATTCAGCTGGATGTTGTGACACCTTCCTTTGCCATGGATATCCAGTGGTAAACCTCAAATCTCTTTCTGCTGAAGACACTCCTTCTTCTAGGCAGCTCCACTGACTTGAACACAAAAAGGCCCGAGGTCTACCTGGTCCACATCTGTCTGTGAGAAATGCTCATACACCTCTTGTTCTCTTAGAGTGAAGGCCAATCACAGCAAAGCGGCCCTCCCCACTGGAGTCATCGGCCAACTCTGCCCTCACCCAGCAGATTTCCAGGTGGGAGTCAAACTCCTGCTTCCAGTCCCCTTAATATTCTCAAGCGTGAGTCAGGTGGCAGTCCTCTATGCAGAAATACATTTCAAATTCCTGGACGTCATCCTGCTGAAGAACCCTCCAGTAAGTCTGGGAAGAGCACATAGCATTTTCTACTCTCTAAGTCCTGATTGAGCTGAGGGGTCCAAAAGTTGCAAAACCACGTTTGATTTCTCTCTTGTAAATTCTGCATAAAGGGGTAGGGCTGAAAAGCAAAGCAGGACATGTTCCATTCTATCTTGTCACACATTCTTGCTTCTCCAAGGGCTTTACGGTCTGGATGAGGGGCCAAAACAAAATGAGAAACAGCTTAAAAAGTGAGAAAAGAAATGTTACAAGTCAAGTAGCCTGAAGCCTCAATTGCATAGAACAGACGATTAGCACTATCAGGTTGGGGTTTGGGTGGGTGGAGGAAACCGGGACACAGGGTAGAGTCATAAGAGTATGTTTGTTCAGAGCATTCAATTTTAGCCTTATCTTACTGCTTTTCTACTTGAAATTCAAGATCTAAGCACTCCGTGGTGATGAGCCAAGCTTCAAGGGTTCTCCTGGCTGGAAATGACTGGCTGAGAAAATGCTCTGCGTCCAGGCGGCTCCTGCAGAGAGGTGCTGAGAATGATGAAATACACACTTATATTAAGCACCATATGCATGGAAACCTTGTCTTTTTAACCTACATGTGTTTTTGACCAATTCTAGAAATCTCCTGAGAAGCTCAGCACATGGGAGAAGGGATAAACTTGGATCAACAACAGTCACTGTACAGAAACATTTAGACACCCATTTCCTTCGATACATGTGGACACAATGCACTCTGTTGCTTAAGACTCTATTTCAGACACTGTGAGATACAGTCAAGTCTCTCAGGCAGCAATGCGATGAGAGTCACATACCCACCTCCCTCCCCCCACAACCAGACTCACTATGGGGCACAGTGTAATGACACATTTGAGTGTGAGGACAGTGAGGACCTGGTCAGCTCAGCAGGAAAGATGAGCTCCTGCCATATAGTCCAGGAAAACACCAGACTGTGGGAATCGACTGTGTCTCATTGGACTTCACCTCACCAAGTGCAGGCTGTGCTCAGTCATGGCCTCCAGGATTCCCAAATGCACAGGTATTAACTGTATTTGATGTTGACAAAGACTTTGGCAGGGTCTCTGGCTCACCACTCCCTAGACCTGGTAAGTCTCCCAGAATTTTTAGGCAGGGCTTAGTAAGTACCCAGTGCCTTTCCTGGCACATAGTTGGTCTTCCCTGAGTATATGTGGGTTGACTGAGTGAAAACTTGACGGGGAATGTCTGGGATCCTGTGATATAAAGCATCTCTGGCTTTGACTCGGACTGGGATGGGGCCCCGGAAGCAGTGTTGGGAAAGACAGTCAAACCTTCCCAGGGTGGGGGTGGGGTCCCCATGCTCCTCAAAAGTCTTTGTTCTCTGGGCATTTCTCTCCACTTTCCTAGTTCTTGGCCTGGCGTCTCTCTCTGTAGGTTTGCTACAAGGACTTTCTTCTTCTGGAGGAAAATGACTATATTTGTTATAAAACTCTCACCAAGCTTCCACTAGGGTCACTTTAAATTGAGGTGGTTTGGGGGATAGAGCAGCAGAGAGCTCCCATAACCTCAGTTCTTTATTGCCAGAAGGTTCCACTTTACGAGCATACTAACTTTCTATTCCTGGAACTGAGGGTCATTTTCTCCATTTCTGGTCCTGCTGGGAAGGCTTCCCACAGATCTCTTTTCCTGGCGTGGCTCACCTCCCCAGAGACAAGTCGGGGCTGAATGGGGGAGTTCTTCATCAGCTTTGCACCTCCCCTTCCTGCACCTTCCTCAGGAGGGCGCTTGCGAGCTCCCTCCCCGTGAAATAGCGTTTAAGAGGAGGATATTTTCCAAGGGGCACCGGCTCACCAGTGTTTGTATAAAACATCCAAATTGTCACCATCGAAGGCTGTGAGCCCCAGGCGAGCAGCTGGAGGACGGCCAGGTTCCTGAACTCAGGCCACCAAGTGACTTCCTGGGGCTCCCAAGTCGGAGAGCAGCAGAGAAGAGAACCTCCCCACGGGTGGACTTGGCTTCCCCTCCTCCCTCCGGCAGGCTGGAGGTTTCTGAGGTTACAGACTGAATCCACTGTTTAATTTCTAACCTCCCATGGCTCCCAATTTAGGGCTCGCCTATGGGGTCCAACCACTCAATTAGGGCAGGCACTCAAGGCGGTGGTTGCTTTGATAGTGTGTGGTCGGAGGTGGCATCACACCCCCTCATCCAGCACCCCTTCCTTCCTCCAACAACAGCCTCCTTCAGGCTTCTTTATCTGGTAGCATCTCGGTGGCGGGTTAATGTTGTGGCAAACATCAAGTACTATTGACCTGAGAGCCACATTGGAACACGGTTAGGCCTTGGAAAACTGGGGCAGTCAAGGGAGAAGGGCCCCAGGATGGAGAAAATGGAAGCAAATAGTAGAACTGAAAACAACAAAGAAATGCCTTCCCTAGTTTGGACATTTGCCAAAAGTGACCTCTGTGGTGCCTCACTCCCCTCCCTGCAGGGTTGTAAACCACTTGCTCTAATTTTCTAATAACATGAATAGCTACTCTTTGTGGAGCCCCTACCTTTTAAGACAGGATCTTTTTCCTTCCTCCTTTACAGAGGAATGAATGGAGACTCAGAGAGGTTAATAATCTTCCCAAGGTGCCACAGGCAGTTGGTGGTGAAGCTGGTACCAAGTCCAAGTGTGTTCCAAAGCTGGTCTGCCCCATAGTTGCTCTGTCCCTGCCGAACTCTCACTCCTGCTCTCTCCATCTCTCTGTCTTTGTTTCTGTCTGTGTGTCTCTCTTTGTGGTCTGAATCGGGTACTGACCCAAATTTTAAGGTAGCCAGAGAATACCGACTTACCTGGATCATTCATTTGCTTTCGTTAAGAGTCATGGAGGAAGAGATGGAGAGGGCTGGGACACAATCTAGCACACGTTTTGTGAAGGACCCACAGGTTTGTACACTCCGATTCTGTTCACTCTTTTCTCTCCCTCCTGTTCTTGGCAACTGTCCCTTAAACCCGTCTGTTCTCTGCCTCTAATATATTATGCTGATATTTTATTACCAAACAATTACATCCACTAATTTGAAAAGGAA
The DNA here is from genome assembly GCF_019923935.1 of Bubalus bubalis. Taxonomy (NCBI): domain Eukaryota; kingdom Metazoa; phylum Chordata; class Mammalia; order Artiodactyla; family Bovidae; genus Bubalus; species Bubalus bubalis. Next base: position 42,745,755 of record NC_059178.1, read on the forward strand.
ACGAGCAGGAAATTGCAATTATAAGAGTAAAAGCAATGCTCTTTTATTTCTCCCCTTTATGCATATGAAATATGGTTTGTCATTGCTGCACAACAGACTTTCCTCCTCTTCCAGGGCTCTTCACTGCCTTGTCTTTAATAATTGAGCAGAAACAAGAGTCATAATTAGATTCCTGATAACAGAGGAGCTATCCATGGGTTTGCAGATGTGGAGGCTGAGCTTGGAGCCAGGGAGCCACCATCATGCTGTTATAGGAGAAAACATGCTTCATGTTGTTTCACTTGAGTACCTTCCAAGGCATTCTGTACATCCATGGTCGTCTGTGTAGATTATTTGTTCCCACTATTGTTTTTCTCTGTCTTGGTCATGTTTTCCCACCCCACTGACACTGGGCTTGGTCAAGACTTGCTTTGGTCAATGGAATATGGATAGATGAGATGTACACCTCATTTAACTGAGCAGAAGCTTTCCATATGCTTGTGTGATTTGACCCTGTTTCCCTTGAGCGACACTCAGGAAGGCAACTGCTCCATCTAGGTCCCTGAGTGACTATGGTTTGCAGAAATGCCCTGCTGACTCCTGATGGATGTGTGGCTAGAGCAAGAAATAAACATTTGCTGTTTTAGGCCACTGAGATCTGGAGCTATTTTTTTAAATCACAGAATAGCCCAGCCAACCTGACTGATATATCTGTGATCTCATTTGGTTCTCATTATATCCATGGGATTGAGAAGAGGCTGACCACCCTGGGTAGTATGTGGGAAAGAGCCAGTGATGTGAAATCAAAGGAACCTTCAGGCTTAGACAAGCAATACAGTGTCTCTGAAATCCTGTCCCTTTTTAATACTGCTTACCTTGAAAGTTCCTGAGAATCAGAGTCAGTGTATGCTAGAGGTCCTGACATAGTGCCCATCACAGAATAAACACCCAATAAAAGATAATTTAAAGTATTATCTTTAGAATCCTCTTTTGATTATGTCCATTGAATAGATAAGAATGTGGAGGCTAAACCAGCTGAAAAGACCTGCTTGAGCTAATTTCATAACAACTGAAGTGTGAGCTTCAGAGCTGTGTCCAGAGTTGTCTCCCTGGACTAAATGTGTTCCCTGAGTGGTATGCCCCGAACTGTGCTAAGGGGTCTAGGGTGGGGTTTGGTGGCAGCCGACACGTCAAGAGATGACAACACTGATCCCTGGAGGCAAGTAATCTACATAGTGAGATGAGCTAGATTACAGAGGCAGCCCCAAAGAAGCAACTTGTTTATCTGAAGTACATGCTATTCTAAAATTCCAGCTTTGGGTGCATAAGAATCCCCCAAGTGGCATCTTAACATGTGGATTCCCTGGTTCTGCTCCTAGAATTTCTAGCTTAATGCTATCCTATCTGATCAGCACATGACAGGATCCAGCATTGGGGTCCCTGGGTTCAAGTCCCTCCTCTGCATCTCCAGGTTAATGACACAACCTTGGGCCACCACTCTGTACCCCAGTTTCTTCATCTGTGAGATGGGACTATGTGACAGTTATGTATTACAGTGTGAGTTAACTTGGGTAACACATGCAGAGCTTATGGCCCTAAGCAAGCACTCAGTAAGTGTTACCCACTAGTATTCTGATGCAGGGGTTCTGAGAACCACTTGTCCAGAAATTTCTCTAAGGAATGGTCCAGGGCCTTCTTTGGTCTCCTACCTGGGACACCTCCATGGGAATTTTAGAGGCAATGGCCTCCACCAAGGTGGGGTCTGTTGGAGGGGGTTTCAAGTCATGGAGGCTTTGAGTGTGGAACCTATTTAGGTCAAGCAGTTCTTTTGTTGTTTATTGTTAAATCGTGTCCGACTCTTTGCAACTCCATGGACTGCAGCACACCAGGCTTCCCTGTCCTTCACCATCTCCTGGAATTTGTTCAAACTCATGTCCATTAAGTTGGTGATGCCATCCAACTCTCTCATTCTCTGTCGCTCCCTTTTCCTGCATTCAGTCCTTCCCAGCATCGGGGTCTTTTCCAAAGAGTCAGTTCTTCACATCAGGTGACCAAAGTATTGGAGCTTCAGCTACAGCATCAGTCCTTCCAATGAATATTCAGGATTGATTTCCTTTAGGATTGACTAGTTTGATCTCCTTGCAGTCCAAGGAACTCTCAAAAGTCTCCAACACCACAATTCAAAAGCATCAGTTCTTCAGCGCTCAGCCTTCTTTATAGCCCAACTCTCATATCCATACATGACTACTGGAAAAACCATAGCTTTGCTTATATGGACCTTTGTCAGCAAAATGATGTCTCTGGTTTTTAATACACTGTCTAGCTTTGTTATAGCTTTTCTTCCAAGGAGCAGGCATCTTAATTTCATGGCAGTTCTTCTTGTTAGCTATTAAACTGGAAATAGGCCATCTCCTTCTGCTCACTTTTGCAGAGGTTTGCTCCTGGGAGAAGACCCTTGTTAGCAGACTTTGTTTGTGGACAATCTCTGGCTGGCGGGTGGGCAAAAATCTGGAGAAGTTCCTGGCACTTGGTGGCCTGAGGCTGGAGTCAGGGTTGGATTTGCCTCAAATGAATTGTTTCACTTATTGCTCATGCCTGGTGCCAAATGCCTCATTTTGCCCCTTGCTAATCATCAGATTAAGAGTCAATTTACTACAAGAGTGGTTTTCTTCTTTAATTTCTTTGAATAATTCATGTCCAATTCAGGAAGATTGAACATGGTCCGATCTCCCTCCCCGTATGCCTGTCCTGGCTCCCCAATTTCTCTTACTCTTCTAAGTCCACGCCTCAGGAAGCCAACCTCCCAGGGTGACATGCCTAGGCTGTGAGAAGGCAGAGAGGGTCTTCTCTGGGGAGAGCTGGGCCCTGAGCTGGGAAGGGCTGCCCACTTCCCACCCTGGGAAGGGTGCAGGAGGCTGCTGCCACGGACGTTGTGCCCTGAGCCAAGAAGGAGCCAGAGGGTGTGCAGACCATGGCTACTTACCACATCGGCTGTCAGTATTCAAATTCCAGCTCTTCCAGGGGTTCAGGTGGAGACTGTAGGCAACACCTCATCTCCTTATTGCTTCAGTGTCCTGACTTGCAGGAAGGATGAGAACAGTACCTCCTCATCATGCTGTCCTGAGGATAAAAGCAAAAATGTAGAAAATACAGAAACATATAAGAAGAGAAAACGTAAGTAGAAACCACTTTGAAGGAGGTTGGTGTGTGATAATCTCTCAGTTAACATTGGCTGTTATCATTATGTATCTCTTAGATCAGACTTTGAAGTTTATGATGAGGTATAGGTTCTATTGTATTTTATTTGTTCAATTAAAAATTAATTTTAATTACAGAAGGAATTCATGAATACATTCTCCTTGTAAAATTTAAAACATTACAGTGAGAATTATTTCCATGTGCCTGTTCTCATTCTTAGCTCCTCTCCAGGGTTTATCACTTCTAAGTTTAGTATGTAGCCTGATTAAACACTTTAGAAGGCATCTACATACATACATGTGATTGTGGAAAGTAATAGAATATATCCAAGTTTGCTTGCAATGCAGGAGACACAGGAGACCTGGGTTTGATCCCTGGGTCTGGAAGATCCCCTGAAGGAGGAAATGGGAACCCACTCCAGTATTCTTGCCTGAAAAATTCATGGACAGAGAAGCCTGGTGGGCTACAGTCCATGGAGTCCCAAACAGCCAGACATGACTGAGCGACTGAGCACACACAAGTATTATCCATCATCTATCTAATCTAGTATAAATGGTGTATACTTATATGTCATTTTCACTCAGCACATGTGTTAGAGATTATTTCATTTCAGAACATAAAGGTATACCTTATTTATTTTAATAACTTCATACTATTTCATATTATGGGGATATCACATTTAATTTAGCCACTGTTTAACATTTTTCTTTACTGTAGAAAGTGCTGTGCTATATATTATTGTAGGTGTCTTATTGTATGTATACATCTTAAAATTTTCTCAAGGGTTGCAAAATGAGCTCTCTCCACTTTCAGTTGTGAAAATGTACACTCCCCTCAACTGTGTATAAATTATATGCTTTCATACCAACTCATCATCCTTTCATATTACCTAATTTAATTTTGCCAACCTAAGATGTATGAAGAAGGCGATGGCACCCCACTCCAGTACTCTTGCCTGGAAAATCCCACGGACGGAGGAGCCTGGTAGGCTGCAGTCCATGGGGTCGCGAAGAGTCAGACATGACTGAGTGACTTCACTTTCACTTTTCACTTTCCTGCATTGGAGAAGGAAATGGCAACCCACTCCAGTGTTCTTGCCTGGAGAATCCCAGGGACAGCGGAGCCTGGTGGGCTGCCGTCTATGGGGTCGCACAGAGTTGGACACGACTGAAGCGACTTAGCAGCAGCAGCAAGATGTATGAAAGGATACAGAATTTTATTAGTGTTTTAAATAAAAGTTTTCTTCTTCCTAGTTAAGTGGAGCCACTGTATATGTGTATTGGCTGTTTGTATTTTCTCTTTTGTGGCTGATCAGTTGTGATTGTTGCCTATTGTTTTATTGAGTTAGGTTTCTTTTTCTTATTTATTTGCTTTTTCATTTATTTGAATACACTTTACTTACAATTATCATATTAGTTTCAGGTATAAAACATATTGATTTAATATTTTTATAGATTATACACCATACATACAAAGTTGTAAATTATTCACTATGTTCCCTGTGTGATTTATTTATAACTGCTAGTTTTTACCTCTTAATCCTCTTCATCTATTTTGCCCCCCTCCCATTTTGTGATAACTACTGGTTTGTTCTCTGAATCTGTGACTTTCTTTCTGTTTTGTTATATTTGTTTTGTTTTATAGATTCCATATACAAGTGAAAACATTTTTCTCTGTCCAACTTATTTCACTAAGCATAATACTCTCTAGGTCCATCCATGTTGTTGCAAGTGGCAAGCTTTCATCCTTCCTTATAGATAAGTAATACTCTATTGTGTTCAGTTCAGTTCAGTCGCTCAGTCGTGTCCGACTCTTTGCAACCCCATGAATCGCAGCACGCCAGGCCTCCCTGTCCATCACCAACTCCCGGAGTTCACTCAGACTCACTGACTCCATCGAGTCAGTGATGCCATCCAGCCATCTCATCCTCTGTCATCCCCTTCTCCTCCTGCCCCCAATCCCTCCCAGCATCAGAGTCTTTTCCAATGAGTCAGCTCTTCGCATCAGGTGGCCAAAGTACTGGAGTTTCAGCTTTAGAATCATTCCTTCCAAAGAAATCCCAGGGCTGATCTCCTTCAGAATGGACTGGTTGGATCTCCTTGCAGTCCAAGGGACTCTCAAGAGTCTTCTCCAACACCACAGTTCAAAAGCATCAATTCTTCGGTGCTCAGCCTTCTTCACAGTCCAACTCTCACATCCATACATGACCACAGGAAAATCCATAGCCTTGACTAGACGGACCTTTGTTGGCAAAGGAATGTCTCTGCTTTTGAATATGCTATCTAGGTTGGTCATAACTTTCCTTCCAAGGAGTAAGCGTCTTTTATGGCTGCAGTCACCATCTGCAGTGATTTTGGAGCCCCCCAAAAATAAAGTCTGACACTGTTTCCACTGTTTCCCCATCTATTTCCCATGAAGTGATGGGACTGGATGCCATGATCTTCGTTTTCTGAACGTTGAGCTTTAAGCCAACTTTTTCACTCTCCTCTTTAACTTTCATCAAGAGGCTTTTGAGTTCCTCTTCACTTTCTGCCATAAGGGTGGTGTCATCTGCATATCTGACGTTATTGATATTTCTCCTGGCAATCTTGATTCCAGCTTGTGCTTCTTCCAGTCCAGCGTTTCTCATGATGTACTCTGCATATAAGTTAAATAAGCAGGGTGACAATATACAGCCTTGACGTACTCCTTTTCCTATTTGGAACCAGTCTGTTGTTCCATGTCCAGTTCTAACTGTTGCTTCCTGACCTGCATACAAATTTCTCAAGAGGCAGGTCAGGTGGTCTGGTATTCCCGTCTCTTTCAGAATTTTCCACAGTTTATTGTGATCCACACAGTCAAAGGCTTTGGCATAGTCAATAAAGCAGAAATAGATGTTTTTCTGGAACTCTCTTGCTTTTTCCATGATCCAGCAGATGTTGGCAATTTTATCTCTGGTTCCTCTGCCTTTTCTAAAACCAGCTTGAACATCAGGAAGTTCACGGTTCACATATTGCTGAAGCCTGGCTTGGAGAATTTTGAGCATTACTTTACTAGCATGTGCTGCTACTGCTGCTAAGTCGCTTCAGTTGTGTCTGACTCTGTGCGACCCCATAGACGGCAGCCCACGAGGCTCCCACGTCCCTGGGATTCTCCAGGCAAGAACACTGGAGTGGGTTGCCATTTCCTTCTCCAATGCAGGAAAGTGAAAAGTGAAAGTGAAGTCGCTAAGTCTTGTCCGACTCTTAGCGACCCCATGGACTGCGGCCCACCAAGCTCCTCCATCCATGGGATTTTCCAGGCAAGAGTACTGGAGTGAGGTGCCATTGCCTTCTCTGAGATGAGTGCAATTGTGTGGTAGTTTGAGCATTCTTTGGCATTGCCTTTCTTTGGGATTGGAATGAAAACTGACCTTTTCCAGTCCTGTGGCATGTATAAATATGCAACATCTTCTTTATCCATTTGGATAAACTAAAAAATGGATTAAAAACTTAAGTGTCAGACCTGTAATCATGAAAACTCCTAGAAGAAAACAGGTACTACACTCTGTGACATCAGTCTTAGCTATGTTTTTATGAATTTGTCTCTTCAGGCAATAGTAACAGAAGCAAAAATAAACAACTGAAGTCTAATCAAACTAAATAGCTTTGCACAGCAAAGGAAACCATCCAGAAAACGAAAAAGCAACCTGCAGGATGGGAGACAATATTTGCAAACAATAGGTCTAATAAGGGATTAAATCCAAAATATATGAAGAACTCCTATTATACAATTCAATATCAAAGAAAAAAATCCAATTAAAGTATGGGCAGAGGACTCAAATAGGCATTTCTCTAAAGAAGATGTTCAGGTGGTCAATAGGCATAAGAAAAGATCTTAAGACTGCTAACCATCAGGGAAAAACAAGTGAAAACTACCATAAGATATCACCTCACACTTGTCAGATTGGCTATGATCAAAAAGACAACAAATAACAAATGTTGAGGATGTGGAGCAAAGGGAACAATAATGTGGGCGGGAACATAACGTGGTGCGGCCACTGTGGAAAGCAGTATGGAGGGATCTTAAAAATAGAAAAATAGAACTACCTGCGGTCCAGCAAATCACTCCTGAGTGTTATCTGAAGAAAATGGAAACACTAATTTTAAAAGACGTATGCGCCCTAATGTACATAGCAATATTATTCACAATAGTCAAGATACAGAATCAACCTAACTGTCCACTGACAGATGAACAGATACATATAATTTTAATTACTTTTGCAGATCTTTTAAAAACATACTTTGGATAATGACTTTTTCTGTGTTACAGTGTTGTTAGTCTCTCATGTCCGACTCTTTGTGATCCCATGGACTGTAGCCTGCCAGGCTCCTCTGTCCACGGTATTTCCCAGGCAAGGATACTGGAGTGGATTGCCATTTCCTTCTCCAGGGGATCTTCCTGACCCAGGGATCGCACCCAGGTCTCCTGGATTCAGGGAGATTCTTCACCCCCTGAGCCACCAGGGTTAAACTTGTAACACCACTGTGTTATATTTGGTGACAATATCTTCTCCCATCCATTATTTGCTTTTGGCTTTATATGTATGCTTAATTTAGATTTATTCCATTTGTATTACCCTGTTCTTTAATGACTTGCTTTTGTGTCCTATTTTTAAGTATACTTTCTCCATCCTCAACATCATAAACACATTTTCCAAAATTTTCTTCTATTTATAAAAAGTATTAAGTTTTTCATCCATCTGGGCTTTCTTTTGTAAATGATGTAAGATCTAATTTTTTATACTAGGCATTGAGCTAAGAGCTTTATCTGTGTGATCCCAGTCATTCAAACTATCTGAAACATTAGGCATTCTGACAGTCATCTTACAGATGAGGAAAGAAACTGAGAGAGATGCTGTAATTTGCCCAAAGGTCCCAAAGGCCAGTGCAGAGCAGCCGTCTGAAATGACGTCTATCTGTGGGATAACACAGGTCGACTTTGCATGTCCAAATGCCTCCCTGAGAGCTCCCAGCAGGCTGAGCACTGGCTGATCTCACTAAAAGGAGGAATTTGGATCAGGCGGGGAAGACCCTCTTTCTTTTAGGACCTGAAATCACTGAGCATCACTGAAGGCCAGGAAGACAAGCACTAAAGGGGCAATGGACTTAAAAAGGGTGAAGAATGCCACAGTCTCAGCAACGCTGCTGATGTGAAGCATCTTTGGGGTGCTGTCCTCTAGGATATGGGAGGGTCTCGATGGGCATCCTGCCCAGGCCGGTCCTGTCCCCCATTACCAGGACACTGGTCCAGGCTTTGTTCCTTTCTCCTTACAGCAGAGGGTCTAGGAGGCTGGGGGCACAACCTCTTCTTTGTTACCCATTTCTGTTGTGCCCCTTAAGAGGAAGAGTGAGTATGGGGTGGGGGGCCTAGAGAGGGGCAACAGAAGGAGGAAGGGAAATGCTCTTTCTGGTTTTACTCTGCGAATCTCACCGCCACCATTCACTCACCTGTGTGGGCTGGAAGCCGGGCTCAACCGCTCCATCTCTCCCCAAAGAGCTGTGAACCACACACTTAGCAATGCAGAGAGATGGCTCCAGGCACCCTCAGCATTTATTATAAATCACTGAGACAGGAAAGATATGAGTCCCCACCTGCAGAATCACTGAAGCAGCGACTGTGGGCATATCTTACCTGAAAACGATTTCCCTGCTTTCTTCACAGCACAGGAGGCTTCGGGGGCCAGACCCAGAGGAGCTGTTCCCTGGAGCAGCATTCTCAAGTCCTGGGACAGTTTTCTCGATCTGATCCTTACAGCAAAACCCTCTTAAATGCTGGCATTTCCTGACCTGCTTCAAACTGTCTCCCCTTAAAATACAGCCTCGGAGACCCTCCTCTGGTCCTGTGGTTTCACCTTCAGGCCTGAATTAGGATACATTGTTGTTATCTGCTACCTACTGATAGCTTTTAAACCCCTTAAGGGAAGGAGTGGTCTTCTTTGTGGAAGATCAATGAAGGGTATTTAATTTCTTTGTTAAAAAGTACAGGGGAAAAAAAACCCCCGCAATCTTCTTTTTTCTAATGAAAAAGCAGCTGATATTCAAATCAGCTGATTTCTTCTCTGTCCCTAGAACACAATACAATCATTCGCCCCTCAAAATCTTTGTCAAAATAGTTGACAAAGCGATGCCCTCTTCTATGCATGCATGTCAGGCTTTTCTGTCCCTGAGATTCTCCAGGTAAAAATACTGGAGTGGATTGCATGCCTATCCTGCAGGGGATCTTCCTGACCCAGTGATCGAACTCGCACCTCCCGTGCCCCCTGCACTGGCACATGGATTCTTTGCCACTTGAGGCACCTGGGAAGTGGGCCCTTTTCTATGTCTGAGCTCAGTTGTGTTGACCCAGCTGACCTTGATTCATTTCAACCCTAAAGCACATCCTGTAACATGGGCGGTGGGGAGAAGTGACCCTCTCTGTGTGGTTTGCCCTGGCACCTCTCCCTTGGCCCTGGAGCTGACCCCGTGCATCCCAGCTGCAGGGGAGGCTGTGTAGAGCCCTTCACTGGGCAGGTGTGGCCTGTGGTTTGGACCAGCCGGTGCTGCCCTCTGCTATTCAGATCAAATCTCATCATCATCAGGCGAGGACGCCCTCCAGATGGCCCCACACGTGCACAGATGCTGCTGCGAAGGCGTGCATCAGCCCGTTAGCGCATCGGCCCAGATCAGTTCACCAGACTAACTAGTGCATCTTATTGGCTCTGTCACTTCTTGGTGGGCAGCTTCCTACCCAGTTCCCTTAGCCTCTCTTTCTCAAACCCAGACTCACACAATAGAGCGGGTCCCCCAGTACTTTGGATTTAGCAAAACTTCTTTTTTAAAAAATATTTATTTATTTTGATTGGAGGATAATTACTTTACAATATTATGATTTTTGTTTTTGCCATACATCAATATGTATCAGCCATAGGTATACAAGTGTCTCCTCTGTCCTGGACCCCCTTCCCGTCTCCCTCCCCACCCTAGCCTTCCAGGTTGTCTCAGAGCACCAGCTTTGGGTGCCCTGCTGCATGCCTCAAATTTGCACTGGCCATTTATTTTACATATGGTAACGTATATGTTTCAGTGCTATTCTCTCAAATCATCCCACCCTTTCCTTCTCCCACTGAGACCAAAAGTCTGTTCTTTATGTCTGTGTCTCCTTTGCTGCCTTGTATGTAGGATCCTCAGTACTGTTCTAGATTGCATATACATATGTTAATATACGGTATTTGTCTTTCTCTTGTACAGAGTGAAGTAAGTCAGAAAGAGAGAGCCTTCCCTCTTGATGGAGTAGTGGGAGAGATAGCAATTTTCCCTGTACTGAAAATGATTGAATGAAGAAAAAATTATCATATGACATCCCCCACCTGCCTCAGGGAAGGCAGCTTCCTCTCAGATAAATGGATGGCTTGTGGACTATTGTATTGTTTATGGTGGTCCCTTGAGGTCACAGGTCAAGGTCACACCCTGGATCCCCTTTGCATTCATGGCACAATAATTTCCCAAGTTGACTGCAGAGAAGTGGACCCTCAGCAGGAAATGGGAACCTTGGTGGGAGTCCAGTGGGCAGTCTTTGTCTTGGCCACAGAGCATGTGAGGGTCTCACTGCTTGACTTTGCCGCTGCATGTGGGGAGTTGAGGGCAGCCTCCCAGTCGTGGTCTCGGCTGCCTCCCCCATCAACATCCAGACCATCCAGGTGCACTGCAGCTTATTTCCTTTATGTGATCTCTGACTCATGGAGTGTTCCCACCTGGGCAGGATGCAGACAAGACTTTCGCTTCCCCCCCTACGCTGTGGAGATGGTGGGGATGTGAGTTCCTAGAGGACCAGCTGTCTCAGTGGTGGGTGATGGTGCACAAGAGCCCTCTTCTCCCTGTGCCCTGGGGGAGAGTTCCCAACTTTGCCAACCCTGGCAAAGGTGGTCTCCCTATCGGTTCCATAGAGGGTGCTTTCAGTGTGGTCTCTCTCGCTACAATTAGACTCCATTTATTCCTCAAACCTGAATGAATGATCCTATGGGAAAACATGGTGGAGACCTTGTTTTGGGAACAAAGTTGGCCAAGGTAATCAAAGGAGACTTTAGGAGACTTCAGGTTTGATTTTGAGTTAGAATTACTAACGAGAGAACAAAAAGAGCACTTGGCTTTGATGTCGGAGAGTGGAGAGCCCACAGGCTGTGCATAGAAAAGAGCCCAGCAAGGCTGAGGGTGGGCAGTGGGAGAGGGCTGGGCTGTCTGGGGAACAGGTGGGAGTTGAGGGAAGTGAGAGGCCAGCAGGCTCCAGTGGCATGCGAAGCCTTGAGTGTGACTGGTCAGCGTGCTGAGTCGTGTCGGACTCTTTTGTGACTTCATGGACTGTAGTCCCCCAGGCTCCTCTCTGCATGGGATTCTTCAGGCAAGAATACGGGAGCGCGTTGCCATTTCCTCTTCCAGGGGATCTTCCTGACCCAGGGATCGAACCTGTGTCTCCTATATTGCAGGCAGATCATTTACAGCTAAGCCACTGGAGAAGTCTTGAGTGTGACTAGGAATCCAGATATTGTCTGTCTGTAAAGGAAAAACACTTCTGAAGACACTGCAGGCCGGCTTGATTTAGAAAAGGCATGTTGCACGTGGCTTTGGGGAACAGAGTTACGCCATACAAACAAATCCAGCTGCACAACCAGAGGGTTACTGCATGTACCTTTAGATCAGACTGAGCTCGTCCCTGAGGGAGGGTCTATGGGCACTGAGGGCCAAGGGCCACTGCTGTCAGATTTCAGAATTGACCCTCATAAAAAGGTCCCTGGGAAGTGGATTATAGCTATGCTTCAAGTCAGGCCAAGCAGAACTTCCAGAGTTCATGGTAAGCCCAGCACGTCTTCCTTCCAAGGGTTCAGAAGAGTCAGCAGAGACCGTGAGCGTGCCTGGGATCTCTCCTCTGTGCAGGGGACATAGCCCCAAATCTCCGGCAATTTAACAATCAGGATGGCAGTGTGGGGTTGCCTCAGACTAGCAGGCAGTGCTGGGGGAGGGCAAAATTAGGGGTCAGAAGGAGGTTTGACCTCTTAGAGTGGGGAGAATGGGCTGGGACAGGGAGGGGTGAGGTACTGAATGATGGGGAGGACAAAATGCGGTCATCCCTCAAGAGGAAACCATCCAAATCACTTTTGCGAGTGCATCAGCGTGAGTGAACATCTTTATGGCAAAACCATGCTGGGGGCTGGTCAACACCCAAAGTGAAATAAATGGAGCCCTACTCTTTCAAGACCTACCTGCCATGAAAGACACCATTCATTCATTCATTCATCCACTTATTCAGTCATCCCACAAACGCTGAACTTCTGGCATGTACCAGCCCTGTGCTGGTGCTGCGAACATGGCCCCAATGGGAAGAACACAGTGAGTCCACTCGAGAAAGGGCCAAACCATCTCAAGAACGCCTTCGAGGTTCTACAGGGCAAGGATGATGAGGCTGAATTGCGTTGGGCCAAGAAGAAGGCCTCCCCAAGAAGAAGACTGATTGAAAGAAATGAGCAATCAATGTTTATTGGCTCATAGGGTTGGAGGTGGTGCATGGGGTGCCCAGCCAGTAAACACATACTTGGGCCATGATGTGGGTGACAGTCAAGTATGAAAGAGTGCTGAGAACAAGGGATGAGGGAGGGAGATGAAGGCAGGAAGGATCCCACAGGGTCATGGGGAGGAATCAGTGGTGTGTGTGTCGGGGGGAGCCTTGGGCACCCAGAAGCAGTCCTGTGCCCCCTGTGCTGGGCTCTGTGGTGCTGGCGCTCTGAAGGCACACAGACCACAGAAACGAGAAAGAAGAGCTTTGGCTCTCATTCCTGTGACTTCCCCTGCGTCTTAGAAAAGGCATGTGGAACATGGGGAAACCACTTTCTGAGGCTGATGCTGCAGAAACGGGCTTCCTGGGGACAGATGTGCTTTCATGCCCTGTTCACAGAGGAAGGGGTGTGAGGTGAAGCTCTGAAGACTTCTCCAGCCCTCTGCTGAGACCCAAACCCCATCCTGCAGGAGTGGACCCAGGAGGGGAACCCTCCCCAGCGTGCAGCCCCTGAAGGCAAAGGGGCAGGTGGGAAGGGACAGAGAGGAGGAAGGGAGATTCTGAGGCCTGGGAATCCGCCTCCCTGAGGGGCCCTGGCTGTCTCAGGTCATGCTTTTTCATGCGGTTTACACAGCCTGTTCGCAGGGCCATCTTAAATATCCCCAGAGCACACAGCCGCCTGATAGCAGGACTCCCCATCTTTCTTTGCGGCTGTCTGCAGGTCTGCCTCAGGTGCTTTTCTCGTTTGGCTTAAACATTATATCATTTGGGTTAAACATTGCCCTCTTTGGGACCCTCTTTGGGTCTAATATGCCCATTTGTTTTCCCTGGAAGATTTCTGGAGCTTCCCTGCACTGTGCCTGGGGGCTTCTGGCCGCCTTCTGGGGAGCATGAATATTGCACTGAATAGACTGTTCAGGGTCTGCAGACTGGGATGCGGCAGCCTTGTGCCTCCCACCTCCATATGTGGTTCTCTTCCCAAGGCACCCAGTGTGTGTGCCCCCGGCTCTGGGAGCACTCTGAAGGCTGGCTACTTCTCACCCCAATACTGCTGGCAGTCCTTGGTTGGAGCTGGCTGAAGGCCCCAGGACAGAGAACACATTCAGGTCCAGCTCCATGGATGGGCTAAGCTCTTTGCCACACTTGTTTCCTGATAGGAAGATAAGCATGAACACCTGCGAACAAGCTGGATTCTTAAGGACTGGACTGAGTGGGACAGTGACTCTGTAGTGTTAGTCACTCAATCATGTCTGGCTGTATGCAATCATGTGGACGATAGGCCTCCAGGCTCCTCTGTCCCTGCAGTTTTTCAGGCAAGAGTACTGGAGTGGGTAGCCCATTTCCTTCTCCAGGGGATCTTTCCTACCTGGGGATCGAACCCAGGTCTCCTACACCGCAGGCAGATTCTTTACCAACTGAGCCCCCAGGCCTTAGTCCATTTGGGCTGCTATAATGAAATACCACAGACCGGGTGGCTTATGAGCAGCAGAAGTTTATCATTCACAGTTCCAGAGGCTGGAAATCAAAGATCAAGGCACTGACAGATTGAGTGGCTGGTGAGGGCCTGCTTCCTGGTTCATAGATGGCTGTCTTTGCTGTGTCCTCGTAGGGTGGAAGGGACTGGGGAATCTCTGGTTCTTTTTATCAGTGCACTTATCCCATTTATGAGGGCTCCACCCTTGTGACCTAATCATCTGCAAAGGCCTCACCTCTAAATACCAACACAGTAAGAATGAGGGAGAGGGAACACAAACGTAAGAGTGGTGCTGGAAGGAATCAGAGAAGAAGCAAGGACCACCAGTTTCACCAGTTCTTTAATTTTATAACAAGATTCTGTCTCCCAGTAGAGCCACCATGGTCTCTTGCTGGCAATAAGGGGTTTATATGTAGGAAATGGAGAAATGCCAAAAGGATTTCTCTCCAGGGTCCTTCCCTGTAGACCCATTTGCCCTATAACACAGAGGAGGTCAGCCTTCAAATGGGGTGCTTGGCATAGGTGACCCAATTCTCCCCATCTTGGTCAATCAGCGAGATCAACCTTGAAAACTGCAGACATCCAGCCTTGGGGAGAATAGAATATAAATACATACAGTGGTCTGATTGCAGGGGGAAGAAAGACTCCTTTATGTTATAAACTTCTGCTATGATTTTTGATACATTCGATGAGTATATTAACTCCAAGCTCTTTGAGAAGAAAAAACAATATAAGTTCTTCTTTATGGATCCTCACATCCATTGTAGTGCTTAGCACATGATCCATGCTCAGTCAGCAATTTTTGGATGACGTGTTTTGTATCCAGTTTTGTTTAATCTGCAGTGACTTAGGTGAGGCCATGGCTAGGGCTTAAAAGGGAGAAGCCCTGGAATTAGATTGGCCCAGTTGCATGAGGCAGACCTGGAGGGGTGGGGAGGGGATCCAGTGCAGTAGACAGAAAGCTTGGTGCTCAGCGGAGGTGGCTGATGAACAACAGGAATATCCCAGAGGGCAAGCAGCCCAAGGTGAGGAGCAGCATACAAGGAAGCAGACAGCTGCCATACCTCCGTGTGTCAGGCAACCTTCTTTACACGCCAGCCTGTGAGGCAGGTAACACAGCTCTTCCTCTTATAGATGAGGAAGTAGAGGCAGATAAACCCATAACCTTCTAGGTTAGCTCAACTTATAAACCGTCCAGGCTAATTCACTGCAGGTTTCATGCTCTTTACCACCTTCCTCTGTGATTCTCAGCAGAGTGGGGGCTTCAGGGTGGGCAGTGCCAAACTGAGGAACGCAGCATTCAGTCGACTTAGGGAAACTCAGGGATCAAGCATGGGGTTAGTGATCAGCAGGCTGTCCTGTGGGGTCTAGCATGGGTTGAACCACATCCTAGAGTGGCTGGATGTTGGGCTGATGCTGGAGATGGGGATTCATACACAAGAACCAGGCAAGAAGACAGTGGCCAGAATCAGGTAAGGAAGTTCCCTGGCTCAAGAGCTAGTCTACCTTCACCAAAGCCAACAGCACTGAGTCCCAGGATCTTGTGAAACACCTCTGAAACACTCCTTCTCCAGGCTTGTTGTTGGCCAAATGCTAGGGCCAATCCATCTTAGAGCGTTTTCTTAAAATGGGAATTACCTGAATAGGGGAGGGGGAGAAAGCAGAAGCCACCCAGCCTCATCCGATGCACCTACTCGCTCGATTACTTTTCAGTGAATACATTACTTTAGGCCCATCCTGTTTTTTTTCAGGCCGTACAACTGGAGCTGGTGCTTATTTCCAAGGTTGTGTTATATGATGGGGAAAAGTTCTCTGGAGTAAAATTCTGGGGCTCATTAAACAGTGGGTAGAAGAGGAGGAGAGAATGAGGGAATGAAGTAAAGAGAAAATTATGGCAGGGTTATGTTTTCTTTTCCTGTAGGAAAGGACCTAAAATAATTGCATCTCCTGTTTGGAACATTTTTATTTTCCACACTTCATTCCTGTTTATGCAAAGCAGTGGGTAAGAAGAGTACATTCTTCAGGGAAATTCTCCCCGGGAAATGCTGTACTGTGTTCACAGGACTTTCAGGTCATTGTGGGAATTGTTTAGAAACCAGAATTTACTTACAGAGGAAAATTGACCAGAAGTTCCTTCTACCCCCACCCGCCTCCTTGTAATTTAAACACTTTGTACTAATGTTTTTTATTTGGACAAATCAATTGGCCTCCTTTGGAGTGTAACTGGAGAAGCTCGGGAATGCTTGTCCAAGTTGGTTTAGTACAAGCCCACGCTGGGAAAGTTCCCTGTTTATTTGTTGGGGTGCTTTCTGAAAAATAAGAAAGGAAATGGTGCTTTCTTTAGAGCGGCAGCCTTTATGGGCAGCAGGCCTTCCGCAAGTTCATCTTTCTTTTCTGTGGCCAATGCCTTAATTTTTTCCTGCAACAACTATTAATCAAACCAGCTCATAGGATACAACTTCATAGCAAATTGACCCTAAAATATAAACAGTATATACTCTGTCTTTCCATCCCTTTGGCACTGATATTAAAACAAAGGCCTTGACTAATACTCAAGGAAGTTGTGGATGGGTGAATTTCAGACACTGGCCACAGGCTGGCTTTCCTCAAGCTCTTTGAAGAGCACCACCACTCCACATAAAAAATAGCTTTCTCTATAAATGCCCTCTTACTCATCTCCCTCCATGATTTTACTAAGAATGAGCCCAAGGGGCTGGCTGTTTTGGAAGGACTTTGACCAACTCTGTCTTCATTGATGGACTAGAAAGAAAGGGTAGGAGGATGTCAGGGAACACATCTGCAGGGATTTCAACAACTTTTCACGGGGATGGAAGTTTCCTAAGTTCTGTCGTGTGATAACAGCATTTAAGCCTGGAGGGAAAGGCAACCTTTGAGAGTGTTTACGAACTCTGATCTTGGAGGAAATGGAGAAATAAATTGGAGAAAGAAATTGAGAGAAGGCAGAAGGATTTGGGGTTGAAGTGTGGCTTAAACAACAGAAATTTATTTCCTTTTAGTTCTGGAGGTGGAAAGTCTGCGATCAGGTTGTCCATCAGGTTGTTTTCTTTCAAGGCCTCTTTCCTCGGCTTGTAAATGGCTATCTTCTCCCTGTGTCATCACATGTCTATGTCCTAATTTTCTCTAATAAGGGCGCCAGTGGATGAGATGGTTGGATGGCATCACCGACTCAATGGACATGAGTTGGAGCAAACTCTGGGAGATAGTGAAGGACAGGGAAGCCTGGTGTGCGGCAGTCCATGGGGTCACAAAGAGTCAGACATGACTTAGTGACTGAACAACAACAACATATTGGATTAAGGTCCATTTTAATGATCTCATTGTAACTTAGGCTTCCCTCATAGCTCAGTTGGTAAAGAATCTGCCTGCAATGCAGGAGACCCAGGTTCGATTCCTGGGTTGGGAAGACCCCCTGGAGAAGGAAATGGCAACCCATTCCAGTATTCTTGCCTGGAGAATTCCATAGACAGAGGAGCCTGGCAGGCTACAGTTCATGGGGTTGCAAGAGTCGGACACGACTTTGCGACTAAACCACCAGCCACCACCATTATAACTTAATTGCCTCTTTAAAAGTCTTATCTCCAAATATATTCTGGTACTTGTTAGATTTTAACAAATAATTTTGAGGGAACACAATGCAGCACATAAAAGGGATAAATTTGGAGGAGTTTGTGCAGCTAAAAGTCAACTTGGTTCTTCTACACATAGGGGCCAGATCTTGGCTACAGAGCATAGGCAGTGGAAATTAGTACATGGATATTAGAAGTCGATCCAGAAGGGGCCCCAAGGACCATGCATTATCCTTTGGTTCTCCAACTCAACTGCCTATTAAAATCAACAGGAAGTGTTTTAAAAAAAAAAAAAAAAAAAAAAAAACCTCTGATGCCTGGGCTCTTACTCTGGTATGTTTGTTCAGTTGGTAGGAGGTGGGAACTAGAATTGGGTATTTTGAAAAACATCTCAGGAGATTTTAGTGTGTAGGCAGTAGTCATAACCACTGATGTAATCCACATCCATGATTTTTACAAATAAAGAAAGTAATAGCTAGAAAGATTTGATGACTTGTCCAAGATCAGAAAACATGTGTGAACTAGCACACGGGGCTCCCGACTTGGGCCCCATGATACTTCTGCTAGTACATTTCTTTCTGTTCCCTAAATGCCAAACCCCCTTGAGGTTTCTGAGGTTGTAGATCCCCTGTCCAATGCTGAAGGACTCCTCCCCCAGCCGCTGGCAGTGTTGGAAGCCCGGGCTAGCCCTCCTGCAGAGACTGGGGTATAAAGATCGGATATGAGCTCCAGAACTCCCTGCAGTGACTGTCCTGCAGTTCAAGTCCTCCTTCTACCCAATCCT
The DNA here is from genome assembly GCF_019923935.1 of Bubalus bubalis. Lineage (NCBI taxonomy): Eukaryota > Metazoa > Chordata > Mammalia > Artiodactyla > Bovidae > Bubalus > Bubalus bubalis. The sequence goes on from NC_059178.1 coordinate 42,764,320, forward strand.
ACTCCTCCCACTGACTCACCGGCATGGGTCCCAAGGACATCCCAATAAACCTGCTGTCGGCCAGTCTTCATCTCAGCATCTGCTTTCTGAAGAATCCAGCCTATAACAAGTCCTCCCTGTGTTCACAGGTTTTTTGTTAGGACTCATTGAGAGCTCACCACGTTGTGCTCTGTGTTAGGTGCTTGGAAATGAAGAGACGTAAGACCTAGATCCTCTTCAAGCTGCTTGGCCATCTACCAGAGGTACCGGTGGTCAACGGCCAGCTCCACTGCGCTGTTTGAGCTGCTCTAGTAGCCTGTAGTGAATGTGCCGTCAGAGCACCCAAGGAGGGGATGCAGATGCTCTGAATGGAGGAAGGGCTTCTCTTGGCACCTTTACAATCTTGCCACTTCTGGATACTCTTTATTATACTTTAGGTGGGTGAGAGAGGGGAAGGTGGTGAGCGGAGGAAGGATAAAAGAGTACAAGAACAAGGATAGATAGAATATAGCATGAAGGTCTGGTTTGGGTCTCCCATTGGTTCCTGGAGGTCGTGTCCCTTGCAACCATCGTCAAGATTAGGCCCCCAGAGCTCTTGTACTTATCCCCTTACTCAAAGAGGCGCTAGAATCAGATACTGACAGGTTAGAGGGAATAATGTCAGAGTCAGCATGTCATCTTCCAAGGGAGACTTGCCCTCTGTGTTTTATTCCCAGTGATGGAAGAGGAAATGATCATTAACCAGCAGATCGGCTAGGCTTTGGAGCATCCAAAGGGTCTTTCTGGTGCTTCTGAAACTGGACCCATGTGGACAGATGGTCATGTAGGCCTGTGTTAGCAGACCTGGTTGGCACAGACGAGACTGGGCCCTCATGCGTGCTGGCTGAGAAGAGGCCTGAAAAGCACACCAGTACTTAGAAGGAGGGGGTCTGTAATGCCTCTGAACTCAGGCAATCTCATGCCTCCTACAGGGCCCCTGCCGTGTCTAGCCTTGACCTGAGCTGGACAGAATACCTGGTGAAATGGAAGTGAAGAGCTCAGTCTTGGAGCAGCCTCTAGCATAAGTGGGTCAACAGGCATGGCGTCACCAGGTGTCTCCAGTCTGGTGGAAGACAAACAGTCTGTACCCTTGGGGAGCCCCAGGCCTCCTGGCCTCATTTGAGAGATGTGGTTTCTGCCACAGGCCAGTATTTAGGACACACATGCATATTTAAAAGGCCTAAGAACAGACACAAAGAAGACATTAACATGTGCAAACGGTTACAGATGACTGGCTAGAGCCGGGGAACAGTTCAGGGAGTCAGGCTTAAAGCAGAGGTCCAGAACACATGGGGTCAGCCCATCAGCCCCCAGTCAAATCAGGAGACTTCGGGGACAGGAAGAGCTCTCCGCAGCACCAGGCGCATCATAGACACCAGTTGGTAGGAAACTTGGTCCTCCCTTTTTGAACAAAGGCCAGGTTGAAAATGAACACCGCACAATTGTGTGCATGTGTCTGTAGAAACCTGGACTTTATCAACGGGGCGTGTCTGGGGGCCTCTCATAGCACCACTGGAGGGGTTTGTACACTCAAGGTCATGATTCGTGAACATGACTGTGTGCGTGTAAAGTGTGCATATTTATGTGTGTGTGTGTACACACTGGTGGGGCTTCCCTCACTTTGGGATGAGATTGAAGATGCCAATGCACAAATTATCCAATCCACTCGCTCTCTTCTGGGAAGCTTTCCCTCTTATCCAAGGTGGCCACCTCCCTGTGTCCTGTGGGGACTGGGTCCTCTCTCTTGTTCATCTCCCTCTCCCTACACTGGCCTTTCTGTTTCTCGAAAGCTCCAGGGTTGTGCTTCCTCTGGTCTTGGGCACTGGCTGCCTCCTCCAGCGGGATGCTCTTCCCCTGCCTCTTCACGGGGCTGCTTCCTTCCAGTCAGGCAGGTCTCAGGTCAGATGTCACCTCCTCCAGGTGGCGCTTCCCGCCATGCTGTGTAAAGTAGCTCCCCTGTTTTCGTTTCTTCATCTCACACACCACAACTTGACGCTGTGTTGCTTGTTTACCTGGTTTATTTTGTCTTGTGTATCACCCACCCCCAGAGCATAGCCTTCATGAGGCCAGAAAGCCTCTGTGACTCACTCCCTGCAGTATCCCAGCTCCCAAGCCATGCCTGGCACAGAATAGGCGCTTGGCAAGTCTAGTTAATGACTCAATAATGAATGCACCCCAAAGAGAGAATTTGCAATATTTTGATCTGCAATACTTTGCTTTCCTTGAGAAAGTATCCGACCCTTGAGTTCTAGCTCTAGCTGACAATAATTTTTATTTGAAAGGATTCTGTCTGGATATTTTTTTCCAAACAACATACACTGAAGTTCCTGCCCTTTCCCTAATATTTTTGAAATGGCTGTTATTATTAATTATCACTTTTCTGCTGAAGAGAAGGATCATCCGTATTTTGGTGATGGCTCTCAGGCATTTGGAGATCTGTGTCCAGCATGCCCCTTAGGCCTCAGTAGCCTGGTGAAGAGGGGCTATTGTGCCAGAGAAGCAGCACCCAGGGAGGACCACAGGGTGGGGGACTCTGGACTGACTTTACCACAGATGAGTTACAGCCCAATGGGAAAAGTTACAGATCCAAATCTTGTTTTCTAGCTTATAAAATGAGCTTAATAACTTCAGTCCTACTGGCACCCCACTCCAGTACTCTTGCCTGGAAAATCCCATGGACGGAGGAGCCTGGTGGGCTGCAGTCCATGGGGTCGCTAAGAGTCGAACACTACTGAGCGACTTCACTTTGACTTTTCACTTTCATGCACTGGAGAAGGAAATGGCAACCCACTCCAGTGTTCTTGCCTGGAGAATCCCAGGGACGGGGGAGCCTGGTGGGCTGCCGTCTGTGGGGTCGCACAGAGTCGGACACGACTGAAGCGACTTAGCAGCAGCAGCAGACAGACATAGAGAACAGACTTGCGTTTGAGGTGGGGTGGAGGGGGTGGATTGGGAGTTTGGGGTTAGCAGATGCAAACGATTATATATAGAAGGGATAAACAACAAGGACCTACTGTATAGCAAAGGGAACTATATTCAATATCCTATGATAAGCCATAATGGAAAAGAATATGAAAAAGAATAGATATATATACACACATAACTGTAACTGAATCACTGCTCTAAAGCAGAATTTAACATAGTATTGTAAATCAACTATATTTCAAATAAAATAAATTAAAATAAGAAAAAACAAGCAAACAAAAAATGGTTGCAGTCTTTCTGGCCTTATGAGGCTATTGACAGATGGAGATAGCAAACATATATACTTAAAGGGGAGGTGGCTGTCACTCCTAATTTATATTTTTCACTCTTTCATCCGTCGACTATTTCAGACAAGGAGCAGCATGGCTAAAAGGACAGTGGGATGTGCACTTACATTGCCTCATGCATCTGGTAGGGTTGATGCCCACAGATGGTGGTGGCCGGAAGGGACCGGATTACATCAGAGAGGTGCACCGGGGCTGTGATCTCAGCGAGGATGCTCCTCAGATCAGGGAAGATGACCTTTTGAAGGAGCTGGACCTTACCCAAAGCCCTCCAGGGTCTGCAAGAGAGCCAACCAGGGGTCAGCACAGCCTGGGCAGGCTGCTCGGAGTGAGGTGACCGCTCCCGGCCCAGGCCACCCACCATGACCCTTTCAGAGTCTCTTCAGTGATAAAGCTTGAATTTTCCTGACCAGCAGGTCCTGAGGGTCTGGAGCAAAGATTTCTCTTCTTATAAAGATTTTTAAATTCACGGAGAGACGGGAAAAAGAAAGATACAATCCCTGATTATCTTATATTTACTGATAATTGATTCATTCGGTGCTCTTTTGGCTTTGCTTCAGTGGGGGTTCAGCTCTGTCTTCTCTGAGGGAGCCGAACTGGAGTCAGACCCTGAGAGTTTCCCAGGGCTCCTTGGGGCTGAGCTTGCCTAGAGCTACTGTTTCCAGTTGGCGAAATCTTTTGCTCCAGTTAGCACCGTCTCTGCCGCAGCCCTGTTCCCTCTGTGCTTGTTTCCCTGAGTAAAGCTCCCCAAGCTTGGGGCAGGCAAAAGCCTGAGTCCAAGGCCCTTCTGGAGTTGCTGGGGGAGAAGCAGCAGGCGGGTGGGGGCTGAGGGGGTTTCTGCCAGTCCCCACTCAGTTCTGTCTTCATGCAGTACCCCCAGAAAGGGAAGGCATCGCCTCATTCCCTCCCTTCCAGGTCCAAAGGACCTGTGACAAGGAGGACAAAGGCCAGCGTGATGTAAGGACTATGTCCCCTGGACCAAAAAGGAAATGTGAAGAAGCTTGATTTTTGTGTTTTTTTTTATTGTTATTTTTCTTTAAAGGGCAAGTTCTATTTATTGGGCAAATGGAATGAATGTCATCTGAAATAACATGACTGCTTTTCTTCTCTTTCGCATAAACAAATTTTCATGACACAGTGGGAGGCAGTCAGGGTGAATACCCATCCCCCAGCCCCACACAGCCAGATTCAGCAAATGAACATACAGGGTGTCCAGTTCAATTTGAATTACAGATAAATAAGAAACGGTTTTCAGTATAATCTTTGGGACATACTTATACTACAAAATTTTTCGTTATTTATCTGAAATTGACACTGAGCTGGATGCCCTGTGTTTTACAGTGACCTGCCTTCCCTTCAGGTTGGCTGTGAGCACCCAGAGTTTGGCTGTAGGGTGGTCTCTTGCCCGCCCCCAGGGACTGGTGCTGCTTTCGCTTCCATTCCAGGGAACCTGCACTTTCTTTCTTCTTCTCTTTTCTTCTCTGGGAGAAGTCTCCTCTTCTCAGGACCTAGGCCAGAGTCCCTGGCTCCTGGGGTCGCCTAGGGGAAGATCACTGCTGTGTGTAGTCTTTGACCCAGAAATCCAGTAAATAGTGTTCTCTGTGTCAGCTGCACATTGGAAATGTCTGTGGAGCTTAAAAAATAGTGTTGGAATCCCCAGGGATTCCAGACTACTTGGTCTGGGGCTTTCTGGGTGTCTCAGTGGTAAAAAATCCACCTGCCAATGTAAGAGATGCTGGACACGCATGTTCGATCCCTGGGTTGGGAAGATCCCCTGGGGAAAGAAATGGCAACCCACTCCAGTTCTTGACTGAAACATCCCATGGACAGAGGAGGCTGGTGGGCCTCCTGGGGTTGGTAAGAGTTGGCCACGACTGAATGACTGAATATGCATGCATGTGGTCTATCTACTGGGAATTTCAAAATCTCCCCAGGTGATTCTAATGAGCTCCCAAGGTTGATATCCAGGCCTCAGAACCGTCAATGAGGAAAAGTGCAGGTCTTGCCTGGGGTCTCAGGCGACAGAGACTTTGAGAAAGTCACTTATTCACTGAGCGTGCTCAGGGTTCCAAGAGGAAGAGAAGCCAAGTATATTTCTTATTAATAGTAACATCAGGATCTACTAGTCTTTTTTTTTTTTTTTTTTTTGCTTTTTTTGGTTGTTTTTCCTCTGTTTGCAATTTCCCTTTTTAAAAAAAATTATTTTTATTTATTTATTTTATTGAAGAGTAGTTGGTTTACAATACTTTGTTAGTTTTGTGAATAGCAAAGTGATTCAGTTTTACATATATTTATATATATGTATATTGAGTTATATATAACGCAACATATATACATAAAAACCCAAATGAAGTTTTTGACCAACCCAATATATACATATATACACACATACATATATTCTTTTTCATATTCATTTCCAATATAGGTCATTACAAGGCATTGATGGAACCTACCAGTCATTTTTTATGGCCCTTGTCCTCAGACAGGTGTGGCAATTCCAGGAAATGAGAAAGTGAGATCTGAAATGTCTCTTCTCTATTGTCCAGGTGCTCACTGGGCACCTGGAGAGAGAAGTTTCCTCCTGCCTTCCCAGCACCTCTGAAACATGGCCGTACATGGAGCCCTGAGTGTCATGCATGTGCGTGTGTGTGTGTGGCGAGGTGGGGTGGGGGGACGGATCAGCACAAGAAGATTCGTATGGGAGTAAGACCAGTGGGTAATGCGGTACTCCTCCTCTGGGTGGCTGTGGTTTGCTTCGGTCCCTCCTGTGGGGTGGGGATGGTGCAGGGAGGAAGTGGGTAGCTGAGAGTGGGGAATAAGGGGGCCATGTGAATTCACCACTGTGCTCACCCCTGTGCATGCTAACAGGCAGGGAGCAGAGTGTAAGCAGAGCAACAAGAGCTGTAACATTATGACCGCATCAAACTGTGATTGTCATTACGACATACCATATAGTCTTATTTTTGTGATAGAAACTGCGTGTGCTAGTGGTTACACTCGCATACAGCTCCTTACCCAAACCCTTGGGACCACGTTTGTTTCAAACCACGACTTTATACAGATTTCTGAAAGGGAGAGTGATAAATATCGTTTAGAAGCAGAATTCTGGTGCAATGGGCAGTTAATGGCCCACACTGAGTTCTGCAGCAACACTTACTAATATTGACGCCAAGCAAGGTAAATAGCACCACAAAAGTCTCAAGTCCAGGTGAAATTGTGAACATTCTTTTGTTTTTTGAATCTTTTTGGATTCTGTGATTAGGAGGGTGTGGGCTTGGACCCGCCCACCTCCTTTATGGAATGTGAGGTGTTCTGTAGGCTTCCCAGGTGGCTCAGTGGTAAAGAATCTGCCTGCCAGTGCAGGAGATGTGAGTTCGATCCCTGGGTGGGGAAAAACCCATGGAGAAAGAAATGGCAACCCATCCAGTATTCCTGCCCAGGAAATCCCATGGACAGAGGAGCATGGGGGTGGCTACAGTTCATGGGGTCGCAAAGAGTTGGACACAACTTAGTGACTAAACAACAACAACAGGCAGGGTGCCAAGTATTGAATACTTTAAATGCCTTACCCCGTTGAAACCTCACAGCAGCCCTACCTATATTATTAACCCCATTTTGCAGATGAAGAGGTTAATGAGGTTAGACATGGCTCTGGAGAGGAAATTAGAACCGCAATTCAAGTTCCATTCTGTCTGACTCTGGGCCTGAATGGTGCTGCTTCAGGGGATGCAGGGGGAGAGGTGGGGAGAGGTGCACCCAGCACTGGGCAGACGGGGATGGGTGATGTTGTCTGTCTGGTTGGGCAGATGTGTGTCTGTGTATATATGGAATGTGCATGGATATTATTGTGAGAAGCTGCATGTGCATGTATGTGTCCCATCATTTGTGTGTCTTTGTGAGTGCAGAGGGTCTGTTTGGTGTGGAAAATCTCTGGGTGTGTCATCGTGTGCTTTTGTGTGAGTGCTGCCTTTTGTTGTCTCCGTATCAGCGGTTCTGGAGCTGGGAGAGTGGCCCTCATCACATCTCTGATCTCACACAGTGTGCAGCCCAGGGGCAGAGGCCCAATTCAGTGAATTTCTGTCATTCTCTGGATAGACTGAGCCTTCAGATGGAGGCCTGGTGAGGGAGACTCTTCCTGCGGGGCCCCAGTGGACCAGTGATGCAGAGCAGCCCACAGTCACCCAGTAGCCCAGGGAGCCCCCAGGGGCACCTCGGCAGTCAGTGAACTCCATCTGGATTCATTTATTTTTGAGAAGCTGGTTCTCTGGATAAATGAAAGAAATTCAGAGTTTCCAAAGGTTCCTCAGGGAAGTTGCTTGTTTCCTCGATCGAGTCCTTGATTTGTATGGTTGGTTGGTCCACGTACTGGCAGCCAGTTGCCTGCAGTTTGTGGGGAAGGTTGGTGGACAACTGTTTACCCTTCTCCCAGACTAAGCTTTGGGGGTGACTGTGACACCCCATGCCCAGGAAACAGGGCCAAGCAAGCAATGACCTTGAAGGCTGGGAACGCCATCCAGGTCTTGGGGCAGCTAACCTGCCTGTTGTCAGATATTTTTGAGTTCCTATCTTGCCTGGAAAATCCCATGGATGGAGGAGCCTGGTGGGCTGCAGTCCATGGGGTCGCTAGGAGTTGGACACAACTGAGCAACTTCACTTTCACTTTTCACTTTCATGCATTGGAGAAGGAAATGGCAACCCACTCCAGTGTTCTTGCCTGGAGAATCCCAGGGATGGGGGAGCCTGATGGGCTTCCCGTCTATGGGGTCGCACAGAGTCGGACATGACTGAAGCGACTTAGCAGTAGCAATAGCAGCAGTATAGGATGAAAGAGAAATGATTTTATGGGTGTCCCTACTGAACTGAACTGGAAGAAAGGGGACTAGGGAATTCTAAATGAGAGAATTGTTAATAACTGTTAACACCCAATGCACCTCCCCATCACTCTGCCCAAGCTTAACATAAATCTCCTATACCTACAGTTAATGTTGCCTCCAATTATGTGCCTTAAATTTCTCCCCAACAGGCATGCACACACACACACACACACACACACACACACACACGCACACAACTGCTTTCACCTGTGGTTTCCATTTCATTCCTGTTTGGGATTGCAAAAGCCTATCAACCAGCTATAATTCAGGACATATCTCTGACACTTTCAATTTTTTCATCAAGTATGTATAAGGGGTTTGGATGTGACTGTGAATAGCTGAGGTCAGGGTCAAGATGATAAATTGGGGAAGGGCCTAACCCTGAGATTTAACCCACTTTCTGCTGGGTGAGATGGACTCCAGAGGGCAGGTCTGGCTCCATGGAGACTGAGTAGAGAGGACGTCCACCTTGCCCATGTACCCAGGATGGGAATTCATAGTCTTCAAGATGGACCATCTCCTGCCCCTTCCTCAGCCTTCTTCTTCTCATTTTGCTCTTTTTTCCCCCCTGGCAATCCCATCCCCTCATAGACTCTAGTTATTAACGTTGTACTGACAATTGAATATATATATGCTCTATTTCAGTTGTCCTGAGTTTAGACTGTGAGTCCTGAGTTGCAGGCACCACAAACTCAATTTCTCTAAACCAACCCCTTCTCCCCTTAAAAGGGTACCCTACATCCTTCTTCACACTCATCCAGCAATGCCTGAGAGAAACTTGGGATCACCCTACAGTCTCCTTGTCTCTTACTTTAACATCTAATTGGTGAAGGCTAAAAAAGAAAAAAAAATTAAATCAGTCCATTTTTATTAAAACACAACAAAAATGCAAAAGGTTTCTACAAGTGTGTAGCATGATGGGATTTTTAAAAAAGTGAATAATCACCGTGCAGATCAAAGAACAGAACTTCACCAGCATAGTAGTCTACCTGCCACTTCCCAGTCACTGCTTCCAGTGGTAACCAGTCCTCTGACTTCCAAGATCAGCGACTAGTCTTGTCTGATTTTGGACTGTATATAATTTGATGCGTACAGTGTGCATCTTGTCTGGTTTTCACTCAACATTATGCTTGTGGGATGCACCTAGGCTGTGATAGGTTATCAGTTTTTATTTCTCGTACCATGGAGTATTCTCACTTCATGGTAAGGGAATTTTGTTGTTAAGTTTGTATTTTCATAAGGACATTTGAAGGCATCGTGACTGAAGTCACATCATGGGAAGTGTCCTTTCATAGTGTATGTCTTTAAAAGCAGAACATATCTTTGTGATATTCGAAGCAGATCAGTAAGGAAGGTAAGTGACTCTGGAGAGGACCAGACAGTCAAGGAGGCAGGAAAAGTAAAAGTGAAATTTCTTCCATCTTCCAGTGTTTGTGCACTTTGTTGTAGTTTTGAAAGAAAAGTCATTCTTCAATTAATAACAGACAATGAAGTCAGTATGATGGGAGCAGAGACAATGATGTGATCAAATGCCAAGAAATGACTGACGGCTGAAAAAATATCATGTGAGCCAAAGCAATTTCTCTTGACTTCTAACTTTATTCATCTAACGAATAACATTTCATCACAGTTTTATCAATGGAACGCAATTCCACCCAGATCATTCTGTCAGTGACAAGAAACAGCATCAAATCATTTTGTCCACACAAATAAATCAATTGTTGATTATTATTTTCTCCCATTTGGGATCCAAGTAAGAGAACCAAATGTCTTGAGTAAAAACGAAGGAAAGAAGAAAAAAAATGATTTCTATGTTGACAAATCAAGTTGGGTAAATGCAATTTAAGCCTTTTTTTTTTTTTTTTGACACATGCTGATGTGAGGAGAGATAAGCAGTTTTTAAATTTAGAGCGGAGACAAACTGTAATAATAAACACATGGAAAGAGAAGGCAAACATTCTTTGTTCCCTTTGGATACAGTAGCATTTTGAGTTCTTCCTTTTTGCTTGTGTAGTTCTCTTTACTGTGATTTCTCTCTTATTTTTTGAATGGGTAATCAAGTTTTGAGAAAAATTAAATTACAAGGTTTTACAAAATCTAAAAGGGGAAGTGTCATCATTAAATGACCAGCTTGTGTGGGGAGCTCCCTGGCTATCCATTAGGCTACGATTCCTAGTCCTGCTATTTAGTCTTGCTGCCCCATCTCCATGCTCCTTCAGAGTCCTTGTTGGTGGTCCACTACAGGGTGGGGTGAAACACATTTTGTTTTATAAACTGAAGTTCATATTCATGCTATACAAGTTAGGCATCAGGATTTTTCAGTCAATAAAACAGATTGACCGTTTCTTTCCCACCAGTTCACATGCTAAAATCCAAACTTCCAGTGTGAAGGTACTAAGAGGTGGGGTCTTTGGGAGGTAATTAGGTTATGAGAGTGGAGCCCTCATGTATGGAATTAGCACCATCATAAAAGACCCCAGGGGCTTCTTAGGTAGCTTAGCTGGTAAAGAATCTGCCTGCCATGCAGGAGATCCGAGTTCAATTCCTGGGTCTGGAAGATCCACTGGAGAAAGAATAGGCTACCCAATCCTGTATTCTTGGGCTTCCCTGGTGGCTCAGTTGGTAAAGAATCCACCTGCAATGGAGGACACATGGGTTCCATCCCTTTGTTGGGAATAGTCCCTGGAGGAGGGCACGGCAATCCACTCCAGTATTCTTGCTTGGAGAATCCCCATGGATAGAGGAGTCTGGTGGGTTACAGTCCATGGGGTCACAAAGAGTCAGATATGACTGAGCGACTAAGCACAGCACAGCAAAAGACCCCAGAGAGCTCTCTCACTCTTTCTACCATGTGAGGATACAAACATAACTCAGTGGGCAGTGGTTGGAAAGATGGCCCTCACCAGAACACGACATGCTAGTGCCCTGATCTTGGACTTCTAGCCTCCAGAATTGTGGGCAATACATCTGTGTTGTTTATAAGGCATCCAGTCTAAGGTATTTTGCTTTAGCACCCTGAGCAGATTAACATATGCATTATATTGTGAACATGTCTGTTAAATTTGCCCAGGGAGGGATGAAGATCCCCACCAGGATCTTGTGTGGAGAAGTGCTTGCTCTTTGGGCCAATTGAATGAAGCTTGACCCTTGTCATAGTTCCCTGGGCCACAGTTCTCTAATTCTGCTGGCTCACTCTCATTTCTGACCATCTCCTAAGGCCTTAGCTGTGGTGTCAGAAGGGGTTCTAGCATCTGAAATGCTGTTTCTTCCCCAGCCCCCATCCCAGAACCACCAGGAGGGGAGGCACATTCTCTTTGTCAGAAGCACAGAAACAGATGGTCTACACACTGCCCTTCCCTGATGATGAACTCTTTTTTTTTGCCACTGAAAGTGAGTCTTTGTGCCTGTATTGTGATTTATTCTCCTAAGGCACACTAATATTATTTCTAGTCCAGAGAATGAAAAATGAATAGAATAAATACAAGACAGGTTCAATGGGGCATCAAGTTCCACATGCAAGGCCAAACTGGACTTCAAATCCTCAAAGTTGGTGAATTTATTATATATCTGGGTCTCTAATACATGGGGCTTCCCCAGTGACTCAGCGTTAAAGAATCTACCTGCAAAGAAGGAGATGAAGGAGACAGGGTTTGATCCCTGGGTCAGAAAGATCCCCTGGAGGAGGAAATGGCAACCCATTCCCATATTCTTGCTGGGAAAATCCCATGGACAGAGAAGCCTGGCAGGCTACAGTTCATGTGGTCTCAAAGAGTTGAACACAGCTGAGCAACTGAGAGTGCTCCAGTACCTACTAGCTTCTCTGAATTAAAGACGGGCTTAACAAAGGTGTTTTTGAGCATGAAGATGGTGATGCTTATTTGTGGGCACAACATTTAAAGCATAAACAGAGTTCAAGTCGATTTGACATAGTCCAACTACTTCTACCTGGTGGCTCAGAGGTTAAAGCGTCTGCCTGGAATGCAGGAGACATGGGTTTGATCCCTGGGTCGGGAAGATCCCCTGGAGAAGGAAATAACCCACTCCAGTACTCTTGCTTGGAGTACAATAGCTCCCACTCATGGAGGGAGGAGCCTGGTGGGCTACAGTCCATGGGATCGCAAAGAGTTAGACACGACTGAGCGACTTCACTCACTCAAATACTTCCACCTAAATAAGGGCTCTGATACAAACAATTACTATTTTTAAAACAACCTCCTTTTTATGAAATTCAAAGCAATGCTTATTCATTAAATTAAAAAAAAGCAAATGGGAAGATGTAAGAAGAAAACATCATGTAAGAAGAACACAGCTATATTCCTACCTCTTTGTTAAGTTTAGTCTCTCTCTTTCTCTGCCTCTGTCTGTCTCTCTCATCTACCCTTGTTTTGTTTTACAAATTTAAGTTCATGTTTATTCAATACCTGATAAAGTTACTTAGACTTTTTTTTACTCAATCTATTACATAAGTACAATTGTCAATTGTGGAATGTAAACATATTTTAACAAAGCCCTATTTTGAAGGCATGAAGGTTGTTCTTTGTTAATTTATTAAGTTAAAATAAAGCATTTGTAGGCACATTTAGACACATATCATGGAGTAAGTCTCAACTTAATTTCCTTAGGAAATATCGTTAAAAGTAAATTAAAAAAATTTAAATCAATTATTGATACTTACTAGTATATTATCTTCCAGAAAGTCTGAACCAATTTAGACCCCCATTAATAATATTTGGAGGGATATGTTTTCTAGTGTAAGCTTGTCAGAATTGAAGACTGGATTTTTAAAAAACAAAAAGTAGTATTTTAGTCTACATAAACTAATGAATATTTTTTCTTGTTGCTTATTTTTTGTTTCCCGTTTGAAATTACCTGCTCATATTCTTTGCTCATTTTCTATTGATCTTATTTCTTTAAAGAACTCTGATACATAATACAAATACCTTCCACAAATATATGCTTTTGCTTAAAAATTAGTGATTCCTTCTTTCTCTCTCAAAAAAAAAAAGAGGTTTCTGATTCTTATATATTAAAACTTTTTCGTATTTCTTTTAACATTGTTTTTCTTTGTTTTTAGGTTTAGATCATATTTTAAGATGACATACCTTTTCCATGTGGTAGTGTATATGCTCCCATGCTACTGTCTCCATTCATCTCACCCTCTCCTTCTTCCCCCCGCCCTTGTCCAAAAGTCTGTTCTCCATGTCTGTGTCTCCATCGCTGCCCTGCAAATAGGTTTATCAGTACTACCTTTCTGGATTTCAAATATATGTATTAATATATGATATTTGTTTTTCTCCTTCTGACTTAACTTTGCTCTGAATAATAGGCTCTGGGTTGATCCTTCTCATTAGAACTGACTCAAATGCATTCCTTTTTATGGCTGTGTAGTATTCCATTGTATATATGTACCACAGCTTCTTTATCCATTCATCTGTTGATGGACATCTGGGTCATTTCCATGTCCTAGCTATTGTAAATCATGGAGAAGGAAATGGAAACCCACTCCATTGTTCTTGCCTGGAGAATCCCAGGGACGGGGGAGCCTGGTGGGCTTCTGTCTATGGGGTTGCACAGAGTTGGACACTACTGAAGTGACTTAGCAGCAGCAGCAGCAGCTTTGTAAATAGTGTTGCAATGAACATGTGTCTTTTTCAGTTTTAGTTTCCTCGGGGTATATGCCCAGAAGTGGGATTGCTGGCTCATATGGTGGTTTTATTCCTAGTTTTTTAAGGAATCTCCATACTGTTTTCCATAGTGACTGTATCAATTTACATTCCCGCCAGCAGTGGAAGAGGGGATCCCTCTTCTCCAGAACTTCTTGTTTGTGGAGGTTTTGATGATGGCCATTCTGACTGCTGTGAGGTGATATTTTGTTGTAGTTTTGATTTTCATTTCTCTAATAATGAGCAATGTTGAGCATCTTTTCATGTGTTTATTAGCCATGTGTATGTCTTCTTTGGACAAATGTCTGTTTAGGTTTTTTTGCCCACTTTTTGGTTGGGTTTGTTTTTCTGGCATTGAGTTCTATGAGCTACTTGTATATTTTAGAAATTAATCCTTTGTCAGTTGTTTCATTTGCTGTTATTTTCTTCCATTCTGAGGGTTGTCTTTTCACCTTGTTTATAGTTTCCTTTGCTGTACAAAAACTTTTAAATTTACTTAGGTCTCATTTATTTTTGTTTTTATTTCCATTATTTGAGGAGATGGGTCATAGGGGATATTGCTATGATTCATGTCATACAGTGTTCTGCCTATATTTTCTTCTGAGAGTTTTATAGTTTGTTGTATGACTCAAGGAACTCAAACTGGGGCTCTGTAACAATCTAGAGGGGTGGGAAAAGGTGGGAGGTGGGAGTATGTATATGTATACCTATGGCTAATTCATGTTGATGTATGGCAGAAACCAAACCAATATTGTAAAGCAATTATCCTTCAATTAAAAATCAGTAAATTTAAAAAATATACATTTTCTTCTGTTTTATCCCCCTTCCTCCTTACTTCCTTCTCTTCATTTTATAATTAAAGGGTCAGTGCCTCTGGGGCATGGTATAGGACAGAAATCTAACATTTTCTTTTCATATATGTAATCAGTTGCTTAAGAGCTATTTATTGAAAATTCTCTTCTTTCTCCCTGATACTGAGTGTGATCTTGGTTGAATACTGAACTTTAATTTGTATTAAAGTCTATTTCTGAGCTTCCTAGGTAGCTCAGTGGTAAAGAATCTGCCTGCCAATGCAGAAGCCACAGGAGATGTGGGTTCTGTCCTTCAATAGTGAAGAGCCCCTGGAGGAGGAAATGGCAACTCACGCCAGTATTTTTGCTGGGATAATCCCATGGACAGAGGAGTCTTGTGGGCTACAGGAATCCATAGGGTCACAAAGAGTTGGACACAACTGAGTGACTAAACGTGTGCACGCTATTTCTGGAGTTTCTTCTCTGTGCCTTTGATTCATTTGGCAATGAACCCAGCACCACATTGCTTTAATTACTGAGTTTTATCATATAAAGTGTTAATATATAAATGTTATTATCTGGTTGTGTTAGTTTCCACTCATTACTTTCTTTTCATGGGTTTTTTTGTTCATTCTTTGAGATGGATTTTTATACTAACTTTTCAAAGTTAGTTAACCAAGGCATTTGGTTAAAAAGAACTGACACCAATGGGCTATTTTTGGAGGAAATAATATGCTGAGAATACTATTTCAAAAAAAATATTTCTTTGTTTTCAGAAATACTATTTGTTCTTATTTATTCAAGACTCTTGTATGGCTCTCAGTAAAGTATAATAGTTTTCTTCATTAAATGCAACTTCCTGCATTTATTGCTAGATATTATATATTTTTTTTTTTTTGGTGGAAAGCCACTGTGGGGTGTATGCGTGCATGTGAGTGTGTGTGTTTTGTATCTGTTCATAAATATTTTGGTTGCTTCTCTTAAGCTTTCCTTTTGCCCTCTTTATTTAAATATAAGAATTCATCAGATTTTCTTGTTTTGTTGCATTGGCTACATCTTCCAAAGTATTATGCAAAAGCAGTCATATCTGGTATCCTTTGTAAAATTGCTGCTTACTCTAATGTGGACTCCCCCTGTGTTTCATCATTTAACTGAATGGACACTACTATTTTAAGACAGAATTCATTTTTAAAGGAAAAAAGCTTTATTCTTAGTACCCTTATGTATATAAGGAGTATTATTTTTTCTTTAAAAATTGAAATATCAGTAAATTTAAAAAAAACTCATAGCAATTCTTAAATTTCAGAAGTCACATTTACCTGATCATGTGTATTTTCAGTATACTTACATTTTTGATTTGTGTTGATATTCTATTTGGTATTTTTGGATTAGTATTGTCAGTAAGTAGCATTTGTAGGTATGTGTGTATATGGCAAATATGTGGGTATATAAGTGTGTTTTCTCTATCAAGTTTAGGCATCAGGGTTATGGAGAATAAACTAGAAATATTCCATTAAAAATAAACTCAAATAGTTTATATAGCATGGAAATTGTCTGTTCCTTGAGGACTATAAAGAACTCACATATTTTCCTGTGCCATTTGAGATATAATAAATATTACATTTTGAGATTGTTTTCTTATCATTTTTCATCAGTTCAGGTCTTCTTTCTCTTTGATTCGCTTATATTTTCCTAGAAAATTGTCCCCATTTCATCATTGCTGTTTATATTTTTTAAAAAACTTCTGGGTGTATTTACTTTCTCATTTCTAATTTTGTGTGTGTGTGTGTGTGTGTGTCTTCTTTATTATTTAATTGAATGTACTTCCAAAATATTAGCTATCTGGGTTTTTTCTTTCAAAGCCTTATTTCTAGAATTTATCAGTTTTCTTATTTCTAATTCATTCTTTTTAATTAATTTTTTAAATTTCTGCTTCCTTTGGGTTTATTTTTCACCTGATAACTAAATTGGATGTTTTGTTCATTTTCATATTTCATTTTAAATTTTACTTAATAGAATTAATTTTATAGTCCTCATAATTATCACTAAAATTTTTTGGTTGTGACACAAATGATTTTATTTATAATTTTCCATTTGTTATGATCTTCTAAATAGTCATTTAAACATTTTAGATCTAGTGTAATTTAGGAATGGTTTCTCATTTTCCAAGTAGTTGTATTTGTATGTTTCTGCTCTTTGTAATTCAATTGCAAAATGTCACCTCAGCATCTGATTCAGATTTTATCATGGTTAATATAGCATGCATTTTCATAGTGCTTCATGAATATTTGAAAAGATACAGCATTCTCTGTCGACAGTGTATAGAGTTAGCTACATGTCTATATAGGATTGGAGAAGGCAATGGCACCCGACTCCAGTACTCTTGCCTGGAAAATCCCATGGACGGAGGAGCCTGGTAGGTTGCAGTCCATGGAGTCGCTAAGAGTCGGACACGGCTGAACGACTTTACTTTCACTTTTCACTTTCATGCATTGGATAAGGAAATGGCAACCCACTCCAGTGTTCTTGCCCGGAGAATCCCAGGGATAGGGGAGCCTGGTGGGCTGCTGTCTCTGGGGTCGCATAGAGTCGGAAATGACTTAAGCGACTTAGCAGCAGCAGCAGCTGTATAGGATACCCAAGATGAAATTTAGTCCTGCGGATTTTGAAAACTGAAGAGACTTAGCATGCATGCATGCATTGGAGAAGGAAATGGCAACCCACTCCAGTATTCTTGCCTGGAGAATCCCAGGGACAGAGGAGCTTGGTGGGCTGCCGTCTATGGGGTCTCACAGAGTCGGATGGATACTTAGCAGCATCAGCAGCATAACTGAATCACTTTGCTGTCCACCTGAAACCAAGACATTATAAATCAACCATACTCACAATAAATTTTTTTTTTTTTTTAAAGAAAGGTCTCCTGTAGTCTTCTGTAGAGAAAGAAAGGGAAATGAGGCCTCTGCAAGGGGGATGGGCAGTGGGACTGACCCAGGTGCAACAAAGAGGGCGGCCGGACAGCTGGAAGAGGCAGCCTGAGCAGACAGGCGTGAGGACTTGGTCTTCTGTATTGATGCGGCAGCCCACGGGGGTAAGGAGCCCTGAGAGACTGTGGCTCAGCAGAGAGGCACGTCAAGGTGTTACTGGCTGTCTGGGCAGATGGGTGCCTACAATGATCCTAACTGGCGCCATCAATTGAATTTTCTTTTAAGCCCAGACTAGAGCAGTTAGGAGACATTTAAATTAGAAATGTATTAAATAAACGTTATTAATTATATAATTTGGAACCTTACACTCTTTGCTGGCAACATGATCAGCCAAAAGCTGGTAGAAATGTGTCCAACGTTTCTGTGATTACTGTGTGGCTCTCAATGTTCTCATTTTCAGAGATTCTGCTTTACATTTTTTAAAAACCTTTATATTTTTGTTCATTTTTGGCTGAGTCGGGTCTTGGTTGCATGCAGCATGTGGGATCTTTTCTTGTGGCACATGGACTTCTCTCTAGTTGTGGGTACAAGGGCTCTTCGGTAGGTACAGTGCGGACTCTGTACCTGGGGGCTCTCTGGTGGAGGCAGCTGGGATCGGTAGTTGCAGCCCGTGGGCTTAGTTGCCCTGAGGCATGTGAGATCTTAGTTCCCGGCCAGGGATGGAATCTGCATCCCCTGCATTGGAAAGCAGATTGTTAATCATTGGACCACCGGGGAGGCCCTTGCTTTATGTTTTATGATATGCAATGAAGATACACATTTGTTGTATCCTAATCGTAAACACCTACAATCAATTTAAAATGCCCCTCTTGGCCTATTTAATGCTTTGTTTGCAATTTCTATCCCTGTTCCCTTTTTGTGTACATATATCTTGGCTAAGCATTTAACCTTTATTTCTGACCTTGTCTGAGTTGTATCTTGTGTACTTTGAGCAAACATAAAAAGCTTTTGTCTATTAATGAGGGAGTTAATTAGATTGATAGCTTTTTTCCATACTGATACATGTAGTAGACATTGCTGTCCTCTGCTCTGTATCTCTTCTCTCTTGCTTTGTCCTAATGGACACCAGATCTTTCCAGGAAATCACCCCCGATTTGGGGAGAACCTGACTCCACCCCCAACGAGATGGGCTTGACTGGTGTAAATGTAACCCCACCCCGTGCCAGTGATTGGCTCAGGAATCGGTGGGTAACTCAATTCTGGCCAAGACTCGGAAATGAGATTGAGGGCTTTTCTGGAGAAAATGTCTTTGTCTCTAAGGAGGCCACAGCAAAGGGCAATCTCTTGTCTTCTGTGAGTCTTCATCACGTCTGGACGCTGCACGTGGAGCTGCCATAGGGCATGGGCTGTCGTCTTGCTGTCTGCTTGACAATGGAGCCCTCACAGGTATTGCAGAATAAAGAGATGAGAAGAACCTGGGTTCTTAAAGACAATCCCAAACTTCTGACTCAATGGCCCTGTGGCTGTCTTATGTCTTGCATTCCTGTCACATAAAATTAGGCAGATCTTTTTTGTTTTTGTGCTTCAAGCCAGTTTACATCAGAGCTTCAATATGTGTAGCTGAGAGCACTTTACTGACACGTGTTCATTTTTCATCTTTTTACCTTTTATGTTTCTTACTCTTTCTTTTTTTTTTTTTTTTTTTGGTTTTCTGTCATTCATCTTTATGTTGTATTTTCTTTGGTTTTGTTTTCTCTTGAGAATTGGTAAGTATGCATCTGGTTTTTAATTTTTCTGAAAATTGAGTAGCTGGACATACTCCTGTATTTTTACAAGTATCAAAGTCAACATAATAATGATCATTATGGTATTATGATTATAGCTAATGTCTGTTGATCTCTTAATAGATGCCATCCATTTTGCTAAACAATGTATGCGTATTTAGTCATTTAGTTTTCACCGTAAGAAGCACAGACACAGAAAGTTGAAGTAACTTGCCCAAATGAAGCATAAACGGTCGATTGCCTACTCTGCAGATGAGGAAATTAGTGCCATTTACTGCATGCCATGTTTTAGCTTTCTATTCACTTCCTGTTTTTTTTTTTGTGGTTACTGGGGAATTTCAGAACCAGAATATTAATAATTAATTCTTTTTATATTATATATTCTTTCAATTAAAAATGTTTTCATTTTGCTTGGCATCCACATTTCCTACAACCATTTAGACCTGATTTTACATGCAAATGATTCTGATACTCACTTCCATCCCTTTCAACTCCAATTTTTTTATTCTGAATTATTTAACATGGTTTATTACTGGATTAACTGACATGCTTTTGAACCATTTCATTCAGAAGATATGTCATTTTCATATGGTTTGTACAGAGTGATTGCAGAATTTCTACAGAAATTTTATGTATTTCTTTGATGTGTTCTCATACTTAGTGCTGAGTGGAAATTTGAACCTGTTTTTTTCCCCCTTATAGTCTATCTGGTTCACTTCTTACCAGATGCTAGAAGTGTGTGTATGTATAGTGCTGTGTGTGTGCTCTTTTTTATGCAATTAATTTTCATTGCACAAGTAATTCTTGAAAACATTCTCCTTAGAAATATAAAGATCTTACATTTAGAAAGATCCCATTTGACCAACATTTCCTGAAGACCTTTCTGTTGAGGGAACATCTCTGTGTTGTTTGAATCCTTCCAGAAAGTTTTCTATGAATTTGCAGACATAGATCCATAACTACAGCCAACACATGGCTTTACTTCAGGGAAATGCTACTCTGAGAATATATGTTGAAGGCATCAGTGAGGGATTTGTGGTGGGATGAAGTGGGGTGCAGAGCACCCTCATTACCTAAGAAAGAAGACCCCTCTTTGCAACAGTGAGTGTGTGGTCCACCGTCTGGTGAAACTGAGCTTGGATTTCTGATTTAAGATTTATTCCACAAGAAAAAGCAAGACCATCACCTAAAGCCTATGGCTTTGTTTTCCTTGTCAAACTCACCTGCCAATTAACCTGCACCTTAGCTCCAGACCTATGTAACCAGTGGAGATTCCCCCCAGATTCTGACCAAGGTGTATTTATTAGTTAGCACTGTTAAGTTTCTCATTTTCTCATATGATTTCAATAGAGTTTGACAAGAGCAAAGTCCCTGACTTGTCTAGCAAGAGGCCACCTTGGGAAGAGAGCAGGCCAAATGGCTATGAATGGGCAGGTTGTCTGGAACTCTGGAGAAAATAATGTAGATATCAAGTCCTTTGCCAACACCTGTAATCCTTTGATTAGAAAGAGCTAGGTCTCTTTCTATGAGAACTTTGTCCAGTGAGGGTGGTGCTCTGGACCCTGAACTAGGGGAGATCTGGGGAGTGAGTGGGGACCCTCCTTGATCTGAGCTCTAGAAAAACAAGTTCCAGATTCTGCCCACCAACTAAACCTACTGTATCCAGTTCCTTATGGATTGCATTAGATTTGTTTCTCAAGTGAATCAATTTAGTAAAAATTTCCTATTTTAATTACTCTCATAACTTCCAAAGAGGAAGTGATGTTCCAGATTACCACCCCAGTGTAAAGGAGACCGATGAGCCCACCACCTATGTGGCGGGCAGATAATCTGCTCAGGCTTTCAGAATTCTTGAAGATGGAGCAATTGAGTACCTTTATATGACATATAATTTGGTGTCTTTCATGTCTATAAAAAAGGAACAACCAAAGAGACTGAAAAGGAAGTGCTGACTCGTGCATCTGTTGGGTTGGCAGCTCTCAGCCTCACTTTAGTTAGTGAGTGCCTCCTGGAAACACTCAAACTAGTGGTCCTCTCCCCACCCACATCCCACTTCATCTTGCCATCTGCTTTATTTCCTTGTAACATTTCTGGTCTGAACTTATCTGGGGCACATACTTCTTGCTTGTTTATTTTCCCCTCTGGAATGTATCCTTGATGGGAGTAGGAGTTGGAGTCTTGCCTGTCTCATCCACCACATAGCCCCAAGTTTTGGAGAAGTGTTTGCTGTAGAGAAGGCATTCGACAAGCATGCATTTAACTTATTGAACAAACCCATACATTAAATTCCTAATGGTGGAAATTTAGATGCTGGAGTCCCAAGTGGGGAAAGAAAACATGAGGGAGGAAGATCTCAACTATATGGGGATCCTGCTCATGTTAGAAAAGCTCCTAGATTTGCTGTATGGTTGAGTCTTGAAGCTCATGCCCAAGGAAGGGTATTTTCTTTTACCACCATAAAACATGATGCTTATAGGTTGGACTAATGAGCCAGAAGATAAACACAAATACAGACAAATTCTGAATTTGAATTCAAATTATAAGTTGTACAAATAGAAGACAGGGGAGATGTTTGCTAGTTGACAACCGAAACAAAAATTTGCATTTTGGCTGACATTTTTTGTGAATCAACAGAATGAATAGCTGTTAAAAATTTTATAGTTAATGGGATATCATGTCTAATAATGCAAATAATACCAACATTCATTTCAGTTCAGTCACTCATTTGTGTCCACCTCTTTGCAACCCCATGGACTGCAGCACGCCAGGCTTTCCTATCGGTCACCAACTCGTGGAGCTTGCTTAAACTCATGTCCATTGAGTTGGTGATGCCATCCAACCATCCCATCCTCTGTGGTCACCTTCTCCTCCTGCCTTCAATCTTTCCCAGCATCAAGGTCTTTTCCAATGAGTCAATTCTTCATATCAGGTGGCCAAAGTTTTGGAGTACATTCATTTCAGCCACTGTTTATTTTCTACCAACCATGTGTGCCAGACATTGTGCTTAAAGCTTTTTATACATGACTGAACCTTCTGATAACATTATTATTATGCCCATTTTATGGATGAGCATAATCATAATTTAGGTTCTGAAAGTTTAACTTGTGCCAGGACACAGAGTTAGGACATAGTGGAACCAAGGGTATTTCATTGAAAAAGCCTCCTGTTCTTAACCACTGGTTACCTTGCTGTTCTACATTGTCTGAACATATCTGGGGCATTGGATTCAGCTCCAGGAGATGCATTTTAAGATACACAATAACCAAAGTGGCTTCACAGGGAGGTCACTGGCTTGGTAAAGGGTACAGAAACTATAGCATGTGGGAGAATGTTCAAAGGAAAGGAGGGTTTTCAGTGCAGAGGAGGGGCGATGGGAAGTGGGGGTCAGAAATGAAAGGGTATCTAATGGAAGCGAACACATCCGCTCTGCCCAGCTCTAAATGGCAGAACTGGAACAGCAGATGGAAGTTACAGTGAAGCAGATTTCAGCTCGACACGAGAACTAACTTTCTAAAGATTAAAGATGTGGGCTGCAGCTCTTGAACCCACCCTCCTCCGCCCTCCAAGCCTATATAGCCATCTGTCCATGGTGCTGAATTTCAGGAAGGCTTCCCTTCCACCTCTGAGAGTCTGGGATTTTCTAGATAGGTTTAAATTTTATTTAAAAGAGAAGTAAAGACCATCTGAGCTGATTTGAGGTGAATTTTGTCTAGGGGCAGGGGATTATATGACTCTCTGAGTTCCTTTCAGCCTATCGAGAATGTAACTCTTCCACTGAGTGGTGACTGGGCACAGCTGAAGTCAGAAAAGGGGACTTGTATTTGTTCTGAATCACAATCCACTTTTAAAATAATAATTCTTTTATTGCATACTTGTATTCAATTAATTTCAAAGGGTCTTCCTTATGTATTTGTATTCAGTCCTGGGTAGGTGCTAATTTTTAAACCACACCCCCTCCCTACCTCACTCCTTCCTAATCCCATCCAAGGTCAAGACTATGCCCCTTCCTGCCTCCTGTAGCCCTTTCAACTCTTCTCATCCCTAGATATGCACAGAAACTGCAGATAAAAAGTACCTGTGTTTATAATTCATGAAATCCAAAAAGCAGTGTGAAAAAAGGGAATGAATTCTACATGATTACAAGGCAGGAGAGGGACAAAGCCAGCTCCAGGTGCATTTCTACAAGTCACTGTGGGTTGAATTTTCTCCCAAGAAGGTATGCTTATTTGCGGTTCCCCACCAGCCCTTTGGTGCAGAGAACATCTACAAAGTACTAGATGAAACGGGATTGTGTGCAATCTCACAAGATGTTCAAAGGGGAGATAGAGTCTTGGGGTAAGATTGGAAAAGTCCCAGTCCCTGAAATTGTCCTTTTATGGGCCTGAACTCTCACAGTCTGAGTTTTGGTTTTCAGAGTTAGTATTTCCTGTGGCATGCTTCACCTGGAGATGAAAAGTCTTGGCTCTTGGTGTCATCACCATGAAGGGGGTCCCAGAGGTAGCAGTAGTTAATTGATTATTTGTTGAATACCAGGCACTGTCCTAAGCCTTTGGCATATTTATCTAATCTAGTCTTCATAGCAGCACTGTGATTATATAAAATGCACTATTACCATCTGCACTTTACATATGAAGAAACTGAGCCTTAGAAAGGTTAATATTTTGGCAAACTCATACAATTAGTAAATGGTGGCTATAAACTGAATGTTGATGTCCTATCAAAATTTACATGTTGAAACCAATGTGACAGTATTTGGAAGTGGGGCCTTTGGAAGGTGATTAAGTCATGAGTCCTCATCTATCCATGGAGTCTTCATGAACGGGATTTCCCCTTATTTTTTCCACCATGTGGGGACACTGAGAAGACCGTCATCTATGAACCAGGAAGCAGCCCTCACCAGATGCTGAATTTGTCCAGTGCACTTGGACTTCTCAGCCTTCAGAACTGTAAGAAATCAATACCCGTTGTTTATAAGCCACTTGTATATGACTACCATGCATGTTTAGTTGCTCAGTCATGTCCGACTCTTTGCAATCCCATGCACTGTAGTCCACTAGGCTCCTCTGTCCAGGGGATTTTGCAGAAAAGAATACTGCAGTGGGTTGCCATTTCCTTTTCTAAGGGATCTTCCCGACTCAGGGACCAAACCTGTGTCTCCTGTGTCTCTTGCATTGCAGGCAGATTCTTTACCTGCTGAGCCATCAGGGAAGCCCTTTTAAGCCACTTGCATGTGTGCTGAGTTGCTTCAGTTGTGTCTGACTCTTTGCGATCCCATGGACTATAGCCCACCAGGCTCCTCCGTCCATGGGATTCTCCAGGCAAGAATACTGGAGTGGGTCGCCATGCCCTTCTCCATGGTTTAAGCCACTTAGTCTATCGTATTTTTGTTAGAGAAGGCTAGATTCAGACAATGGTGGAGATTGGATTTGACTTCAAAGCCTAAACTCTTAACCAGCATATGATACTGTTGCTAACACTGTAAATATAGTAATTATCAGACTCTAAGAAATAGGAGACAGCCCATCATAAGGACATTATGCCTGTATGCATGTGTGTGGGAGGGTGGCAGGAGGTGTCTAGTGTGAATGAACTCTAATCCTAACCGAGTTAAATTACTAATCTGAAATTTATCTGAGATGGTTAATGTAATTTTGACTTCTGATTTGGTAAGGTCATTATTAGCATTTTATTATTTGCCTCAAAGTCAATTGAAGGTACATAGCAGGAAGTGATTACTTACTAACCAGCTACATTCTCCCTCTCTTCTCTCTCCCTTTATCCCTCCATCTCCTTCTCCCTTCCTCTTATCCTCTTCTTTTCTTCCTTATCAATTACTCAATTATTTCTGAGTGTTTTCTGTGTGCCTGGCACTGTGCTATACACTGGGGTTACAAAGATGAATAAATCTCAGTCTATATCCTTTGGGACTTCACAGCCTGGAAAGAGAATAAAAAAAAAAAAAATTACTATTCAACATGGCAATGTTTATAAAGGAGTAGATTTTCTAAACTAGTGTTTTAAAGAACACTCTTTGGCAGAATGTTAAGTAAGGGTATCACAGAAAGGAAGTATCTTGAGTTAAAATAAGTTTAGGAAATGCTGGGTTAAAGAAAATCAAACAAGTTTTTTTCTTACTGGGGAATTTTCAGTAACTTTGATTTGCTAATGTGTGCTGTGAATCTCCAAGAAGGAAAGAGAACTTATTTTCCAAACCCTCTGACCTCAGATAACTTTTTCATTGTATACTTAATGAATCCAATCGTTCTTAACCTCTCTCTCATCTTTCCCTCTCTCCAGTTATCCATTCACCACCCATCCATCCATCATCTACCCATCTATTCATCTACCCATCCTTCCCTCCTTCTATTCATCATTAATCCACACCTCCAACATCCATCCCTCCATTAGATATCCACCCATCCATCCATCCATCCTTCCTTTCATCCATCACCCATCCATCCATCCATACATCCATTCATGTATCCTTCCTTCCATCCATCTTGAGTGCCCACTATGTGCCAGACACTGTGCTACATCCTGGGAATCCATCAGTAAACATATCTGTGGAGTTAGTATTTTAGTTGGAGAGATAAATATAAAACAAACAAACAAATTATAAGATTACAAGTGTGTGGTAAGATTCGTGTAAGAAATAACCAGGATTCTAAGGTGAAAAAAAAAATAACAGTAATCTACTTACGTAGGCAGTTAAGGAAGCCCTCTGTGAGCAAGAGCCATTTAAAGCAAGTACCTGGAGAAAGAGAATGAGCCAGCTCTGCAAAGAGTGAGAGGAAGAGCCATCCAGGAAGAGGAAACAGCAAGTGCCAAGATCCTGGAATGCAGAAAGGCTTGGCAAGCTTCAAGAATTGAGCTTCCTCCAGGATTGTAGGTCTGCTTAAAGCAGAAGCTGAACCTGACACATTTTTAAGATTTAGAATCTCATCATCGTGATATCACAGAGTTGGAGGAGACCCTGACACCATCTCTTCCAAGTTTCTATCCCATCTTTTAAGATACAGGGCTGCCTTCTCTGCTTGGCTCTCTTTATAGGGTTTTCTCCTTAGAAGGGGGATTAACTTCAGCCCTAGAATGTAGCTGGGAACAGTGTTGCTCGTGATATTTCTCTTTCATATGAAATGAAGACCAGTGAAGATTCAACAAATTTCTGTGTTTTTAAGGAGAAAACCTCTCAGAGGTAAAAATCCTGACCAGTTCAGTTCAGTTCAGTCACTCAGTCGTGTCCGACTCTTTGCGACCTCATGGACTGCAGCGTGCCAGGCTTCCCTATCCATCATCAACTCCCAGAGCTTGCTCAAACTCATGTCCATTGAGTCAGTGATGCCATCCAACTATCTCATCCTTTGTTGTCTCCTTCTCCTCCGGACCTCAATCTTTCCCAGCATTAGGGTCTTTTCCAATGAATCAGTCCTTCATATCAGGTGGCCAAAGTATTGGAGCCTCAGCTTCAGCATCAGTCTTTGCAATGAATATCCAAGACTGATCTCCTTTAGGATGGACTGGTTTGATCTCTTTGCAGTCCAAGAGACTCTCAAGAGTCTTTTCTTCCAACACCACAGTTCAAAAGCATCGATTCTTTGGTGCTCAGCTTTCTTTATGGTCCAACTCTCCCATCCATACATGACCACTGGAAAAACCACAGCTTTGACTAGATGGACCTTTGTTGGCAAAGTAATGTCTGCTTTTTAATATGCTGTCTAGGTTGGTCATAGATTTTCTTCCAAGGAGCAAGTGTCTTTTAATTTTATGACTACAGTCAACATCTGCAGTGATTTTGGAGCCCCCCAAAATCCTGATACAAGTAATCATAGTCAGTAACCTTCATTCCATTCCAGAAAGAATACAGCAAGACTGAAGGGGGAGTATGACAAACTAGCTGTTTATTCTTGACTCAGTGGCAGAGTGTGGAACCAGGATAACTTTGATTCTTGAAGCCGAGTGCCCTTCTCCCAAAGCTTTCATCATTCAATTCTCTCTGCAAGATTAAGCATTCCCAAACAGTGCTTTTATGGTCTCTGCCCTGGTTCAAGGAGTTACAATGGATCTTCTTTACTGTCAAATGAACTGAACACCTCTCTGCTAGACATTCAGGACTATCTATTATTAGCATAATTTTCTTCGGAGCTTCTTCTTGTTCCCTTACCTCCACTTTCCAATACCACACACACACACACACACGCATGCATAGGCATAGCATGCAACTAGGGACTCAAAGGAAAAAAGAAGATAATTCAGGCTTGTTTCAGCATCATAGCCTTAGTTTGACCTTCTGCCATGTGCTGGCTGCCTGACTATCTTTCATCTTCCTCATCTGCATTAACAAATAGCAATGATATTAATAATAATGATATTTTCTAGGTAATAATAGTACTTGTCCTATTGGGTTGTTATTATCTGAACTCAACTGTCACTATATCTTCCCTACTATAAGCTAGAACGGAGCAGGCAATGGCACCCCACTCAGTACTCTTGCCTGGAAAATCCCATGGACAGAGGAGTCTGGTAGGCTGCAGTCCATAGGGTCGCTAAGAGTCGGACACGACTAGGTGACTTCGCTTTCACTTTTCACTTTCATGCATTGGAGAAGGAAATGGCAACCCACTCCAGTGTTCTTGCCTGGAGAATCCCAGGGACCGGGGAGCCTGGTAGGCTACTGTCTATGGGGTCACACAGAGTTGGACACGGCTGAAGTGACTTAGCATAGCATAGCATAGGCTAGAAAGTGATCCCTCCTCTGCAAATAAATTCTTCCATCTTGCTTGCTCTCTGCCAGGGTTCCTGTCCTTTGATTCTTCCAACCTCATCTAGACTGTATGGCCTTTCCTTAACTACTCACAGATGACCTTTAGAACACAGATTTTTGGTTCCCATTTGCTGTACCTCTCACAACCAGCTTTTTTCCATTCACAGTTCTTGTTTGCAAGTAACCGAGCATGGTCACAAGCCTTGTTTGTTTGGGAGGGAACATAGGAAGTTTATTCTTTGAGGTTCAACCTCGGAAAGCTGTGACAATTAAGGTCAGTTTCCATCCTTTTGGATGGCTTTTGCTCAGCCAAAAACTCCTCTGGTTGGCTGCAGAAGGTACTCCCAGGGTTTCTAATCTCTTTCATGGTTTTGTGACTCTCATCAGTCACTGATGCATGCTCTGTGGCTTGAGATGCCTTCTAGTCCCCTGACTAATTGTGGCCTAAACAAATTCAAAGTGAAGGTGAAAGAGTTTCTTCCAAACCTAGAACCCAGCATATCTTACTTTTCACCATAGCATTCATCATAGCCATTGCCATGCCTACAGAGACTCTTGAAGATCATCTGTGTGCCCTCCCTCCTCTCTATTGTAGATGTCACAAGTCCATAGGTGAGTGAGGATGGGGTGTGGACACCTCAGATCCCTTTCCTGGTGTTGCTAGTGGTTGGGGAAGCAGTGGAGTAAGAGTTGCTTCTTCTCCTGTTGCCCAGGCTTCCTGGATGCCCTGGCCAAATGGCAGTAAGCAATGAACTGGTCTAGCAAGGGATGGTCATAGCACCATCTCAGGCTCCAGCAGAGACATAGATCAGTGGCTCCAGCATTGAATAGGTCTCTTTCCTTGTCAGTAGCTGGAGAAGAATCACCAGGAAGAACTCATTCTATATTAAGACATGTCTGAGGATGGTTCTTTTCCATGAAATGGTGATTTCAGGCCTTTTGCCTTTACTGCAAAAAAAAAAAAAATTGTTTGGAACTTGGAAGTAATGAGTAATGCAAGAAGGTGTGCTTTATGTGTATCTCCAGAAGAATTTCACTAATATCACATTGTTTATACCTGTATCACATAGTCATTAATAGCAAGAGAGACCAGGGAATGATCTTTGAAACTGAGCACATCGTGTCCACAAATTACATTCTGATTCTGTTTGTAGAAAGGAAAAGTGGTAACATTTGAGAGGCAACTACAGTGTCCATCACTCAACATCCCTGGTCAACCTATCCTACCTGTCACTTCTCTGGGCTCGTCCTTCTGTAGCCTTTTATCCCATAACCGCCTCTTCTCTGTGCTCATTCATACCACCGGTGCCCAGATCAGGACAATGGATGGCAGGTCACTCCTAAGGAACTGTGGAACACTGTCTCATCTCACGGTCACCGGTCTCATGTAAGAAGCACTCTGACCAGTTCTGGATACCAGAGACTATCAGATAGGGAAACAATGACTAGCTTTTCTTTGGGACAGATGACCATTTGGAGTCCTTTAAATTGATAGGAGACAACCCAGTGGTGTGACTCCAACATCTTCTTGCCTGCTCATCAAGACATCTCCAGTGTCTTCTTTGTTCAATTGATCCTGAGCCCCAGATCCTAGGTCACAAGCTGCTTCTGAACAGAGCCATGACTTAAGACACCCTCACAGGTACAAAGAATATGTGTGCATTAACCATTTTGTGGATCAACTGATTGGAATTCAGGGGCTTTCCAGGTGGCCCAATGGTAAAGCATCTGAGTGCTAAGCTGGAGACTTGGGGATTCTATCCCTGAGCCAGGAAGATCCCCTACAGAAGGAAATGGCAACCCACTCCAATATTTTTGCCTGGGAAATCACATGGACAGAGGAGCCTGTAGGGCCACAGTCCTGGGGGTTGCAAAGAGTTGGAGATGACTTTGTGACTAACAAAAATAACAACACAGTAGAGTAGAATTTTACCTCTTTATGGAAGCATTTACTGGTTAAGAAAAGCTAGGAGATGCATCCTCCTTCTCTGCCTTCTTCCACACTCACCTTTCTCTCCACTCAACCCCATTGCCATTATACCTTTTACTATAGCACTCTGGGTAAGGTTCCGCTAGGTGGGTTAATTAAGTGGACTGGCACGTGGATCAACTGAGGCCAACATCAGGGGCTCAATTTTCTAATGGATCATTTTCTATAAAGTTTTTTTTTTAATAATCTTAAATAATTTTAAAATGTCTATTGAATTTGTTACAATATTGCTTCTTCTTTGTTTTATGTTTTGGTGTTTTGACCATGTGGGATATAATGGATCATTTTTTAAAAACTGAAGTATAATATAGAAGATGAGATGGTTGGATGGCATCACTAACTCAATGGGCACAAGTTTGAGCAAACTCAGGAAGATAGTGAAGGACAGTGAAGCCAGGCGTGTTGCAGTTCATGGGGTCGCAAAGAGTTGGACACGACTGAGCAACTGAACAATAACAGTTGACTTACAGTGTGGTGTTAGTTTTTACTCATGGGGGGTGTCCCTCAGTACAACCACTGACTGCCCAGTAAAGCTTCTGCCCTCCAATGAGTGAAAAACGTGTCACTCTCTTGTCAAATGATGGACTTGTCTTGCCTGTGTTATGGTCAATCTATCTATCTTCTTACTGTTGTTTTCTGATGCAGGGTCATGGCAATGAAAGATGCAATGAAACAAACTGTCTATGTATTAAAAACCTAAAATTACACGCATAGAATAAACCAGCACTGTCCTACCTGCTGTTTGTCTGGTCCTGACAATATGATTCACACAAGACAGGATTCACAATCCAGAGAGGTGACCACTAAGAGGGACTGTGAAGGGGGCTAGGCTCATCACTTGGAGAAGTTTTGAGAGGAAAAGGGGTTGGAAGTGAGGAATCATGGAGAAGCATCCAGACACTAACCCACTCTGGAAGAGAAGGGCTCTAATATCACCCCTGCCAGGCTTTGGTGGTGAGGACTTGACTGTTTCTCAGAGCAGTGAGTTGTCCTCTGAGTGTTGGGGTTTTTGAAGCACTGGGTATGATCAGTGTTGAGCGTAGCAGAAACAGCATCTTCTGCAGCTCTGTACTGCCTTCAGAGGAATGGTGCTCCAGCTTCTTGGCTGGTATTCAAGTCTCTGCCTATCATTTCCCAGCTTATTTCCACAGCCACATCTTCCTCTTTTCTCCTACTGGAATATTCTCCAGTCAGACTGAGCTTGTTGCCTCCCAAACAGGCCACGTGCTTCCTCCTTCCTCGCATCTGTGTGTTGTTCCCACTCTTGGAATGCGCTTCCTTCTGCCTCCTTGAGCACACGCTGTCCCAAATTCAGGATGACACCTCTCAGGCCTAAAAGCAATGGTTAGGAAGCAGCAGAAGATGGAGTCAGCTTGAATATAAAGTAAAAGAAATACTAATTCGAATGACCCAGAGCTTGGTACCAAAAGGTTCCTGGATGCCTGAAGAACCAGTAGAAGAGCGTGAGCCAGGAGAGATGTCACTCCAACCTGGTACCCACACTAAGGCTCAACTCATCCAAAAGGAAAGCGCGATGAAAACATGTTCAGCAAAATTATACATGCTCATTTCTTAACACAGTTCTCAGATTTAATCGTAGGGAACGTTTGTTTTGGTTTGAATTTCTCTCATTTTTAGATACCATTTTCTCTCGCAAACTAGGTCATTTGAATTATCTGCTGATAGTTCAAATCTGTAGATAATTTGCTTTTACTCACATTCCTAAGAACTAATTACCTGTACATATAAAATGATGAAATCTCATTATATTTTCTTTTAAAACTTTGACATGCATTTAATTACATTAGTCAATTATTACTGTACATGCTGAGGATTTGCTATTGACCAGCTCGTGCTGGAATATTTACTGCACAGATGTGTTACTTTAATTAAACAAATGTGATTACACACATATCAATTTTTATTTGGTTTCAAAGCCCAGAATCTAAAAGTGATGCAGTTGGCAAAGCTGTAAGGTATGGTGCTGGTTCCCAGGAATGCGGTGAGAGGCTCTTTACTGAGGGAACACCAAGTGCCTGCAACTCTGCATGGGAAACTCCAGCCACAAGTGGGTTTGTGTCGGTGTATCAGTGCCACTGAGTGAACCCAATAAGGGAACAACAAACCAGCTCTGGATCTTCCTAGAACATCTTCAGCTTTGTTCCCTTATATATAGAGCAGTGAGGGACTGTGCCTGGAGAACCACAGGAAAATGAATCTAAAGGTCAATCTACCTGGGAGTGGGCATGGTTTGGGATTGGTGTTTTGTTAATAGGTGAGTTGGTATTTGTTTATAAAATCAGAGGAGACATGGAACAAACATTTGAACACTGTACCTGGTCTCTTGGGGTTCTTCCTGTCATAAACTACAGTAGCCCAACCATGTGGCTAGCATCAAGAAGGATGGCCATCTTCTAAGGCTTAATCCCAACCACACAGTTCCTAGTAACAACAGAAAGACTTAGAGAACCAGAATGTGCTTTATGAACTGGAGTGACGTAAAATTCTCTATCCCTCCTGGTACAGTGACTGCACATATCAGGTACTTAATTGTAAGTAGACTTGGAAGCTGTTAGTCAATTCAGCAATCAACAACCAGCAAGCACTGTATGAAATGGTTGCTGGTAGACACGCACAGAAAGGAGGGGCTCTGTCCACAGCAGTGCAGACTGCTTGTTTTCCTCTGTCTTCCTTCTTCTCACACTGCGTTTTATTTTAACTGAAGCCTAGCTTATTTCCACTGTTGTGTTAGTTTCAGGTATACAGCAATGTGATTCAGTTACATACACACACACACACACACACACACACACACACACGTTCTTTTTCAAATCCTTTTCCAATATAGGTTTTTATTAATACTGAATATAGTTCCTAGTGCTATACAGTAGGTCTTTCTGCTGACCTATTTTTTATGTAGTAGTGTGTATCTCCTAACCCCAAACTCCTCATTTATCTCTCCACCTCTCGCCCTCTGGTAACCATAGGTTTGTTTTCTACGTCTGTGAAGCTGTTTCTATTTTGGAAATAAATTCATTTGCATATTTTTTTAGATTCTACATGTAAGTGATATCATATGGTATTTATCTTTCTCTGTCGGACTTACTTCACTTAATATGATAAGCTCTGGGCCCATCCGTATTGCAGCAAATGGTATTATTTCATTCTTTTTTATGGCTGAGAAGGCAATGGCACCCCACTCCAGTACTCTTGCCTGGAAAATCCCATGGACAGAGGAGCCTGGTAGGCTGCAGTCCATGGGGTCGTGAAGAGTCAGACATGACTGAGCGACTTCATTTTCACTTTTCACTTTCATGCATTGGAGAAGGAAATGGCAACCCACTCCAGTGTTCTTGCCTGGAGAATCCTAGGGATGGGGGAGTCTGGTGGGCTGCCGTCTATGGGGTCGCACAGAGTCAGAGATGACTGAAGTGACTTAGCAGCAGCAGCAGCAGCAGTATTCCATTATACACACATACACACACGTTTCCCACATCTTCTTTATCTATTCATCTGTTAATGGACACTTAATTTGCTTCCACTTATTGGCTATTGTAAATAGTGCTGCTGTGAATGTGGGAGTACATGTATCTTTTCAAATTAGAATTTTTGTTTTTTTTCTGTATATATGCTTAGGAGTGGGACTGCTGGATGATATGGTAACTCTATCTTAAGTTTTTTGAGGAACCTCCGTATTGTGTTGTTTTGCAGGGATGTCTCTGTCTGGGCCTCATGGACATGGCCCCTGAAGAACCAATCCAATTAGTCAGGTCAAGCCAGAAGTTCCATCCAGATCTTCTGGATGCAGACAGCATATCCAAGGATGAGGTTGGGGAACAGATGAAATTGGGATATGCTTGGGTTCTCCAACCTTCCTGAGCATGTAGAATGCACTGAAATGCCACTGAGTGTGCCATCAACTCTAGGTGTACAGAGTTTTGCTAAAGAAGCAGCAAGTCGTTGCAAAAAATAGAGAGGGCCCAGGCTTCAGGATGAGACAGAGCTGGGCACCCACATGAGACAGACCACTAGGCTGTGTGGCTTTAACCCCTTGTGATGGTTTCCTCATCTGACAGTGATGATGAACCCATCTTATAGTGCTGTTAGATGGATCAGAAACCATGTGTAATGGCCAAGACTTAGGATGTTCCCAGGAAATTGTTGGAAATTTGGGGAGTGAAAGAAGCAGTCTGGACCAGCTGGGAGAAGATGGTTGTTGGAAAAACTTGTTTTTGGTCATTTTGCTTGTGTTGGTCTTCCTTTTAGCAGGTTGCATCGTATCAGTGGTTCTCTCCCACCTCAAGAACAAAACCCACGATGCAAGCATTTGCAGAGTTTTAAGAGTACGACAGTTCTCTGGTCCAGTTCCCTGGAAGTGAACACATAAGCTCTTTCAGCTGTTAAGTGGCAGAGTTAGGAAACAAATGCAGATCAACTTAAAGATACATGCTCCTCGTGTTACATTTCTTTATGGGGTGAATGTTATACGCCATCCATAGAAATATGCATCTAAGAAGAGGGACTGGGGAGGACAACAATGAATCCAAACTAATAGAAGCATTTCAGGCACTTCTGTCTCACCCAGTGTGACACTGTTGGGATACACTCATCTTCATGGTGGGTCTCAGATTATCTCTACAGGAGGCCACCGTTTCTTCCCAAGACTTTTTTGGACTAGACTTTCTGATCCATCACGTGGCTTGGAATGTTAATCCTCTCACCCAGTTGGGGTGAGCTGAGGGTTATGCAAACTTCTCCAGGTTCCAAGCCCCTCTCCTTCACCTGGGGTTCCAGTTGACCCTTGAAGAACACAGACTGGAACTGTGCAGGCCCACTTATATATAATTTTTTTTTTAGTGATAAACATGACAGTACTGCAGGATTCCCAGTTGGTTGAAGCTTCTGATGTGAAACTGTGTATATGGAGGGCTGACAGTAAATTATATGTAGGTTTTTAGTTTGCAGAAGGGCAGTGCCTTTGACCACTGAGTTGTTCAAATATCAGTTATAGTATCATTTTCCATGTGTGCCATGGAATAAGGAAGTTTGGGAAATACTGGCCTAACTAGAATGCTTGGTCAGAAGACAGCTCGGTCTTGGCTTTGTATCTGAATAGCTAAATAGCCTAGCATAGCAAATTACTTGAGCCTCAGTTTCCTCCTCAGCAAAATGGACACAATTTTATCTTGTAGTTTCGCTAGGGTTAGGATTCAGTGGGACTGTCTAATAGAGTCTCTGAAATATCATAAATGGTCAATAACAGTGAGTCGAATGTGCCACTTTTTTTTTTTTTTTCCAATTTATAATCTAGCTCGCTGAAGTAACTTCTGACTTTTCACTACTCACAGCTTGGTAGTCGGAATCAGGAGATAACTTAGCTGTTGGAGCTTGGAGTTTTGGCTGTGAGCCACCTCTGCCTCATTCCTTCGGCTAGCCAAGGTTCTGGTCTGACATGGTCACCTTACAGCAGAGGCTGGGAGGAGGCCCTGCTGGCTTCATCTTCCGAGGGAGCCCTGGGTAGACCCAGCCCTGCACCCCCAACCCATCCAGCTCCCTGGCTGCTGATCTCATCCTTTTGCCAGGGAGAATTACACTTAAAACCAGATTTGTAGGAAGCAACGTGCATGCACACACAGCCGAAGCCTGGAATTGCTTACCCCCAAACAAGTTCCCTCCTCCTTCTGCTCCAGTTCTTCCTCTTACCAGCAGCTCCTCCGGTGGGGGCGGGAGAAGAAACGGAGTTTGCACCGCCTGTGCAAGGCGGTTTCCGGAGTCCTCTTCCACCTGACCCCATCCTGGACCAGCTCCGAATCGGAAACTGCAAGTTCACGGCGTGGTGCGCAGCCCGACCCGTACTGCTTCGTGTGGGTCAGGGTGGGTTGAACCCAGCTCTGCCGGGTTGAGGGCTGGGCTGCTCGCCCACTGTACCTCATTATGTATTCCTTCATTGTTTCCTATGCAAATTAAGTTAATGAGAATTAGGAACATAATGGAGCCCATTCACCGTTCTAGTCGCTAGAAAATGGGTTTGACTACCAATTTTCCATTACAGCTGTTTTGTAATTACCGTGGAATACTCTGAATTCTAATGGAGAGACGCGGAGCTGCCTGACAGCCTCTCAACTACTTTTTTTTAAAGGAAGTTTTTTTTTTTTTTTTTAAAAGGGAACCCAAGCCCTGTAACAGAAAAACCTTTCAATCCGAGTGGCCCTGTGTAAACCTCCTCTGCTACTGCAGGAAGGATCTGCTTCTACTGGTGGGGTTACCTGACCTTTCCTGGGGTTAGAATAATGACCTTGCAGTCCCCACATTAATCTGTTGCCTTGGAAGCAAGGAAAGCAGAGTTTGGGGTCACATTCAGCCAGGAGCTGCATTCTGAAGTGGTCAGAGCAGCCCAGGGCCAACTGCAGGCACTGCCCTGGGGCTTGATCTGACCTCCCTGTGACCCCTCCCCAAGCAAGCCCCAGGACCACAGACCTTAGTCACCTGTTGCTAAGTTCTAGACACTTATCAACATATGGGTGAGTATAGGGGTATTCCTTGACACCAAAAGTCCTTCTTTTTTGGGCACTGAAGACTCTAGGGAAAGAATATGTTAAAAGTTCAAATAGTTCAAAATTTGCCAATAGTTCAAAATGACTAGAGCACAAGAGGCAAGGGGGTGAGGGTGGGGCAGAGGACTGTGAGCGCTGAGGGAAGACAGCAAGGAAGCCGTGACCTCAAGACTTGTGCTTAAGGTTGCTTAAGCATGGGGGGACAGGATGAAAGCCTCAGTTTAGAAGAATATTCTGGTTACAGTATGGAGAACAGATTTGAACATAGGCATCTTGGGGCGGGGTTGTCATGGTTACAGAACACGTGAAACCCAGGTAAGGGGTGATGGCAGACGTGCGCTGCTGCTGATCACTGGGGGAATCGTGAAGGACTGAACTGAAGACGTGACAGTTGGGTTGGAGAGAAATGGATGGATTCTGAAGGCATTTAGGAGGTAGAATCAAGTGTGATGGTTAATTGAAGAGTTGGGTTTTGCAGCACAATCGCGGGGTTCAAGGGCTCCTTGGCTTCTTGGGGGATACAATTCATGAAGACATAACGATATTGAGAGCTAAGCTTCATGGAGAACATAATCTGTGTCAGGCACTCTTTTCTTTTACATGTGGAACTCACATTAGCTTCACAAGAACCTAATGATGTAAGAACTATTATTAACCTAAGAGAAGTTGAGACAAGGGGAGGTAAAAAATAAAAAGTTCTCGTCCAAGCTATCACGGTCAGCTACAGTAGGACTCAAATGAGGTGAACTAGTTCCAGTCCGATGATCCAGTTTCACAGACTAGGCGGTAACTCTTTGAAAAGGAGATCTGCTCTGGGGGGTGTGTGTGTGTGAGAGAGAGAGAGACAGAGAGAGAGAGAGAGAGAGAGAGAGAGATCAGTGCTGGATGTGTGAGGTGGGGGTGCCATTAGAACATTGTTGCATAGATTTCCAGTAGGGAGGTTGGGTAGGTAGACTATTTAGGAGGGAGGACGGGGCTGAATACACATGTCAGGTGAGATGTCAATGTACAAACTGACATCTGAAGCGTGGCATGATACAAAATCTCTCAGGAGAGGAGAGTGAGGACCTCTGGTAAATACCAGCTTATGTGCTGGACTTGAGAAACGGACCCCACAGAAGGCACTGGGAGACAGCAGGGTGATAGCTGGGAGAAAGTGATGGCCCAGGATCTGAGGGAGAATGTGGTTAAGCTTCAAATCCTTGGAATTTAGAAAAAAAAGATGCATATAGATTGGTTCTTGAAAAATTCTTGAGCATGAAAAAAGCTTATCAGGGATGATTCAGGAAGCTCTAGGAAGGGAGTGGCTTCATCGTTAGATAGGACTTCTACTCTATGCCCTGTTTTCCTGACGTGCTCGGAAGCTGTTTCTTAGTTTCAGCATCTTTCGCCACCTGGAGAGGCTGAGAATTTTCAAAACCATCAAGTCCTGATTCCTTTTTATTTAACAGTATTTCCCTCAAGCTCTGTCTCCTCTCACATGTTACTGTAAGCAGCAGGAAGAAACCTGGCAGTGCCTTTGCTTGGAACTCAGCTAGATAACTATATTCGTCCTTTGTAAGTCCTACTTTCGCCTTACACAGATGACAGTTTTGCTAAGCTTTCTGTCCACCACATACCAGGGATCCCCTTTCTTCCAGTTTCTATTAACAAGTTCTTCACTTCCTTCCGAGCTCTCACTAGCACCCTCCTTTTGAGTGTTGTCTACTAACAGTCTGGACTTCCTTGGTGGCTCAGATGGTAAAGAATCTGTCTGCAACATGGGAGACCTGGGTTCAATCCCTGGGTTGGGAAGATGCCCTGGAGAAGGGAATGGCTACCCACTCCTGTATTCTTGTCTGGAGAATTCCAGGGACAGAGGAGCCTGGTGGGCTACAGTCCATGGGGTGGGCACCACTGAGCAACTAACACTTTGGGGGCTTCCCAGGTAATGCTAGTGGTAAAGAACCATCCTGCCAATGCAGGAGGCATAAAAGGAATGAGTTTGATCCCTGGGTTGGGAATATCCCCTGGAGGAGGGCATGGCAACCTACTCCAGTATTTTTGCCTGGAGAATCCTATGGACAGAGGAGCCTGGTGGGCTACAGTCCATAGGGTCACGAAGAGTCGGACATGACTGAAGTGACTTTGCACACACGCATTCACTAACACTCTCCTCAAGGCAATTTTCAGGCTTTCTCCATCATGCTCCTCAAAATTCTTCCAGTCTCTACTCTGGTCCTAAAGCCATGATCACATTTTAGGTGTTTGTTGCAGTAGTACATGAGGATTCTGTATTTGTCAGGATTCAAGCAGAGGAGCAGAACCAATGAGAGATATATACATGTATATATATTAAAGGTTTTGTTGCAGGCTTACACGACTGGAGCTGGTTAAGCAGTTCTATGAGGCTACAGTATCCTCATATGATACTGGAGATTGAGTCTGAAGGCAAGTGGCCAGGACAAGAAGATCCTGAAAAGGCTGCAACCCATAAGCACAAGCTGAGCCCCATGATCACAGGCTGAGACCTGTGCTTCAGAGGCCGGTTGCCTCTGATTCTGATGATGACAGTATCATGCAGGAGCAGGGTGGGGGAGGGGTGGTGGGTGTATCACAAAGCTGGGCAGGAGCCAGAGGTGTTGAAGGAAGATCCGAGGGAAGGTGATGAAATTGCCCTCCTGGCTGTTGCTTCACTTCTGCCTTTCTACCTGCTAAATCTCCCAGGAATGTCCCCAGTGGTCCCTCTTGACCATAAATATACAAGAAAGGAATTATGGGAAATGTAGTTCAGCCTGTCAGTGGTGGACACATTACAAAGCTATCATGTCTATGTTCCAGTTATCCAAACATCTCTGTGTAACTGAACTCTTTTCCTGAAATACTTTTTTGTTCCTCCTATCTCTACCCTCACCTATGCTTGGCCCCAACAGGACCTCCACTCTTATTATCCCCATATATCCCCATGCTATTTAATACTTTCATTATAGCACCAGCCAAATGCATGAGTTTCATTTATTTGTCTGTCTCTCCTAGTGGACTCTAAACTCCTTAAAGTAATATGCCAAATTTTCTCTT
The DNA here is from genome assembly GCF_019923935.1 of Bubalus bubalis. Taxonomy (NCBI): domain Eukaryota; kingdom Metazoa; phylum Chordata; class Mammalia; order Artiodactyla; family Bovidae; genus Bubalus; species Bubalus bubalis. The sequence continues at coordinate 42,804,005 of NC_059178.1, forward strand.
ATATTCTCAAAAGTTATTGCCTAGCACATAGTAGGTGCTTTGTAAATGTGAACTAATGAAAGAAATCACAATGTCTCTGGTCTTCAGTGTGTTTTGGATAAAACAGTATTCCAAGTCAGAAGGCCACTGTGAACATGAGCACTGCTAGTGCCCAGTTCCTGGTAGGTTATTATGGAAGTTCCAGAATTCTCTACTGGTTTAGCCCTAGGGTGAGGCAGATGGCTGGGACACCCCCGCCCCTCACACACATACACCTTCACATGGGACTCTGTCAAACTTGTCATCCTGGAACCACCCAGGTCAGGGAGATGGTAAGATCTTGAAGAATGCTATATGTTTGCAAAGCTCAGGGAGGAGAAGAACTGATAATTCCCCTTTTTGAGGAAAGACACATATGATACTTACATATGAGGATTCTCCAGTTAGCTAGAGAGGAAAGGATCCCAATCCTCGGGAACCATGGTCAAAGGGACATGCTGTCTATGGAAGTGAAGAGACACCATGGTCAAGGGGACATGTTGTCTATGGAAGTGAAGAGACACCAGTCAAGGGGACATGCTGTCTATGGAAGAGAAGAGACACCATGGTCAAGGGGACATGCTGTCTATGGAAGTGAAGGGACAGTGTGATGTTTGATGCAGAGCTTGCCCAGGTAGTGAGCACATCAATTTCAGATCCAGGTAAGCAGGGTGTCATCTATCTGTCAGCATATTTGTTTATTGAACACCCACTTATTGAAGACCTACAATTTATTAGTGCTGCATGAATGCTAGGGATAAAGAAGAGTTAATACATGTAATATGCTTAGCATAATACTCAGTGTCTATAAACTGAAATATGCTGATATTATTATTGTTATATATATATATATATATATATATATATAGGTCTCAATGTATGCTCTATCTTTGTAAACATGGAGTTGTTGTCTATTTTCTATCTTCCTCTGTACTTGGTTGGTTCCCATGATGTATCATCTTGACTAATTATCCAATTCTTGACTAATTGCTATAATTTACTGAGTACATATGTGCCAGGAACTGTGCTAACTACTTTAATTTTACAAGAATTATGATTAGATTCAGCTGCATAAAATATAAAAAACTCATCTGATTTCTTTCTCTCATCTAAAAGGTACCTGGAGGTAACAGCCAGGGCTAGTAAGGTGGTTCTACCATGTCCTTAGGAAACCAGGACTTTTTCTATCTTTTTGTTTCATTAGTTACAAGAGAAGCTGGGAAAGGTAGGCTTTTAACTGGGGGGCATGATTGCCATGAATAAAAATTGAACTCTGTTACCAAGAAGGAAAGGGAGGATGGCTATTGAATGAAGTCATAGAGTTGCAGACCCAAGCATCTGCATCTATCAGAAGTCAAAGAATGACCTCTCCTCTGCATCGGAGGTTCTTAGGAAGCCTGAGAAAAAGGAGATGTCCACAAGTACCACAAAGGTAAAATTCTTGCTCAAGCCTGACTTAGAGGGGAGGTTGGGCCACTCTCAGACCCGTGATAGGGAGTTTAGCAAGATGGTGCATTGATCCAGGAATGAATTTCGGAGACTGACTTGTAGAAATTTCAAGGGTCTACAGATGAGGCATTGTTCATACCTGGTATTTCTGTTTACTTCTGCTTCAGCCACTGAGGGAGTACATTTCTGCTCTGTGTCTAAAGGGAGACAGATGTCAGTTTGAATAGAAAAGAAGCAGAGGGCCAGTCCCCACATCTCGTGGGGACCTAATTCACACTCGAGGAACATTTGATCCTCTGGGCTCTGAGGGAAGTTTAATTGAAATGCAAAAACCAAAGGTCAAAACCATGTAAAATTTAAAGGCCATTTTTACTATTTGACAAGGAACAAATTGTAACTTTATATTGCTTTTAGATGCAATTTTGCTCAGTGAAATTAGATTATGCTCAACGAAAGCACCTTCTTTAGAGCTTTTAGATTAAATATTAGAACTTATTAGAAGGACCTTGATTTCGTCAGTAAATACCAAGGAAAATATTTGGTGGGAAATGCAGCTGCCTAATTTGCATTAATACAAATGAGAGAACTATTAAGCTTAGTTGATTAGCATATTCATATGTACTGTAGTCTCCGTGTATTTAAAATAGATTCTGATTACAAACTCGGTGTATGTATAACGCTGTGAACCAGCAGTACATTGCACACGGACTGAGGGCGAGGGCGCCGGCGGGAGGTAATTTTTGGATAGAATACTGGTCTCAAGATTGTTTCCATAACCTGGTACCACGCAGAGCCAGCCGCATCCTAAAGGCTCTGAGAAACAAATGAACTTAGGGGTAGTAACCCAGGATAGAGCCTCAGGGAGCACAGTTATGTCCGAATAGATACTCCTGAGTACATGTGTGTTTCACTTATTTCCTTGTTTCTTCCTTCACTAGTTCAAAACCCATTTATGATGCACCCATCCCATTCCGGGCCCTGGTGCTGGTGCTGGGATGACTGCTGAGAACAAGGCTCACCTTAAGAATAGGGTTCATTTCTTCAAGGAGCTCCAGGAAACGAGCAGATCTACAGTCTTCCCACAGGATTCTGGGACCCGAACCTTTCACGCGGAAGTGGAGGAGCCAGGGGAGGCAGGGGCGGGGCAGCCTGGAGCAGTGGGCTGCTCTGGCCCTGGCGGCCTGCAGATGACTCCCAGTCTACCAAATGCACCGAGGAAAAGGCCCAGCACAGGAAGCTGGGAGGGGACCATTCGAACCTGGCCTTGATGATGAACGGGATTCCAGAAGCCTCTCAGTGGGCATGAGGGCAGAACGTGAATGAGCACAGGTGTGGAGAGAGAGCTCAGGGTCCGGGGGTCTGGGGGCTGCAGAGAAGGAGAGACCAGAACAGACGAAAATGACTGCTGGTACCAGAGATTGACCTGCTTTCCTTCCTGCCAGCTCCCTGATGCTGGGATCTGAATCAGCTGCTTGAAAGTCAGTTTATTCTCAGGTTGTGTAAACTTATTTTTTTGTTTGTTTGTTTTTGTGAATATATTAAAAATTGGACTTAAAATTTGAGATGATTAATTGGGATGATTTCTGATAGATTTTTTAGGATCTCTGTACCGATCCCATCCATATCCGGTAGTTATTATATATATATATATATGTATGTATATATAATAAGTATCCTATATAATATATAATAGTAATAATATTTTATGGAATCAATAATCATGTCCCATCTCTGACCTGGGATTTCCAGGTTTCTGAGAGCAGAGAACGAGGTTGGGCCTCCAGGAAACCTGGAATGGTGACGGGTGTAACAGCGACACTGAGGTAAACATCCCTGGTGAGCTCTTTCATCGCCTCTCCTGCCGGGGCCCATTCCCCATGACATACAGGACCCGTACAAGCGGGGACCTTATGCCCACACCCCTCCCCAGGAAAGGCACTTTGTGTTCTCTGCTCCCCCAAATGCATTTCTTCTACTTTTCCTGTTTCCAAAGCAACGCCTTGAGGTGATGGAGTTGGTCAGTGAGCAGCTAGTACACTTGAATGGGTTGTTGCATAATTCATTGACAAATAAGGTCACTGTCCCTTAGTGTATAAACAGGCCTCCCTCTGGGGAAGGCAGCACTCTAAGGGACATCGGCACTTTCTGGTCTGTGTGTCTGTCTTGGTCCCAGGGCTTCCAGAGCACGTACGTCGTGCCAGGTACCATCTTCTGAGATGGTGAGTGACGCCGACTCCTCATGGCAGAGCAAGAAGGCAGCGGTCATCACTCTTCTGATGATTCTGTTTATTTTTTCTGTTCTTTTGTTCTGTCATCTTTCTGGACCCCAGCCTACGGAATCCTGGATTTTTGGTGCCAGGAACAATTGTAGACATTATTTTATTCTATACACAAAGAAGTGAAGGTTCGGGAAGTCCTGAGACACGCCTCAGTGATCCAGGCCAAATGTCACATCTTCTGAATCTCAGTCCAGAATGGCTTACTGATGATTTCCAGCGTTTACTTGATTTACATTGATCCAAGCTGCCCTGTGTGCATCGTAACTAGAGGTAACAGGCTCTGAAGCGCCCACAGGAAGAGAAAGCTCCACGCTATGTGACTTTCCTTGTTTCTGGACGTTCATTCATTCTTTCATTCTTCGAACAGTACTCACTGAGTACCTCCCAGGTTCTAGGTCCCAGAGATGAAGCTGTGAACAGAAGGAAAAAGCCCTGGGCTCAGCAAACTTGCCTTCTAATGAAGGGAGCAAGACAATACAAAGATAGCTGCCAGGTGAGGATACCTGCTCTGAGGAAGAATCTGGTGGGGTAAAGGGGGTGGACAGTGAGCAGGATGTTGTCCTGAAGAGGGCAGTGTGTGAGGCTTTATAGTGAGTCCCCTTCATATGAATGAGCTCTGTTCTGAGAGTGCGTTCATAAGTGTGATTTGTTTGTAAGTCCAGCAAAGTTAGCCTAGGTACCCAACTAACGCAGTCGGCTATATAGTACTGTACTGTAATAGGTTTATCGTACTTTTCACACAAATATATGTACATAGAAAACAAGCACAGAAAATAAAACATTTTTAATCTTACAGTACAGTACCTTGAGGGCTCCCCAGGTGGCACTAGTGGTAAAGAACCCCCCTGCCAATGCGGGAGATGTAAAGAGACGTGGGTTCGATCCCTGGGTCAGGAAGATCCCCTGAAGGAGGGCATAGCAACCCACTCTAGTATTCTTGTCTGGAGAATCCCCACAGACAGAGGAGCCTGGTGGCTGCAGCCCATGTGGTCACAAAGAGTCAGACATGACTGAAGCTACCGAGCACGCACGCACGGTGCCTTGAAAAGCACAGTAGTGCAGCACAAGAGCTGACATCCAGGGGCTGGCACACAGGTGCACATCCTTGAAAGTTTGCAACTTGAAGGTTGGTGTGTAGGGGGCTCCTTGTATTAGGAAGCACCTGAAGACACCAAGGAAGGGGACAAAATGCTACGTGGGGGGAGAGGGTTCCACATAGATGCAGAAGACACAGCTGGTCAGGGAGAGACAGCGTGACCTGGGGAGGGGAGAGACAGAGGGCAGAGGACACTCCGGAGCAAGAACCTGGTCATGCGTGTGCACGTGGGGGGACAACACACGGTAAGTTATCCAGTTGGCACCGTTTGATAGTGAAATGTGCTGCTTGGAATCACCCCAGCACAGACGTAAATGAGGGGGCCCTGGACAGGCGAGGGTGTGCAGCCGTCTGCTCTGAAGGTCAGTGTGAGGCACCTGCCCCTGCTGTGGGTGCCTGAGGGGCTGTCATCCTAACAGGCTGAGGCGGGGTGAGGGCAGAGGCAGGGAGAGTCAGGGTCATTGCAGTGATTCAGGTGGGAGACGGGGCTGGGAGCAGGAAGGGCCACGGGGGGCAGGTGTGGCTGGATCTCAGATACGTGAACATGTGAGGCGGATGGGATTTACTGGCAGGTTGGATGGAAGGCAGGAGAGAAAACAAGAGTCAGGGATGACTTCATGCCTGGGCAACTGAAAAGACACTTGCCTCTACTGAGTCACCAGGAGACTGTCCAAAAACCAGGCTTGATGAGAAATGAAGAGGTTAGTTTTCTCCAATACAACTCACTGAATGTTTGTGTCCCCTCTAAATTCCCATGTTGAAACCTGATCCCAAATGCGCCAGTACTGGGGGCCTCTGGGAAGTGATTAGGTCATGAAGGTGGAGCCCTCATACATGGGATTGGTGTCTAAAGAGGTCTCTTGTCTCTTCCATCACGTGAGGTTACAGCAAAAAGACCACTGTCTGTGAACCAGGAAGCAGGCTTCTACCAGACACTGAATCTTCCAGTGTCTTGATCTTGGGCTTCCTGCTTCCAGAACTGGTGAGCAATAAATTTCTATTGTTTGTGAACCACCCAGTCTGTGCATTCTGTTACAGCAGCCTGAATGGATTAAGACCTCCATATTATCTCTGATGTAACATCAAAGTGAAGAGAAATAGGAATTATAAAGATATATGTTTGGTATAAGAAGTCCCTGGAGACTGCATGATGCCCCTGGGTGAGTGAGTCTGGACAGGAAGACAGAAAGGACTGGCCTAGGGCCCTGCAGAGTTTAGAGGTTGAGATGTTCAGGATGCCCCAGAAAAAAAGACTGAGAAGGAACAGAGACAGAGGTGAGCAGGAAGCAGGGGTGTGTGTGTGTGTGTGTGCTAAAGTCAAGTGAGGAAAACATTTCTGGTCTCTATCCTAACCTATTCCCTCTGGCAGGGTTCGCACCAGGACAGTGACTGAGGACGGGATTTAGTTGGAGGAGGAGGAAAGCATTGAGGAGTCAGCCCTGAACCCCAAGCTGGTGGCCGTCCTGTGAGGACAGGGGCTGCTGTGTCATGAGCAGTGTGTGCATCTGGGAAAGGAAGGCTGGAATAAGAGAAAGTGCCCTGAGCTGACCTCTCCTGGAGCAGCAAGAACTGTGGGTGTGGAAAGTGCCATCTGGTCGACCAGGGGCAAACATTCCTTGTTCTGTGGGCCAACAGCACATCCTATGATCTGACCCCAGCTGCACCTCTAAGGTGTGTCTTCCTGAGGATGAGAGTTTGTGAGGAAGAGGGAAGCCAGACATCAGGCAGTTTGAAGTGACTGGGGCATCACTACACTTGACTCTCTGGAATAAAAGAGCAGAGGGGAGATGGTGTCAGGCCTCTAGGGGTGGGGCTAAGAAACAGCGCTGGGAATTACAGACAAGCCCTAAAACCAGGAACTTAACAAAATAAGGAGAAAGTGGGATCTGAATTCAAGGATCAGGTGTAGTTTTGCCACATCATATTCTGGCCTTTCTGCACCTTTGTCCCTTTGCCTCTAGAATTGGGTATATTCCTGCCTCATGTGAGTTTCTGTAAGAGTTAAATGGAATAAATGATACTAAAATCAATCTATGTAGACTCAATTCATTATAAAAATAGAATCATTCATCTTCTTTCTTTGTAATTTGTGTTACCCCTTTCTGTTTAAATTGAAACAGATGTGGGGGCTTGTTTTCTAGGGAATAAAACAAGGAACAGGGGAAGTAGTCTTTGTTGGTGAATAATGGAATCTTGGGGCTTCCCTGGTGGCTCAGTGGTAAAGAATCCACCTGCCAATATAAGACACATGGGTTCGATCCCTCAGTTGGGAAGATCCCCTGGAGAAGGGAATAGCTACTCACTCCAGTATTCTTTCCTAGAGAATTCCATGGACAGAGGAGCCTGGTGGGCTACAGTCTGTAGGGTCACAAAAGAGTTGGACACAACTTAGTGACTAAACAGGGGCTTCCCTGGTAGCTCAGCTGGGAAAGAATCCACCTGTAATGCAGGAGACCCCAGTTCAATCCCTGGGTTGGAAAGATCTGCTGAAGAAGGGATAGGCTCCCATTCCAGCATTATTGGGCTTCCCTGGTGGCTCAGATGGTAAAGAATCCACCAGTAATGTGAAAGACCTGGGTTCGACCCCTGGGTTGGGAAGATCCTCTGGAGATGGGAACAGCTCCCCATTCCAGTATTCTGGCGGGGAGAACTCCAGGGACAGAGGGGCGTGGAAGGCTATACAGTCCATTGGGTTGCAAACAGTTGGACATGACCGAACGACTTTTAATTTTCACTAGTGACTAAACAACAACAATGGAATCTCAGGGGGGGAAAAAGGAAAGTGGTTGCAACTCTAATAAGATCACTTTCGGTGCATCCCTGACAGTGGTGGTGAAGACGTCATATTAATATTTAGCTTCATGACTGTCAACAAGGTTCCCTTGCACATTGTCTCATTAAAGAAGGCCAGCTCTAATCTGCCCTTCCAGAGAGCCTGTGATGGAAATCATGGTGGTGCCTGATGCCAGAACAGCTTGATGAGCAGACATCTAGTTTGTTCCCCCATGCTCAAGAGGGTCTCCTAGATGCCCCTGACTCTCTCCTTCTCTAACAACACCATCTGAGGCTGCCTGTGAGAGGTGATGGTCCTGGGAGCCCCAGCCTTGCCCTCTGTCCCCAGGGGCACAGCCTATGTAGTGAGCATTCCCTGGTGCATGGGCCTGAATGCAGGGACACAGTATGGTGATGGATGTCCCAAATGTCTGCTCCCCATGGTCAGACCACGTCCACATCATGTGTTAGAGGATGGCATGCAGCCCTCTATGGAGTCTGCCATGGACTATGGACTAGCCCACCCCTGGATCCTGTGTCTTCCTTCTGACACCAGCAGGGTCCCTTAGGAATATGATATCCAAGGCAAGGTTCTGACTCAGGAAGGCTCAGATTGGGCTCTTAGCCTGCCCCCAGTCCCGGGGGAGGGGGGTGGGTCCAGACAGGGGAGTTTCCCTGTGGGGAGAAGGGAGGGGCCTCAGCCTCGGGCCTTCAATCTAAGGCTTGAACGGGAAGGTAGAAGGGCAGGCTCACTGCAGTGGGCTCCCAGGATGGTGGCTGAAGCAGGCGTTCTCTGACTAGCACCTGTCTTGCCCATGGCAGTGCCCCGAGGTCTAGACTTCCCCATGAACCTAGGGCTCTCCTTTGGTCCTTCTTGCTGGAGCTGTATGATGCTCACAGCCTGCAGCGTGTGCCCTGCCCCACGCCCCTGGGGCTGGCCTTGTAACTCCTTTTGGTGCAAAATTCTGCATGGCCTCAAGCACATGTGTAGTGATCTCCTGGGTCAAACTCAGCTCTTGCAGTGCCAGAGGCAACAAGTGTGTCTCCCCTATCTTCCCCCTCCCCTGTTTGTGGCTCCCAGCAAGAGCCTGGCTCAGGGCACAGGAAGCAGCCAAGAACCTGAAACCCTGAGCCTCAATGTAGTGAGGCTCCACTGTGACAGCGCGAGCAGCTGCGAGCAGGTGGTGGTGGTGGTGCCAGGGGGAAGGGAGATTTTAGGCTCCACGATGTCAGAAATCGGCTTTCCTGGCTCTCTCTCTTCCCGTTCACCTGTATAGCCGGGAAGGCTGCGGCTTTGCTCTGCGCAGGCAGGATAAAGCCCAGTCGGGGAAGAGACTGGGTCCCTTCCCAGACAAGACCACCAGGGGGCAGTAGAGCACACTCGCAGGCTGCCTGTGGCCGCCGCACCGGGAGCCGGGAAGGTCCGCAGAAGCTTCTGGTGCAGGGGAGACCGGCCCGAGGGCCCTAGGGTCAGAAGCCATCCTCTGGGCACCCTGCCCCCTTCCGAGAATGGGAAAGCTGTGCGTGGGCTTCTTCTTCTTCTTTTTAAAACAGAAAGTGGACAACCTTTATAGCCTTATCAACATTTCGTTCTGGACGGTCACTCTTACTTCCTTGGCCTAAAAAGCCCAGAGAGGTTGTGTAACTAAACTGAAGATACACAGCTATAAAAACTCGATTTTTCACGGTGGGGTTTTGACATTCCCCCCTCCCCCACTGCCTTGCTCCTCAGCGATGAATCCAGTCCTCACCTGGGAAGCTGATGTCCAGGCTCCACTTTTAGAACTCTATCAGAAGTTCTTGGAGGGAGGAAATACTTGCCCGGAATCTGCATTTTTAGCGAGCTGTCCAGGTGACTCTGATAAATATGCTAAATGGAGTCCTCCCCTTGTGGGGGAACCTCACCTGAATCATATTTTAAAGAAAGTGATTTTTTTCCTTTGTCTTCCTGCACCCCTTCCCCACTCATGCGGGGCTTGCTCTCACCCTGCTCCTGTCAGCCCTTGCTGGGGACTGCTCACCTCTGAAATTGCCCTCCGTCACCTGCTTGTCTCCACCACTCCGGGTGCCCCCGCCCCCCGCAACTGACGAAGTTGACACCGAGCTGCCTTTTACCACCACCCCTTCCAAAGTGACAACAACTTAATCTGATTAGAAAAATCAATTCTAGTGGGATTAAGATAGAAAGTGGCCCCAACAGCTGCTCAATCCCAGTTATTGTGGGAACTGAAAGCCGAGCTTTCTGGACAGAACATCACAGTCTGGGCTCTTAATCCACGAGTGCTGCTTGACATACAACAATACAGTAAGGATGGGAATTTCAGGGACTCGTGGAGAGATGCTTTCTGAGAGCTAGAGACACCTGGCAGAGGACTGGAGTTTGAAGGGTGTTTTGCCTGCATCGCGGAGGCAACTATTGTTGAAAAAGGCAGGTATTGTTGTTTTTTTCGTTATAGAAATAATATATGTGCATGCAAAATAGCCACACAATATAGGAAATTATAGAGAGAAAATTAAATACACACCAATTGCTGACACCCAGCTGGGTTAAGATATGAGACATGTGTCCAGACATCTTTCTGTCAGTTTGGACATGATGAACAATGGCTGGACCATAGGGAGTACAGACTATGTGCCAGAAATTGTGCTAGGTGCTTTCTATGTGGTCCATCATCTGTGATAATCCTCACATGACCCAGGGACTGGAGGGGATTTTTTTTTTTTAACGCATAAAGAAACTTGAAATAGAGGAGTTGACTCATCCCTCTAGGGCGAACAGGAACCTAACCCAGGCTTCCTTCACACCTGAGTTCAAGTATTTATTCACCTTCTGATCTTGCTATCTCCTGATCTTGTAGGTGTGTGCACACCCTGTAGACACACACATAGAACTTGAACAACCCATAGACCCACGCATAGAACTTTCACAGCCTGGCAGATACACACATGGGCCTCACACACACACCCTGATGACACACCCTCACCACAGACACACAGAACTCACTTGCAGATACACCATGTATGCACACACACAGAACTCACACCCCCCACATACATGTCCCACAGGCAAACACACACATCCTGCAGACACACACATACCACTCACACAGCAAACACAGAGAATTTACACACAGACACTCCAGAAACATACAGAACTCCCAAACATGCACCCAGGACACACACGCACACACTGCACACAATCATAGAAAACACACACACCATAGATATACACATAGGACAGACACACATTGCAGACATACAAGCCACACAGACACACCCAAACCAGACATAGTTACATCCACACAGAGATGCATAGACCCCCACACACACACAAGCTCCTCTGAAATCCATTTTTTTAAATATTCAGTATGTATATGGAGCTTTTATTCTTTTAAAAGCCTGCATAGTATTCTATTGCATAGATCTATCTTAATGTTTCTGATCAAATTCTATTGATGATGATCTATGGTTAGGAAAAGTATTTGAATTTCAATAAGATGAAGATAATGAAAAACTACTGAGTTTTCATTATGTCAGATTACAATGCATTTTATCATCTAATCTTCACAATACCCTGGTCTATACCTCCATTTTACTGATGCAAAACTGAGGTTCAGAGTGTTTTAGAGCTTCTAAGTGACAAAGCCAGGAACCAGAGATAGAAAATGTTTCCATACTTACCCACAGTATGAGCTGGCTCCCAACGAGCACCTTGTTCATACATGTCTCTGTTTGAACAGCTCCTAGAGGAGAGCTTCAAGTCCAGGTTATATGCATTCTCCATTTTTTACATATTGCTGAATTGACCTTCAGAGGTGGACTCCCTGAGTCCATGTGCGAATACCTTATTTCCCTTAAATTTTGCCAGCACTGGGCATTTTTAATCTTTATCTTTTAATTAGGTGAGAAGTTATGTCTAAGTATCAGATTAATACTTTTAGGAAATCAGATTGTCACTGACATGGACAGAGAAGAATTTGTGGTGGAGGAAGAATGTGTGGACCCTGGAAGATGAGTAGGCTTGCATTAGTAAGGATATTTTTCTTGGAGACAGGGGCAGAGGAATTAGGCAATATCCTAGGGTTCTTCTTGCACAGCAGGCATTACCAGAGCGGGTCCGTGGTGAAGCAGTGAAGTGAAAGTCACTCAGTCATGTGTGACTTTTTGCTACCCTAGGGACTGTAGACCAACAGGCTTCTGTGTCCATGGAATTCTCCAGGCAAGGTTATTGGAGTGGGTTGCCATTTCCTTCTCCAGGGGGTCTTCCTGACCCAGGGATTGAAACCTGGTCTCCTGCATTGCAGGCAGATTCTTTACCATCTGGGCCACCAGGGAGGCCCAGGATAGCTCCATGGCACCAAATACGTTTGCCCTCCAGCCTGAGCTGTTTGCTACTGGAAGATCACCTCATGTTATGTGTTTCAGGCCTGGATCTCACACAGGTAGCTGCTTGTTGCCTTACAAATGATGACTCTCCAGGTTCACGTTTTATTAGACCATGATAGAACGTCAGGCAGCTCTGCAGGTACAGCCGGGTCTATGTCATATCCCCCCCCTGCCCCTTGCCTCCACTTCAGAAGCTGCCCGTGCTCGTCCTGCCCTGTCTCCATCGCCACCTGCCAACCTCTTGAGCTCAGCTCAGTGCCCCTCGAGCTGGGCAGCGCTGGGTGGCTCCTGGAGTTCACTCAGCCGTTGCAGGTTTGACATACGATCAAAATTGCAGCTATTCCCACCTCAAATTCTACCTTCCTGGGCTTTATTTGCAGCTTTTTCTTTTAGCTTTTTCTTGCCCGAGAGATTGGATTTCCTGCTTCTGTTGTAAATTTACTTCTAAGTGGGTGCCTTTGCTGTGGTGGAAGAGAGAGCAAGAAGGGAAAGTAATTGCCACAGGCAAACCATCCCACTGTAGTCCAGGTGGCCTGAAGACTTGTGTTTCTGCACAGAGAGGCTTTTGTCCCCAAGAGCTGGAGCCCCAGATGCCGCTGCTGCTGCTAAGTCACTTCAGTCGTGTCTGACTCTGTGTGACCGCATAGATGGCAGCCCACCAGGCTCCCCTGTCCCTGGGATTCTCCAGGCAAGAACACTGGAGTGGGTTGCCGTTTCCTCAGGAAAGAAGCTAAATTAGACAGGAGAGAGAACATGCTTTCTTTCTCCAGGAGTCTGAAAAAACATTGACTACAGAGAAGTAGGCAGCAGGAGTACATAAAAATAGTTGATTTTCCTTTCTTCTCGGACTTGTCTCAGGAGGGGCTTTGCAGCCCTTGACTCCAGAGGGTGATCCAGCCTGGGTACTGAGAGTGACTGTGTCCACTGCACTTCTGGCCACACCAGTGGTTCCATAGAAGGAGGTCCCAGAAAGCATGGAGTTCAGTATTTTTGGTAAATACAATAGACTCTGTTCATTCACATGAATGTTATTCTCAATTTCTGTTTTACGTGCTTTGTATTGTTTTATCACACATTTTGCTTTAACATACGTTGTAATACAATTCATTGGTCCTACTTTTGTTTTAGACAGTAATCTATTACAGCTATTAAAATAAGAATAAGGAAACATTTATCATACTGGTATTAATTCCATTTTCATCCCCCTTCATTTTATTTTGTGTAGAGCCCAGTTTCTGGCTGGTATCATATTCTTTCTGCTTTTATGACTTTCTTTGATCTTTCTTCAAATATAGGTGTTTAACAATGAGTATTCCTTTTTTTTTTTTTTAAGAAAGTATGTCTCATTGATTTTTGAAAGACTTTTTTTTTTTTTTTTTGGCTGAGTATAATGAATTGACAGGTTTTTTTTCAATACTTTAAAATGCCATTTCATTTTCTTGTGGTTTCTGATGAGAAGTCTATTATAGTTCTTATCTTCATTTCTCCTTAGATAAGATGTCATATTTCTCTGGTTGTCCTCAAGATTTTTGTCTTTGGTTTTTAGTAGTTTTGATATGGCATGCCTAGTTTTATTTTTTCCCCTGCTTTGTGTCATATATCACTACTTTTGGAAAATTCTCAACTCTTCTTTTTCCACATATCTTTTTCTGTCACATTCCCTTTATCCCCCTTCTCTGTGCTCTGTTTTCAAAAAAGCTTGTTTTGTGCTTTTACTCCTTCTCCTTCTCCCCGTCTTCCTCCTCTACTTCCATGACTACTTCTACTACTACTTTGCTGCTACTGTTAGTACTACTATTTTATTCTCTTTCTGTTTCAATTTGGGTAGTTTCTATCTTCATGTTCACTTGTTCTTTCCTCAGCTGCGTCAAGTCTGCTGGTGAGTCTTTCTTCATGTCTGTTAATATGTTTGCATTTCCAGCATTCTCATTTGATTCTTTTTTTTTTTTCTCAGTTCCATTTCTCTGCTAAAGTTATGTGTACTCAGTTGCTCACATGTCCAACTCTTTGGGACCCCATGGATTGTAGCCCACCAGACTCCTCTGTCCATGGAGTTTTCCAAGCAAAAATATTGGAGTGGGTTGCTATTTCCCACTCTGGGGGACCTTCTTGACCCAGGAATGGAATCCACCTCTTCTGAGTCTCCTGCATTGGCAGGTGGATTCTTTACCACTGCACCACCTGGGAAGCTGCCTCGTTATCCATCTTTTCATTAAGATAACCATTAATTATAAATTTAAATTTCCTTTCTGATGGTTCCAACATCTGTGTCATGGGTGTTTCTGCTTCTGTTGGTTGCATTCTCTTGATGGTGTTTTTTTTTTCCCCTTGCTTTTTGGAGAAAAGATATATATTGTTGAAAGACATATCTTGTGTAGGACACTAGAGGCTGAGGTAAATAGTTTGGATGCTTGAACATGGGCATGCCTTTCCTTCTGTTTAAATTTTAGTTTGGGGATTTGCATGAATGCAGTTAGTTCCTCTGGATTTACAATTCATTGTTGCTATAGTTACCTTCCATGCAGCCCATGCATATAATTCCTCGAGCACTGTTCCTGTCTTGAGTTTGGGTGTTGATTTCCCACAGTTTTTCTCAATATCTCATCTACTCTTAGCTTTAGGCCTTCCCTTTATGCTGTGCTTCAAAGAGAGTTTCTTTTCATGCTCTTGTGTCTCTGCCAGCAGTATTCAACTATCACCTGTGACCTGACAATTCTTGGCCTGTGGTGGGGAGCAGGTGTATACTCTGTTCTTCTCATTAAGAGTCAGCCTTACAAAGGCAGTGTATCCCTGGGCCTCAGGGCTGTGGTCTTCTCAGGGCTCTGCCCCTCGCTGAGGGGGCAGTTCTGAGCCCATTTCAGATTCTTGCTCCTCTCCTAAAGGAGAATTTGTTTTGTTTTCTCTCTGCTCTTCCCCCAGGTGTAGAGGAAAACTTTTCCACTGCTCTAAGTAGGATGGTGTGTTGTCTTCTCCCAGCTGTTTGGCTTTTATTATGAAGAGGTGGCAGGCACGGAGAATCTGGATGGGGTTTTATGCCTTTCCTGCAGCAGCTGCTGATCTCTTTTCTCAGGCTTGCACTACAAGGGAATGCTTCTTCTGGACGCTCATCAATCTTTTTTGTGGTCACTGGTTAAGTGTGTGCAGCAGAGCCCACGAACAGGTGCATGTTTCCTTAATATCTGCATCCTCACGAGTTCTGTATTCTCTTGAGACCCATCACTTCGCCCTAACAGTTCGATAACAATTTCAGCTGAATTCTTACCTATGTCTGGCAGCATTTGCCCCAGGTAAGCAAGTGCTCATGTTCTATCTCTCCTTGTACACACTTGTATTGACTTAGATTTCAGATCAGTTGTCTGTTCTGCAAGCTCAGATAGCTGACAAGTTCAAGCAAAGTTATAAATTTGTAGATTGTACAGCATTTTTTGTTGTTGTTGTAAGAGTGGGAGTTACACTCTTTCAGCCTCGTACATTTCAAGCAGAAGCCAGAAGTAGCACTATTCTTAATACTCCTAAATTGGAAACTACAAAAATGCCCATAGTAGTCAGATGGGTAGATATATGGCAGTACATTCACCCAACAGACTACTAGATAGCAATGAGAATGAATGCAGTATAACTACATAAAACAATGTGGATATAACTCATATATAATGTTGAGCTAAGGAAATAAGTCATGAAGGAGTACATACTGGATAATTCCACTTATATAAAGTACAGAATTAATTCACGCTCTTAAAAATCAGGGAAGCAATTCATTTTGGAGGGCCAGAGGCTAGGATAGAGGACAGGGATCTTCTTAGATACCAACAGTGTTCTGTTTCTTGATGTGCTTGTTGTTTCTATAGTTTTTATATTTCTGAAAATACAATAAGATTAACATGTATAATAACTACTTTCTGTATGTGTCATACTTTATAAAATATTTTAAATATTTTCTATAAATACAATCGAGCTTCCCTGGTGGTTCAGATGGTAAGGAATCTGCCTGTAATACAGGAGACCCAGGTTTGATCCCTGGGTCAGGAAGATCTCCTGGAGAAGGGAATGGCTTTCCACTCCAGAATGCTTGCCTGGAGAATTCCACGAACAGAAGAGACTGGTGGGATAGTCCATGGGGTTACAAAGAGTCAGACACAAGTGAGAGACTAATGTTTAACTTTCATAAATATCATTAAAACATGGATTTATAACTTTTTATTTTTATTGACTTATTTTTAACTTTTTAGATAGCTAGAAAAATAAAAACAGTTAGATCACAATTCAGTAAAAGATAGGAAATTAAGTGAATGCTAAGAAATCTTATAAAATCGTAAAGCCTAAGGACATCAATTATGGCAATAAATATAAATGCTTATAAATGTTACCCATTAAAAGATAATAAAATACAATGAAACTCATATGTTTTTAATGATGTGAAAGTGTAAAAAGGACTATAGGTGAGCAGTTTTTTCCCTAGTTTCCATCTTCTCTTCTTAAATTATAATTGTACTATCATCATGGTCTTCTTAAGACAATGTACCTAATGTGTATTAAACAGTGGATGGTGCAAGGATATTTGAAGACAGGTGAGAAACAACAAGTTAGTGAGGGTAATGATTTGGGACAGACAAAAAATATATATAACCCCTGCAGATCAAGCTGGTTCTGCGCTAGACCACCTTCAGATTTTCTGCAGGAAATCGTTTTTGTTAATTTAGTAATGATCTCCAAACCTCCTGATGCTCACCTCAATTCTCCACCCTCCAGAACACTACCTCCATGACTCAGAAAATTTTAGCTCTATGAATGAGACTGGGCACCAGAAGATAAAGCCACATTTTATAGACCCCAGGAAGGGAGCATCACATAGTGACTATTATGTAGGGAAGTGTAAGGGGAGAGATGGAGAAGTCAGGCCTGGAGGATTTGACTCTAGGAAGATGGAGGCTTTATAAGGAAATTAAATAGAAGAATTTGTTCACCAAGTCAAGAGAGATCATGGAAGTGGATACAGCAACTATTCTTATCAGAAATTGTTCTGTGAAGAGAATGTGGATTTGGGGTGTTTTCTTACAGTAATTGTTCAAAGACATTCAAGAAAATGGAAACATGTAGGTGAGGACTTGAGTAATAAATGGATCCTAGAATTCAATTGCTCCAGTTTTTAAAATAGGAAAGAAGTGATTTAGAGAATTTTTCAAGACTTATTAAAACAACTTACTTAAAAAAAATGATCATTATAATTTTCTAGAAATTTCCACATCCACTATCTAATTGAAGTTATATGAATTATCTGTTTAGGAATGTACAAAGTAATGTGCATCTGAGATTTTTCTTAGATCAAATGATTATTATTCAACAAAGACATTTGAGATTGCAACTATGTGTCACACACTAAATAAAGAGCTCCAAAACAAGTCTCTGTTGTCAAGAAGTTCAAAATCTAGTGACAGGGATAGACAGTCATGGGGATAACAAGAACTCAGGGTTAACAATATTGCTATTGCAGAAAGTTGTGTGTTGGAAAATAGTTATCCACGGGTCTCTCAAGTTCCTGTATGTTTTTAAAATGAGGCACTCTCTCTTGTTTTGTACCATATTTTCAAGGATATTAGTATAATGAACAATCTTGGAAAATAGAGAATTTCTCCCTTTGGTTCAAAGGGCAGGTGGTTTTACAGTCCATTATAAAATATTTTGCTTCACTCAGTTTGAATTTTTCTCCTATAACATCATCCACTAAGTTTGTAGATGCCTTCTAGCCCCCTCTGAGGCACTCTACAGAACTGGAAACTGGAGCAAATGCTGATACTCTGGCTACTGCGATGTTGTGAGTGATGAGCTGTCTTTGTTAGTGACTCAAAGTATGTCTCCTCCCAGCATCCATAAAACTGTGGCAGGCTAACTTATTAGTTTGTAGATAGGATAAAATTTCATATATTTCACAGGTCTGAAGATGTACTTATTTTGGCTAATACAGTAGCAATAATATAGTAGGATATGAAGGATGTTAGGAAAATTGAGTAGTGAGAATGTGGGTGAGAAAAAGCAGGGAAAGAAGAAAAGTAAAAATCCAGGTAGAGGAAATAGTATCAATAAGGGCCAGGTTATGGGAATAGGGATGTTTAAAGCTGTTTCAATGTCAATCAAGAATGTGGATGTTTTCATGAAGGAAATATAGTTGAGGGATGTTAAATAGAAGATAGTATATGAGATTTTAGTTTCGAAAATGTCATTTTGATAGTAGAGAATGAATTGGCAGGGCCAAGATGGGGGCAGAGATCTCTACAGAACAATTGGGAACCACTGGAGTAATCCAGATGAAGCAGAATAAAAGTATAAAATAAGGGAAATGGATAAAGAGGAGAAAAATTTCACCAAATATTGTGGAAGTAGAATCAACTGATTGTGTTGACAGACTAGATTTTAGAATTTCTTTAAGCTAAATCTATCTCTGATACCTAAGTAAATAGAGGAGACATCTAACATGGTATATAGTTGAAGAATAAAGGGCTGTATTATCCATAGGGTTTGGTGGTGGTGGTGGTAGTTGCTCAGTCGTTTCCAAGTTTTTGTGACCCCATGGACTGTGGCCCACCAGGCTCCTCTGTCCAAGGGATTCTCCAGGTAAAATACTGGAGTGGGTTGCCATTCCCTTCTCCGGGGGATCTTCCTGACCCTGGGATCGAACCCAGGTCTCTCACATTGCAGGCAGATTCTTTACCAATTAGCCACCAGAAATACTTGGACTTAACAAATGTATGTAGGTATTTGGTTTAGAAAGAATGACCACAGTAGGATGGCATAGTGAGTATTACTCGTTTGATAATTAAGGAAATTGTGGCCCTGAGGGTTAAGTGGATTGCCGGGAGCTATAGATCAGTGAGTTAATAGTGGAACCTGGATAAAATGAATAATCCAGTGACCTTTTCATCTTGTTTACTAGAGCCAGTTGTCAGCACTGTCACAAATTTCTTATCCATTCACAAAGGATATTGACTTTATTTGGATGAAGGAAGCAGAAGGGAGAGAAATCTGGAAAGTGTACATTTTTCTTTTGTTTGAGAAATATATTAGACCTGTTGGTTCATTGCTAAAAGAAAGGGAATAGAGGATTTGTGTTTGACAATGTGGGCCAAAAAGAGTCTGCCTTATTAATGTAATAGCTCCCCAAATTGTATTATTAGGAGTACTGATCTTAGATGGTCCAGGAAGAAATATGTTCTGCTAGAATGCAGATACTCATATTTGAACATCTAATCATTAGACTAAACTTGTTTACAATTGAACAAGGCTAGAGCATTGAGTCTGTGTCTGTTTTTGTTGTTTAGTTGCTAAGTTGTGTTTGACTCTTTGTGACCCCATGGTCTGCAATCTAACAGGCTTCTCTGTCCATGGGATTTCCCAGGCAAGAATACTGGAGTGAGTTGCCATTTCCTTCTCCAGGGCATCTTCCCGACCCAGGGATGGAATCTGCATTTCTTACATTGGCAGGTGGATACTTTACCACTGAGCTACCAGGGAAGCCCAAGTCTGTGTCTACACAATTTTAAAATGGCCAATCAAACAGTTCAGTGAAAATAGTGAAAGGCCATGTAAGTCATACTTCTTGTTTGAGTTTTGCTATTATGGGCAGAGATTTTATCACTGCTTCCACAACTGAATGGAGGTACGATTTCAAGAAAATCAGTTATTCTTTTGGGACATTGGAGCTGTAAGATATGTTTTATCATTCTTATACTCTATGCTATGCTATGCTAAGTCACTTCAGTCGTGTCCGACTCTGTGTGACCCCATAGACGGTAGCCTACCAGGTTCCCCCATCCCTGGGATTCTCTAGGCAAGAACACTGGAGTGGTTTGCCATTTCCTTCTCCAATGCATGAAAGTGAAAAGTGAAAGTGAAGTCGCTCAGTTGTGTCCAACTCGTAGCGATCCCATGGACTGTAGCCTACCAGGCTCCTCCATCCATGGGATTTTCTAGGCAAGAGTACTGGAGTGGGGTGCCATTGCCAGAGTGGCTAAAAGTTCCAGAGAGGAGTATGCAGAGTATAGACAAGGACCAAGGTCAGAACATTAAAGACATCCACATTTGGTGAGTAACAGGACAAAGAGGATCTTAAAAAAGAAACAGTGAGGAGATCAGAGGAGCACTGAAAAGGGTATTTCCATTTACCTATTTCTTAAAATGTTTCCTTCTAGGTGTCAATGAATTGGTTGTTTTTCCATGTCTGCAGAGTGATGTTGAAAGAAAATTAGAGCCTGGGAAATTTTAGTTGGGTATAAAACATTTAAATTTCTGTTTAACATAAGAAGAATAGAAAGTCTTACTCCCAACTCTCTGCAAAATAAATCATTAAAAACAAGATAATTTCCAACTCTCTGTAATATAAGTTATCTTAGAGTTTCTTCATCTGGCTGTATTCTTCTCTCATTGGTTATGTTTTCATTACTGGCTTTTTTTTTTTTTTTTTTCAATCAAGATGTCAATTTCTTACGAGCAGAGTGCCAGCAAGTATTGGGTGAGTGATAAGTGTGTTTTAACTTATTTGTTTGGAAAACTCTGTCTTCTGAGAGTGATGGAGTTGAAGATTTTAAACTTGGAGTTGGAGACTCAAGAGGAGTGGAAATGCTTCGAGTTCACTTGAGTAAAGACAAAGTGCCTTCATGGTCCTTCAGACTCTGAGAACATCTGAAATATCTCAAGTGGACTCGAAATTCCAGAGTCTTAGCTTGCTGCCTGAACTGCCTATCACCCTCTTGCCTTCTTTGCATCAGTTATCTGAGAAAGAGGCAGCCTGCTTTTTCAGTTTGTAGGAAACACAGTCTCAGAAAACAGCTGCGCTCAACTGTGGAACTCTAATGGTACACATCACTCTTGGTCATTGGCAGGAGATGTCCTTGTCTCCCAAAATAACCTTAAACACAGGGTTAGATTGTCCCATAATTGAAGAGTACTGAAAGAAAGAATCAAATGCATGAGGGCTGATGGACATTTTAATCTCAGTGTACTTAACAATTTGGGCTTCATTTGTAGTCATATTGGTGATGGTGGCCAGGCCTTAACCTCTTGGGATACAGGTTCCCACCACAGGAACATAAAGGATCCTACAGAGAGCTGCCACTTTGAGAGAGGTCTCAGCCAGTGATGGGTAGCAGTCATATGGCAGAATCAGAAGGTAGGGCTGTAAGCCATGTTCTCATACTTGGATCATTCCAGCACCTTGAGTCTTAAGGTTTATTGAAGCAGGACTTTTATATTAGTGAATGCCATTAAGGTCTCCTGGGTTCCTGCTCCTAGACCCCCTTTTGACATCTCTCTCTCTTTTTCTTCTTGGATATTTGGTAACTTATACTCTTATTTCCTACTCCAAAACCTCCTTCCACATTTATCCTAAGAACAAAAGCCTGGAGCATCATATAGCGTTGTTGTTCAGTTGCTGAGTCATGTTTGACTCTTTGTGACACCACGGACTGCAGCATGCCGGGCTTCCCTGTCCTTCACCATCTCCCAGAACTTGCTCAAACTCATGTCCATTGAATTGGTGATGCCATCCAACCATCTCATCCTCTGTTGTCCCCTTCTCCTCTTGTCTTCAATCTTTCCTGGCATTAGGGTCTTTTTCAATGAGCTGGCTCTTCGCAGCAGATGGCCAAAGTATTGGGGCTTCAGCCTCAGCATCAGTCCTTCCAATGAATATTCAGGCTTGATTTCCTTTTGGATTGACTCGTTTGATCTCCTTGCAGTCCAAGGGACTTTCAAGAGTCTTCTTCAACACCACAGTTTGAAGCACCAGTTCTTCAGTGCTCAATGTTCTTATTGTCCAACTCTCACATCCACACATGACTACTGGAAAAACCATAGCTTTGACTATACAGACTTTTGTCAGCAAAGTAATGGCTCTGCTCTTTAATATGCTGTCCAGGTTTGTCATAGCTTTTCTTCCAAGGAGCAAGTATCTTTTATTTTCATGGCTGCAGTCATTATCTGCAGTGATTTTTCAGCTCAAGAAAATAAAGTCTGTCACTGTTTCCATTGTTTCCCCATCTATTTGCCATGAAGTGATGGGACTGGATGCTATGATCTTAGTTTTCTGAATGTTGAATTTTAAGCCAGCTTTTTCACTCTCTTCTTTCACCTTCGTCAAGAGGCTCTTTAGTTCCTCTTTGCTTTCTGTCATCTGAGGTTATTGATATTTCTCTTGGTAATCTTGATTCCAGCTTGCGCTTCATCCAGCCCAACATTTTGCTTGATGTACTGTATGTAAGTTAAATAAACTGGGTGACAATATCCAGCCTTGACATACTCCTTTCCCAATTTGGAACCGGTCCCTTGTTCCACGTCTGGTCCTAAGTGTTGCTTCTTGACCTGCATACAGGTTGAGAGCATCATATAGCAAAGCTCCATGCATATATTTGCATTTTAATAAATAAAGTTTTGAGCAAAATGAATGCCTTGGCTTCTGGAGGTGGAATAATTGTCATCAGAGAACTAGTCAAGGCATCTTGGGTAGGGGGACTTCTCAAATACTTGCTAACTTATTTTCTTAGCTTTTCCCCCACCCCTATTATTTTCCTATAGGTATCCTATGAACACATATTGGTTTAAGATTTTAGTGCTTTTGCTGGAACTGTTCTTTTGGAAAACTGTTATCACAATTGCTAACTTCTACATTTTCCCTTTCAAAAGAGAGTTCATTATCCAACCTTCTGCCAAATGCTACCCTGATCAATTTTCAAAGTTCTGCATTTGGACTTCCTCATTTCTTTCCACACCAATATGTGGAATGAAAATTTAGGAAAAAGTTAGGAAAACTTCTTTCCTTACTTTCCACAACAATGTAGTCCTTTCTCAAAGTTTGCATCTTTGTCTACCTACTCTTTCAATTGTTTGCATCATCGTTTTTTGGCCCTGCACTTACAGAGTCTAACACACTGTCAGGCACATAGAAGCAATTTTACTTTGTATATAAAATTATTATCGAGCCTAATGTGCTAATCATTGTCCTAGGTGCTTTTGAATTCATCATCTACCAAATGTGTGTTGATTGGGGTTGAATTTCTTTATTCCATTCCCTATCATTACTGTGTGTGCATGTGTGCTCAGTCATGTCTGACTCTTTGCGACCCCATGGACTGTAGCCCACCAGCTCCTCTGCCCATGGAATTCTCCAGGCAAGAATACTGGAGTGGGCTGCCACTTCCTCCTCCAGGGGATCTTCCCAATCCAGGGATCAAACCTGCATCTCCTGCATTGGTAGGTGGATTCTTCACCACTGAGTCACCTGGGAATCCCATTCCTTATCATTAGGAATCCTCTTTGTGTTATAAGTGTTTACATTTGTTTGTATTTAAGTAGATAGTCATGCATTAAGAAGGTGGTTAAATGGACATACAAATCTGTTAAAGCTCATCATGTTTTATACTCAAAATAGATGCAATATATTTAGGTAAATGAATGGGCTTCCCTGGTGGCTCAGAGGTTAAAGCGTCTGCCTGCAATGCGGGAGACCTGGGTTCAATCCCTGTTTTGGGAAGATCCCCTGGAGAAGGAAATGGCAACCCACTCCAGTATTCTTGCCTGGAGAATCCCATGGATAGAGAAGCCTGGTGGGCTACAGTCCACGGGGTCGCAAAGAATCGGACACAACTTCTAGAGTTAGTAAAGTAAAGGAAAGTAAAGTATACCTTAATAAAATAGCTTTCTAAAATGGAGATAAGGGACTTCCCTAATGGTCCATTGGTTAAGACTCCATGCTTCCAATGCAAGAGGTGCAGGTTCAATCCTTGTTCAGGGAACTAAGATTCCACATGACACATAGTATGGCCTAAATAAATAAACAAATAAAATGGAGATAGGCTATTCCTTTGTTGAGACCAGCTTGTGAAAGATCAGGAGATCATTTCCTCCTGGCAGTCAACCCACCAGTTACCCAGGCAGGGGACATACACCTCCCGACTTGGTCACAGGGAATAGAATTTCAGAGATTAGACTTCTGCCTGAGAAATCTTTGAATCAGACTGGAAGCAAAAAACCCCTCAGGTTCAAGCATCTGAAATGTGCAATGGTTAACTAAATCACATGTTTGTTTATGATACCAGAACTGTTTTAGTTTATAGTGTGCATTCTATATTATATATAATGATTATAGTTGTAACCATTTAATTTTATTGTAGTAAGACAATTAAATATAAATCATCTGTTTTACTAAGGATAATTAAAATTATCAAAATAATTTATTGTTATAATATATGGAATCTGTGCTTTAACCATTGTGTTATCATTTGAAACTCAGATTATATTTTAAAGAGAACAACGTCCTAGTTGAGAAGAATCTGAGTGCTAACTCAGTAATGGAGTGCTGCTCAGGGTATCTATTCCTTGGTCTGGGCCATCCTTCAGGGGCCAGTTGAGGTTACTGCATCTGCGAAGCATCTCTGATTCCTGTGAAGCATCTGCTGGCCTGCCTTCAAATGACTTGCTGGATGCATATCTAGACTTCTCAGTGTCTGACTTTCTGTCCTGTTTCCTCTTGTTACTCACCTCAGCAAGAGCTCCAATCACCTGCCCATTCTGACTTATCTCTCCAAGTTCCATTTCCCAATTCTCCTTTTTAGCTTGTTTCCAAACTGCCAATACCTCCATTGATCCCCAGTTTAAAATAATGCATCTTTCTAATTTCATTGACTATAGATATCTACTCAAACTACCACACAATTGGACTCATCTCACACGCTGGTAAAGTAATGCTCAAAATTCTCCAAGCCAGGCTTCAGCAATACGTGAACCATGAACTTCAAGATGTTCAAGCTGGTTTTAGAAAAGGCAGAGGAACCAGAGATCAAATTGCCAACATCCACTGGATCATCAAAAAAGCAAGAGAGTTCCAGAAAAACATCTTTTTCTGCTTTATTGACTATGCCAAAGCCTTTGTCTGTGTGGATCACGATAAACTGTGGATAATTCTGAAAGAGACGGGAATACCAGACCACCTGACCTGCCTCTTGAGACACCTATATACAGGTAAGGAAGCAACAGTTAGAACTGGACATGGAACAACAGACTGGTTCCAAATAGGAAAAGGAGTACGTCAAGGCTGTATATCGTCACCCTGCTTATTTAACTTATATGCAGAGTACATCATGAGAAACACTGGGCTGGAAGAAACACAAGCTGGAATCAAGATTGCCGGGAGAAATATCAATAACCTCAGATATGCAGATGACACCACCCTTATGGCAGAAAGTGAAGAGGAACTCAAAAGCCTCTTGATGAAAGTGAAAGAGGAGAGTGAAAAAGTTGGCTTAAAGCTCAACATTCAGAAAACGAAGTTCATGGCATCTGGTCCTATCACTTCATGGGAAATAGAAGGGTAAACAATGGAAACAGTGTCAGAATTTATTTTTTTGGCTCCAAAATCACAGTTGGTGACTGCAGCCATGAAATTAAAAGATGTTTACTCCTTGGAAGGAAAGTTATGACCAACCTAGATAGCATATTCAAAAGCAGAGACATTACTTTGCCAACAAAGGTCCATCTAGTCAAGGCTATGGTTTTTCCAGTGTTCATGTATGGATGTGAAAGTTGGACTGTGAAGAAAGCTGAGCACTGAAGAATTGATGCTTTTGAACTGTGGTGTTGGAGAAGACTCTTGAGAGTCCCTTGGACTGCAAGGAGATCCAACCAATCTATCCTAAAGGAGATCAGTCCTGGGTGTTCATTGGAAGGACTGATGCTAAAGCTGAAACTCCAGTACTTTGGCCACCTCATGCGAAGAGTTGACTCATTGGAAAAGACTCTGATGCTGGGAGGGATTGGGGGCAGGAGGAGAAGGCAACGACAGAGGATAGGATTGCTGGATGGCATCACTGACTCGATGGACGTGGGTCTGAGTGAACTCCAGGAGTTGGTGATGGACAGGAAAGCCTGGTGTGCTGTGATTCAGGGGGTTGCAAAGAGTCGGACATGACTGAGTGACTGAACTGAACTGATAGATATCTACTTGGTAAAAAGAAATCCTAACACTGTTGTTTATCAGCCATGTGGATGGGAGCAAATGACCTAGCCTCACTGCTGCTGATAATATTAGCTCCCTTTAAACCAAAAAAATTTATTTATTTTAATTGGAGGATAATTACTTTATAATACTGTGATTTTTTTTGCCATTCATTAACATGAATTGGCCATAAGCATACATGAGTCTCCTCCCTTCTGAACCCCTCTCCTACCTCCCTCCCCACTCCATCCCTCCAGGTTTTCATAGAGCACTGGCTTTGGGATCCCTGCATCATACATCAAACTCCCACTGGCTATTGGTTTTACATATGGTATGTAAAACAGAAAATGTAGTTTCAGTGCTATTCTCTCAAATCATCTCACCCTCTCCTTCTCCCACTGAGTCCAAAAGTCTGTTCTTTGTGTCTGTGTCTCCTTTGCTAGTTCTCCTTTTAAGGTTTATTGTGCAGATTATATGGGTTGATCTTTGTAGTTAGGACAGTGCCTGGCAGCTAGGAAGTGCTATGCAACTGTTTGTTGTTCCCATTAATACTACTATTATTATTAGACTCTGTGGCTCATTATTAAAGATAAAACACAAAATATACACCTCACCACTGGGATGATGAATAAACATTGGCATTCATTATGTAACAAAAGTTATTGATGTCTTTCTGAGGTTGGTCTCATGAAGGTTCCGGGAGACCTTAGGAGACAAAAAGGAGGGGGTGACTTTGGAGAATGGGACACCAGAGAAGGGGGTGCAGACAGGGTGATGCAACAGGGAAGGAGAGGGCATACAAGTTTTATGATTTTGTTTAAGGTCTTAACTTCAGTTATTTCTTATGTCAGTGAGACCATTTTTCTTGTCACTTTCAGCCTTTGGGCTGAAGGGTTGCTGATGCCAACTGCTCCTTGGCTTTTGTGAAAAGTTTCTTCTCCAAATTCTGTTCTTGACCTTGAAGGGCAGGTCTCCAAATTGGGCCTGATCTATGGCAATCAGAAGTTGTGAGAAAAAGGTTTGTGTGATATTCACACATGGCATGATATTCATATGTGTTATGTGAAGTGCAAAGCCAAAGCTTGAATGAAAAGCCAGAGTACGATTTATCCTAGAGAAGAGGAGGGGTCAGCTGGGAGTGACCAGCTGGATTGAGAGGCACTTCAGTCAGCCCACTCATGTTTATTATGTCCTTAGAGGAGAATGCATGTCCTGGGAGGGACTGAAGTGCCTTTCTTTGGGTGTCATTGACCAGTGAGTTGACTCATGATGTTCCCAGCTACCAGCAGTCTCTGTAGGGGAGAAAACTAAAGGCAAGCTCCTGTTGGCAAAGATATTTGGATACAATCCAATGATCTACTACTTGAGTGCTAAGTCACTTCAGTTGTGTCTGACTCTGTGCAACCATAAAGACTGCAGCCTGCCAGACTCCTCTGTCCACAGGAATTCTCCAGGCAAGAATACTAAAGTGGGTTGGCATGCCCTTCTTCAAGGGATCTTCCCAACTCAGGGATCCAACCTGCATCTCTTACATCTCCTGTATTGGCAGGCAGGTTCTTTACCCCTAGTACCACTTGGGAAGCCCCAGTGATGTACCAATTACCTCCTAGGTGGGGGTCGGTCTGTGGCACTGAAAAGAAGAAAGCATGGCTTTTTCCTCCAGTAGGAGCTGTCCTTATATAAGCACAGAGTGACAGAAACATATAGTGAGCATGTAGTAGTCAAAACTCCATGGTTTCCCAGGGAATGAAACCACACCCAAAGTAGCTTAAGTGAAGAAGCTTAATTTATTGGTTTCCAAAACTGGAAAAACAGGAGTGGTTGTCTTTAGGGATCCAGGAGATGCACATAATTTTCTCTCTTTACTTTTCTGAGTACTCTCCTCATCCTATTCTGATCTGATGGTCTATTGCCATGCCCTGGGGTGGCCACCGCAGTTTCAGGTTTGTGTCATGCCACCTTAGCAACATCAGAGGGAAGAGAAAGCTCCTTTTCCTTAGAGTTGATATATACAGTTCCAGAGAATAGCCCATACTGGAGTAGTTTGGGTCCTGTGCTCATTCCTGGTCAGTAAGTGCAGACAGCTTGTTGAACTATGAGTGTAGGCGGGCCTGGTCATGGAAACTATGAACTGGAAAGTAGGGTCCTGACCTGCAGAGTCACCTGGAATGAGAGAAGGACAGCTCTCTAAAATAAAGAGTGGGGGGACTTCCCTGGTGGTCCAGAGGTTAAAAACCTGCCTTCCAAGGCAATGCACTAAGATCGCACATGCCGTGGGGCAACTGAACCCACGTGCAACGCTAGAGAGCCCATGCTCTGTGATGAGAATTCCCTAAGTGCCGCAACAAAGACCCAGCACAGTCAAAATAATAATAATCAATAAAATAAAGAGTGGGGACTCTCCTAGGAGGAAGGGACACAAGATCCAGCACATCCTGAAATGGCAGGTGCTCATCCCCAGGTCGGGGATGCCCTGTGAGCCCTGAATCTAAGGCCATGAAGGCTGGGTGGGGGGAGCACATGGTGAGCTAGTGAAGGCAGAGCAACTCCCTGTGAAACGCGGCGCCTGGGAAGGAAAGCTGCGCTCCTCCTCTCCTGCAGGGATTGCAGAGCGGGAGCAGGGAAGCGGGCCCTCTCAGCGAGCGAGTGGTGGTTATCTAACAGGGGCCCCTGATGAAGCCATTTAGCAGCACTCACGCTAAGGGGTGATGACCTCCAACCCTGGAGCCGGGGCGCCCTGGCAAAGGCAGCCTGTCACCACCCAGAGTGTAATTTGTCAGGGACACGAAGGTTAACATTTTTCTTCACAAAAAACATCTTTAATGACCATCAGCAATCAGGACCTCCGATTTCTGTCTCATTTGAAAGCTTTTAATGCTTTCAGAGGGATAGATGGGGTGACCCAATAGGTCTCTTCCATCTCTGATT
This sequence comes from Bubalus bubalis, assembly GCF_019923935.1. Classification (NCBI taxonomy): domain Eukaryota; kingdom Metazoa; phylum Chordata; class Mammalia; order Artiodactyla; family Bovidae; genus Bubalus; species Bubalus bubalis. Next base: position 42,832,911 of record NC_059178.1, read on the forward strand.
TTCTATGATTAATGAAGTTCAATTGTGCAGAATAAAATGGTGAGTTTCTCGTTGTCAGTTCAGCTGTATTTCCTTTTCTCCTCCCTCTTTCTTTAACCATTTTTTTTTTCTCCCCAGGCAGATGATAATCACGCACATTTTCTCTTAATGCTTCAGGGGAAAAAAGGACTTTTTCTTCTGGGCCAGGCTCTGAAAATGTCAAGGTGGGTGTATTTATCCATGGTGTAAATTGTTGCTGAATGGCACAAGCCACCCCTCAGTTCCGCACCCCAAGGAGAGACTGAGGCCTGCATTAAGGGTACTAGGAGCAGTGTGAGTGTGAAAACATGTTGTATTTGTAGAGTTTGTTAGGCTTTTTTTCTAAGGACCTTGGTAAGGTACATTTAATAACATGCTGACCTCTTCTGGGATGCCAGTGTGGGACTTTATTACCTTCTTCTGTTTGGGGGAAACTGAGGCCCCGAGCAGTGATGGGCTTGTTCAAAGCTGCCCCTTCCCACTGCACATGCAGAAGTGCATGCCTCCACGTGTCCAATTCCACTCAGCTGAATCTGGGGATTTTGGTGCAATTTTTAAAAGCATCTCTGGAGAGAAATTCTAGAGGAATTCAGTGAGGCTTGTTCTCCTCTTTGCAGCATGAAGATTTTTCTAGGCTGAAAGTCCTCTGAATTATGAAGAAGCAGACATCTAGAGAACTGTCTTGGGAGTTGGAGGTTTTTCACCCTCATACGCTCCTTGCTTTGGGAAGAAAAGCCTTTAAGAATGCAATTTCCTCGGGTTTGTGTGTTTAACTTCTGTTCTGATTAAAGGCACAGATTGGGCTCCTCGGAATAACTGGATATGCTTCTGAACATGGAGGGCAGTACAGTGACCTCAGACAGAATTCCCTCCCAGGAGGAGCAGAGATCCACTGGCTTTACATTTCTGTTGCCAGGGAGTCCTGGGAACATCTCATAAAGATTTGACATCCTGATTTGTAAAAGAAAAAAAAAAAAGCCCTATTCATACAAACACCCCAAATGGCTGACTTAGATGACTTCCTTGATTCTGGAAAGTCACAGGAGAAAAAAAAAAAAAGCCTACCATCTCATTAGTCAAGGTATTATGGCAAGAGTTATCATAGATTTCAAGCAGCAGGGCTCATGTCCTGACTTTTCAGTTCTTTTTGATATGTATCCAGGAGTGGAATTACTGGATAACTCAATGTTTATTTTTTGAGGAACTGCCATACTGCTTTCTACAGTGGCTACACCATTTTACATCCCTACCAGCAAAGCATAAATCTTCCAAATATCTCTACATGATAGCCAGCATTTTCTGTTCTTTTGATACTTGCCGTCCTAATGGGGTCAAATGATATTTCATTGTAGTTTTTATTTGTATTGCCCTAGTGATTACTGATGTTAACAGTCTTTTCCTGTGCTTGTTGGGATGATCATGAATTTTGAACATATCTGACTTGATAGTTCTCAACACTGGTTGCCTATTAGAATCTCCTTTGGAATTGTTTTCCATCCATTAAGTAAAAATCTTGGGGAGTAAGGTTTAGGCATCAGCATTTTTGTAAGTGGCTCAGTTGGTAAAGAATCTGGCCTCATGGCTCAGATGGTAAAGAATCTGCCTAAGGTTGAGGTGCCCTGAGTCTCAAATCATACTTGAATAGAGTCTGGACCTATCATTGTTTGGGCAGGTATTATCCTATCAATGCAAAGAAATAGAGGAAAACAGTAGAATGGGAATGACTAGAGATCTCTTCAAGAAAATTAGAGATACAAAAGGAACATTTCATGCAAAGATGGGCACGATAAAGGACAGAAATGGTATGGACCTAACAGAAGCAGAAGATATTAAGAAGAGGTGGCAACAATACACAGAAAAATGATACAAAACAGATCTTCATGACCCAGATAACCATGATGGTTGATTACTCACCTAGAGCCAGACATCCTGGAGTGCTAAGTCAAGTGGGCCTTAGGAAGCATCACTACAAACAAAACTAGTGGAGGTGATGGAATTCCAGTTGAGCTATTTCAAATCCTAAAAGATGATGCTGTGAAACTGCTGCACTCAATATGCCAGCAAATTTGGAAAACTCAGCAATGGCCACAGGACTGGAAAAGGTTAGTTTTCATTCCAATCCCAAAGAAAGGCAATGCCAAAGAATGTTTAAACTATTGTACAATTTCACTCATGTCACAAGGTAGCAAAGTAATGCTCAAAGTTCGCCAAGCCAGGCTTCAAAAGTATGTGAACCGTGAACTTCCAGATGTTCAAGTGGGTTTTAGAAAAGGCAGAGGAACCAGAGATCAAATTGCCAACATCTGCTGGATCATCAAAAAAGCAAGAGAGTTCCAGAAAAACATCTACTTCTGCTTTATTGACTATGCCAAAGCTTTTGTCTGTGTGGATTACAATAAACTGCGAAAAATTCTTAAAGAGATGGGAATACCCGACCACCTTACCTGCCTCTTGAGAAATTTGTATGCAGGTCAGGAAGCAACAGTTAGAACTGGACATGGAGCAACAGACTGGTTCCAAATCAGGAAAGGAGTACGTCAAGGCTGTATATTGTCACCCTGCTTATTTAACTTGTATGCAGAGTACATCATGTGAAATGGCAGGCTGGATGAAGCACAAGCTGGAATCAAGATTGCTGGGAGAAATATCAATAACCTCAGATATGCAGATATCTGAGCGCAGAAAGTGAAGAAAAACTATAGAGCCTCTTGATGAAAGTGAAAGAAGAGAGTGAAAGAGTTGGCTTAAAGCTCAACATTCAGAAAACTAAGATCATGGCATCTGGTCCCATCACTTCATGGCAAATAGATTGGGAAACAATGGAAACAGTGAGAGAGCTTATTTTTTGGGGTTCTAAAATCACTGCAGATGGTGACTGTAGCCATGAAATTAAAAGATGCTTGCTCCTTGGAAGAAAAGTTGTAACCAACCTAGACAGAATATTAAAAAGCAGATACATTACTTTGCCAACAAAGGTCAGTCTAGTCAAAGCTCTGGTTTTTCCAGTAGTCATGTATGGATGTGAGAGTTGGACTATAAAGAAAACTGAGTGCCGAAGAGTTGATGCTTTTGAACTGTGGTGTTGGAGAAGACTCTTGAGAGTCTCTTGGACAGCAAGGTGATCCAACCAGTCCATCCTAAAGGAAATCAGTCCTGAATATTCACTGGAAGGACTGATGCTGAAGCTGAAACTCCAATACTTTGGCCACCTGATGCGAAGAACTGACTCATTTGAAAAGACCCTGAGGCTGGGAAAGATTGAAGGTGGGAGGAGAAGGGGAAGACAAAGGATGAGATGGTTTGATGGCATCACCAACTCGATGGACATGAGTTTGAGTAAACTCCGGGAGTTGGTGATGGACAGGGAAGCCTGGAGTGCTGCAATCCCCAGGGTCGCAAAGCTTTGACACGACTGAGTGACTGAACTGAACTGAAGAATCCTAGTTTGGGCTGGTGCTTTTGAACTATCCTTATTATCAAATGGGATTAATAATTACAGCTGCCTGGCAGAATAATTTTGAGCTTTTAATGAGGTAATAATATGATATAACAATGAAGAACATTACTTTTAGTAGATCCATATCACAGGGGAAAAGGCAAGGACCACCTGCGCTGCTGATAATAACCATGAGAGACAGTCATCTTTGAAGAGGGAGCAGATCACAGTGACACTGACAGGAGCCAGGAGTGGTGGTTCTCATCCTGGCTACACATTCAAATCACCTGGGGAGTTTGAACTCGCCGTGCATTCCACAGAGCTCTAGAGTTCTGGTCTAGGTCCTAAAGATAGATGGGGCATCAGCTCCTGGGCCTGACGTGCGAAGAGCCTGTGTTCTCTGCTGTCACAGGGAGTAAACCTCACTGTTGTGGTTCAGTCGCTCAGTCGTGTTGGACTCTTTGCAACCCTGTGGACTGTAGCCCACCAGGCTCCTCTGTTCTCCTCGGTCCATGGGGATTTCCCGGGCAAGAATACTGGAGTGGGTAGCCATTTCCTTTTCCAGGGAATCTTCCCCACACAGAGATTGAACCCACATCTCCTGCATTAGCAGGCAGATTCTTTACCGCTGAGCTACCAGGGAAGCCCCAAGGAGTCAGAGAGGTTGCTTCAATCTCCCAGAGCCTCAACTTCAAACAGCCCAAAAATAATGTGAAGGGAAAACAGTGCTAGTCGCTCTCTAAATCTCCTTGGCTTTAATGTCTGTTAGTCATTGATTTAAACATATGATTCCTCACTTGATACAACATTCTTTTAATTTTGAATTCCTATCTTGCAATGCTGATTCACGTGATTGGGATAATACCATTGTTATTATCCTTTAGCCTTTTCATATGACAAAGAACCACATGTCTTGATTCAAATAAAAAATTAAGTTCGGGCCCTTTTTGTCTATTGCATGCATTCAAAAAGGATTTCCTTTGATCTCATAAGGCAATTATTGGGCTTTAATTATGTGACAGGTGATTATGAGAGCAGTAATTTTTGGAGTTGTATACTTCAGTTCTACAAAGCTTAAAAAATCTACAATGCTTTCTGGCAAACACCACATTTCATACCCAACCAATGAAGAGTCTCTCAGTTATATATTTTTGGGGGCAACTAATCAGCAGTAATCAAGCAAAAATGTATTCTGAACTGTCTTCTTCTGTAGCCCTATTAGTCTCCTTTTTGTGTTCAGTTCTTCTAATTAAAAAAAATGTTTGTACAGATGGATTTGAATCAGAAAGATTCTGGAGTTAAAAGCTGTGCCCACAAACAATGCTTGTTTCCCAACAGGAAAATGGGACCTGTTGCCCTCAATCAAACTCAGCCACAGTCAGCTTCAGCACCCCTCTTTGTTCCTTGTTACCCACTCACTTTAGACCCATAGAGCCTCAATTAGTAGTTTACTGTTAAACCAGTTTTTTGAAAAGCAAACCCCCAATTTATAGTATTTGCTGATGTCCATTGTGTTATCATTACCAGTACAAGGGCTTATTTTAAGCTACCATCTTGACTTCCCTGTGGAGCAGGGAAGGAACATGTATATTTGGATTTTGTAATCAGATCCTGTGAAGTTATTACTGACAGTTCTTACTGTAGGAACAAGATTGTTTATCAGTCATTTCTATTTTAGTCTGAATTCCAGCTCCTTAGCTTCCTGTCTCAGACACAATGCCTTTCTGTTTTGTTTTTATTTATTTATTTTTTTTACCATTTTACCATCTTTTATTTTATTTTATTTTTTTTTCTTTTCTTTTTTTAAATTAATTATTTATTTTTTAAAAATTTTATTTTATTGTTAAACCTGAAACACTGTATTAGTTTTGCCAATCAAAACGAATCCGCCACAGGTATACATGTGCTCCCCATCCTGAACCCTCCTCCCTCCTCCCTCCCCACATCATCCCTCTGGGTCGTCCCAGTGCACCAGCCCCAAGCATCCAGTATTGGGCAATGAACCTGGACTGGCAACTCGTTTCATACATGATATTACACATGTTTCAATGCCATTCTCCCAAATCTTCCCACCCTCTCCCTCTCCAACAGAGTCCATAAGACTGTTCTATACATCAGTGTTTTGAAAGAGAAAAGCGCTTTCCCTGTCAATGAGCAGGTAAAGAAGCTCATCCAAGGAATAAGATAAGACTGACTTTCAGATACACATATCCCTGCTGTGTGGAAGAAGGAACACACAAAAAGAAGTCATAAAGTCCAGTTCTTGTCCTGAGGCTCTTGCCTCTGTGACCAAGGGCAAGGCAGCCTCTTGGTTCTTGGGTTTGTCATGAGGATATGAGCCAGCTGGCCTCCCAGGGTTCTAAGTGACCATTCCCCATGGCACCTGACTCCACCAGGCTTAATCACAAAACCAGCAGTGGAAGTGAACTGTGGCAAAAGGGACCAACCTCATTATTTCATCATGCTTGTCTAACCAGTCCAATAGTTTCGATGGGAAAAACAGTAACGAACTGTGTGAGGGAGTAAAGGGGAAAAAGTCCAAAAACTTTGCAACAGTTTTTCCCCTCACTGGCATTTGTTAATGCTCAGAGAATCTCTTCCTTGGAATCAAGTGGTATGCATTTACCATACAGTCATTACCTTATTAAGCTATAATAAATGCCTAGTTAAATGCATACAGGCCATTTCTGTTGCAATTTAATTACCAGCACAGTTAATTAGGCAATATACTCCATCACCATTTTTATTCAAAGGGTTTCTTGACTTTATTAAACAGTTTTGAGGAGGACTCCTGGACCTAAAACCCTTAGGAAAGGGAGAACCATTAACCGCCGCTGTCATCTACTGAGTGCCTACTGTATGTCAGCGCCCTGTAGAAACCACCTGTACCTTCTCACAATACTCACTGAAGACCCTTGCACAGGAAACGTGTGTGCTGGAGTGTGCGTGGCCCTTCTAGGGTCAGTGAAGCTTGCACCTCGTGTCATGGGAGCAGCTGTGCTTGCGAACCGCGGGGAGAAGATCCAGGTATCTGCTCCTCGTGGCCTCCACTGCCCCCAGCCGAGGCCAGAGGACAGGTTTACAGGCTCCTTGGAGTTCCTTTCAGCACCAGATTTCCCCGGGCAGTGTTTCTAGGAACCACAGGGAGAGTTCAAATGCATCAACACTTCTCATACAGACGAAGGAAAGCAAGTAAAATGGCATCATTAAAAGTTTTGGCCCTAGCTTAAAGTTCTGAAGGATGTCAAAAGCATCTGCTCTGAGGATATTCTGGATTTTGCAGCTGCTATTGGGCTTCAGGAGAATGGATGAAGGACTTTAGCGAATAGATACGGATCGACAGGGAAGGAGAATGAAGAAGATGAGCGATTGGGTGGGGGTGGCCGAGAGGAGAAGAGCAGAAAGACAAATTTCCGGACTTCAGACTTGTGCCGATCTACTGTGCTGAAACACAGTGACAGACGAGCTCTGAATAGAAAAGATGAAAATTTGTGGCAGGACTTATCCAGGAGACTCGTAGAAGGCATGGGGCTTGGAATCTGACCTTCACCTATTTTATTCCTCATCTGATTACTAAAGGTAGGGGACTGCTTTCTGATGTTTGGCTCCTCATGGTGAAAGGAGCCTGGGGATTTCTTCCTTTTAAAGCAGCATGAGGGTTAAAGGAGGCGACGTACACTAGCTAAACTGACTCGTTCCCCCTTCCAGTCTCCGATGGATGCTCCATACACATAGGATAAATGCCAGTACACACTCCCTGATTTGTCATTTTATATGATGTGTGGTTGGGGCTTCCCAGGCGGCTCAGTGGTAAAGAATCTGCCTGCCAGTGCAGGAGGTGCTGGTTTGATCCTCGGGTGGGGAAGATCCCTTGGAGGAGGGCATGGCAACCCACTCTGGTATTCTTGCTGGGATTATCCAATGGACAGAGGAGCAACTGAGCAGCTGAACACACACACAAGATGTGTAATTGGTTTTATAAGTGCTGTGGAGTTCCTTACAAGGCAAGGGGCTGGCGCCTTAACACTTTAAAGCATTTAAGACAGTATTCTGCCCACATATGAACCATATTTTAAACATACTTCAGTTTGTTAATTAATCAAATTAATTTGTTGATTAATATTGATGACTTCATAATATGATCTGTTACATAGTATTTCTTAAAAAAATATTTTCTTACCCATTCAGCAGCAATCTATCTCTGAGCTATTAATTTTCTTGTTCAGTTTTCTTGTGTCGGGAGGAGGAATTTGATAACCATGAGGGTAGAGGCCTTGTGTAACTTGCTGACCATTGTGTTTCAAGCATCTGACACTTAGTAGATACTCAGTGCATGTTTGTTGAATAAACGTACACTTTTTTCCCCTAGAATGACAATTATGTAAAGGTCATGAGGTCTTCAACTTTGGGGAGAAATAATGTACATATTTGAACATCGCACCTGAAGCCAAATTGACAAGGTGAGGTGTGGAAAGCACTCATGTGTCTCAGCTATGCCCTGGGCCCTGGAGACAGAGTGATGAGCTAATTAGACAAAAATCCCTGCCTTTTATGGCACTTTTGTCCTAGAGGGAGAGATGACAGCACAAGATCATTCTATGGAGAGGAAGTAAGGGGCGAAGTGGGATGTACAGTGACGAGAGCATATGGAAGTGGACATTGCCATGTTAGACAGGGTTCCAAGAAAGACACCAGTCCATCAGCGGGCTTTAGAACAAACACCTGAAGGAAATGAAGGGGTGAGCCATGAGGATATCTGGGAAAAGAACATTTCTGAGTAAAGGAAGTGCAAGGATGAAGACCCAGAAAGAGGGACATGCCTGTTGAGGATGTTGGAAGAAGTGGAGTGGAGTAAGTGAGAGGAATAGTAACAGGAGAAGAGATCAAAAAGGTATCAGGAGACCAGATCCCGTAGGTCCCTGAAAGGACTTTGGCTTTTACCTGAGTATGGTGGGGAGTCTCTGGATTTTGCGCAGATAAGTGGCGTCAATTTAACAGGATCACTTGGACTTCTGGGTTGACTGGATGAGAGGGTGGAAAGGATAGGCTCAGTTAGTTGGGTTTTGAGAGGGTAATTGAAGTACGAGGTGAGGTCATGTTGACCAGCTTGTCATGATGGAGATGGTAAGGAGTAGTGATCATCTGGATAGACTTTGGAGGTAGAATGAACCGGATGCTCTGATTTTTTGGGGGGGGGTGTGACTGAAAGAGAGGAGACAAAAAGGATCCCAGAATTTCTCACTTGAGTAATAAGAAGGGTGTGTTGCCACTTACTGAGCTGGGGAAGATTGTGAGAGAAGCATGTTTTGGGAAACTGAGGCATTTTTTGGATTTCAGTTTTAAACCTTTAATTTTGAAGTGCCTTTTTAGTATCAAAGGTGTCAAGGTGTCATGTAGATAGTTGGGTGTATAAAATTAGAATTTAATGAAGAGCTATGGACTAGAGATAAAATTAGAAATGCACCAGTGTTTAGACATCATTTAGCTATGAGACTTGGCTTGCAAGGTCACCAAGGGGAATAATTATAAATAGACAAGGAAAGTGACCCGGGGATTGGACCCTGGGGCATATGAGAGAGTTGAGGAGAAACCAGGAAAAAACAGAAAAATCAATAAGTGAGGTAGGAGGAAACCCATAAGAAATCCATTACTGCTTCAAAGAAGAGGGAGTGATCAGTTGTAAGATGGGTCAAGTAAGATGACTGAGAAACTTCTGTACTTGTACTTAGCAAAGAGGAAGGTACTCACATCCTTATCAAGAGCATTTTTATAGGAATAGTGAGAATAAAATCTTGATTGATGTGGGTTCAAAAAGTTGAAGAAAGGAATTACAAATCAAATTTTCAAGAGGTACTGATGTAAATAATTGTACTGGTACCATTGGTTTTCCATATGGAGATAAAATGGATCCCAATTCCATACCAAGAAGAAACAAAAAAAGTCATGTGGATCACAGAGAAAATGTAGAAAGCAAAGTTTAGTGCTTATAGAAGAGAATACAGAAGTATATCTTTATGACAAAGAGGTAGGTAACAATTCCTTAAATAAGATATATAAAATAGAAGTCATAAAGAAAAATCTTACATTTTTCTAACAATGAATATTAAATCTGAATGACTGAAGACACTATATTCAAAGTTCAAAAATAAGTCACACATTGTACAGCATTAATGGAGAACAGTATGGAGGTTCCTTACAAAACTAAAAATAGAGCTAACATATTATTCTGCAATCCTGCTGCTGCTGCTGACAAGTCGCTTCAGTCGTGTCCGACTCTGTGAGACCCCATAGACAGCAGCCCACCAGGCTCCCCCGTCCCTGGGATTCTCCAGGCAAGAACACTGGAGTGGGTTGCCATTTCCTTCTCCAATGCATGAAAGTGAAAAGTGAAAGTGAAGCTGCTCAGTCATGCCAACTCTTAGCAACCCCATGGGACTGCAGCCTACCAGGCTCCTCCGTCCATGGGATTTTCCAGGCAAGAGTACTGGAGTGGGTTGCCATTGCCTTCTCCCATGGATTTAGACAAAGAACTTATGATTGCCAAGGGAAAGGATGGGGGCAAGGAATAGTTTGAGAGTTTGGGACGGCCAAGTACACACGGCTGTATTTAAAATGGCTTACCAGCAAGGACCTACTGTCTAGCACAGAGAACTCTGATCAATATTATGTGGAAGCTTGGATGGGAGGTGAGTTTGGGGGAGAATGGATACAAGTATATGTAGGAATAAACTCTGGGAGTTGGTAATGGACAGGGAGGCCTGGCGTGCTGCAGTTCATGGGGTCACAAAGAGTCAGACATGACTGAGTGACCTGAACTGAACTGAGCCCCTTTACTGTCCAGTTGAAACTATCACAACAACATTGTTATCAGCTATATTCCAATACAAAATAAAAAGTTAAATAAAAAAATAAGCCACAGATAGGAAGATGGTTGTGATATCTTTAATCAACAACAAAAGTTGGTAGTCAGAATATATAAAGACGTCCTAAAGCCAATAAGAAAAATTAAACCATTTAATAGGAAAATGTGCTAAGGAAATGATCTAATAGTCAATTAACACAAAGGAAACTAAGAAAGCCAGTCCACATGAATAGGAGTTCAAATGCATCAGTGATGAATAAAAATCACCTTAGAACAAATTTTTCACAAGTCAGTCAAAAGGTTTAGTAAGTCCAAGTCTTGATGAAGATATGAAGGCCAGGGATTTTTTATACACTATTTATAGGAGAATAAATAGGTAAAAATTTTGGAGAGCAAATTTAGCAATGTGCACTAAAGTCAAAAATACTTTACGATGTCACAATTCTACTACTTTGAGTATACCTTAGAAAAACTCAGACTCAGATGTAGAAGTAGATGTCTACAAGGATATCTTTTCCAGGATGACTTTAGTAGCAAAAGATTGGAAACAATATATATATGTATCAATATGAGAGTGGATAAATTGTATATTGTAAATTATGTGTTTACCTAATACACTTTCACATCCATCACAACGAATGTCCTGCATACATATGGATGATCTGAAACCTTAATATTGTGTAAAGAATGTGATACATAAAAATGAAAAACTTGCAAATAATGTCTATGTTTTTATGGCTAGGCACTTGCAGTAAAAGTCAAGGTCCAGAGAGAGAGCGATGTGGTTATATCTGAGGATACATTCAGATGAGTGGGGCTGGAGGAGGGTACACAGGGCCCTTCACTCGTGTCTGCAACCATCTATTTTCTCAGAAGAAGAACCATCTGACACAGTTCTATCAAAATATAAATATCTATAAGGTTTGGATGGTGAGAATACAAGTGAAATTTTTTTCTTCAATATATCACAATTTGGATAAAGATATGGTGAGTGAATAATTATATAGATTTTAAAAGAAAAAAAAACCAGTGAAGAGAAGTGAACATCCAGACAATTTAACCTTGTTAGTGCTTTCTCATGAATGAATGAATTTGCTGTCCCTGTTGTGGGTGGCCAGACAGGTACTGCTGCTGCTGCTGCTAAGTCGCTTAAGTCGTGTCCGACTCTGTGCGATCCCGAAGACGGCAGCCCACCAGGCTCCCCTGTCCCTGGGATTCTCCAGGCAAGAACACTGGAGTGGGTTGCCATTTCCTTTGCCAATGCATGAAAGTGAAAAGTGAAAGTGAAGTTGTTCAGTCGTGTCCGACTCCTAGTGACCCCGTGGACTGCAGCCTACCAGGCTCCTCCGTCCATGGGATTTTCCAGGCAAGAGTACTGGAGGTACTAGATGACCTTTTATTACAGATCCTAGTGCAGGGTTTCTTGCTTTGGGAGAGCTCCTTTTAGATGGACTGCAACTTTCCTTACAAATGTAAAGTTCTGCTGCTATATTTAAAACGGATAACCAACAAAAACCTATTGTATAGCACACACAACTCTGCTCAATGTTAAGCGCCAGCCAGGATGGGATAGGTGTTTGGGGGAGAATGGATAGGTGTTTATGTATGGCTGACCCCCTTCCTGGTGGGCTGCAGTCCATGGGGTCACTAAGAGTCTGGCACGACTGAGCAACTTCACTTTCACTTTTCACTTTCATGCATTGGAGAAGGAAATGGCAACCCACTCCAGTGTTCTTGCCTGGAGAATCCCAGGGACGGGGGAGTCTGGTGGGCTGCTGTCTATGGGGTCTCACAGAGTCGGACACAACTGAAGCGACTTAGCAGCAGCAGCAACAGAGCCCCTTCACAGTTCACCTGAAGCTATCACAACATTGTTAATCGGTTATACCCCAATACAAAATGTTTTTGGTGTTAGAACAATTAAAAACATTAAAGGGCTAATAGTAGGTCTTTGACCAAAGACTATCTGAGGGTATTCCAGGTATGAACGTGTCAGTGGCAGCACGTGTGGTTCTCTAGGGTGCTGTGAAGACCACAGCTGGCCTGCGGTGGGCATGCATGGGTGTGAGACAGGGATCTATCAGGTTGTATGGGGCCATCCAGAAGAAAGGCTCTCCTTTGGTCCCCTCCTCGCTCACTGGTAACCAGAGCCTCTGTCCTCTGTGGTTCCCTCCGGAGCATCTTTTGTTGACCTCCATCCTCTCCACCCCCTGGTACTTTCAGGCACCAGGTTGTATAGACCATCACTGTGGGTCACAGGTGAGGACAGTAAAGGCAGCTGAGTGAGAGACAGGAAGCTGTCGGAGTTACCGCCTCCAACAAGACTTTGACTGCAAATGACAAAATAAATACTAAAGAAAAAACCCAAACCCTCAAACCAGCTTACTTAAAAAATAAAATGTCTTTATGGGAGAAGGAGGTTGCTTCTTTTGGATCACATCATCAAACCACAGGGAAAGGCAGACCTGGAACAGAGCTGGCCTTGGGGATGACTGGACCTGGGGTCAGACCTCATCAGAGCCTTCCATCTCCTTTCTGATGTTTGGGTGATAGCCAAGCTTCTATGCTAAGAATTATGGCTACAGGCAGATTCTGACTTACATCCTGACAGCCTCATTCTGGAAAACAAAGAGAAAGACGCGAATGGACCCAAATGGCACCCTCACATTGTACAGTGCAGCCCATGCTTCTTTTCCTTTCTTGAACAAATCTGGAAACATTCCAGGAAAGGTCTCTGATCAGCCTGTCTTAGTGTATATGCCATATACTGGCTGTAAGATCATGAGTAGGTTTACCTAACTTCTCTTTGCTTTAATTTCCTTTACAAGGGAATAATAAAGGGGAATAATAATATAGTATTATTATATTATAATGGGTTTCCCTGGTGGCTCAGAGGTTAAAGCATCTGCCTGCAATGTGGAAGACCTGGGTTCAATCCCTGGGTCGGGAAGATTCCCCTGGAGAAGGAAATGGCAACCCACTCCAGTATTCTTGCCTGGAGAATCCCATGGACAGAGGAGCCTGGTGGCTACAGTCCACAGGGTCGCAAAGAGTGAGACATGACTGAGCGACTTCACTTTCTTTCTTTCATTATATTATAATAATCTTACATAACTCACAGGGTTATTGGGATGATCTAGGCAAAGCATTTAAAACCCTGCTGGGCTCAGAGTAAAGATGTTTGAAAAACAACAAGTCTTGGATTGATGTAATAAAGCTGTTTAAGAGCTCTGCTTGGTTGAGCCTGGTTGAAGATGCCCTACTCAGTAGCAGAGGGCTGCAGTCTATTCCAGAAGGAGGCTGGGAAGATCTGAAGGGTGGCCACAGGCCACAGGTGCTCACCCTGGGATTTTCATCTTTTAGGCTCCATGTGTCCTCTTGGTTCTTAGAGAATATTCAGGGCTCTAATTCCACTCTTTCCTCTGGTACCTGTGCATTTATAAGTGGTTTTGGCAAGTCATCATTTTGTTTGTTGTTTTTCAGTTGCTAAGTCATGTCAGACTCTTGAGACCCTATGAACTGCAGCATGCCGGGGTTCCCTGACCTTCACTATCTTCCAGTTTGCTCTAACTCATCCATTGAGTTGCTGATGCCATCCAATCATCTCATCGTCTGTCATCCCCTTCGCCTCTCACCCTCAGTCTTTCCCAGCATCAGGGTCTTTTCCAAAGAGTTGGCTCTTTATATCAAGTGACCAACTATTGGAGCGTAAGCTTCAGCACCAGTCCTTCCAATGAATATTGAGGGTTGATTACCTTTAGGATCGACTGGTTTGATCTCCTTGCAGTCCAAGGGACTCTCAAGAGTCTTCTCCAGCACCACAGTTCAAAAAGCATCAATTCTTTAGTGCTCAGCTTCTTTATGGTCCAACTGTCACACCTACACGACTACTGGAAAAACTGTATCTTTGACAAATGGACCTTTGTTGACAAAGTGATGTCTCTGCTTTTTAGCATGCTGTCTAGGTTTGTCATAGCTTTTCTTCTAAGGAGCAAGCATGGCTTGGAAGAAATTTCATGGCTGCAGTCACCATCTGTAGTGATTTTGGAACCCAAGAAAATAAATTCTGTCTCTGTTTTCACTTTTTCCCCATCTATTTGCCATGACGTGAAGGGACTGGATGCCATGATCTTAGTTTTTTGAATGTTGAATTTTAAGCTAGCTTTTTCACTCTCCACATCCAGAGGGTTTAATGGGCCATTATCCTAAACTCTTTTGATTTGAGCACGCAGCTCTGTGGGATCCAGCTCCTTACCTGCAGCAATGGTCATCAGATTTCAACATTATTAAGACATCTCTAGTTTGTAAGTCTCTTTTCCTAACCCTTAGCGCCAGCTTCTAAGGCTTGGCAGCTTAGTGTTCTCTTAAACATACACCCCTGGGAAGATAAAGCAAGACGTGGGAGCACACCACCACTTTTGGCAAAGAACTCTATGTATACAGGTATTCATTCAGTTAACGAGACATGTTTAGACCTTTTCTGTGTACCTGTACTGAAAAAGACTGTGGAAAGAAAAAGGAGGAAAGCTGAAGGCGGAAGGCAAAGAAAGACATTAACTTGCAGTGATCATTCTCACTGTACTTCTGCATCATTGTATTTGACTTTGCAAAGAGCCTGTGATGAAAGGATGCATATTCCCATTTGCCAATGGAGAGATTAAGGCTCAGAGCAGATAAGTAATCTGCTCAAGTTCACAGACCGGAGGAGAAAGAGAAGAGGAGGACAAGAATGAGAATGAGGAACTATGGTGGAGGTTGTGTCATATCCTTGACTTCAATTAATTTTCACTTATTTATGCAGCTTTCATTAAGTGCTAACTATGTAAGGTCCAAAGGGAGGAGGTTAGCTCACCTGTCACCTGGGTCCCATCCGGTGACTGGCCTCTGTGGGTCACAGAAAACATAAAGGTGGATATCCACTGTGGTCCATGCATTCAATGCAATACTGCTCAACCATAATAAAGAATGAAATAATGCCATCTGAAGCAACATGGAGGGACTTACAGATTATCATATTGAGTGAAGTAAATCTGTTAAGAAAAAGACAAATACCATATATCACTTATACATATAATCTAAAATATGACACAAATAAACCTATTTACAGAACTCTAACAGACTCACAGACATAGAGATCATATTTGTGGTTGCCAAGGTGGTAGGAGGGGGGTGGGGTGAAGTGGGATTAGCAGGTGCAAACTATTATATAGAGAGTGGATAAACAACAAGGACCTACTGTAGAGCACAGGGAACTATATTCAATATCCTGTGAGGAACTACAATGAAAAAGAATATAAAAAAGAATGTATATATGTGTGTGTGTGTGTATATATATATATATATATATATATATATATATCTGACTCACTTTGCTATACAACAGAAATTAACACATTGTAAGTCAACTATATTCAATAAAAAATAAAAAAATAAAAATAAAAATAGTTCCTTTATAATATAAATAATATTCTTATTTCTTTAAAAAAAGTAGACCTCTACTGTGCTGAACTAGAAGATCCCCTCCCCTGCTTCCCTTCAGTGTCTCTCTGGATGCAGCCCCCATCTTACAAAGCCAGGTTCTTTTTTTTTTTTTTTTTTTAAATTTTATTTTATTTTTAAACTTTACAATATTGTATTAGTTTTGCCAAATATCAAAATGAATCCGCCACAGGTATACATGTGTTCCCCATCCTGAACCCTCCTCCCTCCTCCCTCCCCATTCCATCCCTCTGGGTCGTCCCAGTACACCAGCCCCAAGCATCCAGTATCGTGCATCGAACCTGGACTGGCAACTCGTTTCATACATGATATTTTACAAGTTTCAATGCCATTCTCCCAAATCTTCCCACCCTCAAAGCCAGGTTCTTGAATCCCAGGAAAGAGGGGGAAGAAGGGACGGACCTTGCATTTTTCATTGAGATTCAAACTTCTGTTTTGCAAGAACAAAGGTCAACTTCCATGGACCAAGAGCTATTATTTTGCTGAGAAAGCTGTTCTTGAGACTAAAGATGCTGACATTCCATGGGAAAAAAAGCCAAATTCATGCCTGGAAGCAAATTTGTAAGAAATATACTTTTGTGTTGCCAAGGCAGAATTTTCTCTCATCTTTCCCCCAACCCATTCAACCCCATGTTTTCACCACCATGCATATTCTTTTGGGGAAATAAATGTAACTAATCCCAGATCTAATTAATGACAGGCATATTTTTAAACATGCCTCATCATTTCTGGTTGCACATATGTCTTTCCTATCTTCTTAATTTAGGCATATAATCATGCATAGAACATGACCACTGTGGTAGCCAGAACAAACTCTTTACATTGTTAATTAGCTGTTTATTTGGGGGATTCACTTTTCTGGGTGTTTTGCCTCAGGTTTCCCGTATTTGAAGCGACTCAAGTGGTTTTCAAACCAGGTTCTGCAGAGGCTTTTTTGGGGCCCCTGAGGGATGGGAAGAGATGCAGAGAGTGAAATGCATGAAGCCTCTTTCACCCCTAAGCTCTGCTTTGGGCAGAGCACATGTGCTTTTATCTGCTTGATAAAGTTATGCTTCCTAATAAGATTACATTTGAAGAAAGGATTTTGTTCATCTCTTCTTCCATTGTAACATCCCATGGCTTTAGTTCTCCAAACTGAATTTCTCTAATGTATTTGGATGCACCACTACTCTGAAACAGATTTTTCCTTCCTCAGCTGAATTCATCAGTTCATCACTTTATCACTGAATTTGTGGGGGCTGTGGTGAAGGGAGGGAGTCTCAGTGTTCAGAGCTGCCCCTGGGAAGTCTTCTGGAAGATGTGGAGATGCAACTGTAGGAAGTGATTTGATAACACAAGTTAAATTCTCACCAGGGCCAGCTTAAGCACAAGTACAGCCCAGGTAGCCTGATGTGAGGGTTTTCAGAAGTCCACACTTGCCCAGAAAATGTTTTACCTTGCCCACCAATGTCTGATGATTGACATGCCACTGGTGGGAGTTGAGCTTATAAATTTAGATTTTAATCTCATTGAATGTGTTAATAGCCCTGTGGGTGAGTCCCTAGAGAGCAAAGCACACATGTGCTCTTTTCCCAGTTACTGGATAACTGAGAACAGGGTTTTCTGCAAAACTTTGTGGTCTTCCCTGGTGATTCAGATGGTAAAAAGTCTGCCTGCAATGTAGGAGACCTGGGTTCGATCCCTGGATTGGGAAGATGCCCTGGAGAAGGGAATGGCTACCCAATCCAGTATTCCTGCCTGTATAATTCCACGAACAAAGGAGCTTGATGGGCCACAGTCCATGGGGTCACAAAGAGTCGGACATGACTGAGCGACTAACACTTTTTCTTTAAGCTAGTAGGATATTATGGGGTGTGAGAGAGAACTGAAAGGAAGACACCAAAAATGGTCAGTTCCCCAGTTTACTGATCCCTTCTCTACAGCCAAATTTCAGCAATCAGAGACTCTTGGACTCTGTAACAGGAAGGCCACTTGGGGTATGTTCTCCAACCTCTGACTAGCACTGAACACTGTCCTGATACATTGTGACCCTGGTTTTGCAAATACTCTTGTGGAATAGAATTCGCCATCTCACAATCAAACCAAGTCCTTTTAGGGAGCGTTCTGGCTAAATGGAAAGTTTTTCTCTATAGTGACTTAAAACTTTCAGTGTTCCAGTTATTTTCACCCTTTATTCTGGGAACAATGCAGACTTAATCCACTGCTTCTCCCTAAACAGTCTACCCAGGGCTTAGAGGGAAGCATCCATCACGGCCCCCCTTGACTCTGCTCCTCCATCTCATCTGGCTTTTCCACTCTAGTAAAACCTTCCAGTTTTCTTCTATTTTCTCTCCTAACCAGGCTTCTAAACCTAGCCTCTCTGGCCCTGAATCTGAATTCACTTATTTTGGGCTGTCAGAGTCTCTTCCTAAGTTCCAGGCCCAGAACTTAGCATAACAACCCAGAGCACAAGGAATGCCGGGCTCTTCCTCTGCTGAGGCTGACGTGCCAGTTACGCTTTTCTTGACCAGGACGCCATTAGCCTTTGTCTAGCAGTTGCCTCCAACTGTTGTTAAGCTTGCACTCAAGATAAATGTCTCAGTCTTTCTTTATGTGAATGGCTCTTATATTAGTTTTCGCTAATCATGTTCCCAAGGGATTGATTTTTAAAATTTAGATGGAAGCTGTGATGGTTAACTTGACTAGGCCATCACACACCTAGTTATTTGGTTAAATATTATGTTGGGTGTATTTGGGAGAGCCTTTCTGGAAGAGATTAACATCTGAATTGGTGGACTGAGTAAAGCAGATGACCATCCCTAATGTAGGTGTGCATCATCCAGCCCACTGAAGGCCTGAAAAGAACCAACAGGCAGAGGAAGGTTGAATGACCTCTGTCTGAATGCTTCAGCTCAGGCATCCCTCTTCCTCTTGTCCTTGACCTTCCTGGTTGTCAGCCCTTCTGACTCAGACTGGAATCTAAACCACTGGCTCTCAGGCCTTCATACCATACCACTGGTTTCTCCAGATTGGAGATAGCAGGCTGTGGGATATGACCCAACATCTTATGATAAATTATTAATATCTCCTATTGTTTTTTCCCCCTCTGGAGAACCCTGACTGATACACATTTCTCAACATTTTCTCCTATCAATCTTAGTATTGTTAATATCAGACAGTGTCTTCAATGTAGGCTGCCAACCTACTCACTGCATGGATTAAAATTAGGCAGATGCCTGAAGAATTCACTTTCTATGAATTTGATCTGGTTGCTATACCTTGGGACCTTATAGCAGCGTCTGGCCCAGGACAGGCCCTTAATAAGTAAGTGCTGGAATTATAAACAGATGAGCAACTGTTTGACCCATCCATCTTCACCCAAATGAAGGACTGGGTCAGGAAGAGTCTTTATGATCCAACAATCTGCAGGTGTGGTCAATACATACAGCTGTGAATTCACTTCTTGCATCCCTGGGCTATGCTATGCTATGCTAAGTCACTTCAGTCGTGTCTGACTCTGTGTGACCCCATAGATGGCAGCCCACCAGGCTTCCCCGTCCCTGGGATTCTCCAGGCAAGAACACTGGAGTGGGTTGCTATTTCCTTCTCCAATGCATGAAAGTGAAAAGTGAAAGTGAAGTCACTCAGTCGTGTCCGACTCTTAGTGACCCCATGGACTGCAGTCTACCAGGCTCCTCCGTCCATGGGATTTTCCAGGCAAGAGTACTGGAGTGGGGTGCCATTGCCTTCTCCATTCCTGGGCTATATGTCATCCCATATTTCTCTATCTTATCTTAAAGAATAACATGAGTTGTTTCATTAAATCACTTAAAAATTAAGATATAATTTATATAAGAAGAAAATGAGATTGTTTTTATAATTTTCTAGTTAACTTGCATAGGATTTCTATGATCACTTTCTTATAAAAAGAGATTTCGATTGCTTTTTCCACCCTGGGATAGAGTTTCAACCTGAACCCAAAGACCTGAATTTAAGGTGACTAAATATTAAATTTCTAATTGTTAATAAATGCACACACACAGGCACACATAGACATATGCAGTGATGGCATGATAAAGAAATATTAGCATTTAATAACAGCACTGAAGAGTGGCTTGCTGCTGCTGCTGCTAAGTCGCTTCAGTCATGTCTGACTCTGTGCGACCCCATAGACGGCAGCCCACCAGGCTCCCCCATCCCTGGGATTCTCCAGGCAAGAACACTGGAGTGGGTTGCCATTTCCTTCTCCAATGTGTGAAAGTGAAAAGTGAAAAGTGAAGTCACTCAGGCGTGTCCAACTCTTTGCGACCCCATGGACTGCAGCCTGCCAGGCTCCTCTGTCCATGGGATTTTCCAGGCAAGTGTACTGGAGTGGGTTGCCATTGCCTTTTCTGGAAGAGTGGTTTGAGGATTTGTTAATTTCTTCTTTCTATCTTTTTCTTTCATTCCAGTTGCTTTATTATGTGCATGAGTTACTCATTTTATAATGAGACATAGGGATTTTTAAAAAGTGAGTGTGTTTACCATCATCCTTTAACTTATATTGGACTTTAATTCCTTCTTAGTTACATTATCCTACCCCTCAAGTTAAAGTTTATTAACCTTGTGAGAGGAAACAGAGTAAAACAAAAAGTTAAAGACTAAGATTTCTCACTACTCTCTCTTAACCTGGTGTTACCTTCCCAAATCTATACACTTATCCTCTCCTACTGTCTTTAAAATCATACTTGCTGTTTTTTGGGAAAATTTTAATATCTTCAGTCTCCTCCAAGCTGTAGCCTTTCTGACAATAGTTTACCAGTTACATAGGTTCGTGGGATTCACAAGACGCTTAGAATGCATACATATACATATGAAAAGTGAAAGTGTTAGTTACTCAGTCATGTCCAACTCTTGGTGACCCCATGGACTGTAGCCTGCCAGGCTCCTTTGTCCATGGAGTTCTCGAGGCAACAATATTGGAGTGGGTAACTAGTCCCTTCTCCAGGGAATCTTCAAGGCCCAGGGATTGAACCTGGGTCTCCCACATTGCAGGCAGATTCTTTACCATCTGAGCCACCTGGCGAAGCCCAGTCACACACAGGCACGCACACACACACATACACACACACATCTGTATGAAATTGGTCTGGGGACATAGTTATGGAGTATGAGGTCTGCAAAGCTCCAAGTTTATAGAAGATTCAGGAAAAACTGTGATCTCTAAATTCAGAAAGCATCTAGATTAGTTGGGTGGTAGGACTTCCATTGGAGAAGGCAATGGCACCCCACTCCAGTACTCTTGCCTGGAAAATCCCATGGATGGAGGAGCCTGGTAGGCTGCAATCTATGGGTTCACTATGAGTTGGACACGACTGAGCAACTTCACTTTCACTTTTCACTTTCACACATTGGAGAAGTCAATGGCAACCCACTCCAGTGTTCTTGCCTGGAGAATCCCAGGGGCGGGGAAGCCTGGTAGGCTGCTGTCTATGGGGTCGCACAGAGTCAGACACGACTGAAGCGACTTAGCAGCAGCATCAGCAGGACTTCTGTATTGGGAGCTGTGGTGGGCCATCCAACAGGGTAAATCAGATGTGAGGTTGTGTAAGCAAACTATATCAATACATTTACCCAAGAAAGCATAATAAAGCTCAAGGAAAGAAATATTAAAGCTTTAGGTCATCATGAGAAAATTTTGGAGAGGGTTCAGGGTCTTTCCCTAACATCTTGATGAGATAGAAAGAGTAGCTTGGTTATTCTGATTCATTATATGCAGAAATGTAATCACAGAGAAAATACCTTAGTTGGCCAAATATTACCCACTGGCATATGTGGCACTAGATAGAAGTCAGGATTCCTAGGGCGGAACTGTTACCACTTCTTTCTTTCTCCGTGTCATACACACACATGCAGCTCCACCCCCATTCCCAATTCTGCTGCTTCTCCTTCAAGTTCAATGCCCTCCTGCCAGAAGTTGTCACCTGTCTTTTCTCAGAAGGCCTTGGTAAAGTTACACAGCTGAGCCTGGCAGGCGACTGCCCCAGGCCAAACAAACAAACAGAAGAGAAATCTTTCAGGCTGGGCACCAGGGAAAAGTGATCTTGATGCCGTCCGTGGCGTGAGCCGAGGCAATTGATGACTTGGCATTCTGTCTCCGAGTCATCAATCATACAGAATCAATCTCGGCTCCCTCAGGAGCTGGCCCCCGGCTCACATAATTCTCTCTCCCTGCCACCAACCTGAACAGTCTGATCCCAGTGGTGGGAACTGTTTTGTTCTGCGTTCAGCATTGATTCACTTGGCCTTCAGTAGTATTTTCTACATTCCCCAGAAATGTCACTTAATTTATTCTCTCCAAGGTGGCTAAGTTGCCTGGGTCTCACGGCATCAACTGGGGCAGGCAAGCAGAGAAACGTGTCTGCTTTTTTGTGTCAAAGGCACAAGCCTTGGAACCCTAGCCTGAAAGTCAGGACTCTGCTCCCAGGCTCCTGTGTTCTTCTCTGAGGATGGGCAGGGGATCAAGCCCAGGGGACATGGCCTGTTATGTCCCACAGCCTTGCGTGGTTTCCATGAATTCTAACACTTCCGAGCTGTGTGATCTTGAACATGTTACCTAATCACTTAATGCCTCAGTTGTCTCTTCTGTTAAATAGTGATAGGAATAGCATCTACATGGAGTTTGAGGATTAAATTAGATCCAGGCAAAGTTGCTTAGTATGGTATAGGGCAGTATGATCAGTGTCTCTTCTATTAAATAGTGATAGGAATAGCATCTACATCATGGAGTTTTAGGATTAACTTAGATCCAGGCAAAGTTGCTTTGTATGGTATAGGGCAGTATGATCAGTGAGTGTAAGTTATTAATACTGTGATTATTAGGAAACAAGATGTATAGGGTTGATTGTATTTATTATAATGTCAGTGGCCATGAAGGGAATGACCTTGAGAAAGTGACCTGTGTAGAAAGAACTATTCTTCTTCTTTTTTTTAATCACAAATAAGCCTTTTCATTATTTAGCTTCTTGCACTATTCACATAACAGAAACTGATAAACCCATGTTGTTGTTTAATCACTAAGTCATGTCTGACTCTTTTGCAACCCTATGGACTGTAGCCTGACAAGTTCCTCTGTCCATGGGATTTCCCAGGCAAGAATACTGGAGTGGGTTGTCATTGAACTACTCTTCTAACTTATCTCAGAATCCAACGTCTGGCCAGCACTCACTTAGCTCAAAAATCTCAGAATAAGAGCCTACCGTATACTAACATAACATAGAATTCATATGTTGAAACCTAATCTCCAATGGGGTGGTATTTGGAGGCAGGGCCTTTGGGAAGTGAATAGGTCATGTGGGTGGAGTCTTTGAGTGGGATTAAATTCCTTATAAAGGGGACCCTACACAACTCCCCAGTTCTTTCCACCATATGAGAATACAACGAGAGACAATCATCTGTGAAGCAGGAAGCAGGCCTTCACCAGACACCCAATCTGCCAGCACCTTGATCTTGGACTTCCCAGTCTCCAAAACACTAAGAAAGAAACTTTTGTTGCTTGTGAGCTACCAAGTCTGTGGTGTTTTATTATAGCAGCCTGAACAGACTAAGGTAGTCTTTCTCTTCTAAACAACAGGGAGAGGGCCTTATAGAAACTGGCTGAACAGTTTGTGGCATGTGCTGGCTGGATGGACCAGAAGGAGGTGGAAGAAGTTAAACTTTGGGAACTTCATGAGTTTTGTTCAGGAGAGCTCAGAGGGGTGTGCACAGATGAAGGCCTCCACATTCCTTTCCAGTGAAAGCCTCCACGTTATCCCTCTATGTAAAATGAGAAGAAGGAGGAGGAGCCTTGCTGGTAGGTGATGGGATTCTTTTACATACCAAGTGGGGAGCAGAGGAAAGACAACAGGCCCAGGAGGGGGTCAGGCTGCAAACCCCTGGCAGGGGCAATGAGTTCTTCCTTCGCAGGCTAGATCTCAGTGTGTCTTTATGTCTGTGCCTGTCTTCTAGCAACTCGAATCGTCTTATTCCAAGAGATTCTCAGGCCTGCTTTATTTGTTATGAGACAAGGAGGCACTAATAAATTCCTCTGTGTGAGGTATTTAATTACATAATAATGTGTACACTAATCAGGGTAAATGTGTTTGTGAAAACACCTTGATATGGGAACAGTTAATCACCCAAGGCATTGCTTCTTAACACACCTTGGAAGTTAACTTAATTAAATTAATTAGAACAATGAAAAAATTGAACTGTTTATTGGTCCACAATGGCCTGAAGAAACACTCCCCCCCAAATGCAGGAACATCTCCCACACTGCAAACTATTTTTCCCCAAATCCTCAGCCCTTATGGTTATGGTTACACCCCAGAGCTTGCAGCTGGCCCAGCCTCCCCCGGTGCCTTATCTTGGAGTCATTTCCTGTTATAGACAGAAGGCAATCCATCTACGTGTCTGCAGGCCTGCAAGTGCATATGCATCCACAAGCATGTGCACACATACATACACAGGTGCACACACACACGCACACACTTACATGCCTCTTGTGCACTTCACCAGAAGCTCAGGGAAATCAGGTAAGCTTTTACCTGGATTCCTCAAGTGTATGTTTTGCAGTCAACCACTGAACAGGCCAGCCTCTGCATTCTAAAGTGAAGGAAGGAGGAATGTTTTCTGAGGGATTATTATAATCATCATCATTGCCATTCCCATCATCTTTATTTGTTAATAATGATGGTGTTAATAATCTAAATTTGCATAGACTTTTGGAGAAACCTCACTGTTTCTTAACCCCACCTCCCTCTCTACTTGGGCTTTGTATGATGTGACAGAAAACACAGGATGCCTGCCCTGAGGAACGTCTAAGCTGTGGCATCTAGCTCCTAATGTTAACAAACGTAAAAGCCATTATGACAACTGAACAAGTGTTGAACAGTTTGCCCATAAAATCAATCAATGAATGAGCTTGCACAGCAGGGACACCAAAGGCCACAGGGGGTGGGAGTCTTGTGTTGGGAGAGGAGTGTTCAGAATAATGGGCATCATGAGATCCCTGGAGATTGCCCCTCAGATCCAGGAAGAGGAGCCCCCAGCCATCTGGTGAGTTGCATACATCATAGTCAGCTTCTCACTTAAGGAGTATTAGATAAGTAGCATCCTTGGCCTTGACCCTGCCGTAAAAGGACTATGGGAACATTCTCTTGCAAAACTGCCTCCCTAATGGGCAACAGCTAAATGAGCTACTTCTGTAGCCTAAATTTCCTACTACAAGATTAAGAGACTTCATGTGTATGGCCTAGAATTACTTTTTACATGTGTATTCTGGTTTCCTGTTTCAAAATTTAGAATAGCAACAAGTAACAAAGCTCTCATGGGTTCAACACAAGCCTTCCTTTCCGAAAAGTCTATTGGCTCCAGGATAAGAACATGGACTGGGGAGAGCATAGATAAGAGACCTCTTCCCATGAAGTGCAGGGCCTAGGAGTTTGTTTCCTCTGAGATTTTCTACTGTGCTCATCATAAACTTACTGATGCAGCTTTCAGGATTGCATTTGATAAGTTAAGATGGAGGGTTCACAGACTCAGGAATAGGGAGAACAAACTAGTGGTTACCAGTGGGGAGAGGGAAGTGGGCAGGGCAACATAGGGTAGGGGAATGAGGGGTTCAAACTACTAGGTATCAGATAAGCTACAACATGAGGAACGTAGCTAATATTTTACAGTAACTATACAACATGAGGAATATAGCTAATATTTTATAATACCTGTAAATGGAGTACGAACTTTAAAAATTGTGCATCACTGTATTGTACACCTGTAACTTATATAATGTTGTACATCAATAATGCTTCAATAAGAAAAGATGGAGGCTTCAGATTCTGAACAAGTTATAGAGGCAAACTTCCAACCAGCTCAAATACCCAATAGCCCAGTGCTGCTATGTATCATCTCAAAAATCAGGTTAGTCCTGGATCATCTTTTTTCTCCCTGAACAATGTTTGGGTCAGTGAGATCTGCTGTCAGTCAAGGTCCTTTGAGGAAACAGGGAGATGAAGCACCCAGATGGGGTGGGTGGTTAGGCAGCATTAAGGAAATTCAACAGAAGTTGTTGAAATTAGAGCTTTCAAGATCAGGGAAATACCAGAATTAGTGGCTCCGGCCAGAGGAGTGGAGCAGTTGCTAGGTCCAGAGAGACTTGTAGTTGCAGTTGCAGAGAAGGTTTCGGTTGGGGAAACACAACCACAGCCAGTGTATGGAATACAGGGAAGGAGCTGGAGGAATATGCCAGTCTGCTCTCCCGTCCCACCCTCTCATCTCTTGCCAGGGGCCCAGGAAACCAGAGTGCTAGAGAGCCTGAGTGATTTGGTCCATGCAGATCAGCCTGGGGCCAAGCAGTATGAGTGGAGCTCAGACCAGCTGGTATTCCAGGAAAATGGGGAGTGAAAGACTGGTCATGATATCCCTGGTCTCTGATGAGTCCCTGGGATGAGCCCCCAAGGAAGGGTCCTTGGTTTATGCAGGAAGGAATTTGAGAGTATGTTGAATAGAGGGAAAGCAGATTTATTCAGGAGATACATGCTCCATAGACAGAGTGTGGTATGTCTCAGAAGGCAAGAGGTGGCTGCAAGGCATGGAGTTGTCCTGGAAAACCTCGAGATGTGGGGTGGTTAGTTAATGGGCTGGGTAATTTCATAGGTTAATAAGTGGGAGGATTATGCCAACTATTTTGGAGAAGGGTTGGGGATTTCCAGGAACTGAGCCACTGACCACTTTTTGGCCTTTTATGCTCAGCCTCCAGCCTTGGAGCAGTGGGGGTGTCGTTTAGCATTTGCTAATGAGATGGTTGTATGGCATCACTGACTCAGTGTACATGAGTTGGGTAAACTCTGGGAGTTGGTGATGGACAGGGAGGCCTGGCATGCTGCAGTCCATGGGGTCACAGAGTCAGACACGACTGAGTGACTGAACTGAACTGACTGAACTGAATGTATTACAATGAATGTATAATGAGGTTAAGGTGTGCTGAAGTTGAATCTTCTGTCATCTTGGGCCTAATTGGTCCTAACCAATATATGGTTAACCTCAACTGCTATGTCATTCTTTTAAGGGTTGTGCCCTGCCCCCTTCCCTCCTGTTAGATTATGAGTAGAAGAGAAGTATTCCATAAAAGGGAAATTGACAAAAAGTGCATCATGAATTTAATTTATTATTTATCATTATATTATTTACATATACTATTATACATCATATATTATTATATTATATAATTTATTCTTTCTACATTAGGGTCATAAGTTTTCTGTCCTACAATATTATTTAAATGCTCCATATATTGAAATAGATGCTAATGTTTAAGCTACTGCCAGGCCATAACTTCAGCTTTACTACTTCTCTCCAGACAGTTCATTGGGGGAGGAGCTTGCAGATAGAGATTTGCAGTGAACCACTAAGAAGGCTGGCCCCAGACTCGAGTCTGCAAGACACAAAATGAAGTGAGAAATACACTATGTAGAGTGTGCTAATCAGCAAGGCACAGGGTTGATGAGAATTTTGCTCTCTTTAGATGCTTTGGTTTTCAAGTTCCTGAGTTAGATCATACCTGCAAACTATAGTCAGACCTCCATCTCCCATGCCTGCCAAACATACCTACTTCATTCATTAATAGGTTAATTATCCAACTAAGCTCAGCCAAATTTCTAACCTGGGTGAGGCACCTATTAGGGACATTGTGCGTATTAGGGTCTAGGGAGAATTTCAGTGAGGGAAGTAAATAAACTCAGCATAAGGCAATATACACTGCAATGCACACCTTGAAAAGCATAAAAGCAATGTGCTACCAGAGTTTAGAGAAAACAAAAGACATGCCTAGCAGGGATAATGAGGAAAATCTCCATGGGAAAACAAGCATTTGAGGTCTCAAAGGATGGTGGTTGTCAAAGGAATTTGCTCAGCGTTCCCTCTCTTGCGAGGCTCCCTTCAACTCGCTTGCCTTTGTTCATTCTGTCATTAAACCACCTGGAAAGCCAGCTCTGGGTCTTCCTTTTCAGTTTTCAGGGCCTAGATAAAGTCTTTCCTATTTCAAGGAGCATTCCTCTATTGATCCAGGTCACACTGATGTCCCACTGCCCAAGGCTGAGCTCCATCCTTGCTGTGCTGACCTCTTCATGGGCTGAGACTTGTTTTTGTCAACCACACTCTAAGCAAGCAGCACACTTGTTTCACAAGTAGCTTCCGTGTTGCCTGTCTGTGTTCTGGAAGACAGTACTGTCCTAATGGAGTCCGGAGGGGGGCAGACAGTTCCGAGTGCTGTCTTTCATCTCAGTGATACACCCCAGATCCCGGAGAAGCACAATCATAGGAAAATTGGATCTTCTGACCATGAAACAGGGGGTGATGGATAAACTCAGCTCAGTGGCAGGGACTCCACACCCACTGGGCTGATGATCTGAGTTTCTGGACCGTTTATCCATCTCCAAGTTAACTTTTTTCTCAAAGATTATTACAGAGGAAAGATGTGAACGTAAGCGGAAAAGGTCCTCCGTGCCTCGTTAGCTCAATCCTCCTGTAATTACAGCCCCATCAGATGGGAAGGACAAACGAGTTCCAGGAACGTGATTCTTCAGCATAGCATTCCTCATTCGTCACCAATGCTTGGCCCCAGACTCCCACCCTTCCCCTGCCGCCCCTGCTTCCCTTCCCAGATCTCATTCTGGTTCCCTTCTGGCTTTTTCCAGAAAAGGGCCCAGGACCTGAAGCCCCAACCCTTCCTTTATGGGAAAAGTAGGAGTTTAGGGCTGGTTGGTACTTTTTACTGTTCTTTTCTGCATGAATTCTTGGTAGTTCTCCAATACGCTTTGCCTCTTTAGGAGGGCAAAAGGCAGAAGGCAAGGAAAAAAAGAAAAAAGGAAAAAGGAGAAAAGATCTTTCATTTCTTCCACACAGTTGGATGCTTTCCCCTGAAGTTCATACATAAATCTCGGAACAGCATGTGGTGCAGGCAGATAACACATGCCCAGAGGGGGCTGCGGGCCAGCACAGGGAGGGACTGACCCTGGTGACCTCAGATGGTGTAGCTGGCAGTCACATGCCTTTGCATGCCTTCCACGATTACAAAAATTGTTGGATAATCCAGATGTGTTTGACATACTACAGCCCTAACTGGGCCAAAGCTGATCTGAAAGTTTGTGTGGAATTTCCTGTCTCTTTAGTTGGGCTGGATCCATACCTGTTTGCATGCCGTTTATTTCCATGTTGCAAATCAGTTCTGTTCATCCCATTTAACCCTATTCAATCCAAATGTGGACAAGTGTCCGACATTGAGAATTTTTCAGGACTTCCCGGTTAGCCCAGTGGTTAAAACTCTGTGTTTCCGCTGCTGGGGCTGTGGGTTCAATCCCTGGTTAGGGAACTAAGATCCCACATGGTATGTGGGGCAGCCAAAAAAACCCCATTTTTCATGTTTTTTCATTGTTGCCAAGAAGTATGGTAGCAGTGAAGGCTGTCTACCACACAACCTGGTTTTTCTCTGAGTCTCGGGTCCCTGCTTTTCCTACTAAACTAGAGAAGTGGCCAAACAAACACAAGGGGATCAGAATCCTTTTGGTTGACCTGTCTTTCAAGCCTACACCTACAGTTGGTCCAGAATTCATTCATTGATTCTCAGCATCCATTAATTGATTGCTCACAGCTTCATACAGCCAGGCAGCTCACATTTAGTAGTGACAGTCAATATGCTAAGTGCTAAAGGTATAATGATGAATGTGAAAAGGTTTTTCCTTCATGGAACTGGGACAAATCCATGAATTTTTCTTCTTTCAATCAACAGTTCCCCTCTACCTCTCAAGGGACTTGCCCAGCAGCCCCAACATCTTCAGCCCCTCCAGCCCTCCTGGTCTGAACTTTCTTCTTCCTCCCTGAAGTTGCATGTCACGGTCACAGGTATAGAGTTACCCTTGGGTGGAGGAGTGGATGAAAGCTCTCCCTTCCCCTAACTGAGAATACAGCATTTTTTCCCTCTTTAAATCTTAGTTGATTGACAGCCAGCTAGAACATCTTTTCTCTTTCTGAGTTGAGCTTCTTATACTGTCTTCCTCTCTGTGGGCCCTTGATTATTTCTAGGTTGCATGGAAGTTCAGTGAAGCAGTGAAGCTCTGGGGTTACAGTTACTCTTTAATGAGTGTGTTTTACACTGGGGACAACTGAGGGGCCATGCCAGAGGTGGGGTTTGAGGATAAACAGGGCCCAGAGTCTGCCTCCAAGAATCATATGGTTTAGGTAACAGAAATCATGCACACACCAAATAATTTAAAAAACAAAAAGGAAATTAGTAATATGAGGAATATAATTGAAGTTGTATTTCTGGATGTATATTTATATATGAGATTTGGTGTATATATATATATATATATATATATATACACACACACCAAATATTGATTTGATATTGATTCTCAGTATCCATTAATTGATTACTCATGACTTCATAGCATATATATATGCATATTATATATATATTCTCACTATATATACATATATTCTCATATATATATATATATATATATATACACACACACACACATATATATATGAAATTCCCTGAGGCTCAGACAGTAAAGAATCTGCCTGTAATGTAAGAGACCCAGGTTCTGTCCTTGGGTTGGGAAGATCCCCTGGAGAAGGGAATGGCAACCCACTCCAGTATTCCTACCTGGAGAATTTCATGGACAGAGGAGCCTGATAGGCTGTAATCCATGGGGTCTCAGAGTCAGACACAACTGAGTGACACACGCACACACACACACACACATATATATTTTTAATTGAACTACAGTCAATTTATTAATACAATGTGTTAGTTTCAGATGTACAGCATAACATTTCAATTACGTGTGCACACACACACACACATATAGTTATTTTTCAGTCGCTAAGTCGTGTCCATCTCTTAGTGACCCCATGAACTGCAGCATGTCAGGCTTCAATGTCCTTTACTCTCTCCCTGAGTTTGCTCGCACTCATGCCCTTTGACTCTGTGATGCCATCCAACCATCTCATTCTCTGTCCCCTTCTCCTCTTGCCCTCAGTCTTTCCCAGCATCAGGGTCTTTTCAAATGAGTCGACTCTTCACATCAGGTGGCCAAAGTATTGGAGCTTCAGCACCAGTCCTTCTAATGAATATTCAGTGTTGATTTCCTTTAGGATTGACTGGTTTGATCTCACTGATGGCCAAGGGACTCTCTAGAGTCTTCTCCAGCACCACATTTCAAAAGCATCGGTTCTTCAGTGCTTAGCCTTCTTTATGGTCTAAATCTCACATCCATACATGACTACTGGAAAAACCATAGCTTTGACTATATGGACCTTTGTTGGCAAAGTGATGTCTCTGCTTTTTAATACACTGTCTAGGTTTGTCATAGCTATTCTTCCAATCAGCAAGCGTCTTTTAATTTCATGGATGCAGTCACCATCCACATTGATTTTGGAGCCCAAGTAAATGAAATCTGATGCCATTTCCACTTCTTCCCCACCTATTTGCCATGAAGTGGTGGGACCAGATGCCATGATCTTTGTTTTTTGAATATTGAGTTTCAAGCCAGTTTTTTCCCTCTTCTCTTTCACCTTCATCAAGAGGCTCTTTAGTTTCTCTCTGCTTTCTGTCATAAGGGTGGTGTCATCTGCATATCTGAGGTTATTGATATTTCTCCCTGCAGTCTTGATTCCAGCTAGTGCTTCATCCAGCCCAGCAGTTCTCATGATGTACTTTGCATATGAGTTAAATAAGCAGGGTGACAAGCTTTGGCATTTTGACAAGCTTTCCCAATTTTGAACCAGTCCATTGTTCCACATATGGTTCTAAGTGTTGCTTCTTGACCTGCATATGGGTTTCTCAGGAGGCAGGTAAAGTGGTATAGTATTTTGATATATTTAAGAATTTTCCACAGTTTGTTGTAATCCACACAATCAAAGGGTTTAGCATAGTCAGTGAAGCAGAAGTAGATGGTTTTCTGGAATTCTCTAGCTTTTTCTATGATCCAATGGATATTGGCAATTTGATCTCTGGTTCCTCTGCCTTTTCTAAACCCAGCTTGTACATTTGAAAGTTCTTGGTTCATGTACTGTTGAAGCCTAGCTTGAAGGATTTTGATCATCACCTTGCTAGCATGTGAAATGAGTGGAATTGTGTGGTAGTTTGAACATTCTTTGGCATTGTCCTTCTTTGGGATTTGAATGAAAACTGACCTTTTCCAGTCATGTGGTCACTGTGGAGTTTTCTAAATTTGCTGGCATATTACATGCAGCACTTTAATGGCATCATCTTTTAGGATTTGAGATAACTCAGCTGGAATTCCATCAGCTCCACTAGCTTTGCTCATAGTGATGCTTCCTAAGGCCCACTTGACTTTTCACTCCAGGATATCTGGCTCTATGTGAGTGATCACACCATGCTGGTTATCTGGGTCATTAAGATCTTTTTTTATATAGTTCATCTGTGTATTCTTGCCACCTCTTCTTAATACCTTCTGCTTCTGTTAGGTACATACTGTGATACACTTTCTCATAGCAATTTTGAAATCATTGCTACTAGTCAAAGAACATAAAACTCTTCAGCAGAAAATGCAAAGCATAATTAGGATGGGTTATGTGTTGAGGTGAGAAATCAGTCAATGAAAGGAAGGTATAGTGTGTGACGTTTGTAGTGTTCATACCACAGAATAATGATGGATGAGCCCAACCCGTGTTTGCATTTCACCAGCAACCTGGCCTCTTTCTTGTTGTTCCTGCCATACATAGCAGAAGGGCGACAGTATTCATAGTTTAAAAGCAAAACACAGCAAAATACAGCAAGAAGTAGATAATTTGGCCAATTTTTCCGGCCTAGAAATCTGGAGAAGATGACCTACCAGAGGCAAATGTGATAGACACAAAGAGTAGGATGAGGCTTTTGGACCTCTGGAGTCTGCCTGCATCCCTTTGATAGTTTTGGATCACATACTAGCAACAGATCCTGGTGACCTCACTGTGATTAGCAGCCATGGTTTGTTACTACCAATCTTTACAGTGCTTGATCTGTGGGTTTATTCTTATCCTCTTACATATGCTATATGTAAGGAAAGTTGAAAGAAAGGGATCTATTTAATAGGAAATAGAAAAGACCAAGACAGCAGGAAAGCTATAATGAAATTAGCTGTCATCGTATGGAGAAAAAGACAGAATGGGTCTGTATATGTTTAAGTTAATTTTTTTCTTTTCCAGTTGAAAAATCCCAGCACACATGGAATAAGTTCTAAGGGCTTTGGAAGGATCTGTATAGATTGTAGCCACTTGATGACAGCTTTGGCTTTTACTGAAAGTATATGTGTTCATTGTCATGGATTTCTGGGGTTTGATGCTGGCTTGGAATGGCTAAAGGAAGGGTCATAGTGTTCTAGTGGGGAGATTGGAATTCTGGAGCAGATTTCCAAACCTCCTGAGTTTGCCATTCTGGGCATCCTTAGCGTGCCTCTTTTGACTGAAAAAATGCACAATCTAAAAGTTGAGAATTGTATTTTACTCAGTGGACTCTCTGAAGACTTAAGCCCCGGAGACAGCCTCTCAGATAAGCTCTGAGGATCTGCTGAGAAGAGTTAAATGGGGAGCCAGGATACATAGGAGTTCTTGCAATAAAAATCCCAGATAGTCAGAAAGTCAGAAGATTATTGCTAATTAAAGAAAATTTGACATCTCAAGTTAATGAATTTATAATTTTTCTATATATGAAATGATGCAAGCATCTGGCCTCATTGAAACATTACTGTGATATACACCTTAACTATCTAGGGTCAATATCCTGCCTTTTTCCATTGTGAATTCCCTCTGGTGCATGGTCTGGGGCAGCTGCAGGAGCTTAAAGCCTGAAGGCTGATGTCCTTTGTTAACTGATATGGCAGGTAAGATTCTTCATCCACACCTCTTCACCTCTATAGTTATGCCCAATGCTGAAGTGAGCATACAATAAAAGTTAAAAATTATTATTGACTAATAATGTATGTTCAATAACATTTCAGTTGAATGAATGGATAGTATTCTGTATAAAAGAAAAGAAAATTGCAAAGGAAGCAATAATCTAGTAAAGCCATATATTCATTCCAGAACTCAGAATTAGTAACTTTGCAGTTATCCATTTTTATTGGAAAAACCAGTACCTACTTCTTCTGTGGGTGTTGTTTACTGTGAGGGTTTGTATGCACTGAGGCACTACTATGTGGTTTTCTATGGGAGGATATTTGCGAAGGCATTATGAAATTGACTAACCATGAAGCTGTGCTGCTGTATACTACACACGGTAGGGTTTGCTTTTCAGCTGGGGGTGGTGTGCTGAGCCCTGGCAGTCCACAACTGTGTGTGTTTTGTAAGGAAATCATGTACAGATGTGAGAGCTGGTTAATAAAAAAGGCTGAACGCTGAAGTATTGATGCCTTTGAACTGTGATGCTAGAGAAGACTCTTGAGAGTCCCTTGGACAGCAAGGATCAAACCAGTCAATCCTAAAGGAAATCAACCCTGAATATTCATTGGAAGGCCTGATGCTGAAGCTGAAGTTTTGAACACTTTGCCCTGATGTGAAGAGCAGACTCATTGGAAAAGACCCTGATTCTGGGAAAGATTGAAGGCAGGAGAAGAAGGGGACAATACAGGATGAGACAGTTGGATGGCATCACTGACCTAATGGACATGAGTTTGAGCAAACTCTGGGAGATGGTGAATGACAGGGAAGCCCGGCGTGCTGCAGTCCATGGGGTTGCAGAGTCAGACACGACTGAGTGACTCAACAGCAACAACAAATTGTCACATGGTCATATTGGGTGAAATCAGAATGGGAAGGTGGTGCCTCTCATTCAGGGCTACCTCATGAGGGGAACTCATGCCTAGTTCACTCTGAGTGGGCAAAGGAAGTGCATCTCCACTACAACCTGGGGTCTAAAATCAGATCACAGTTGCTCTGTCTCTCTGGAATGTGCTGAAGATTAAGGAAACTGCTCTTCTGTTGGTTCCGGATGTGCTCAGGGGCCCTTGGCAAAACTCGTAATGCCCAGCTCCTCTCTCTCTCCCATTTCAGCCTTCTTCTGCCCCCAGATTAAGTGCTAGGACCTCATGGGGAGATCTCTCATTGCCCAGGCGTGTGATCATTCCTCTTTTGACCCCAGAGCACTGCAGCCTCTCACTTGCCTCTTTCTTATGGCTCTCACACAATTCCCTGCCTGTTGGGTATGTCCTATGCTGAGAGCTCCCCCTGATGACCAATGCATTACCTCCTCCCTGAGACATTGCTTAACCCAAGAGAGGGTGTTATCTCTCCTTCTGTGAAATTGAAAGTGTTAGTCACTCAGTCATGTCGGACTCTTTGCAGTCCCATGGATTGAGGTCCGTCAGGCCTCTCTTTTCATGGAATTCTCCAGCACGAATACCAGAGTGGTTGCCCTTCACTTCTCCAGGGGATCTTCCCGACACAGAGATCAAACCCAGGTCCTCTGCATTGCAGGCAGATTCTTGACCACTGATCCACATGGGAAGACCCAAATGAGAGCTCTCTGGGAAACCAAAGGATCCTGAAGGATCTATGAGAATAAAGCTCTTATGATAGAAAGTCCAGGAGGGGATTTTTTTTTTTTTTAAATGAGAGTTTCAACTTTAATATGTAGTTTTAAGATGATTCCTTCCTCCTATTCCAAATGAGAGAGCCTAGTAGGCAACGTGGCCCTGGTCCTATCAACATTTCTCTGATCTGTAAGCATTTGAGTCACCATACAAGTCACCCTGCTTGCCTAGTGACTCTGCCCCGCATCTTGGAATCAGCATTAACCCCTCCTCTCCCTAGTAAGCGGCCATTTGAAAACTACTTTCAGTGTTACTCTTTCAGCGGCTGTTCTTTCATCCCAAGCCTGTGTGGAATCCCTCCATCCAGCTCACCATCATCACCGCCTCCCTCTTTTCTCTGGATCTGCTCTCTCCTTCTTCCAGGATGCCAGAAAAGCTCATGCTTCTCTCCTCTTCTGCAAGGCTGACACGCTTGTACCCTTCCTCGACTGGACGTTTGCTCCAGTCACTTCAGATGCCACAGATTGAACCTCTTGCTCTGTGGGTCATACCCATATGGGGGATTCCCTAGTCTGACCCCATATTTCCAACTTCATTCCCCATTTCTCTGCTTTGCACACAAAAATGCATTCCCACTGTACCAACACACTGCACATACACACATATACATGCATGCTCACATACACATGTATATACATGTACACACTTGCACACATAAACTCAGACACATGTACAAAACAGATACAAATTCACTCTCACATAACCATTCTTTGAAAAACACATATTGTGCTTATCTGTCTCCTCCTGAAAACTTTGTATTTCCACCTCTGCTGGATCAGTCATGAAAGTCTAGTTTAGGTGTTACCTATTTCTAGAATCCCCCATTGACTCTTTTCCAGTATAATCTTATGCTATTTGCAAACTACAAAGGAAGGTTGGAGGGGAGAGTTATTATTTACTGAATATTTGCTTGAAAACAGTATGTTTTACATTAAAATTAATTTTTACAATAACTTGTAAAAGAGATACTACTGTCCTCCTTTTGCAGATGAGAAAAGAGACAGTAAACAGTTGGGTCAATTTCTCTGTTTCTCCTAAACTTCACTCAGCCTAGAAATGGCAGGGAAGGAGTTAGTGCCTTGTATTCCTTTTTTTTTTTTTCAAGCTCAAATCCATACTTTCTATCCTTTTCCAAGAGGTCTTGCTAAAGCTCCTCTAAAATTTTGTAACACTGTATTTTTGTGTGAAACATGCCACCTCTCTCCTTGTCTTATCTCCCTTAGATCTTTTAGGGTGTGAGCTCCGTGACTTGCCCACTGTGTAGACTTCCGAATCAATGCTCTTGAGAAGCATCTGAACTTCATTTTGGTTTTACATCTCCAAACTGGAGCTAAGATATGGATCCTTTTCACTTCAAGAGTTGTTCTGAAGAGTGCCTCGATTTTTCTGAGATAGTAAACATAAAAACATTTTATAAACTACAAAGCACCAAGCATACATACTTGGTTCAGCACAAACATTTATTAGGCACCTCACATTGCTGGGGACATAAAGAAGAGGAGTGATCCCTGCTGTCAAAGACATTGCATCCCAGGAAGAGGATATATGTAAATAGAAAACAATCTCAGGATAATGTAAAGCGCATGACCATGAAAGTATGACCACTCTATAAAGACAGGCAAGTGGGTGAATGGAGGTCAACGGAGTGTCTGGTGCTGGAAGATGGATCAGATGGACAAAACTTTACAGGATAAATGGGAGATAGATATTCCAGGCAATGAGGTCAATAGAGGCACGTACTGGGATGATTCTTATTTATTGAAGGAATAAATGAATTAATGTCTGGAAAGGCTCTGCCCCTAGTTAAGGCAATCCTGAAAGTGACTCACATGGATTCTTCTGATGATTTTCAAGTTCCAGCTAGGAAGCATCTTCTGAAACTTTGTCCCTTGCCTTCGTTCACCCATCTTACTCCACCAGAATTTATATAGAACTTTTGGCACTCACTGACAACCTATTCTTTTAAAGATTTAACTTATATAAATAGGTATCATGTATTATGCTTTTAATAAACTTGCAAGGTGGATATTACCATTTCCATTCTTAGAGATTAAAATAACTGAGGTTCAGAGTGATGAAATAATGGCATCAAAGTCAAACATCCATAGTGTTAGAGGAGGAATTTGAACCCCTGACCTACACATGAAAGAAGCGATGTGCTCTCTGCCTGTGAGCTGAATCATGTGACTAGGGAGGGTCAAGAGGGAGCCTGGAGTAGTGGCTCCGGTAGCTTTTATTTTAGGATAATGACCTGAGTGGTCAGTGGAAAGATCAGACAGTTTTCAAGAGAAACAGAAAGTATCACTTGTTTCTTCTCAAAGTAATGGTTTCCAGGGTCAGGGAGGGAACTTTATTCCCCATCAACCCTTTAAGTGTACCCTACAAGTCTTTCCACTGCTCCCCTATCTCCAATCGTAGAATAGCTTCCAGGACAGTAAAGCTTGACTTTGTGCTTGAGTATAAGGCAAAGTCATAAATTTGTGTCTGATTCCTCCTAGCTCTCTTTTGAGCCTACCATAGAGTTGTCACATTCTAGAAGACCAATCAAAATTTAATGAATGGATGGATGGATAAGTAAATGAATAAATTTAGGTCTCAGCAGCATGAGTGATTTTCTGCAAATGCACTTCTTCTGGGTCTAAAAGCAAATGCTCTACACCGAAGAATGCATCTAACATAAAAATGACTTTCAACTCCCAGATCAAAACCCATGGCCTCCAGAAAGGCCTCCCTAATCAGCCTTGAACTTTCTCTTACCTCTCCAGTCTCATTACCTACCATTGTTTACCTCAAACCTTTCCCTTCTCCAACAGCCTCCTTCCATTCCTGTTGAACACTTTGCTCCAGTATTACTGAACTATGGCAAGATTTCCATCAGTCCTGTTAGATGCTCTTCCTTGGGTTGGAACACTCTGCTCTCTGTCATTTCCTCCTTTTCCTCAGATAGGTCTTGATCTAGTAGTCTTCCCTTATCCTCTTGTTCCAAGTCTGAGTTAGATGTTCTTCATTTGAACTTCCAAGCCTCATGGATTTCCCTACCCTCAATTGCCTATTTGCTTCTTCATTTTCTCCCATAAACTGCAGGCACCTTAAGAACAGAAAATTTAATTTATAGTCCCAGGAACTAGGATAATGTCTGGCACACACTTAGTGTTCAAAATATACCTATGACAGTAACGAACAAATGGACAAATATGACCATGCTCTGTGAATGTGAGAGTGGGTGTCCCTGTGCTTGGGTAGCACCTTCTCACATAAAGGCTGCTCTAACTCCATGAAAAGTGACTGAGTAAGAAGATAGGAAAGATGCTTATGAGGCTTCTGTGTAATTTTAATGGGCTTTTATGCATCCTACTTCATTAATAAAGGAAGAATGGAATACTCCAGCATTTTTTATCTCCCATCTGTATTCAAATACAACTGAATTTCTCCCCAGCAAAATTTCAGGATAAATTAATGATCTTCATTTTCTCAGAAAACTCATTTTTCCTGAATGGATAGACTGTTGATGCAACATAAAAATGTGATTTCCTGCCTAATAAAGGAAACTGGCTGATACAGTGTGCTGTAAAATGACCTTTGGTCTTGCCATGAGTGTATGCGCTTTGGGTCGAGTGGGGTCATCCTCTGTAGGGGAGACTGTTGGACTGCGGTGAAGGTGCTCCTGCCTTGTGGCCACCATTCCCGTGGCCCGGTCAGTTCTGGCTGGGCTTGACTTTCTCAGTCAGTCCAGGGTGAGTGGGGTCTCAGCTTAACCTGTGGAGTGACTGTCCTTTTGCTGTCTGTCAGCTGTAGGTGGCTTGGTCTTGACACATAAGATACTGGCCTTGAAGGCAGCTCTCTGTAACTTTACATAAGCATTTAACATCCCATCTTTGACAACCAATAAATTTCATAAATGCTTCTGGAAGACACAGAGAAAAAGGGAGAAGTAGGTTGAATGGAGAGTTTACCATAGATACCTGTGAGAGAAAGTTAAGAGAGAGGGCTGTCCTATGAATGCTGGATACTCTGGAGACCAGATCAGAAAGTACTTTCCCTTGTAGGAGATAAGAGTTTGTGAGAGGCCTGCAGGGAAAGGCAATAAAGCCTGGGGCTCCTGGAGGCAGTCTCTAGCCAGGAGAGGAGCCCTAGCTGGACCTACAGTTGAGACCAGGAACTCTCCAGATGTTGCAAGGTCCTCATCTCATTCTATCTTGACCTTGGTACTTTGTTAAATGAGGTGGGATTGAGGCAGAGGGATGGAGATCTATGGCTAAGAGGGCTTTGCAAACCAAGCCGCCTTTGGCCAGTGATTACACTGTTGTTAACACCCCTTGTTGTAGTTGTTCAGTTGCTAAGTCATGTCTGACTCTTTGCAACCCTATGGACTGCAGCATGTCAGTCTTCCCTGCCCTTCACTATCTCCTGGAGTTTGCTCAAATTCATTTCCACTGAATCAGTGATGCCATCCAACCATCTCTTCCTCTATCACCCCCTTCTCCTCCTTCCTTCAATCTTTCCTAGCATTGGGGTCTTTTCCAATGAGTTGGCTCTTCACATCAGGTGTCCAAATTATTGGAGCTTCAGCTTCAGCATCAGTCCTTCCAGTGAATATTCAAGGTTGATTTCCTTTAGGATTGACTGGTTTGATCTCCTTGCTGTCCAAAGTATTCTCAGTTTGAAAGTATCAATTCTTTGGTGCTCAGCCTTTTTTATGGTTCAACTCTTACATCCATACATAACTACTGGAAAAGCCATAGCTTTGACTATACAGACCTTTGTTGGCAAAATGATGTCTTTGCTTTTTAATGTGTTGTCTAGGTTTGCAATAGCTTTCTTTCCAAGGAACAAGATTTTTAATGTGTCTTTTAATGTGTCCCACTGGCTAGATCCAGTTAGAAGCCTAATTGGCTAGACCAAATTCTAAGACGCAGAATGCCAGAGTAGGTTGCCATGCCCTCCTCCAGGGGATCTCCCAACCCAGGGATTAACTCAGGTCTCCTGCATTGCATGCAGATTCTTTACCAGCTGTACTACCAGGGAAGCCCTACATAGCACAGAATAGCAAATGACTAGATCCAATTTGGAGAAGGTGATGGCACCCCACTCCAGTACTCTTGCCTAGAAAATCCCATAGACAGAGGAGCCTGGTGGGCTGCAGTCCATGGGGTCACTAAGAGTCAGACACGACTGAGTGACTTCACTTTCACTTTTCACTTTCATGCATTGAAGAAGGAAATGGCAACCCATTCCAATGTTCCTGCCTGGAGAATCCCAGGGACAGCAGAGCGTGGTGGGCTGCTGTCTATGGGGTTGCACTGAGTCGGACACGACTGAAGCGACTTAACAGCAGTAGCAGCAGGGCTTAGAACAAGAAGGACAGAGAAGGATGAAGAATGTATCTGGAAGGGAAATGGGAAATAGTCTACATGCTTGTACTATTTCATTTAATTCTCACAGAAATCCCACCAGGAGGGTATTATGCCCACTTTACAGATGAGAAAACTGCTGCAAAAAGTGGCTAATAACTTGCCCATATATACACAGTAAGCAGTACAATGAAGCTTTGAACACTGGCAAAACCCTGGGGCCTAACCACCTAGCGACTATTCTAAGGTACGGAATCAACTGTTGAAAGAATTCCTTTTGGGGGAATATGTAGTGTTTTCTTTTCCTTCATTTCTGAGTATCATATTTCTGAACATGCCAGACTTGTTTTGACTGTGTTTGCGTGTG
This sequence comes from Bubalus bubalis, assembly GCF_019923935.1. Lineage (NCBI taxonomy): Eukaryota > Metazoa > Chordata > Mammalia > Artiodactyla > Bovidae > Bubalus > Bubalus bubalis. The sequence goes on from NC_059178.1 coordinate 42,874,033, forward strand.
ACTCTGTTTGGGCCTGGCTTCCCTTGTAGCTCAGTTGGTAAAGAATCTGCCTGCAGTGGAGGAGACCCAGGTTCGATCCCTGGGTTGGGAAGATCCCCTGGAGAAGGAAATGGCAACCCACTCCAGTATCCTTGCCTGGAAAATCTCAGGGACAGAGGAGCCTGGTGGGCTACAGTCCATGGGGTCACAAAGAGTCGGGCATCACTGGAGCAATGAACACTTACTTACTTAACTGTTTGGGCCTGGATTTCTAAGAGATAGAGGTAGGCAGGTATGAATGTGGGCACAATCTTTTTGTTTAGAATCCTGATGGGAATGGGAGTTCTGTACTACTCAAGTTGAGGCATGTGGTAAGAAAAGATATCACAGGTGACAGTAAAAAGAACTGGCACTCATGCCCTAGGTGTCCCTAACTTTGCAGTTCAATGATTTTCAGTAACTGGCTATAGTGGATTCTGTAATGGTTATTTCCTCTGAAGATCCTCAGCCCCAGGCATATACACACATTTTCTTAGTTATTCAATTCAACATCAATCTAAGTACTACTGTGAAGGGATTTTGCAGATGTTTCTGTTCCAGAGATCAAATTGCCAACATCCACTGGATCAGAGAAAAAGCAAGACAAAACAACTACTTCTTCATTGACTAAAGCCTTTGACTATGCATCACAACAAACTGGAAAATTCTTAAAGAGATGGGAATACCAGACCACCTTACCTGATTGCTGAGAAACCTGCATGCAGGTTAAGAAGCAACAGTTAAACCCAGATATGGAATAATAGACTAGTTCCAAATTGGGAAAGGAATATGTCAAGGTTGCGTATTGTCATTCTGCTTATTAAACTTATATGCAGAGTACATCAGGTGAAATGCCAGGCTGGATGAAGCACAAGCTGGAATCAAGATTGCTGGCAGAAATATCAATAACCTCACATATGCAGATGATACCACCCATATGGTGGAAAGTGAAGAGGAACTAAACAGTCTCTTGATGAAGGTGAAAAAGGAGAGTGAAAATGCTGGCTTAAAATTCAACATTCAAAAAACGAAGATCATGGCTTCTGGCCCCATCACTTCATGGCAAACAGATGGGGAAACAATGTAAATAGTGACAGACTCTATTTTGTTAGGCTCCGAAATCACTGCAGATGGTGACTGCAACCAGGAAATTAAGTCACTTGCTCCTTAGGAGAAAAGCTATGACAAACTAGACAGTGTTTTAAAAAGCAGTGACATGACTTTGCTGACAAAAGTCCATATGTGGTTTTTCCAGTAGTCATGGATGGATATAAAAGCTGAACCATAAAGAAGACTGAGAGCTGAAGAACTGATGCTTTTAAACTGTGATGTTGGAGAAGACTCTTGAGAGTCCCTTGGACAGCAAGGAGATCAAACCAGTCAATCCTAAAGGAAATCAAGCCTGAGTATTCATTGGAAGGATTGATGCTGAAGCTGAAGCTCCAATATTTTGGCAACCTGATGAGAAGAGCTGACTCATTGAAAAGAAACCTGATGCTGGGAAAGATTGAAGGCAGGAGAGAAGGGGATGACAGAGGAAGAGATGGTTGGTTGCATGACATCACCAACTCAATGGATATGAGTTTGAGCAAGCTCTGGGAGATAGATGGTGAAGGACAGGGAAGCCTGGGGTGCTGCAGTTGACAAAGAGTTGGACATGACTGAGTGACTGAACAGCAACAACAACAAAATTATGTTCCAAATCAGTTGACCTTAGGATATGGAGATCATCTGGATGTGTCTGACTTCATCACATGAGCCTTCAAATCTGGATCACTGAGAGCCTTGACAGAGGAGGTCAGAGATTCAAATGTATGGGATTCAGTCTAAGGGAGATTCTCCACTGTGGGAAGGGCCACTTGGCAAGGAATGTGGGAACCTCTAGGAGTTGAAAGTAACCTGGGTTGATAACAAGGAAACTAGAACCTTAGTCCTACAGCTATAAGGACCTGAATTCTGCCAACAAATTGAATGAGTTCAGAAGCAAATGCTTCCTGAAGCCTTCAGATAAAGGTGTAATCTAGCTGTCACCTTGCTTTCAACCTTGTGAAACTCTAAGCTGAGAACCCAGCCAAGCCCAACCAAACTTCTGAGCTACACAACTGTGAGCCAATAAATGTGTGCTGTTTTCTTAAATTTATTTTATAGAAGTATAGTTCATTTAAAATATTGTGTTAGTTTCTGGTGTACAGAAAACTGAGTTAATCATATATATTATATTCATTATGGTTTATTATGGGATATTGAATATAGTGAATATAGTCCCTGTGCTATATAGTAGGATCTTGCTGTTTATCCATTGTATATATAATAGTTTGCATCTGTTAATCCTAAACTTCTATCTCAGTCTCCCCCACCCCAAATATCTGCTGTTTTAAGCCTCTAGATTAGTGCATTAATAACTTCTTATGCATCAATAGGAAACTAATACAAATTTCAAGTCACTGTTTCTCCTGGCTGTATGGAGTACTCAGTTCAGTTCAGTTCAGTTCAGTTGCTCAGTCGTGTCTGACTCTTTGCAACCCCGTGAACTGCAGCACGCCAGGCCTCCCTACCCATCACCAACTCTTGGAGTCCACTCAAACCCGTGTCCATTGAGTCGGTGATGCCATCCAACCATCTCATCCTCTGTCGTCCCCTTCTCCTCCTGCCCTCAATCTTTCCCAGCATCAGGGTCTTTTCAAATAAGTCAGCTCTTCACATCAAGTGGCCAAAGTATTGGAGTTTCAGCTTCAACATCAGTCCTTCCAATGAACACGCAGGACTGATTTCCTTTAGGATGGACTGGTTGGATCTCCTTGCAGTCCAAGGGACTCTCAAGAGTCTTCTCCAACACCACAGTTCAAAAGCATCAATTCTTCGGTGCTCAGCTTTCTTTATAGTCCAACTCTCACATCCATACCTGACCACTGGAAAAACCATAGCCTTGACTAGACACACCTTTGTTGATAAAGTAATGTATCTGCTTTTTAATATGCTGTCTAGGTTGGTCATAACTTTCCTTCCAAGAAGTAAGCGTCTTTTAATTTCATGGCTGCAGTCACCATCTGCAGTGATTTTGGAGCCCCCCAAAATAAAGTCTGCCACTTTTTCCACTGTTTCCCCATCTACTTCCCATGAAGTGATAGGACTGGATGCCATGATCTTAGCTTTCTGAATGTTGAGCTTTAAGCCAACTTTTTCACTCTCCACTTTCACTTTCATCAAGAGGCTTTTTAGTTCCTCTTCACTTTCTGCCATAAGGGTGGTGTCATCTGCATATCTGAGGTTATTGATATTTCTCCCGGCAATCTTGATTCCAGCTTGTGCTTCCTCCAGCCCAGCGTTTCTCATGACGTATATAAGTTAAACAACCAGGGTGACAATATACAGCCTTGATGTACTTTTCCTATTTGGAACCAGTCTGTTGTTCCATGTCCAGTTCTAACTGTTGCTTCCTGACCTGCATATAAGTTTCTCGAGAGGCAGGTCAGGTGGTCTGGTATTCCCCTCTCTTTCAGAATTTTCCACAGTTTATTGTGGTCCACACAGTCAAAGGCTTTGGCATAGTCAATGAAGGTCACGTGCAACTCAGAACCACATTTTCCTCCAGAAATCAGACTGGTAGAGGAGTAAGTCTTGGGCCTCTTGCCTCCATTTGGAACAATTCTGAAGAAACATCCCAGGTTTTGAGTTGCCTGTAGGAAGGTCTGGAGCATCTGGTCTCATGTAGTTTAACTTCTCTTTCTGTCCAGTTCTGCTTCCCTCACAAATTGTCTTCCTGAGAGCAGGCCCCATTAGGCTTTTGTATACAAATTCCCATTGCAGACTCCTTCCTCATTGAACCAAATTTTAGGCAATGGTCTAGATGAATGTGAAATTGTGGAGGAGAAGTAAGATGAGCTTCGTCCCATAGAAGTCCAGCTGGGCAGAGAAGAATCCTACAAAGAATGGTAAAATAATAATGTCAGATACCACATGACCCAAACTTAGAGGGACCATGTATTTGAGTTATATCAGAATAGACTGTGTATTCAGAGGAGGCAATGCCACCCCACTCCAGTACTCTTGCCTGGAAAATCCCATGGATGGAGGAGCCTGGTAGGCTGCAGTCCATGGGGTCGCTAGGAGTTGGACACAACTGAGCGACTTCACTTTCACTTTTCACTTTCACACATTGGAGAAGGCAATGGCAACCCACTCCAGTGTTCTTGCCTGGAGAATCCCAGGGACAGGGGAGCCTGGTAGGCTGCCGTCTATGGGGTCACACAGAGTCAAAAACGACTGAAGTGACTTAGCAGACTGTGTATATGGAGACTGCAGTAATGAAATTAAAAGATACTTTCTCCCTGGAAGAAAAGCTATGACAAACCTAGACAGCATATTAAAAAGCAGACATTACTTTGTTGACAAAGGTCCATATAGTCAAAGCTATGGTTTTTCCAGTAGTCATGTATGGATGTGAGTGTTGGACCATAAAAAGACTGAGCACCAAAGAATTGATGCTTTTGAACTATGGTGCTAGAGAAGACTCTTGAGAGTCCCTTGGACTGCAAGGAGATCAAACCAGTCAATCCTAAAGGAAATCAACCCTGAGTATTCATTCAGGACTGATGCTGAAGATGAAGCTCCAATACTTTGGCCACCTGATAGGAAGAGCTGACTCATTAGAAAAGACTCTAATGCTGGGAAGGATTGAAGGCAGGAGGAGATGGGGATGACAGAGGAAGAGATGGTTGAAAGGCATCACCAACTCAGTGGACATGAGTTTGAACAAGCTCTGGGAGATAGTAAAGGGCAGGGAAGTCTGGTGTGCTGCAGTCCATGGGATCACAAAGAGTTGGACATGACTGAGTGACTGAACAACAAATACCTCTTGTCCTGGTGGTTATAATTAACAGTTACCTGTTTGATTCTTAAAAGTGTTCCAGGTTGGATGGTGAATTGCATGGTCCATGTTCCCAGATACCATGACTGTGAGAGGGCAGAGGATGGAGGGGGCAGTGTGGGCTGGGGTCTTCTGATGAGTAGAGAAGTCCACATTAGGTAGCTTCTGATCTAGACCTTGAGGGATCAGCAGGAATTTTTTTCATAGAAGAGTTCAGGTATCCTTGTGGGTAGGAAAGTCAGAAAAGCATGAATAGAGAAAGACCGATAGGAATACATACAGGTGTGACAAGTGGGGGAGCAGTAATGGGGAGGGGGGATCTCCTTCTTGGAATGACTTAAGGAGCTAGTCAATGGTGTCATTTGATGAATATATAAGACAAGGACATCAGCACACATTGGTCATAGAGGAGATGAGTGCCCACATACAGAGTCATGCAACATTTCCTTGTGTCTTGGAGACAATCCAAAGAAGGAAAGGAACAGATGGCTTGCCTTCCACCGTCTGAGGCCAGGCCCTCTGCTTGTCTGGACAGCACTATTCTTTTGTCTCTAACCTGGTTTGCTTATTTGTCCTGTAAATACCTTTGTGAATTGATGATGGAAATCAGGGCTTCCCTGGTAACTCAGTGGTAAAGAACTTGCCTGCCAATGCAGAAGTGGGCTCAAGCACTGGATCGGGAAGATCCCCTGGAGAAGGAAATGGCAACCCATTCCAGTGTTCTTGCCTGGGAAATCCCATGGACAGAGGAGCCTGGCAGACTACAGTACACGGGATTGCAAAGAGTTGGACACAACTTAGCGACTAAACACCAATAGTGTTGATAGTAATGATCATTCCTTACTTTTGCAGTGCTTAAAACACTTTTGCAGCTGTTTCACACTCATTATTTGATACAATCCAAGATTTTCTCTTGTCTTCAGCACTGTCCTGTGTAAAAGGCAGAGCAGGTATTATTTTTCTCTCATTTGACTGAAAAGATGAAAAGTCATTGGTTGAAGGAATTCTCAATGATGATAGACGTGGAGCTCCTCTGGAACCTGAGTATGGCAGCTCCTAAACAGCGGTCTTTTGGTCACATTGTGAGAAGGTAATGGTGGATCTTTGGCCAGTGGTGGCTGGTAAACCCATCACTGTGTCGATCCTTTCCTTCATTAGGCCCACCACTGAATGGCATCCTTGCCTCCACAGATGCACACAGCAGAGTTTACTGAAGTGTACACTGAAAGATTTTTGTAGATGTGGATGAAGGATATGTCTCTGCTGAGTAAATGATGCTATTTTATTCCAGGATAGTTTTACTTAGTGCCTGTTGTACACTTTATATCGATTCTTGGCCACACCCTGCAAAGAAGGAAGCTGGCAAGAGGACATTGACCTCAGTGGGGCAATTCCCTGCCTACAGCCACACACAGTACAGATGAAACTGTCTGCCCTGGTTCTGCCTGTGTCCACATTCAACACCTCTTTTGCTCAGTCACCTTGGCTCTTTGGACTCTGGTGGTCTCAGGGGGAGTCAAGATAAGGACTCCGAGGGCTGTGGCTCTTTATGGAGGCTTAGAGCCCTTTGAGGATGTGATATTTTAATTATAGACCTTCTCCCTGGAAAAAAATGCACACTTATTGAATATTTTGTTTGAAATTGTATGTAGCTAACGGACTGCCAAAACCACTCTGCAGTTTCCTGATCAGGAACTCCTGCCCTAGTGGAAGGTAAAACGGAGGAAAACAGGAACAGAAAAGTTTCAGTAGCTCACCATGGCCACCTGGAGCTTCTCATTTTTAAGCTCATCTCTGCTGGGGCTTAAAGGGTTTGGGTCTTTGTCTTCATAAAACAGGTTATTACCTGAAAGGCAATTAAAGCAGCAGGAGGGAAGGCTGAGCCAGCTGCTGGGCAGAGTGGCAATCCACTCTGTAGAAAGCCCAAGATCTGGAGAAGTCTCAATTCGGGGCACTGGAGTTTTGTTCATTTAGAGTAAGAAATGTTCAGCAATAATGAAATTTGGGCATTTTTTGTGACTTGCACCCTCTAACCTTCTCCCTTTTTAGATTAATGGTCTGAAAGCAGTCAACTTAAAGCAGTCTACTACTTCCTGGATGAGTCTTCTGTCCCAAGGCTGTGTCAAGATGATGAAATGCAGCCAATCGAAAAACAGTGAAAATGGCTTTTTAGGACCTCTTAAAAGCTGACTTGGATCAATTTTTAAGATGGCCAGAAAAAAAGCTTATCTATAAAGAGTCTACAGAGGTCAATCACAATTTCAAGAACATATTTTAAAATATTTGGATATTTTTATGGGGACTCTTCATGGCCACATCTGATCTCATTCTAGCCTTCCTCACCCACAGTATCTGCCATTGCTTCCAGAGAAGCATCTTTAGTCCCATTCAGATCTGCTTTCTACTTGACTCCTGAAATGCCATCCCCCAGGCATCTAGAGCTCCCCTGCACCTCTTGCCAATCATCGTCCATCCATCCAGCATTGTGAGGTGGGCCAAGGCCTGGACAATCTGTAGATCTTACATGCCGCATACTATCTACCTTGCTCAGCCTCGTTTGTAAGAGGAGATGCTAGCTCCTGCACTGTATTATTGTATTGTGAACATTAAATAAGATAATATATATAAAGTGAATGTAAAGTGATAGAGTAGGTAAAGCTACTCTTTACTCCCTTTGTTAAAGTCATAGAAAATACTGCCTGTTTCAGAAGATCCCCCTGAAAGCTGAGGCTAGAATTAGATTTCTTCCTCTCTTTTAGTCTGCTCAGTTGCCAAAACATAATAACACAGGCTAGGTGGCTCAGAGACTAATTTTCACACAGTTGCAGTAGCTGAAAGTTCCAGATGGAGGTCCAATGGGACAGGTTTCTGGTGAGAGCTCTCTTCCTGGCTTGCAGAGAGCCACCTTCTTACCAAGTCCATGCAGGACCCCTCCTTAGCATGTGCTCCTGGAGAGAAAGGCAAGCTCTCTGATGTCCTTTCTTATATGGATGCTAATCCATCAGGGCCACCCTTATCACTTTTTTAACCTTAAATTTAACCTTAATTACTTTCTTATTCCCCAAACAGCCCCACTAGGTTCATTAGGGCCTCAACACACAAACTGGGTGGGAATGGCATCCTTTCAGTCCATACCACCCTCTGATACAAAACTTCCTCTGTATTTAAAACAAATGCCTTCACATTTTAACATTTAAATGTTTTCTATTACCCTCTTGCATGAAATGTGTATTTTCAGTGAATGGAGTAAGCCTCAGAGCCAGGGACCTGTTTTTCCCTTTTATGCACTACTAGCATGAGACAGGGCATTTTTTAGGGTTTGTTGTTTAGTTGCTCAATCGTGTCTAACTCTTTGAAACCCCATGGATTGTAGCCCACCAGGCTCCTCAGTCCATGGGATTTCCCAGGCAAGAATACTGGAGTGGGTTGCCATTTCCTTCTCCAGGGGATCTTCTGGACTCAGGGATCAAACCTGCATATGCAAGCAGAGTCTCCTGCATTGCAAGAAGATTCTTTCCTGCTGAGCCACTGGGGAAACCCTTTTTAGGGTTTAAGAAATACTAATTAATGAACTGGCTAGTTGTCCACCTAACATAGAGCCAATCACGACCTCTGTTTCATGGAACTGTGTGGATATCATGAACAGATGTGTAATTAGGATTGGCTAGATTAAGAAATAGTCCCCAAATCTCAGTCCCTAAATAGTCCCCAAATCTTAAAATAGCAAAATGTCTTTCCTCCTCTTGCTACGTAGCCACCATGGAACTTTGTAGAAGAGAAGGTATTCATTGTAGTCATCCAGGAACCCTGGCAGTTTCCACTCAGACACTGCTGGTTGCTGTGACAGGGAGCAAAGAGAGCTGTGTAGGTCTGACATCAGTAATCGCAGGCTCACTGGCAGCAATTCATTGGTCAAAACTGTGTGATCCCATCTAACTGGGGGAGATGCAGCCAGTACAACCCTACCACATGTCCAAAAGGTGGAGAGCTGCACATATTGGATGAATACCACTAGTGACCACCACAGTGGAGACACAGATGTTCAGTTTTCCAGGAAGCAGAAAAGTTGACAATCATTTTCTATTTATCTTCTGTGTAAATAGGAAATTGGCTTCAACCTTCCCCTCTTTCCCATGCCGGATTAGCCTAGAAATTTCACCCTGTCTGGGAAGTCTGGGTTGGTAGCTCAGAGTTAAAGCTTGTTGTGATTGAACAAACCCTTACTTACCATCTAATCCAGGGACTTGCACAATGACTCTAAGGCAATCCATACCTGTATCTCCAGGAAAGCTGGTAAGAAGGGTTTGGTCAGAGTAGGAAAGACCCTGAATCCCTCTGTTACTTCCTCTCTGTCTGAATTATGAATAGGGCTTCCTTGTAATACATATTCTGTTCTAATTGTATTCTAGCCTATATAATAATAAATGATGCTACAGAAAGTATTTGTAAACCACGAATGTAGTTCAACCACATAAGCAAGATATAGGTGATGCCACATTATTTCTAAAGCCTGAAGCCAGGCCTTAAGGACTGAATTGACACCTGTGTCCTTTGCAGTGCCTGGCACAGCCTCTCCCTTTGACTTCAGGACACTTTGCCTTTGTCTTGATGACTGTTGTTGAGCTAGATTTCAGGGTGCTCACCTTGACTCGGGAGCCGCATGCTCTGCACATTGGGCAGCCTCCTCTCTGATTAGTGAAGCATCCATTTGCATTGCAAATGGAAGTACCACCTCTCTGCTTGGTGTCCAGTCCTTGGCTGTTTGGACCAATCTATTATACAAAGTAAACTAAAGAGAAATTAGAGTATTTTTGTCTGCATGTCTTCAAAATCATAGAGTCCCCAAATGCTTAGGATCCTTTGAAAGTTGTCTTTCTTTTGTTTCTTTAAAAAACTCTCTTTCTGAGCAAGTCAAGGGCTGATGAGCTGTCCCCACACTTACATGCAAATGTGGGAAAGTAACAAAGACCTTGATTACAGCTTTATTTGCTTCATGCAGGACTCCAGCAGCCAGTTAAAGTCACAGAAAATATGAGTCATGGACTCTAGCAAGTGACGATGGAGCCAGTGGAGCCTCCTGGGGAGTCAGATTCCCTGTTCTAGGGAGCAGTAACTGATACCTTCAAATTGTGATGCTGGAGAAGACTCTTGAGAGTCACCTGGACAGCAAGGAGATCAGTCAATCTTAAAGGAAATCAACCTTGAATATTCATTGGAAGGATTGATGCTGAAGCTGAAGCTCCAATACTCTGGCTACCTGAGGTGAAGAGCCAAATCATTATAAAAGACTCTGATGCTGGGAAAGATTGAGGGCAGGAGGAGAAGGGGAAGACAGTGTATTAGATGCTTGGATGGCATCACCCACTCGATGGACATGAGGTTGATGTCCATCTCCAAGCTCTGGGAGATGGTGAAGGACAGGGAAGCCTGGCGTGCTGCAGTCCATGGGGTCTCAAAGAGCTAGACATGACTGAGCAGCTAACAACAGCAACAATAGCTGGTAAGGGATCCCTTTAGTCCCCATTGAAGTGTCCCTCTCACTAGAAGAGCTCCATGGTCAAGCTATGATCATGCAGGATCTCCTCAAGGGGAATGAGTGTGTGGGACTGAGTGTCCCCCTGTGAATCGGAGGAGTGAGTAAGGGCTCTGAAGGGGGAGTGATTAAGAATCAGGTACAGGTTGGGAATGCATCAGCTAGGTAGGATTAACCTCAAATGCACAAACTGGTGAAAACTCTTCACTTTGGGATCACTAGGTCCCATTCTTTTAGTGCAAGAACAATAAGTAAGTTCCAACTCTTTCCTCTAAATCTATTTATGGTAAATTTAGGAATCTTACTGAATAAAGCCTGGGGACTAAAGAACAGGGGGTCTGTGCACCTGGAGTCCTCAGCACCAAAGATGTTAATTCATTAATTTAATTAAACACACAGCCAAACAGCAGCCACACCACATACATCTTCCCTAATGAAAGTGCAAAACCCACTGCAAATTCTCCTGATTTATTAAATCAAATTATTCAACTCAATCAGTAAAGAAGAAAGCCCCTGAGCTGGGAGGAGGGGTACTTTTGCTTTAAGATTAGGCCAGTCCAGCCAGGAAAATGTATAAGCTGGTTCACTGGGACTTAATGTCAGGGAAACAGGGAGTTAAAGGATGGCACCCTGGGGCCTAGGGCCAGATCGACTTGCTTGGTTCAGCTCTCCAGCCCCTTGCCCACTGCCTGGCACAGAGCAGGCACTGCTGATCTGTTTTCTAGGTGTGAAAACACAGGTATTGAAAAATAACCAAGTGAGTGGTAAGCATGGCAGTGAGGTGGCCTGATGTCAAAGCCTCCCTGACCCCCAAACCCTGCAGAAGCCCATCTTGTTCTTGACCTTCAGGCTTCACCAGGAAGATTTTGAGAAGAGTTAAGATTAGTTGCTATTCTTCTGCCAGAGTAGTTTTAATGACTGCAAAACTGAGTTGGGTTTTGGGACGTAAGAGGTTCCTAACAAATGTTTGCCAAAGCAATGAGGTTTACCTAGTGCCATCTGTGAAGACCTTATAAGTATTTCTTTGCCTATGACTTGTTATTGATGAATATCACTTCATGGACTTGGAGGCCAGGTTGGGCATACTGACAAAGAACAGAAGGAGAGGAAGAACCACAGCTACTTTTCTGAGAAGTGTAGTTAAGGTGACTGAGGACAGGTGGCCTAGACGTGAGTTGTGGGCCTCAGAGAACAGGGCACGCAATCTCATAGCATCCTTCCGTCAATACCTCTCACAACCACTGCAGCCTTGAACTCAGTGATGGGCAAGCAACCTTGTTCCTCTCTGAACCCCACTCTCTTTGAACCATAGGAACATCTGCCTTATTGCTCTGAGTTTCAATATGAAGCTTCCTTCCTTAACATGGTGTGAGTGCCTGCAAAACTGAGTTCCCTGTGTATTTATATGAACTTCCAAGTCATGTTATAACTGGGGGCCATGTCATTAGGCTGCTGGGGAAGTTTCCCTGGCCTCTTCTAGCCCATCTGTGATTTGGATTAGCAATGCAATTTACTAACCAATTCCCCGCTGGGTCCAGATGAACACTTTGAGAGTAGCTTCAACATATAATTATCTGAATTAGCTGAAAATAATGATAATTCCTACAGTTGTCTCCTTCTTCTCCTTCTCCTCTCCTCTTCCTCACCTTCCCCACAGCTTCCTCCACCTCCTCTTTCTCCTCACTATTTTACTACTAAAGCACTGAATAGTTTTGGAATTCTGTTTACTGAATCCTCCCATCTTTGCCCACTTCCTCCAACATATTTCACTCAACCTTTTATCTCTAAGGTTATATTCCTGTTATCCATACTTTTGAAGTAAGTCTTTTTTGCTGGGGAGGAGGTGGCTTTGGCAAAGCTTTTTACTGCAGACTTGCAATAGAAATTGTGCCCATAGAAAAGATGCCCACATCCTCCCAGTGGTATTTTCTTTCTGACCTATCTCTCACTTCAGATACCCTTATTGTCATTTTAACAAGATAAGAGTTGAGGGCCATCTCTTTTACCCACTCCCAAATCAGTGGCAGCACCAAGATTGGGCTTGGAGATCTAGAACCTTCCATTGTCTCCATAAATCACTTCTAAAGTTACTGCTTCAAGAAGTTTTCACTTCAAGGCAAATATATGGGGAAACAATGGAAACAATGACAGACTATTTTCTTGGGCTCCAAAATCACTGCAGGCGGTGATTGCAGCCATGAAATTAAAAGATACTTGCTCCTTAGAAGAAAAGCTGTGACAAATCTAGACAATTTATTCAAAAGCAGAGACATTACTTTGTAAGCAAAGGTCTGTATAATCAAAGCTATGATTTTTCCAGTAGTCATGTATGGATGTGAGAGTTGGACCATAAAGAAGGCTGAGCACCAAAGAATTGATGCTTTTGAACTGTGTTGTTAGAGAAGACTCTTGAGAGTTCCTTGGACTGCAGGAAGATCAAACCAGTCAATCCTAAAGGAAATCAACCTTGCATATTCATTGGAAAGACTGATGCTAAAGCTGAAGCTCCAATACTTTGACTACCTGATACAAAGAGCTGACTCATTTGAAAAGACCCTGATGCTGGGAAATATTGAAGGCAGGAGGAGAAGGGGATGACAGAGGATGAGATGGTTGGATGGCATCACTGACCCAATGGACATGAGTTTGAGCAAGTTCTGGGAGATGGTGAAGGACAGGGAAGCCTGGCATGTTTCAGTCCATGGGATCACAAAGAGTTGGACATGACTGAACGACTGAACAACAATAAAAGTTGCTGCAAATCAATAGAAAGTTTAAGTGAATACAATATACTTGCAAAGCAATTGAAACTTCAAACAGGATCCTCTAGTGCCCCTCCAATATTGGACCACAACCTCCAATCCTTAGTGTAGTTTCTGTTGCCCTTTATTATGTTTAATTATGGGTTTTGATGAGACCTGAGATTCTTTGGGATTTACTTTGTAATAAACATCCTTCAAGAGGCATGTGCATTTTCTCTGGGTGAGACATTCTGTCTCATATTCACTCACACATAAACAGGGATTGATTTCCTTTATAAATAATTAGTGGGCATGCAGCACAAAGCAGCCTCTGGAGGGACCAGACACAAGGCTGGGGATGGAAAAGGGAGGAGGCGAAGAAGATGGAGGAGGAAGAGAAGGGCGTCTACAGTGGAGTCTGCAGGAAGGTTAAGGGAGAGTTTCACAGGGATTTCAATTGTCTACAGCAGGAGATTCAGGATGTTCTGAGGAGAGGGCTAAGCCCATCAAGTCTGTGGGCTTTGTTGTCAGGGACTAGGCTTCATTGGAGTCTTCTGCTAGGTGCTCCTGGGGATGGCCAGATGAGCAAGACCAAGAGATACAGAGATCCATCAAGTTTCAGAGTGGACAGAGTCTTAGCATTCATTTAGTCTAATTTCCATCTAAAGTCTGAACTACAACCAGGGCAACCAATATCCAGCCTCTGCTTCAGCAGAACTCCTTGGATAAAAAAGGTTTCCAGGGAGAATTAGCCAGTTCTGTTTTTGAATACATCAGAATGAATGATGGAATTATTACAATATAATGGAAATCCATGTAATTTCCACCCAGAGGCTGTGGTTCTGCCTTTGGAGCTGTCCCCAGTGTGCAGTGACCCTTCCCAAATACTGAGTCTTCATTTTTTTGAGTCTAGAATATTTTTACCAAGCTGACACTCTCCCTGAACATCCTCCAGTCTCTCACTGTCCCTTAGAGTGCTAGGGAATTCTGACCAGCAGTTTAGTGGAGGTGGGAGTGTCTTTTCTTATTTATTTGTGCTTAGTAGTTTATACTGAATAACATCATATATTTCCCATCTTATATTTGTGTAGAACAGTTTTGCTATTAGACCTTCAGTTCAGTTCAGTTCAGTCACTCAGTCGTGTCCGACTCTTTGCGACCCCGTGAATTGCAGCACACCAGGTCTCCCTGTCCATCACCAACTCCTGGAGTTCACTCAAACTCACATCCATCGAGTCGGTGATGCCATCCAGCCGTCTCATCCTCTGTCATCCTCTTCTCCTCCTGCCCCCAATCCCTCCCAGCATCAGAGTCTTTTCCAATGAGTCAACTCTTCGCATCAGGTGGCCAAAGTATTGGAGTTTCAGCTTTAGCATCAGTCCTTCCAAATAACACCCAGGACTGATCTCCTTTAGAATGGACTGCTTGGATCTCCTTGCAGTCCAAGGGACTCTCAAGAGTCTTCTCCAACACCACAGTTCAAAAGCATCAATTCTTTGGCACTCAGCTTTCTTCACAATCCAACTCTCACATCCATACATGACCACAGGAAAAACCATAGCCTTGACTAGATGGACCTTTGTTGGCAAAGTAATGTCTCTGCTTTTGAATATGCTATCTAGGTTGGTCATAACTTTCCTTCCAAGGAGTAAGGTTCTTTTAATTTCATGGCTGCTATCACCATCTGCAGTGATTTTGGAGCCCCCAAAAATAAAGACTGCCACTTTTTCCACTGTTTCCCCATCTATTTCCCATGAAGTGATGGGACCAGATGCCATGATCTTAGCTTTTCTGAATGTTGAGCTTTAAGCCAACTTTTTCACTCTCCTCTTTCACTTTCATCAAGAGGCTTTTTAGTTCCCCTTCACTTTCTGCCATAAGGGTGGTGTCATCTGCATCTCTGAGGTTATTGATATTTCTCCCGGCAAAATTGATTCCAGCTTGTGCTTCTTCCAGCCCAGCATTTCTCATGATATTCTCTGCATATAAGTTAAATAAGCAGGGTGACAATATACAGCCTTGATGTACTCCTTCTCTATTTGTAACCAGTCTGTTGTTCCATGTCCAGTTCTAACTGTTGAGTTCTAACTGTTGCTTCCTGACCTGCATATAAGTTTCTCAAGAGGCAGGTCAGGTGGTCTGATATTCCCATCTCTTGAAGAATTTTCCACAGTTTCTTGTGATCCACACAATCAAAGGCTTTGGCATAGTCAATAAAGGAGAAATAGATGTTTTTCTGGAACTCTCTTGCTTTTTCGATGATCCAGTGGATGTTGGCAATTTGGTCTCTGGTTCCTCTGCCTTTTCTAAAACCAGCTTGAACATCTGGAAGTTCAAGGTTCACATAGTGCTGAAGCCTGACTTGGAGAATTTTGAGCATTACTTTACTAGCTTGTGAGATGAGTGCAATTGTGTGGTAGTCTGAGCATTCTTTGGCATTGCCTTTCTTTGGGATTGGAATGAAAACTGACCTTTCCCAGTCTTGTGGTCACTGCTGAGTTTTCCAAATTTGCTGGCATATTGAGTGCAGCACTTTCACAGCATCATCTTTCAGGATTTGAAGTGGCTCAACTGGAATTCCATCACTTCCACTAGCTTTGTTTGTAGTGATGCTTTCTAAGGCCCACTTGACTTCACATTCCAGGATGTCTGGCTCTAGGTGAGTGATCACACCATCGTGATTATCTGGGTCATGAAGATCTTTTTTATACAGTTGTTGTGTGTACACCTCTTCCTAATATCTTCTGCTTCTGTTATGTCCGTACCATTTCTGTCCTTTATTGAGCCCATCTTTGCATGAAATGTTCCCTTGGTATCTCTAATTTTCTTGAGGAGATCTCTAGTCTTACCTTATGCTTATTATTCAATTATCAAGAACTTCTTTTAGAAATGTGTTCTACCATTCATTCATTTATTTAGCAAATAGCAATATTCAGCCATGATCATGTGCCAGGCACTCATTTAGGGATTGAGTATGTACTCATCTTTTAGGGATGAGTATTACTTTGCCAACAAAGATCGATCTAGTCAAAGCTATAGTTTTTCCAGTAGTCATGTATGGATGTGAGAGTTGGACTATAAAGAAAGCTGAGTGTTGAAGAATTGATGTTTTTGAACTGTGGTGTTGGAGAAGACTCTTGAGAGTCCCTTGGACTGCAAGGAGATCAAACCAGTCAATCCTAAAGGAAATCAGTCCTGAATATTCATTGGAAGGATTGATGCTGAATCTGAAACTCCAATACTTTAGCCACCTGATGCAAAGAACTGACTCATTGGAAAAGACCCTGATGCTGGGAAAGATTGAGGGCAGGAGGAGAAGGAGATGACATAGGATGAGATGTTGGATGGCATCATCGATTCAATGTACATGAGTTTGAACAAGCTCCAGGAGTTGGTGAAGGACAGGGAAGCCTGATGTGCTACAGTCCGTGGGATCGCAAAGAATCAGACAGGACTGAGTGACTGAACTTAACTGAACTGATATGCCAGTGAATGAAACAATGTGCTTTCCTCCTTTAAGCTTACATTAAAGTTGGAAGAGAGCGATCATCAACACAGGTAGCTCAGCTTGGTTTTCTGTGATTACCTGGAAGGCTGGGATGGGTGTTGGGTGCTCACAAGGGGGATATGTGTATTCTTATAGCTGATTCACATTGTTGTACAGCAGAAATCAACACAACATTGTAAAGCAATTATCTTCCAATTAAAAATAAATTTTAGAAAACAAATAAACAGTACACAGAGTGAAACAGAACAGATTAGGGTATTAGGCAGACCTGGGTGGAGTTGCTTCTCATACAAAGTATATATGTGTATGGCTATTTTATATACTGTACATTTCTTCATTTATATCTTCTCCATGGCTTATGTTGTCCATAATATGGGAGACAGTTTTGCACGAGGATGGTGACAGCTGTCAACCCTGCTAATGCTTCCACAGCTCAAGATACCAGCACCACAGACCCATGTCATCAGTCGCAGTACAGAAGCTCTGGAATGATCATGGGCTCCATGTGGCCAGTCCTAATGGATCTAATGAAGCACGTCTTAGCTGTGTAAGGTGGCCAAAGTTTTTTAACTTTGAGCCTCAGTTATTTGTAAAATAGGGATAGAAATGATAGCTTTTGTAGTGAGGATAAGATGAAATATTGCATGTTAAGCATATCTTAGTTCATAGCAGAATTTACTCTTAATAAGCAAAAGTTAGTTTCTCCCCTTTCTATGTTGCTATCCCATATGCGGATAAAATTGCCTATTCAAGAAAGGTTGAGAATTGAACCACTAGAGATCTTTCTCATATTGACCTGACTTAATAATTTAGGGTTTTTGAACATGGTAGGCAGGTTTGGAGTCCATCTAACTATGGTACCAGTTTCTCTATGCTTATATGTCTTTTTCCATAAGCACATCAGATTAGAAAAGTTACTTATATCATTGTATATGGAATGGGCTAGCTTGGTAAGGATGTATAGGTTTTAGGTTGAACTGAATGGTAGACTACGGGATAAGACTGAACGGAATAGTTGTAATCAGCATATGAATAAGAACGAGACTGAGGCAAGATAGATTGAAGGGGAATTCAGTGGGAGAGGAGGAGATGAGGTGAAATGATTTGGAATAGTCTGAAGCAGAATAGTCTGGATGGGGAGTGGGTTGAGACCATGTGGACACAGAGCAATCAAAGAAAGTAATTTTTTAGGTTCTATCCTCTCCAACATAATTTTTTTTTCTGCCGACTGTGAACATATCTGTCGTGAGCATCTTGAACCTCCGTGTGTTTTGCACAGCCTGATGCTAGTGTTGACAGAGACTTACTGCTGCCATCAAGGGATTTATGCTGCCTCTTTAATGTTCCCCTTCTGTGGTGGCTTTACAGCCCTGCTGTCCAACTTACTATCCGCAGATTCCCATTCGGCACGGAGTCTCTCTTTGTCCCAAATGCATGAGGAGGGGAAGGGGTGTGAGGCCCCCTGTGTAAGATAGCTGTGTCTGTTTCTGGGTTGGGTCTGGGCTGGGAATAGTGATTTTTTCTGCTTTTAGTTCTTTTATTTTTTTAAACAATTTCTTGCACCAATAGGGTCATTTTTTCCAAGGGAATGCTGTGTGCAGTGTTTATACAAGCTAAAGGAACTAGGATGTCCATGAACACTGGAGAACACACGTTCTTTTGTAGGTGTTCTGACTCTTTAATAAAAAGTGGATATACGTGGAGCTAATGCTTTTGCAACCCTCTTTAGCTCCAGCAGGGGCTACATCATACCCAAGTGTCTCTTTCCATGTGAGTGTTACAATGCACCTCCAGGAATAGTTCTAGCTGACAGTGATTCATTTGTCTTTATTTTCCTGCTCTGCCTTGTCTTCATGTCATCTGGGATTATAGTTAGCAGGCAGTTGGGAGCTAAGATTCCCAAGCCCAGGTTTGCTTGCAAATCATTTCTCCCTATAGGCTCCTAAGGGGCTGATGTTACTGTTGAAAAGCTAGTTGTAGAGACTGTGTGTGTGTGTGTGTAAGCATATGGGTTTTGAAGCCAGACAGCCTTGTGGGTCCTAGCCACCAGAAATAGGGTGAAACAAAGCACTCACCTCGGGAGCAGCATCTGGGGGTGAGGGCCTTCTGACATTTTGCACTGTGGTTGATTCTCTTGTCTTACCCTACTTCTGCTTCTGCTTGCAGGGCGAAATCATGATTCAGCTTCTTCCTACCTGGGGCCTTCAGAGAATCATTTAACCTCATGGAGTCTCATTTTCCTCATCTGTAAAACAGGCATCCTATTCTTACGCCTGAGAATTTCAGTGAGGAAAAGATGAAATAGCACAACTAAGACATCAGCTAAAGGAAATACTTGTGGAACAGCATGTCTCTGCCTTCGGTATCCACCCCTCCCTGAAAAACAACAGCACAACCAAACAGTCAGTAAGACAGCAGCAAAGGTATGAGTGCAGTGGCTGAAGGGCTACAGTTGGTTTTCTTGTGAAGACTGTTTTTTCAATCTGAATTGCCAGACTTGGGCAGACCTTCATGCATAGTAGGAACCAATGGGCTGCAAAGGCTGGACTGGGGCATGGGTTTCAGGGCTTGCTATACTCACAGATAAAACCTTCCACCTCTTCAGGCAGACAGGAGTGTCATCGTGGAAAGCAGCATGCATCTATGATGCTATAAGCTTCAACTCTAAAGTCTTCATTTCTTAGAACTAATTGTGATTGCTGATGTTCCCCCAAAGGTATCTAAAGCCATCACTAATAAAGAGTTCTGTCTGATAAAGATTATTTGCAGTGAGGTTAATGTACAGGCTCTTACCCAACCTGCCATGCCACTCCTTCCAAATCCCACCTTCTCCTTCAAGTCCATGTTAGGTTCCTTCCTATCTCTGAAGATCTCCTGGCCACTACAGGTCACCGTTATTTCTTTGTTCACTCTGCTTTGGGAGGTGGTCATTTCAAGTCACTCTGGGGCTAGGAACTAAGAGACCCATGGCTACCAGCCATGGGTCAGGCATTGGCTGAGCTCTGATCTCTCTCTTCTGATGTCATCAAGGGTGTTCTGAACTGCCTCTAGAGTTCACCCAGTGAAAGTAGAGGACATCAGACCCAGGGCATATCTTTGGACTCAAGTAGCCTCCAAAGTAGCTCAATGCCTTAATGACAAAATCTAGGCTAGATCCCAGATCTTCCTAACCATGTCCTCTTTCCACAGTTGCTTGGCAATCATCACTTACGTGCTGCTACCTTGTAAATATCCATTGCAGGGCTGGGTAACTGTAGGCTTCTTCCAACTAACTAGAGAGTGATATCTTTAAAGGAGGAGCCAGTGTTTAATCAATGTATCTGCATGATGCCCAGCACAAATCTGGTATATAGGTGAAGCTCTTAAAAAGATCACAAATAAACTCCAAGCCTCCAAATACTTACTAACTTAGTTTTACCTATACTAGAGGCATTAACATTGCAAAAACAATTCCTGAGTGAACAAGAACTGTGTTACCTCATGGGGTTGATTTCCAATGTTAGCCACTGTAGAAGTCCAGCTGGGTGTGATATCTTGGGGTCAGAGAGGCCTTGCCATGCCTTTCATATCTCATAACATAGATAGCAACCCGATCCTCAGTGTTGGAGTCTGCTGAAATACAGGTGACTAAAAAAAAAATCTAATTAATATGGTTTTAATTATGGCAGTAATGATACCTATCTCTCAGCATGAGAAGGTAGGATATTGTTAGTAATACTAAATTTCCCAAGGGTGCTGAGACCCTTTAAGATGAGTTAATTTGAAAGTTACTGATATGATTAGAGAACTGAAATAGGCATATTTGGAAGATTCCAAAAGGGTAATCAAATATCCATATATCAGTCAATTGTGCAGTCAATCAATCAGTAATCTAGACACTGTTAGGTTCTGGCAGTACCTAAATAGATGATATCCTGTTTTTTTTTTTTTTTTTTTTTACCATATATAATTAAGAAGAACAGACAAAGCATGGGTCCCTGCCCCCTCCAAACTAGTTCAGTGGTCTTTCTTACATTGCTTATTTCAACCCAGCATGTGTTACCTTGCATTGTTCTGACTTACTTGTGAATGTGCCTTGCACCTCAGATAGATTCATAGCCCCTTGAAGGCAAGAACTTACCTTGTGTCTTTTTGTATCCTCAGCTTCTAGGATGGTATTGGCATGGGGTAGGTACTCAAACTGTATTTCTTATAGTTGGAGATTAATCATGTAAAAAGTCATCCCTGTTAGGCTTATTTCTTTAAAAGTCTTTACAAAGAAGGTAGGACTTGACAAAGGCTGGTTCTAGAGGAGAGTAATGAAAGCTAAGGTTAAAATAAGTCAAACTGGCTTCTATGGGGGTATTTACCAACAGGTTCAGGGATTCAGAGTTTATTGTTTAAGAAATGGGAAAGCATTGATAGGATATAAGTCATTGGTGGTAGAAGTTCTCAGTTTTTTAATATTGCTCTGAATGTGATATTAAATGTGATATTAAAATAGGTTCTCCCATAATAAATTCTGGAGAGGATGTGGAGAAAAGAGAACTCTTGTACACTGTTGGTGGATATGTCAACTGGGGCAACCATTGTGGAAAATAGTGTGGAGGTTCTTTTGAAAACTAAAAATAGAGTTACCATATGACCCAGCAATTCTACTCTTGGGCATATATCTGGAAAAGATGAAAACTCTAATTTGAAAAAATACATGCATCCCAATGTTCACTGTGGCACTATTTATAATAGCCAAGACATGAAAGCAACCTAAATTCCAACAGATGAATGGATAAAGAAGATGTGATACAAATATGTAATGGAGTATTACTCAGCTATATAAAAAAGAAGGAAATAATGCCATTGCAGAAACATTGATGGACCTAGATATT